>NW_020646638.1:1565362-2242039 GCF_003573695.1 Papaver somniferum | reverse complement strand
GTTTGCAAATGCATTCCTTAGTATTTTAAGATTAAGTTCAGAAATCATCTTTAGATATATAACCTTCTCAAGTTCGCAGACTAGGTTCGTGGACTTAAGACACCATATAGAGTTTACAAAATCCAGCAGGAATTCTTGGGTTCGAGAACTACGCCGGTTCGCGGACTTGGCTCACGCACGTAGTTTGTCAACTCCAGCAGAAATTCTCGGGTTTGAGAACTTCGGCAGTTCGCGGACTGAGTTCGTGGACTTGGCACTTCCGATACTTCCGGTTCTCTTGATCAACAAAGTTTGAAAACTTCGGTTCAAGGAATTCTTTGGTTATGTAATTTAAACTCTCATTCCAATAATTGAAACATTCTTAGAGGACGTTATATAGTTGTTACACTATTTCTCGTCAAAATAATTTTCAAGGTGATTGAAACATTCATGACTTTCGTCACTAGGTAAAGATAAACTTTTTCGAAGCGAAAAGCTTACCAACACATATTTTGAGATATAGATAGGCGAGGTATACTCGGCTCGAAATACCAAATGTGTATGATCTAGTCTATATATATAGCATACGACTTTTGTCTCAAAGAGTAGGAGATAGAATAGATAGACTTTTGAGTGACAGATAAGTTCAAGTCTCCACATACCTTTTTGTCGAGAAGTTCCACCGGTTCCTTGAGTATATCTTCTACTTGTATGATGAATCTCCATGAAGTCCTTGAGCTCAACTACACTTACTATCCTAGTCCGATACTTAGCTATAAGAGACTAGAAATCAAGACTTATAGTTTTGATCACTAAGATTGACAAACATGCTTGAGATAGCAACGCATGCGAGTTTGGCCGAGCAGTGCTCTAACAAATTGATCGCACTAGTTAGACTCTTAGATCAAGGTCCACTTTTTAGTGTTGTTTATACACACAATCGCTCCACAGAATCCCTCTGTAAGGTTTTGTGTTCTCTACTTGTGTACAAGTTATTCGACGATTACTTATCTCCTAACTCAATACTAGCAATAGATTGAATCAACAAATCAATTTATTTGGCCACCTAAACAATCTATCAATCAATCATAAATATTCATTATAGTATAAACAAACGATAATCATATGAAGAACTTCAAAGTAGATTAATATAATAACTCAAATCTTGTTTACAACTTAGAATTCATCCTCAATCAATAATTGTTTATCTACTCATGGATGTAGAAACATCCACGCTATACATATGAGAAAAGTAAAGAGATAACGTTACGATTGAAGAATCGCTCTGAATCCCTAGCTTTCGATCCGTGTGATATTTCTCCTCTCCAAGACTTACAATTTCGTGATATCTTGATGATGATTCATTCATGACCTAGTACCTCCTTTTATAGGTTTACATTGCTTGGCCTTCACGTATTTAGTTCGGTTCAAGAACCCGACCCAAAAATATGAAATAACGACCCCAAACGTGACCTTAGGCCTTCCAAGTATGCATAACCGTTTTCCTACTAGTAAAGTATGCGTACCTGGTATGCGTACCTCAGATTCCAGCAGAAATTTTCGGAATTAAATATGCGTACCCGGTATGCGTACTTTACCGTCTTCGGTATTCGATAAAAACTCGTTTTGGCCACAACTTCTTCATCCGAACTCGGAATGACCTTATTCTTTTTGCATTATTTTTTATCTTTCAATTCTCTTCAAGATGATGATGAGAAATCCTTAATTTGAATGAGTTAAGATCGGTCTTTGGCCCTTCTATTGATTTTGAGCGTTTTGCTCCTTTTCGTCGCACTTCTTCCACTTCTCTTGGACTTGGGCACTTGGATACTTGGAATACCTCTATTCCTAGATATGTTCAGCACTTTGTAGCTCCTTTTGTATGATTCACCTAATAGAGACAAATAAGAGAAAACAGGAGTAATAATACGAAAATATGCAAGAATAATAACTAAAACAAGTATGGAATGGACACTAAAATCATATGAATTATGCACTTATCATGGAGACGCCTATTCGGAGAGGAAATTAACCTAATTAGGCGAAATCTCTTACGACCGCTCGGTTTAAAGACTTCTTTGGGATTGATAAGCTCTCTTAGTACCGTTGGTGGGAAACTAGATAATTGCGGTTTATTATTAGTTTTCGATTGATTTGATTGACTAATGGTTGTTGAACTTTGATTCCACCTAGTTTTTTTATGCTTGAGAATCTTCTCTTCTGGTATAAGATTCACTCAAACCAGATCGAAGTTTCGACGAGGATCTTTAGACTGTTTGTAGATCTAAAGACGTCTTGTGATAATCCATTGTTAACAGACTCCATTATGTGTGTGATTGATTGATCACAAGAGATACAAGTTGATTGTGTGCAAGTGTTTATTGAATATCTAAGAATATTTGAAGACGAAGAAGACTTCTGATTTGGGTTCATAATCTTTGGTGTGCAAAATACTTGTTTCGACTTGAAAATGATCCAACTATAATCGGTTTATGTTTGTGATAGATTTGATTGATTAGTTGAGTAGATCGGCATGAATACAATTCTTTGTGATTCAAAGTATTGATTGCAAAATCTTGACAATTACTTTGGTAGTTGTTATTGGATAGATATAAGGACCTGACAAAGGAGTTTATTAGGATAAATGGAAGAGCCTTTTGTCGAACTCATATCACTTGTTTGAAAACAGTTTTTACCGAACAGATTTGTTGTTCCTTTACTATTTGGAATACGAACCAAAGGAATTGTTCCAAGTGCGTGACTTACTGCAAGTTGGAGGCGCAGGGATACAAACGGAACTAGGTGAACTATAGGTTTAGTTGCTTGGTCTCAACTATACGAAGTTGGTTTAGATTTTATATAGCGGCTTAATCCTGAGAGTGTTCAATTCTGGGCAAGGTCCCGGGGTTTTACGAAAACCGATTTGGGCATTTATTGCATATTTTGAGAATAATTCGTTTTTAGAAATTCCTTGGTGTCCAAACATCCTTGGTCTATAAATACCTAAGTTTGCATTCCTAGCAAACTATCCTAAGAGCCATGCAAACTTCATCTTTTTGTTGTTTCTGGTGTAGCCGTCTATCCGGAGAAGAAAGTACCCTAATTAGGTTAAATCTTTTATGACCGCTCGTTTAAAGACTTTTGTGGGATCAAGAAGCTCTAAGAGTACCATTGGTGGGAAACTAGATCCCGTGGTTTTTCTGCATTTGCAGTTTCCTCGTTAACAAAATCTTGCTGTGTCTTTTACTTTTCTATTTCCGCAATTATAATTGTTTATTATAATTAAAAGTAAAATACTATTGATGGTGGATTTTTGACAAAGGCTAAAATCTTAAAGTCATAACCTTGCATATTCTTGATTAAGTAATCAGACGAATATTGAGACCCATGTCTCTCGTTTAAGCATGAAAATTCATGCCACGATGGTCTGTGATTGAGTGTATTGCCTCTCAGATCATCCATAAGAACCTCTGACTGAGTGTATTGCCTCTCAGAGCATACACGAATATGCAGTCTCTCAATTGAGACCACGTCATATTTCATTAATACTGAACAACTTCAGTAATCACTTTTATATAGAATCGAATGATTGGACGGCTCCTAGACAGCTTGCCTGCTAGTATAAAGCGATAACGTCTTCAGCATGTAACAATGTTTTCCCTGACTATATAAAAGACATGTGTATAGAATCTTAATGATTGGACGGCTCCTAGATAGCTTGCCTGCTAGTATAGAGCGATAACTTCTTCAGGATGCAACAATGTTTTCCCTGACTATACGTAATAAATATGACGCTTCAACTAGCTCATATTGCTCAATTATCGAATAATTAATGCTCCTAGACAACGTGCTAGTATAGAGTCATCAATTAATAATTTTTAGTCGCTAGATTCATCAATTGAATTCCTAGAAAACATTGTACATTCTTTATAATATTCTGATTACTTCAATTCATGGCTTTTCCCAGTAAAATTCCATGGGTTAGTAATAAATATTCAACGTACGGGCATCTGAGCCACTATCCAGTAAGCCCCGAGAAAATGGTACAAGTGTACTCAGCAATAATGCACTAGCGATCACCTGAATGCACGAACGAGCATTCAAAAATACGAAGGAACGAGGAAACCTATCTAAAATAGGGAAGAAAATAATAATAAAATATTAATTGAGGCGCCTAGGGGACCGGGTTCACCGGCATACCGGACATGCCGCTGTGGCCAGTCTCACGTCTCTCCCCATATTTTATCTTATTTTATTATTTTCCTTGATCTCATGAAAACTCCGTCATTTTGAGCAAAACTCCTTCTTATGAGGAAACTCCTCAGTTTCATGATATTTCCTTCACATCAAGGAAATAATATAAAATTAGGAAAGGTGTCACAGGATCGGCCTACTAGCCGACCGGCCATGCCCTAGCCGTGACCGGTCCCACACCTTGCGACCCCTCATTTTATTATTATTTCCTTCATCTCATGGAAACTCCTTCGTTTTAAGGAAACTCCTCCGTTTCAACGAACTCCTTAATTTCATGATATTTCCTTCACATTATGAAAATAATATAAATTTAGAAAAGGTGTCACGGGGCCGGGATTATTAGCCGGCCGACCATGCCCTAGCCATGGTCGGTCCCACACCTTGTAATTCTTTATTTTATTATTACTATTTCATTCATCTTATGAAGTTCCTCAGTTTGAGCAAAACCCTGATTTTTTCATATTTTCTCAAATGTTTCTCAAACGCACATCAGAAAATATCAAAATTCTAGGACTGAGACACGGACAGTATGGTGACATGGGCATGTTACCTTGACCGACCAAGGTTGGCCCTTTGTCTTGAAAGCGACCAGTCCCACATATTTTCATCATTTGACATAATTTGTTCACATTAGGTTCAAACTCTTCCAAACAACTTGGAATTTCATCAAACGGTCATCAGTCGATCCCGTGACCACTAAGGCCGGTTCCATGACCCCTTGGTCAGTCCCTCTTCTCCGTAATTACGTTTTATTTCCTAGCTCAGACGAACACTATTTTAATAAATGATTGAACCAGCATTTAATCATCCTTTCACCAACTAGTCTTCAAGGGACTTTGGTATTAGCTCACTTTAGCTATCAACATTCATTCAACAATTATACATCTGTCTCAACAGACATGTCCACTTCATGATTCTTGGTGTTAGAGCACTGCTCGGTCGAACTCGCATGTGTTGTTATCTCAAGCATGTTTGTCAATGTTAGTGATCAAAACTATAAGTCTTGATTTCTAGTCTATTTATAGATGTCTCGGACTAGGACATAGATTGTGTAGTTGAGCTTAGTTTTCACGGTGTTCATCATTTGAAGACGAAGAACTACTAAGTGGAGCTTGTGGAACCTCATCGACAAAAGGTATATTTGGAGACTTAAACTCATCTATCACTTGGAAGGTCTATTTCTACTCTATCTCCTATATTGAGACATAATCCGTATTACGATATAGTTTTCTATATACACATTTGAGATTTCGAGCTAAGTTTATCTCCCTTACATATTTCTCGAAATATGTGTTGGCAAGCTTTCGCTTCGACCAAGTTCATCTTATATCATGTGAAAATTGCCGAGTAACATCTTACATGGTTTGTGTGATACAATCATTTGGTGTAATCTTGGAATGTTTCGTAATGATTATTTCAATAACTTGAAAATTGCTTTGATGCTAATAGTGTGTGAAAGCGGCTATTGTCATCCTCTAAGAAAGTTTCAACGATTGAAATAAGAGTTTAAAACACTTAACCATCATTGGATATATCATGTTGTGCACTCTTGCACATATGTAATCCATGTCCGAGAACCATAGTATGCGCACCCGTTTACGTACCTGTTGGTTTGAGAATTACGGGAACCTAAGTATGCGTACCCGTTTGCGTACTGGCGTACAGGTTCATGTCCGGAAATTTCTGCTAGGATTTGAAGTTCGAATACCCGTTTGCGTACTAGCGTAACTCAATCTTGGTCCGAGTATTTCAAGTATGCGTACCCGTTTGCATATTTGAAGGTTAAAGTTCTAAAATCGGTTCAAACATGAACATAAACATTTATATAATAAGGAATGCAATCTTTGCAAATCGTGGCTATAATGTTCATGATTGGTTCGAGTGAATCAAACCGATTTTGCTTCAATTTTGTTCTTGTATAATTCTATGAGAATATAGCAATTGAACAACTCTTTAACTAGTTTCATTTGAGTCATTTGAACTAGTTATGGTTAAGATGAACAAGGTTGATATAAGAGTAATCATATGGCTAACCTCGGTTAACTATTTGTGAACCAACATGGTGTACACGTTTAGGTACGATTACATAAACCTAAATGAGGGTACATTTCATTTGTGTGTAACAAGCTAAGTTCGATCTAACGGTCGAAAGATATTAGCTTGGTTGAATCAGGTTTTTCATCTAACGATGAATATTGAATGCTTTGTTACCAAGGTAACTTGGATTGCAAACCCTGATTTGAAAACTATATAAAGGAGAACTCTAGCAACTGGGAAACCTAATCCCCACACCTCATGTGTGTTACTAATTGCATAACTAGAGTCGATTCACCTTTAACCTTAGGTTTCTTCGAGACCCTGTAGGTTAACGACTTCAAATACTTCATTGGGATTGTGAAACCAGACCCAATTATTCTCTTTGTAGTTGCGTATTCTGATCTTGCCTAATTCTATCGTATTGAGTACATTTGAAATAATTAATTCGAGATTAATTTCTCTGATAGGCAAGATAAAAGTAATCACAAACATCTTCGTCTCATCGTTTGTGATTCCACAATATCTTGTTTCGCTAGTCGATTAAGATTATTGTGAGGTGATTGATAATACTAGGCTGTTTTTCGGGAATATAAGACCGGTTTGGTTCTTGTTCACCTTGATTTATCAAAATACGGAACAAAAACTCTTGGGTATTTCTGTAGGATACGAATTTATTCAATCTATAGACTTTTCTGTGTGAGACAGGTTTGTTTATCAAGTCTTCGACTTTAGGTCGTAGCAACTCTTGGTTGTGGGTGAGATCAACTAAGGGAATCAAGTGCGTAGTATCCTGCTGGGATCAGAGATGTAAGGAACTCAACTGTACCTTGAATCAGTGTGATATTGATTAGGGTTCAACTACAGTCCAGTCCGAAGTTAATTGGTAATAGGCTAGAATCTGTAGCGGCTTAATACAGTGCGGTGTTAAATCTGGACTAGGTCCCGGGGTTTTTCTTCATTTGTGGTTTCCTCGTTAACAAAATTCTGGTGTCTGTGTTATTTCTTTTCCGCATTATATTTTGTTATGTAATTGAAATATCACAGGTTTCTTTTCCAACCTTTGATTGTTGATTTACATTGATTGACACTTGAACATTGATCTTTGGTACCGTTCAAGTTGTTTCACATAATATTCAGGCTCGCGGATTCCTATCTGTTTGATTTTCTAATTACATTGTGAAACAGAGATATTAAACTCTTTGATATACTTTACTCTAGATTGAATCTGACTGTCTAGTTGATTCTCTAGAAAGTGTATTGGAGTAAGTCCTCTCATATTGCCAAACGAATTGTTGGGTGTGGTTGTTAGAACCCCCCCCCCCCCCCCCCCCCCCCCCCCCCCCACCCCTCCACCCCCCCACACACACATTTTCACATTTTCACATAGAGCATTCGTAAATCATGCTCGACTTAACTATACAAAGACTCATCGTATCATTAAATTCAACAACTAACTAACTAAATACACGTCTTCCTTGAAGACTCCACAATCACGAGACATCAATCGTGTCACATGGGGGATATTAACTAGGGTTTTGGTCTGGCGGCCTAAGACACGTGTGTTCACCCACGATGAGAATGTGACTAAGTCGTGAAAGCGGTTAAAGGAGTTAATGAAGTAGTGGGTGGACAATCAACCAAGTCTCCGCATGATGAGTAACTAGTTTTAACACGATTTCCACTTTCCCACTCTTTGACTCCAGCAACCGTCACACCTATTGGGATCAATGTGTTTACTACTTCTTGCAATATAAATAAGTCTCTGAACCCATGATTGAACAACAAAACAAGAACTCAGTGTCTGAGCAATTACTCTCAACAGAGCAAATTCAATCATCAAAACTTATTTTCCTCACGCAGAATACACAACACATTCATAATCCTTGATCATCATTAATCTCACACACTTCTCATCTTCCCTCCTACATATCGACCCATCTCTCTTGTGACCGAATTGACTCTGAAACGACCATTGTCTTGGTTTAGGATAGAGTCTTACAGATTGATCTCTCGAATTCAAAGAACTCCCTTTGCAGTGCATCTGTTTGCAAAAGGTTAAAGAAATTTGCTCGGTTCGAGGAGTCTCCTCCGCACGGTCGTCTCTTCACTTCCTAAAAAACCAGTAAATCGTTTTCTCCCATCAACAAATACACAAACGTTAATTCCGTATTACCTGATAGGGATCCTATAGAGTTTGGTTAAGTCCGAACCTATTATCAAGTAATCACACTTTGATTGTTGTATTGTTTCGATCTTGTATCCATAGACGATCACACAAAGTGTGAATACCGATTTGTCGTATTGTCTCCAACTTAGTCCATAGACAATCACTTTCGGTAAGAGGACTTATACGCGGATATTTTAAAGATTATGGTGTATTTGGGTACCCTCGTCTTTTCAATTGGTATCAGAGCAGGCAAACACAAAAAGATCTAACAATATTTGTTTGGTGCGATCCAACCTATAAGAATTGAATCCCATGGGTGATTCAGTTAATGTTTCAAAGATTGTAAATACTCTTCAACTCGATCTAGAAGATTCGTAAGAGTATTACTTGGTACTTTTCAAGATGTTAGAAGAAAATGTTGAAAAAAACCGGTCTTATACTGAAGACATCAGTAATATCTTGATTGATAGATGACTGGTCAAGGATATAAAAGTTCTTCATGAGAAGAAGTCTCATGAGTGTTCAATTCCGACGTATATACATTTGAAACCAAATAAGAAGAAACAATTCAAAGGTTTTCTTCAAAAAGGATGGAATGGTTTAAATCAGAAGATTTATTGTGCAAAGAATCTGTTTAAACGTGTTAAGGGATTGTTTAAGAACTTAACAAGACATCATATCTCAGAATCATAAGACCAAGATAAAAAAATCTAGAGATTCTATTGAGCAGTGTCTGGGAGCTTTTGCACTCAAAACTACTTCTCCATTTCAATGGTTTCTTGACAGGTATCTCTCTTGGTTCATAAAGACAGGATACTACAAGGGAGGCTCTGTGACTTTTGGAGATGGAAGTAGCTGTCTTATTAGCAAAAAGGGAACTATTAAACTTCCAGGTATTCCTGAAATTCATGATGTAGTCTATGTCAAAGGAATGTGAGACAATCTTCTTTCAATAAATAAAATTTATGATAAAGGTCATAAAGTTATCTTTAATATGGGAGGTTGTGATATTGAAGATAAGTCTGGAAAAATAATTTTCGAGGACGAAGAAGTATGAATTACTGTTATCCTCTTGATATACAGTCTAATTTATATTATAACCTTACCAAGGTAGAATCAACTCATTTATGGCATGAATGGTTTGGTCATATCAACTACCGAATGCTTAGTAAGCGCATTAATCGTGAACTTGTCAGAGGCGTTCCCAAAATAAATACTAAAGTAGAAGGTGTGTATGTGGTGCTTGTCAAAAAGGTAAGCAAGGAAAAATTTCACACAAAATTTTTCGAGACATAGCCACTCGTGCTCCTCTCGATCTTATTCACGTGGATCTTTTTGGTCCAATCCAACAAGCAACTTTTGGAGGAAAGAAATATGTTTTAGTAATGGTAGATGACTACACTCGATTCACATAGATTGCATTTCTAAAGCACAAAAATGACACGCTTGAGGAATTCAAGATCATTGTGAGTAGAATCCAAAATGAACAAGGTCGCAAACTTAAGAAAATAAGAAGCGATCGTGGTATAGAATTCAAGGATACAAAATTATATGAATATTGTAATCAACTTGTGTTTTCTCATCAATTTTCTACTCCCATTACACCTCAGGCAAATGGTGTAGCTGAAAGAAAGAATAGAAATATTCAAGAAATGGCAAGAGTAATGCTTCACAATAAAAATTTACCATTAACCTTCTGGGGTGAAGCTATTTTCACACCCTGTTATCTTATAAATAGAGTTTATCTAAGGTCAGAAACTCTAAATACCCCTTATGATTATGGTATGGAAGAAAACCCAATCTAAGATATTTAAGGGTTTTCGGAAGCAAATGTTATATACTCAAGGACAGAGAATATAGAGGAAAATTTGATTCCAAAAGTGATGAAGGAATCTTTCCTGGCTATGCTTCTAACAGTCGTGCCTTCCAAGTATATAATCTCCGAACCAAAGTCATGATGGAATCAGTTAATGTGGTTATTGATGATATTAGTGATTTTCATCAAGATAATCATATTGCTGCAGAACTTCCTCCTTTAGAAATTGTTAATAAAGAAAAACATATTGAAGAAGAACCAACAATTGTTCCTATCATTAGTGACATAAATGATAATGATAGTATTGTTGAACAACCCAATGATACTGAAAATATTTTCCACAAACCTGCTAAGTGGGTTCATCAAATACATTCCACCGAAGATATCATATTAGATGCCAATGCCAGAGTTATGACTCGAAGGGAACTCCAGAATTTCTGTCACTATACATGCTTTCTCTCCTCAATATAAACAAAAAATGTTGAGGAAGCCCTCACTGATCCTGATTGGTTAAGCTCAATGCATAAGGAACTTAATCAATTCGAAAGACAAGGAGTACGAGAGCGAGTTCCTAAACCGGAAGTTGTAAATATTGTTGGAACAAAGTGGATTTTCAAGAACAAATCAGAATAATTCGGAACTATTGTCTGAAACAAAGCCAGACTGGTTTCACAAGGATATTCACAAATTGAAGGTATTGACTTTAATGAAACTTTTGCTCATGTTGCTCGTTTAGAATCAATTAGACTTTTACTTGCTTTTGCCTGTAATCTTAAGACAAAGCTTTTTCAAATGGACATTAAATCTGCATTTCTCAAATGGGATTTAAAGGAAGAAGTTTTTGTTGCTCAACCCAAAGAATTTGAAGATCCATTATTTCCAGACCATGTCCTTAAACTCAAAAAGGATTTATATGGCCTAAAACAAGCTCCTAGAGCTTGGTATGATAAGTTAACATCCTTTTTACTTCAAAAGGGATTTTCTAGAGGTGGTGCTGATAAGACACTTTTCACCAAGTGGAATGGAAAGAATGTACTTGTAGCACAAATTTATGTGGATGATATCATCTATGGATCCACATCAAAATCTCTAACATATGAATTCCTAAATATTATGAGTGGGGAATTCGAAATGAGTAATGTTGGAGAACTATCATATTTTCTTGGTTTGCAAATACAGCAACAAAAGGACAATATTTTGCTTTCTCAAGAAAAATATGTCAGGAATTTGGTTGAACATTTGAGCTAAAAGGTGCAACACATATGGCAACACCAATGCCAACTACTGGAAAACTTCAGTCTAGTCCAGGTGAAAAATCGGTTGATCAAAAATTATACCGATCTATGATAGATAGTTTGTTATACTTGACTGCAACAAGACCAGACATTTCCTTCAGTGTGGGATGTTGCGCCAGGTTTCAAGCAAATCCTAAAGAATCACATCTTAAAGCTGTAAAACGAATCATAAGATACGTTAATGATACCCTAGATTATGGTCTGTCATATTCTATGGATACAAACAACAGTCTTGTTGCTAATTCAGATGTTGATTGGGCAGGATGTGTAGAAGATCGGAAAAGCAGCTCTGTTGGTTGTTTCTATGTTGGTCAAAACCTCATAGTCTGGCATAGCAAGAAACAAAACTCTCAGTCTTTATCAACCTATGAAGCAGAATATATTGCTGCCGGTACCTGTTGTACTAAACTTTTATGGATGAAGAAAATGCTCATTGACTATGGCATAAATATTCCAACTATGAGTATCCTTTGTGATAACTCAAGTGCTATTCATCTAACAGAAAATCCTGTTGAACATTCTCGTACTAAACAGATATTAGATATCATTTTATTAGAGAATTGTATGAGAATGGAGTTATCAAACTAGAATATGTTCCCTCTGAACGTCAACTAGCTGATATTCTCACTAAGCCATTAGACAGGGCAACCTTTGAAAATCTAAGGAAGTCTATTGGCATTGTTAAGGTACATTAGTACCTTATGATTCCGGTTTTCAACTTTTACAATTGGCACACTTTAGTTAAAACCGATTCAATCTTTCTCTGGTAAAGGTTTCTCTTTGTTGTTGTTTTTTTGTTCTTGCGAGAGTATGAAAACATACTGGGGGAGAGTTCTAACTTGAACGTGCGCTTAATGATATATCTTTTTGGGGAGAAGAGGATGCGGAATCTGAGGTAACGAATTTGTTAGTTAATCATTTTCCTGTTTAAGAAAATTCTGCTTATATTGCATATATTTTGCTTTTTCTTAACAAAATTTCGGTACAATTGATATATATTCCATTATGTGTGTATGGATGTGTGTGTGTATGATTCAATTGTTTCCGGTTAAGAAAAACTGTGTCAATTTATTTGGCTTATTGTTTGGTATCAAGTGTTTTTTCTTAACAAAATTTCGGTGCAATTATGGTGTTATAATGTTTATGTTTGTTTAAATTGCTTCCGGTTAAGAAAATAATTGTGCAAGTCAATTTATTTTGGTTTGTATATATTACTTATGTCTTAACGAAATGCGGGATCATTTGTTTAGTCCAGTTCAATTCTGGATTAGAGAAACTAAATTAATTCTGATCTTAGTTAGACTTATCAAATTGAAGGATTCGGTTATTCAAGTCTAATCGAATGCCTTGACAAGAAATACTAGTTAACTAACCTAGTACTTGTCTTGTCTAAAATGAAAGGTCTAAGTTATTGTCTGAATAATTAGAATCTGATGAGAGAAATAAAGTTAATTCTGATCTTTATTTTGGTCTTATCGAAATAAGCGATTGTATGTTTACAATCGGTTTAACAAGGGAACTAAGTTTCTTAGTCAATTTGTTAAACTATTAGGGAAAATTTCTTCGGAAAATTGTTTCCTTGATAACATGTTAAAACTAAATTACTTGTAGTTTCGGTTTTAATATTGGTTATCTAAAGTGGTCTGTGGAACCTTCGTGCTTAACTCTTAAGGTTGTATACAAGTCTTTTAGATTTGTAAGATCCTTTCGGTTTGACCTTTATTTGCTCGAACCTTTTCCATTTTGTGACGAAAAGGGGGGAAATATATGGAGTAAACAAGTGATTTACGATCACTAAGGAAAGGACAATTGTGCTTAAACGTTATATCTAACGAGAAAGTAAAGCATTGACTAAGGGGGAGAAACATATCATATTGCTGGGTAGTTATCTTAACTACAAAAGGGGAATAACAAAGATGTTCGGATTGAATATCTACCTATCTTACCTTTAAGGGGAGTATAATCTTTGTTATTCAGATGTCAACAACATCATTTATTAATTAAACATATGTAGGTTATTGTGTTGTTGAAACTTGGAATCAAGCGTATGTATAATGAATTCTTGTAATTTGTTTATCCATATGTATTAAGAGTTTTGTCACTAAAATTGACCGAGGGGGAGATTGTTAGAGCATAGGTCGGTTGAACGCAACAAGCGTTGGTATGTCAAGTTTGGCTGTCATATTTTAGTGAATTAAAACTCATCTAAGAGTCACTTGATTATGTACTAGAGACAACTTCGTATAGGTTAGACTAGAAAGTATAGGAATATGAGAATACAAGTATTACTCGAAGACCTGAAGAATGTGAAGAGTAACGAGCTACAACGACGACATCATCCTTCCTCTTGAGGTTAGTAATATTGACTTAAACTGTTTCATTCCTAACGTATCTTTCAAGTCGTGCTATATTGAAAACATAAATGTAAAGACGTGAATGATTATTTTACTCTAGTAGTGAGACATGATCATATGATCATAGTATTAAGGAATTAGTAGAACCGATCATAACTTGTTATGTATCTTGGTATAACTAATCAGAATGCCTGACTTATGATTTGGAATGACTAGTTTTTATTAATTAGTGTAACCGATCCTAAGTAATCACCTGAGATGGTATGATCGATATTTGTAATTAGTGTGACCGATCCTAGTAATTGGTGTAACCGATCACAAAATAAATGTGTAATCGATCCTTGTAATTGGTATAACTGGTCCTAGTAATTGGTGTAATCGATCCTGGTAATTGGTATAAACAATCCTAGTAACTTGTGTAACCGATCACAAGCAATACGATGAGTATATGGTAACCGGTCCTGGTAATTGACGTAACCGATCCTGGTAACTGACGTAACAGGTCCTGGTAACTTGTGTGTTCGATCACAAGTAATCCATATTAATGTATAACCGATCCTAGTGATTGGTAGAACCGATTGAACCCATGATTATGATTTCATATTTGATCAATCACATAGTTGTCTTGGAATACAGATGAACCAATTCTAAACTTGTTTGGAAGTGTGGTATAATCGATTCCAAGATTGTAAATATGAAAGAGGATTTACAAAGAAAAGATGTCAACATACTTTGAACACGAAAAGTAACTCTTATCTTTTATTGTTCAAAGATATTCCTTAATTACTCAAGGAGATCCCGGTCAGAATCTTTTAATTAAGGTTGTTAGTTTTATATGCTTTAATTACCAGCAATTAAAAGCATATCTCTAGATAATAAAAATTAGTAGTGTACATTTACTAATTGGAGATTTTCTATTGAGAGATTTCGGAAAATATTGGACAAAGCATTTCCAGGAATTATGAAAACCGATTTGGGAATTTATTTCATATCTTGAGAATAATTCGGTTTTGGAAATTCCTTGGTGCCCAAACATCCTTGGTCTATAAATACCTAAGTTTGCATTTCTAGCAAACTATCCTAAGAGCCAGGCAAACGTCATCTTTTTGTTGTTTCTGGTGGAGCCGTCTATCCGGAGAAGAAAGTACCCTAATTAGGCGAAATCTCTTACGACCGCTTGTTTAAAGACTTTTGTGGGATCAAGAAGCTCTACGAGTACCGTTGGTGGGAAACTAGATAATTGCAGTTTATTAGTTTTCGATTGATTTGATTGACTAACGGTTGTTGAACTTTGATTGCACCTAGTTTGTTTATTCTTGAGAATCTTCTCTTCTGATATAAGATTCGCTCAAACTAGATCGAAGTGTCGACGAGATATTTAGAACTGTTTGTAGATCTAAAGACATCTTGTGATAATCCATTGTTAACAGACTCAGTTCTGTGTGTGATTGATCACAAGAGATTCAAGTGGTGTTGTGCAGTTTAATTGAAGATTAAAGAAGATTTGAAGGCGAAGAAGATTTCTTATTGGTTTCTCATATCTTTGTGTAGCACAAACCTTGATTGGATGGGATCCAACTAGAATCAGATTTATTTGATTGATTAGTTGCGTGAGATCGGTAATACCTAATAGTTCTCTTGAGATCTATTTTGATCGTTACAAATCCGAATCTTATTACTTAGGTAATAAAGATTGGATTAATCTAACCAGGAAAAGGATTTTATTAGTTTAAACGGAAGATCCTTTGCATATGACTTGAGATATCTTTATCTGGAAAGAATCAATAGAGTTGTTACCGAACAGATTTACTGTTTCTTTACTGTTTGGAGTACGATCCAAATGAATTATTCCAGTGCGTGCACTTATTGAATGTCGGAAGCACAGGGATACTGAAAAAACTAAGTGAACTAGGTTTAGTTGCTTGGTCTCAACTATACGAAGTTGGTTTGGATTTTGTATAGAGGCTTAATTCTAAGAGTATTCAATTCTGGACTAGGTCCCGGGATTTTTCTGCATTTTCGGTTTCCTCATCAACAAAATCTTGCTGTGTCTTTTACTTTTCTATTTCCGCAATTATAATTGTTTATTATAATTAAAAGTAAAATACACAAAGGTTAACTCAGTATTACTTGATAGTGATCCTATAGAGTTTGGTTAAGTCCGAACCTATTATCAAGCAATCAAACTTTGATCGTTGTATTGTCTCGATCTCGTATCCATAGACGATCACACAAAGTGTGAATACCGATTTGTCGTATTGTCTCGACTTAGTCCATCACTTTCAGTAAGAGGACTTATAGGTGGATATTTTAAAGATTGTGGTGTATTTGGGTACCCTAGTCTTTTCATCATATATTATCAATGTGGTGGATGTCTAGCTTGCCTACTTATAACAAGTGAAACATTTCAATATAAAGTGTAGGAATTTTGGAGGGAGTCTTGTTTTCTAGAAATGACTAAGATTAAAGATATTAGTATCATTGATGACCTTATAAGGCCTATTCTTATGCACATGGAAATCATCAAATTTTTCCATATATGCACCCACTATGGGTATGCCAAAGTACCAAATATATATGCCTATATGTCAAATATAACATATAGGAATACACAACAGACTTTCCAGCGAGCGATAGAGTGTACATCTATTGCTAGATGGTCTAAATATCGCTCATTGGTCATTCCAGCGCTAGCATTAGTTAAGTTATCGCTCGCTGACTTGAACATCGCTTATCAGTTCCTCATCCAACGGCTACCATTTTCCCCCTCTATGAATACCCAATTTCAAACTCATTTCAACTCACACGAGAATTTCTAAATCTCTCTAGAATTTCTCAATCTCCAATTCTTTTTATCACTCTTCCAATTCCTCAAAGAGCATGTCTGATAATATGAACATGACTGAATTCATAGCAAACCAACATGCTGCCGAAAATCAAAGAGTCTTTAGTCGTGCCAAGTCGAATTAGGAGGCGATCACCAAAACTACTGAGGAAGATGAAAGTATTTGCAGGAATTACGTTTTTTGTACTGAGACCATATTCGGAGAAGAATCCCGTCACCAATTTTTTTTGAAAATGATATTTAGAAAATTTCAAGAACAAACAATGAACCCCAACAATGATGTTTCAGTGTTGTCTCATCGCTTCACTGTATTGAATACGAAAATTAGTAAGTATCTTGTTTTACTTCAACAAGAAGGTCAGAACTTGAGGGGTGGTGAAACCATGATCGAACATGAACAAGAGTGTCGTGTGGAATATCGTCGCATCTACGGAAAAGACTTCCAATTTGGAAGTTGTTTGGAGATTTTAAGAGGGTTGCCAAAATATAATCCACTATTTATGTTTTAATTTCTTAATTGTCCACTTAAGTCATTAAGTTTTACAACTTGTTTTATTTTAGTTTAAACAAAAAAACAAAAATATATCTCTAATTAAAATGTAAGATTTGATTAATTTTCAACAATACGAGTCAAATTTTCAAATTCATTGAACTTCGAATTAATCATTAATGGTCATTTTACAAGACATAAAACTGACAATAATAATTTGAATATAAACTTTAAAAATAAAAATTTGGGACAATGTTCTTCATCTTGTTAATCTTCTTCATTTCACCAAACTTCCAATCAATGCGCTCATGAACGGAGTTTCCTTTGTTTATCTTCTTCTTTGGCTTCAAATTTGCTTTGCCTTGATTTTCCTTGCCTTGAACTTTTCTTTCCATTTTCTTAGTTGCGCTTTTGACTTGGTTAATATCCAAAACTTGAAAACTTCTTTGCTTCTTACCTATTTCTTTATAACTATCACATATCTTCTTAATGGCACCTTCAAGCGCTACTCCAGAAAAATCAAGTTATGTTGCCGAATCAAGTTGGGTTTGAAATTGTGTCATTTGAGAAAATTAGATTGAGAAAGAGAGAAATAGAAAAATTAGATTTAGAAAGAGAGAAATAGAGAAAACTTTTTACACAAACAATTTGGGGTAAGTTTTGAGTTTGAAAATTACCTATTTATAGGCGATAAAGATCTAGTCGTTGGTGCTAGACTCAATAACGAGCGATATTAATGGTAACGCTGGCGATATTGATATTGTCAATGTTGTTTTCTAGAAACTCTGTCGCTCCGTGGTTTTCCCATAGCGACGCAACTCGTTTGCCATGCTACCAGGTAATCTGGTATGCCAAACAGGTTTTTTATGACATGTGCATAGGAATAAACCTAAGCAGATTTAACATTCAAAAGCCCATTAGGACATACATGGGCTCCATCTAGTTTATCCTGACTATCAATAGATATCGAAACTGGTAAGCAGTAAAGGGCATTCAATTTGTCCAAATCGCAGTTTTTGTTATCTTATAATAATGATCTATAAGCTGATTTACTGTTTTCAAATTCAGTACCGCTACTCACTTCGCAGCAACAAAGATTTTAACAGTTTCTAGCCCTTGACAAATCCCTTTTCATATCCAGGAACCCTTACTAGAGTTAGTAATGGTTATTTGGAAAGTACTTATTAGTCAAACCATCCCCAAATTCAGTACAGCTACTCACTTCGCAGCAACAGAGATTTTAACAGTTTCTAGCCCTTGACAAATCCCTCTTCATATCCAGGAATCCTTACTAGAGTTAGTACAATGGTTATTTGGAAAGTACTTATTAGTCAAATCATCCCCAATGGGGGCCGATAGAAATATATTAGGCCACCATTTTTACTCGATATTGTCATCAGTACATGAGAATGAACTTGGGACTGAAGGAAGTCACCGGACCCTATGAAGTTATTTTTAGGACATTGTGTTGTTAATTTGACACTTGACAGTGTTTTCATATACCAATGAAACATCAAGACATGAGTGTTAAGAAATATATTCTGTCAAGTCAAGTCTCTGGTCAAGTCAGTTTGACTTGACTGTCTAGTCAAGGTCTTTAGCTATTGGTCAATAAAGTCCTGTAATAATTAGTGTATTAAAGTTTTCTGAGACAATAGTTCTTCTTTGTAATTTTGATAATAATCAATACAAGGTTTTCTTCTTATTTCATCTGATATTTCTCATGGTATCAGTTAGGTATAGATCCAAAACCCAACTTCAAAACTTTTAACACAACAATCATCAACAACAACAACAACAGCTTAATACCTTTCTAATAATTTTTACAGCCGATTTCTTAGATCTAAATTCTGTTTTAAATTCAATTGTTATTCACATCAGAAACAACTTTTGTTCAATAATTTTTTAATCAAGATCTTCTGAATCTTGATTCTGGTGTTATCATTCTTGGGCATACAATTTTATGGTTCGTAAAAGCAATCGTTTGAATCCAAATCTTGAAGTAACTACTACAACAGTGTATTCCGCTGCACAAACATCAGATGGTAATTCGTCAACTTTACTCTTTCTTTCACCAACATCTCAAATTTTGTATCATTGAAGTTAGATAATACAAATTTTATACTATGGTGTGATCAATTTGAGTCCATTTTAATTATAACTGACCTCTATGGTCATGTTAATGGTGAAATTCAAGCACCAGAGGAAAGTATAATGATTAATGGAGTTCTTAGTTTAAATCCAAGATGGATTCATTGGATAAAAATGGATAGGTTTGTAGTTAATTGTTTAAAATCTACGTTTAGATCTGTTGTTTCTGGTGATGTTCTCGGTCTCACAACAACAAGATAAATATGGGAATATCTTGAATCTTGCTTCAAGACTCAGTATAAGGCACGTAAGAATATGTTGAGAGCACAATTGTTTGGCATTAGAAAAGAAAATTTACATATCTTGGTGCATTTACAGAAGATTAAGACAATTGCGGATTTTTTAGCTACCATTGGTGAAAAAGTTAATGAAACTGATTTAATAATGCATGTGTTAATGGTTTGGGAAGGGAGTATGACAATTTTGTTGTCTCAGTTTAGAATAGAGATACTCCATATTCTTTTGGTGAATTAAAGGCTAGATTACTTACACGTGAACAATGGTTATCTGATCAAAAAGATGCTATGTCAGTTTTTAACTCTAAAAATAGTTTAGGTCTTTATGCTAAGAGTGGAAATGCTAGTTCAAGCACTGGTTATCAACCAAATACTAATGGATATAAGAAAAGGAATGGTCCACAATATCCTCATGGTAAAGGAAATGGAAATAGAAATGGACAGAATGGTAATACTTCATATGGTTCACAAAATAATAATGATAGAAGAAGTGGTTCTACATCTACTGGTGATTCTAGAAGGATTGATCTATCTCAAGTTGACTGTCAAATTTGCAGAAAAAAGGGTCATTATGCAAGTAGGTGTCATTTTAGATACTATCCTCCACCAAATTCTGGTTTTGTTGGTGTTTCTGAAGCTCAACAAACAGATAATGGAGCTTCTACTTCTACTACTCCTCAATATTTTGCTAGCCAGCATACAAATTCAATTCACATTAATGATGATCCATCAAGTTCACCATTGTGGCTGTCAGATTCTGGAGCATCAGCTCATATGACTGGAAATTCATCATTATTGCAGAATCCTTCTAATTACAAAGGCACAGATGCAGTCAGGATTGGCAATGGTAATTCCTTGTCCATTGCTTTAACTGGAAATTCTAGTTTACATACTCAACATACTAGTTTTTAATTGAAGAATATACTTCATGTGCCTGATATGCAACATAACTTATTGTCAGTTGGACAGTTTACTTCTGATAACAAATGTTATTTTAGATTGGATCCTTCAGGTTATGAGATTACAGACTTGTCCACTGATGCACTTTTGTCTAAGGGTAGAATATTTAACAATCTTTATCTTATTTCTTCCTCTGTTTTACATCATGTTTTGTCTGCTATTCATGCTTCTCCTGAAATTTGGCATAATGATTAGGGCATCCTTCAACAAAAGTTTTAAATCAATTACATTCCTCTAAGCATAATCTTGTTCAGTCTTCGAAGTTACCTCATTCCTTGTGTCATTCTTGTCAAATTAATAAAAGCAAAAGATTTCCTTTTCAATTATCACCATCTCATGCTCTTACTCCCATGCCTCTTGTTCACTGTGATGAATGGGGTCCATCTCCAATTTCTTCTTTACAAGGCTATAAATATTATATACTGTTCATAGATGATTTCAGTAGATTTCATTGGATTTATCCAATGGAATTAAAAACTGATGTTTTAAAATGCTTCATTCATTTCAAAAATTTAACTGAGAATTTGTTTTCAACAAAATACAATATTCTCAAACAGATGGTGCTAGCGAACTTGTTAAAGGTACTCTAGGAGCTTATCTTACTTCAAATGGTATAAATTTGAGAATCTCTTGTCCCAAAACTCCTGAACAAAATGGCATTGCAGAGAGAAAGCATAGGCACATAACTGAGATGGGAAATACTTAACTTTTCAATGCATCTTGTCCTAAATCTTTTTGGTATGATGCTTTCTTAACTGCCACTTATCTTATAAACACAACTCCTATTTTACAAAATAAATCTCCTTTTGAAGTACTTCATCATATTTTACCTGATTATAGTTTTTTGAGAGTTTTTGGCACTGTTTGCTATCCTTTTCTTGGTCATTCAAGACCAGATAAACTGTCTCCAAAATCTGTGAAATATGTTTTTATAGAATACAATCCTTTGCATAAAGGTTACAAATGTTATGATCATGTATCAAGGAAAGTTCATATTTCAAGAAATGTTGTATTTTCAGAACATGAGTTCTTTTACTCAAAAGATTCTACTATTAATATTCCTTCTACATCTTCTTCTACTGATAACACTGATACTTCTTTATCTCCTATCATCACTGGTTTATCTACCAATTTACCATCTACTGCTCCTTTTAGTCTAATTGTGACAAGGTCTATGAGAGGTATATATTGTCAAACCAAAAGTTTTTCAAGATCATGTCATGCATTATTCTGTAAGACATCCTATTCCTGTTGCTTTTTCTTCTTTGTTAGCTACTCCACCAAAGCCAAAAACTTTTAAAAGTGCAATGAAAATTCCTAAGTGGCAGGTCTCAATAAAGGAAGAACACACAACTTTAAAGGATAATGATACTTGGGATTTAGTTAAACCTGAGTCTTATATGAACATTTTGGGTTGTAAATGGGTGTATAAAATTAAACTTAAGCCAGATGGTACAGTGGATAGGTTTAAATCAAGACTAGTTGAACTAGGATATAATCAACAAGATGGTGTTCATTATAGTGAAACTTTTAGTCCTGTAGTCAAATTCACTACAATAAGAATTGTTCTGGTATTAGTTGTTACAAATAATTGAAAAATACAGCAATTAGATGTATCTAATGAATTTTTGCATGGATACTTAAATGAAGATGTTTATATGGTTCAACCACAAGGTTTTGTGGATCCAGAGTTTCCTAATCATGTGTGTAAACTAAAGAAGAGCTTGTATGGGCTTAAGCAGGCATCTAGAGCCTGGTTTGAGAGGTTTAGTAATTTTTTACTTCAATATGGCTTCATCAGATCAGTATGTGATTATTCAATGTTCATTTATGCTTCTTCTTCTGAAATGATGATTCTGCTTTTGTATTTGGATGATATTATACTTACTGGAAATTCTGATATTCTTATGGCAAAGTTAGTTCAAGCTTTAAGTAAAGAGTTTGTAATGAAGCAGTTTTGAGCTATTTCTTGGGTATTGAAGCTCAAAAGAATGAAGATTCTTTAGTTTTAACACGGAAGAAATATACTCTGTAACTTCTTACAAAAGCAAATATGCTTGAGTGTAAACCTTGTGACACTCCTGTTGTTAAAGAATCTAGAGCTTCTATCCATAATGGTGTTTTGTTAGAGAATCCAGCAGAATACAGAACATTAGTTGGTAGTTTGCAGTATTTAACAATGACTAGGCCAGATATTGCTTTTGGATTTAATTATGTGTCCCAGTTCATGCATGCTCCAACTGACATTCATTTCTTGTTAGTCAAAAGAATTTTAAGATATCTAAAGGGCACTATTGGTCTTGGTCTTACTCTAAGAAAAGGTGATCTTTCTTCTGTAAAGGCTTATATTGATTCTGATTGGGCTGGATGCCCTGATACAAGGAGATCAACATCTGATTATGCAGTTTTTATAGGCAGTTCTCTGATTTGTTGGTCTAGCAAGAAGCAACCAACTGTTTCTAGGTCTTCTGCTGAGGCAGAGTATAAACGCTTATCTGCGGCTGCTTCTGAGTTAGAATGGCTGTCAAATGTTTTTAAGGAATTGCATACTTCAGTTAATTTGTCAATGCAGGTGTTTTGTGATAATACATCTGCAATTTGTTTAGCTTCTAATCCTGTGTTTCATGCCAGGGCCAAACACATAGAAGTTCAGTATCATGTGGCCAGAGATCGGGTACTCAAAGGATTTATCAAGGTTCATCATATTTCTTCAGAAAACCAGATTGTTGATTTGTTCACTAAAGGACTGTGTTCACCTATTTTTTTTCATTGCTTCATCAATTTTTGGAGATACTTCAAGTGCTGCTGTTGAAGATCTTGAGTGTCAGCATTCTTCATGTATTGCTTGTGAAGAAGAACTCTCTGCTGACAATAACTTTGTATTGTTCTCTGGTTTAGCTTTTCAGTAAATACTGTAACTTTCCTTGACTTGTGTTTTATTTTCTTTCTTTGTCAAGTTTCTACTGTGGCTGCCTGTATCAACTTGAGGGGGCTGTTAAGAAATATATTCTGTCAAGTCAAATCTCTGGTCAAGTCAGTTTGACTTGACTGTCTAGTCAAGGTCTTTAGCTATTGGTCAATAAAGTCCTTTAGTGTATTAAAGATGTCTGTCTGAGACATCAGTTCTTCTTTGTAATATTGATAATAATTAATACAAGATTTTCTTCTTATTTTATCTGATATTTCTCAATGAGACATTATTTGTCATTCTGTGTCCGGTAACGCCTGGATCGATTACTTACTGTTATTGACCGCATGTTCTTGTCTAGCCTGATTTTGTGCTATAATGGCAATGTTGGACGTCATTCCATATCTCCTATAGTCCTGTACCACATAATGAGTGAGCATTTTGAAAATTGGAGTACACTGGGTTTCTTGAATAATTGATCCTCACAAAGACAATTATTCCTACATTGTTTTCTCCGTGACAATTTTTAGTTAGTCCTCCAAACGATGTTGCTGACCAAAATATATAAAAATAAAGGGATGAATTTAGATAACCATGAGATTTGTTTATTTTGGTTTGACTAATGAAGTTTGAACATTCAATAATTTCATCTGAATAAGACGTTGTTGTTGATATCAATAATCTTGACCCTATATGCAGAAAAATCACTTCCTCTTTGCTTACTTCGGACAATAACAGAAAACAAAGCTGAAATATTTCCTCTTACAAACTAAGGACTTAGAAACATTAGGTAACATTCCCGTAATTAAGGCTCATCTAACTGATAAAGCATGTCTGAGCCTCTTAGTTTCACTATCTTAGCTCTAAGAAAGAATTGCTCCCTTGACAGGGTTCTAACGTGCTTTAGATACTTGTCAAAGGGTACTACTCCTTGTTGCAGTGCGGTTTCTAGCACATATAACAGATCTCCAATGGCTTTGTCTTCAGATGAGAGATTTAGGATTTGATTGGACTCCTCGTCAGCAGCTTCAAATGCGTCTTCAATACTATCGTTGGCTATATTGTTTTGAGAATTTCTATGATCGTTAACTCTCAACCAATTCATTAGTACATCTGCTTCAAAAGCCAAATCTCGCACCGTTTCCATCAAGCACAATCTTTCGTATCTAGATTCTCCCAACTCAATGTTCAGAATCTCCTCTCGGCGAACAAGCTCAGCCTGCAAGCTAGACAGAGAATCAATATCATCATTCGCCTTTTCAGTTGACGCTATGATGTCGCGGTGAAGAGCAATATAGAGAAAGTTGAGTGCCTCCATCTTTGAGACCAGAGAAGTATCTATAAATCTAGGCCTAGGAGGTTCTAGTGGAGCAAAAGGATGCTGGTAATTGAATATGTGAACCAGGCTGCGTGCTAAGTCTAAGAGATTGGATTGCGGGTGATTCCATAAATGCAGGTAAGGGATGAAAACCTCCCCCAAAGGAGAAACAAAAGGGTGGGCGTGAGAAGTTTTGGAGGTCGAAGCTGATGAAAGAAGCACAAAAGGTGCAACAAAGGGATAACTCTCATGGATCCATATGGCGAGATGAATATTAGGAGACACGGGAAAATAGCCGGTTGCAACCAGAAGTTTGACAGTGGTTACCTCGTTGTATGTGAAGGTATCAATGGAAGGTTTGAGAGACGGAAAATTGTTTTACAGAGACAGAAAGTGTTGTCGAATTAGCCATTTGAGATTGTCGTGTTTGTAGGATAGTGAATGAGGCCCATCACAGCGGAGAGCGGCATCAATAATTTGAGTCGAAGTTAAGAATGCCATTTTTAATATTTACACTGAACAAAATGAAGGAAACAGAGAGGGAGATCTAAGTGGATCCTTATGTGACTATGCGTATATATTTAGTTAGGTTTCATGATATTGAATCGAATAGAATAAGACTCAAAAGTGAAAGTCAATCACGAAATTTGCATGGCAGGTTCCTAGTTGGTTAAAGTTTTATCCATAAAGACATGGTCATGGGATTCATCATGGTTGATACTTCCACTGCAAATTTCTACTCTAATAATTTAAATTTAGAGACCAAGTCAATTGAGACATTGTCTACAAATATTACGACAACTATGTGGACTGTTGAGGTATGCATTTACACAAGCGCTTGAATCACAGTGAAACTTTGAATACAATTCTAGTAGTCTAGAACTTCACTCATATATTGTTCTCTACATTTTCCTTTGAGGCCCAGGTAGTAAAATAAACCAAGGGGTGATTTTAAGAGAACGGCATTTTAAGGCCTGTTTTTTTGATGCAATTGCAACTAGGGGTGCACATATCCTATCCATACCCGCCAATCCTACCCTATCCGCCAGTTTTTAACTGTATCCTATCCTATCCACTATTTGGCGGGTAGGGTGGCGGGTGAAGATTTTCTTAACCGCCAATAAACGGGTAGGATGGCGGGTAAAGTTCGAAATTATCCTATCCTACTGGTCTTCGAGCAATTCCTACTAGGGGTGCACATATCATATCCTACCCATATCCGCCAACTCGACTTTACCCGCCAGTTTTTTAACAGTATCCTACCCTATCCACTATTTGGCGGGTAAGGTGACGGGTAAAGATTTTCTTAACCGCCAATAAACGGGTAGGGTTGCGGGTATAGGCCATATCCTACCCACCCTACCCGTTGTGCAGCCCTAATTGCAACATGGAACGCCTGGGCGAGGAAGTCCTAAGGTTTCAGTGGTGTACCATATATATCTTGAGGTGGGTTGTGATAGAGGGAGGTTGGGAGTTGGATTCATAATTTGATCAAAGTGGGCAGAATAGGTCTAGAGAGCTGGTAGGTGCAACACATGAAAGCGATTTGCGCTCGACAAGCTACAAGACGAAATAGAGACATTGGGGGTAAAATGAAAGTGTCCCTAAGACATATGCTTATTTTTCCCATAAACAAAAGAAAAATTAGAGGGGGGGAAAAATATTGGTAAGATGAATAAAAAGAACTCCTCAAGAATAAAAAAGAAAAAGTATATTGTTTTGTTTATAGTTGTTAATCGATAAATGGACTACTAGCCTATCAACAGGATAAAATTTGTTGAACTATGGTTCTAAAGGAAGTCCATGAAATTCTTGAGCATGATTTATCCTAACTGAAAGATGTTCTCAACCAGAAGTGCAGACTCAGCTTTTGACCATTAATTAAGACTTCTACAACTCTAAGTAATAGTGTTGGTAAGCTAACTCTAACTAATAGTGTTTTAGCTACTCTTCCAGTTTATTACATGTCTTTGTATGAAATGTCAATTTCAGTTATAAGGAGGTTGGGAAAAATCAAGAGGGATTTCTTATGGCATGACAATAAAGGTAGAAAGAAGATACATCCAATTAAGTGGAATGTCTTATGCAGGAGAAAAAAAATTGGTGGGCTTAACATTAAAAATATTCATTTGTAACTGAGGATGATTCTATGTGGAAGTCTCTTGTAGTTGAAAAATATGGTGTGGGTGATGTGGTTTGGAGAGCCATTATGAAGTATAATTCTGCTTTCATCAAAAATGTCAAGTTCAACGTAAACAATGGTAAGCAAGTAAGATTTTGAGATGATAACTGGCTATATAACTCTTCTATAAAGATTTGTTATCCTAACCTTTATGTTGTTTCAAGATCCAAAAAAATTTTAGTGGCAGATGTTGGAATTGTTTTAGAAGGCTCAATTACTTGGAACTTACATCTTCCTAACAGAATGAATGATGCTGCTAAACTGGAGCTCTCTTCGGTTACTGCTGATCTAGTTGCTGGCAAATACAATCTTAGTGCAGATGATGAGTTGCAGCGGGGTTTAACATACAATGCCAGATTCTCAGTAAAATCTTTATATGAAAGCTTGATTATGGATGATGTTGCAGCTCCAATAGACTTTATTTTTGCTCATATTTGGAAACTAAAATGCCCTCCAAAAACTGGATTCTTCCTTTGGTTAATTGTTCACAACATGCTAGCTACCAGAGATTTCTTAATAAGAAGAGGCGTTTATGTGCCAGAGGGTTGTTTATTCTGCAATGAATATGAATCTTGCTCTCATCTGCTACTCCATTGCAGTTTTCCTAGAGAAGTTTGGGAGGTTTTTATCAGTAATTTGAACTGGTTTTTTCTATGCCAATGTCTGCAACTGAAGTTTTACATACTTGGACTCTTCTGCAACATAACAAAGCTAGCACTATTGTGTGTAACTTAATCCCAACTGCAGTTTTTTGGTGTATTTGGAAAGAGCGGAATCCTAGGGTGTTCACTGACAAGATATGCACTGCCAAGTCAGTGGTTCAGAAAGCTATTTATTGCTTATTCTCCTGGGCTCTTGCTATCAAAGACTTTGATTCTCTTACTGCTATTGATGTAATGCAAAACTGGAACAAAATTTACTTTGAACCAAACTGAGTTGGCAGTCTGTTGCTTTCTTGGTTTGTTTTTATTTTTCCTTTGTAACAGCTTAGGGTGGTATAATCTTTATAATCCCTCTTTTTTAATCTATGCGATCTTTTCTTTACCGATCAAAAGAAAAAAAAAAGACTTCTACAACTCCAAGTTGGGCATCAATCGGGTTTAGTTGATATGATAGGTTTTTTTAAACAAAGTGTGTCAGAAAATTTTCATATTTTCTCTTAATATCAAGAAAAAAATCAAAAATTAGGATATAAAAACTAATATATTAAACAAGAAATTTGAGAGATTGATGATCTATGTGAAAACAATTTCAATTACTTAATATTTTAGCAAAACCTTAAATTTATCAAGCAAACCCAGATGGATGGAGTATCTTTTAGAACCGTGTTTTGGAGCATACACGAATCTTTTGTGTTCCGATAAATAAGTTAAAATTTGGTCACTGAATAGTAAAAGTACAAAGTCTATTTGATCTTTAAAATGGTAAATCTGCACTTATCTTTTATAAAATATTTATTTTTGATTTTTTTCTTTTCTATTTTAAGTTTTAAATTTTAAAAAAAAAAATTCCATTCGGTGTTTTTCGTATATAAGTAACACCCAGAAGTTAGGTTGACAATTTGTTAGAGCATTGCTCGGTCAAACTCGCAACCGTTGCTATCTCAAGCTTGTTTGTCAAGTTTAGGTGACCAAAACTATAAGTCTTGACTTTTAATATACTTATAGATATGTCTCGGATTAGGATAGAATGTGTAGTTGAGCTTTAAACTTCACAGCGTTCGTCGATTGAAGACGAAGATCTACTGAGGAGAGCTTGGAGGAACTTCATCAACAAAAGGTATGTGGAGACTAAAACTTATCTATCACTCAGAAGTCTATTATATTCTATCTCTTAATGAGACTAACTCGTATAGCTATATATACTTTTACATTATATACATTTGATATTTCGAGTTGAGTTTAACTCGCTAATATCTTTCTCGAAATATGTGTTGGAAATGTTTTTGCTTTAGTTTCGTTCATAATTATTCTTCACGAGTTTAGTTGGAAACAATTTATTTGTTGAAAACTAAATAATGAGTCAAAAGATGATCATGTGAAAATTTCCTTAAAACATCTTACATGATTTGTGTGAGACAGTCATTTGATGCAGACTCGGAATGTTTCGTATTGATCGTTCGATCACTTGAAAATTACTTATAAGCTAATAGTTTGTATGAGAAATCTATTGTCGTCTTCAAAGGATGTTTCAATGATTGAAATGGGAGTTTAGAACAAATAACCATTGTCTGGATATAGCACAGTATGCATACCAGTATGCAAACTGTTGTAGTATGATTCGGGGTCGGGAACCAAGTTTGCATACCTATATGCGAACGGTTTTAATGGTCAAAGTCCGGGAACCAAGTTTGCATACTAGTATGCGAACGGTTTTAACTGTCTAAGTCGGGAAACCAAGTTTGCATACCATTATGCGAACGGTTTTACCTGAGTTAGGTCCGGAACGACAGTATGCGTACCCGTTTGCGAACTGTCGGACATGACCAAAGTCTGAAACTTAAGTTTGCATACTCGTTTGCGAACTAAGTTGGTTTAAGTTCTCAAATCGGGTAAGTATGATTTCATACTCATGAACAAATACATTTATATATTAATGAATGCAATCTTTGCAAACCGTGGCTAAAATGTTCATGAATTGGTTCTCTTGAATCAATCCGATTTTGTTTCAATTGTGTATTTTATACTTCTATGAGAATATAAACAATTGAACAAATCTATGAGTAACCCAATTAGATTCATTTATTTATCATTTGATCTAGAAGTGTTAGATGAATGTGGTTAATACAAAATTGTTCATATGGCTAACTTCGGTTAACTATTGTTGAGCCAACTCAATATACACGTTTAGGTACGGTTACCCATATCTAAATGAATGTATATTTCATTTGTGTGTAAAAAGCTAAGACCATCTAACAGTGGAGAGATATTGCTTTGGTTTTAAACAAACTTAGTTTGAATCTTAAATCGGGATTTCATCTAACGGTGAATATTGATTGTTTTTTTTCAAAGCTATCAAACCCTGATTTGAAGACTATATGAGGGAGAACTCTAGAAACTGGAAAACCTGACCCCCACACCTCCTGTGTTATACTAGTTGCGACTAGAGTCGATTCTCCTTTAACATAGGTTTTCCCTAAAACCATTATAGGTTAACGACTTAAAGACTTCATTGGGATTCTGAAGCCAGACTCAACTATTTTCTCTGTAGTTGCGTGTTCTGATCTTACTTGTTCTATTGTATTGAGTTCCATCTTCTCTAAGATTTGCTCGAGATTTATCTCCGATAGGTAAGATATAAAAAGTAATCACAAAGCTCTTCGTCTCATTTTTTCTGATTCCACAATAACTTGTTCTACTACCATATAGTTAAGTTATTGTGAGGTGATAGATATTTCTAGGTTATTCTTCCGGAATATAAGACCGGAATATCAATTGGTCCTTGTTCACCTTGATTTATCAAAAGACGAAACAAAAACTTCGTAGGTAGTTATGTGGAGACAGATTTATCTATCAGAATGGACTTTTTTGTGGGAGACAGATTAGTTTATAAAGTCTTCTACTTTGTGTCGCAGAAACTCTTAGTTGTGGGTGAGATCAGCTAAGGGAATCAAGTGTGAAAAGACGAGGGTACCCAAATATACCTCAATCTAAAACTTTTCCACATATAAGTCCTTTCTCCGAAAGTGATTGTCTATAGACTGAGTCGAGACAATACAAGTAATCGGTTCACACTCCGTGATCGTCTACGGATACGAAATCGAGACAATACGACAAAAAGATAACTCGTGTGATTGACTATGGATACAAGATCGAGGCAATACAATAACGAAGTATGTTTACTTGATAATAGGTTCGGACTTAACCAAACTCTAGGAATTGTCTATCAAGTAAAATAGAAATTAACGTTTGTGTAATTTACTTTAAATTATATTAACAACAATTATAACTACGGAAAATAAAAGTAAATGACACAGCAAGATTTTGTAACGAGGAAACTGCAAATGCAGAAAAACCTCGGGACCTAGTCCATAATTGAATACTCTCAGAATTAAGCCGCTATACAAAATCAAACCAACTTCATACAGTTGAGACCAAGCAACTAAACCTATAGTTAACCTAGTTTCCTCAGTATCCATGCGCCTCCAACTTGTTAATAACTCACGTACTTGGAACAATTCCTTTGGTTCGTATTCCAAACAGTAAAGGAACAACAAATATGTTCGTTAACAACTCTTTTCAAACAACGTGATTTAAGTTTGACAAAGGTTCTTCCGTTTAACCATTAAACTCCTTTGTCGGTTCCTTAGATCAATCTCTCAACAACTGCCGAAGTAATTGTTATACTATGCAATCAATATTATTAATCACAAAGAAGTGTATTGATGCCGATCTACTCAACTAATCAATCCAATCTATCACAAAGATAAACCGATTATAGTTGGATCCCTTTCCAGCCGAAACAAGTATTGTGCACACCAAAGATTATGAACCCAAAAAGTCTTTTTGTCTTCAAATCTTCTTTAATCTTCAATCAGCACCTGCATACAATCAACTTGAATCTCTTGTGGTCAATCACACACAGAACGGAGTCTGTTAACGCTGGATTATACAAGACGTCTTTAGATCTATAAACAGTCTAAAGATCCCCGTCGAAACTTCGATCTAGTTTGAGTGAATCTTATATCAGAAGAAAAGATTCTCAAGCATAAAAAAACTAGGTACAATCAAAGTTCAACAACTGTTAGTCAATCAAATCAATCGAAAACTAATAATAAACCGCAATTATCTAGTTTCCCACCAACGGTACTAATAGAGCTTCTCAATCCCAAATAAGTCTTTAAAGTGAGCGGTCGTAAGATATTTCGCCTAATTAGGATACTTTCATCTCCGAATAGGTGGCTCCACCAGTAACAACACAACTAGGTAGTTTTGCTGGCTTTGAGGATTAGTTTGCTAGAAATGCAAAATTCAATATTTATAGACAAGAAAGTTTGGACACCAAGGAATTTCCAAAACCGAATATTCTCAAAGATATGCAATAAACACAAAATCGGTTTTCATAATTCGTGGAAATGCACTGTCAAAATATTGACCGAAATCCCAATAGAAAAATCTATAATCAGTAAATGCACATTACTAATTATTATTTTTTAAAGATATGCATTTAATTGCTGGATATTAAATAGCATATAAAAACTAAGAAACCTTAATTAAAAGATTCTCAATTTATTTCGATCCTGGGATTCTCCTTTTAGCTATTAAGGAATATCTTTGAACAATTAATGATAAGAGTTACTACACATGTTCAATGTATGTCAACATCTTTACTTTGCAAGTCCTTTTTCATACTTACAATCTTGGAAACGATTTTCCACACTTCCAAACAAGTTTAAAATTGGTTCGTTTGAATTCCAAGAACTATGTGATTGATTATCCTATCAAATCACCAATTATGGGTTTCACGGTTCTACCAAAACAAGTTCGGTTCTACCTACATGTGAGTATTTTGCATAGTCATGCTTGTTACCAAAATTTGGTTGACTAGGTACTAGGATCGGTTCCCCACAACTTATGGTAACTACCTTTATTTAGTTGCACATTTCTATAGGATCTGTTCCCCCATAACTACAAACTTGTTGCACATGTTCATAGGATTGGTTCCCCCATCTACTAAAAACGTTTTGCACCTCTTAAAAGGATTGATTCCCTCTTGAAAATTTGTTGCACCTCTTACTAGGATCGGTTCCCCAATGACTAGATAAAAGTTTCTATTTACAAGGCATCGATCTTACCATCTTGAGTGATTACTTGAGATCGGTTTCACTAATAAAAGGCATACCAATACATAAGTCAGGCCTTGTGAATAGTTTTACCAAGATACATAAACAAGTTTATGAGCGGTTATACTAAACACACATATTGGTAATTCAAAAAAGATTTGCAATGAATAACAATACCAATAAGCCTAGCGATTTCCCTTCTGATTCACAAAACGAGTTTATGAACTTACTTCCTTTAAACATGTAAAACATTGTTTCCTAGGATGAAATCTTCACTCATACCCATACATAATCACAATAACATTCATATGATCATGTCGATGTCTTATATACAAAGTTTAATGGTTAAGCAATAAACCTCGTATTGTATTCCTTAATACTATGTCTAACTAGAGTTTCATACACAGCTTCGCAGTTATGTTTTCAATACGCACGACTTGAAAGATACGTTAGGGAATGAAACAGTTCAAGTCAAATATTACTAACCTCAAGAGGAAGGATGATGTTGTGGTTATAGCTCCATACTTCTTCACATTCTTCAAGTCTTCATGTAATACTTGTAAGTCTCATATCCTAACACTTTCAAGCTAACCTATACGAAGTTGACTCTAGTATGTAATCAAACGACTCTTTAAATGAGTTTTGATTCACTAAAATATGACAACCAAACTTGACATACCAACGCTTGGTGGGTTCAACCGAGCTATGCTCTAACAATCTCCCCCTTTGTCAATTTTAGTGACAAAACTCTTACATCATATGGATAAACAAATTACAAAAATTCATTATACACATACGCTTGATTCCAAGTTCAACAGCACAAAACCTGCATTAAATTCAATCCTTAAATGTCGTTGCTGACATTATAATAACAAAGCTAATACTCTCCCTAAAACTAAGATAAGTAGATTTTCAATCCTCACGTCTTTGTTATTTCCATGTAGTTCCTCATAACTACATATCATATGGTATGTGACTCCCCCTTAGTCTATGCTTTCACTCTCTTCGTTAGAACAAAAATTTTAGCACAAATGTCCTTTCCTTTAGTGATACCAACTCACAACAAGTCAATATCGCTTGTTTACTCCATATATTTCTCCTCCTTTTTGTCACAAAATGACAAAGAAACGAAAAAATAAAGGACAAACCGAAAGGATCTTACAAATCTCACAAAGATAATTTTCAAACCTATAAGAGTTGAGCACGAGGGTTTTACACACCATTATAGATAACCAATATCAAAACCGAAACTATAAGTAATTTGTTTTTAACATGTTATCTAGGAAACAATTTCCCAAAGCAATTTTCCCTAATAGTTTAGCATATCAAAAATTGACTAAGCACCTTAGTTTTTTTTTTTTTTTGCTAAACCGATTGTTCAAGTACAATCGCTTGTTCGATAAGACCAGAATAAAGATCAGAATTAACTTTATTCCTCTCATCAGGTTCTAATTATTCTTAAAAATAACTTATACCTTTCACTTTTAAACAAGACAAATACTAGGTTAGTTAACTAGTAATTCTTGTTAAGGCATTCGGTTAGACTTGAATAACCGAAACCTTCACATTTGATAAGTCTAACTAAGATCCGAAAACTTAGTTTCTCTTATCCGGAAATCACTTGGACTAAACAAATGATCCCGAAACACTTTTGTTAAGCCATAAACAATCCATACAAACCAAATAAATCAACTTGCATAATCATTTATCTTAACCGGAAGCAATTGAAACAAACATAGACATTATAGCACTGCAATTGCACCGAAATTTTGTAAGCCTAAACAATTGATACCAAACAATAACGAAAGATAACAATAGTTTTTCTTAACCGGAAACAATTGAATCACACACACATCCATACACAAATAATGGAATCAACATCAATTGTACCGAAATTTTGTTAAGCAAAAGCAATAAAGATATGAAATAAAATCATGCTTTTCTTAAACAAGAAAACAATTAACTAACAAGATTGTTATCTCAAATTCCGCATCCTCATCTTGAAAAAGTGGGGGTCTAACAACCACACCCAATATTTCGCTTAGCAATCTGTATGGACTAACTCCAATATACTTTTAAGAGAATCAACTAGACAATCAAACTCAATCTTAATAAAATTATATCAAAGATTTATATCTCACTTTCTCGATTCAATACTTACTCAAGCAAATAAAAATCTGCGAGTCTAATTGAATACAAGAGAAATCACTTGAACGGTACCGAAGACCAATGTTCAAGGATCAATCAATTTCAATCAACAACCAAAGGTTGGATTTCCCAATTGATCGATTCAACGCACAACCTGTGATATTTCAATTATATAACAAAATATAATGCGGAAAAGAAATAACACAGACACCAGAAGTTTTGTTAACGAGAAAACCGCAAATGCAAAAAAAACCCGGGACCTAGTCCAGATTGAACACACACTGTATTAAGCCGCTACAGACACTAGCCTACTACAAACTAACTTCGGTCTGGACTGTAATTGAACCCCAATCAATCTCACACTGATCCAAGGTACAGTTGCGCTCCTTATGTCTCTGATCCCAACATGATACTACGCACTTGATTCCCTTAGCTGATCTCACCCACACCTAATAGTTGCTACGACCCAAAGTCAAACACTTTAATAAACAAATCTGTATCACACAGAAAAGTCTACGGTAATAGATAAATCGGTTTCTCACAGAAATACCTACGAGTTTTTGTTCCGTCTTTTGATAAATCAAGGTGAACAGGAACCAATTGATAACCTGGACTTATATTCCCGAAGAACAACCTAGAATTATCAATCACCTCACAATAATATTAATAGACTATCGAATGAAGATATTGCAGAATCACAAACGATGAGACAAAGGTGTTTGTGACTTCTTTTATATCTTGCCTATCGGAGAAATCAATCTCAAGCCAATATTACGATTGTACTCAAACACGATAGAAACAACAAGATCAGATCACGCAACTATAAAGAAAATAGTTAGGTCTGGCTTCACAATCCCAATGAAGTCTTCAAGTCGTGAACCTACAGGGTCTCGAGAAGAAACCTAAGGTTAAAGGAGAATCGACTCTAGCTAATACAACTAGTATCACACATAAGGTGTGGGGATTAGGTTTCCAAGTTGGTAAAGTTCTCTTTTATATAGACTTTCAAATTAGGGTTTGCAATCTAAGTTACCTTGGTAAAAAAGCATTCAATATTCACCATTAGATGAAAACCTGATTAGATTCAGGCTAATATCTTTTAACCGTTAGATCGAACTTAGCTTGTTACACACAAATGAAATGAACGTTTATTTAGGTTTGTGTAACCGTACCCAAACATGTACACTTAGTTGGTTCAACAGTAGTTAACCAAATTGTTAGCCATATGAGCACTTTCATATCAACCATATTCTTCTTTACTACAACTAGTTCAAATGACTCAAATAAACTAGTTAGAGAGTTGTTCAATTTCTTAGATCTTATAGAAGTATACAAGACACAATAGAAGCAAAAACGATTTGATCCACTCGAATCAATTCATGAACTTTATAGCCATGGTTTGTAAGTATGCATTCCTTAGTTTATATAAGTTTAAGTTCACGAATAACCGTTTTTAGAAAATAACCAACTTAAGTACACATACTGGTACGCGGACTTAAGTACCCGGAATAAGTTTGTTTTCACAAACTCCGGCAGAAATTCACGGGACGTGAACTTCTGACAGTGTGCATACTGGTACGTGGACTTTAGTTCTGGTTTTCCTGAGCAGCAAAGTACGCATACTTTGGTTCAAGGAATAAGGACTTACACACGTATGTGTTACCACACAATGTTTATATCCTTCCAAGGTTATATATTCTAAACTCTCATTTCAATCATTGAAACATTCTTAGAGGATGTTATATAGTTGTTGTTCACAAGCTATTTTTCGTCAAAGCGATTTTCAAATAATTGAAACTAATATGAATTTCGGCACTAGTAAAGATGAACTTGGCCAAAGAGAAAGCTTACCAACACATATTTCGAGAAATAGATAAGTGAGATAAACTCGTCTCGAAATAGAAAATGTGTATAGTCAAAGTCTATATAGCAATACGACTTTTATCTCAAGATAAGAGATAGAGTAGATATACTTTCGAGTGATACATAAGTTCAAGTCTCCACATACCTTTTAGTCGATGAAGTTCCACCATTTCCTTGAGTAGTTCTTCGTCTTTGTATGGTGATCGCATGGAGTCTTGAGCTCAACTACACTTTCTATCCTAGTCCGAGACTTAGTTATAAGTAGACAAGAAATCAAGACTTATAGTTTTGATCACTAACATTGACAAACATGCTTGAGATAACAACGCATGAGAGTTCGACCGAGCAGTGCTCTAACAATCTCCCCCTTTTACAATTTTAGTGACAAAACTATCAATACATATGGAACACAAAATAAATAAATAAACTTTTGTAGCTTCTCTTCCACATGCCTGATCTCCTTGGTTCTTCAACATTACTCGAAATCTTCGTCACTTCCAAGTACTCCAACGATCCCAAAGGTTGCAAGTTTAGTATCATCGTTGTTGAAAATCCGTAGCTATAACAATGAGAAAACAAGAATTCTCAATCATTGTCACACATTGTCATAGTATTATCACACAACATCAAAGTTAAATTGTATCACAACTTCGACAACAATACTATGGTGATATGTATCACTCCCCCATTAGTCAATACTCCTTCTCACATGGAAACCACTCCCCCTTACATACTGATCCGAAAACCATATGTATTTGTAATGTGAACTACACATTAATTCTCCCCCTTTTTGTCAATAAAATTGGCAAAGGTACGAAAACTAGTGGGATCCTAATGAAATTTCCATAGAGACATTTCATGACCAAAAGAAAGCACATATCAACTTTTTAGATGCAATCATATAGCCGAAGCTAGATGCTTTCATCAAGGAGTTTATAAAGATACAAGATAACCCCTATAATATTCCACAGCCGCACTCCCCACAAAGATTTGACAATTAAGCACAAGTTCAATTAAGAACTCTCCCCCATAAGATGTCATTCCCGAAATAACAACAAGAGCGACCTTACTTTCACCAGAAAAGAAGGATTTCTTTGGACATAACAAATTACATACGAATATGAACTTGAATCCAAAAAATACTCAATTAAATTAACCACAAGAAAACTCATGATTAATTTAATCGAAAATGCTCAACATAAGAGAACTTACGGAGCCGCACAATATATACATAAAAAATATGGATCAGGGAAGATCAATACTGCGGAATAGACAAGCATTCATCATATTTTCCATCACTATTTGCAAAATGACGTACAATAGACATAATCCTTGTAAACAAAAGTTTTATCCTTTCTTCCATCAAAATATGACATAAAAGGCTTTAACTTTTTTAATGTCAAAAGTTCATTCATTCTTTTATCAATACATGCATATCGACATATGAACGACTTAACTTTTGAAAAGGTATGGGACAATCATAGTTCACGAACGCAAACACACATATCCCATAACAAATTGCAATATATAAAACCATAAAGATTAATACTGCAAAAATCATCTTCCAAACAATTTTTAGAATAACCAAATAAACCTAAAAATAATAAAGATGAAAACATTGGACATAGCTATGTGTAATCACAATAATGGCTATTCCAAAAACTAGTTATTCTTCCTAAAACATAAGAAATAAAAATTCTCATTAGAATATTTACTAGACAAATAAAATCAAAGTTCACTGAGAACCTCATACCTTTCAATGAATCCGTCAAAGAAGGTATCACTGATTTCCTTTACTCTCTTGACCGTAGACACTTCATGTTCGTGAGTTAGAACACTGACTTTACGATCAACAACCCGAGCAAGCTGTCTAGCCTTGACAGAATCCATGATGAGCTTCTTTTGATTCCATATCAGAATATTCTGATTAGCAAGGATTCTGGCCTGACCATCTAAGAGTTGGTTTATTTGCAGTTGAAGATTTGCAAAATCAACCTTTGAATCGTTCTGAAAACGAGTTAAATCCTTGACAGAATCATCAATCCAAGAGTTGTGATCCTTTCTTTCAAGCATCTTCTTTAGAACCATCTCTTGAATCGACTCACGTCCTTGAGTGTCTTCCTCCATATCAAGATGCACGATCTCTTGAGATTTTGCAGAGTTCTCCATATGAATTTTTTGTTAGGAATGGAATACCACAATATATAGTATATATATATGTGTGTGTGTATGTGTGTGTGTGTGTGTGTTTATCAACAGGAGAAAGAACTCTTGTTATGGAAACCATATGAACTCGTAAGAGGAGGACACGACGTTTGTGGACCAGCAGCAAAAAGAACACAAACAGCAAAAATATTATACAACACACCTGAGTCTTTCTCAATCATCATCCTTGCACCTCTCAAGTTAGAAACAAGGATAAGGATACCTGGAATTAGGTGGTAGAGTGAGAATTAATCCCACTACGATCATTGAGAAAGGAGTTGTACACATTATATGAAAGTTTGACTTTTGTGTTTTTTTTCCCTTCTTCGGTTGACTTTCATCCCAGATGAGTAGGAACCAACCTGTTTAACATCTCCGTCAGAAGGATTTCTCTAAGGACAAAATCTAGGACCTCTTGAGATTGGTTCAAGAGGATCAGGGTACAGAGAGATCCATTTCCTAGACTTAGATCTACCAGACTTATTCTTTTAAACACAGGGAATGTGTTCATTAGTGGCACAAGAATTTATACCATTGAGATGAACTTGTAACATGTGACGATTTCTAGAAGAGAGATCATTTTTATAAGGTTTCTGGTATTATGTGGGCACGAGATTCACTGTAGAAGTCGTCAGACGATTTACTCCATTGATAGTAGAAAGAAGAAAATTATGAAGATTAGAAAAAAAAATTCTCCTAGCAAAACAATGAATAGCATAGTGATTCTTTTTCCCACAGAATGAACTGGTTCGTGGAGGAGAGACATTAACTAGAACCTGTTTTAAATTCCTAGCCGTATTAGAAGTTTGCAAGTCATGTGATCCTTTGTTGACAAAAACTTCTTTTGGAAAACATCTCTTCATGTGATGTAATTCAGATTGAGAATTAGTTGGTACAGAAGAATTTTTCCTCAAAACAGAGTTTTCCTTTTCCAAGGATTTGCACTGTTCTTGGGCTAGAAAAAGGGATGCTCCTGGGTTCTCTTTTTCGATGCGAAGTCTGTTTAGATTTGATGAATGCGCCTCGATCAAACGTTTTTCTCTAATTGAATCTTCCTTGACAATATCCTCAAGAACACTAATATTTTCGCGCTGTAGAGTAGTTTCTTGAATAAGTTTTTCGATATTGTTAGAGAAGGACTCAATTATATTATAGAGTTCCCGTTCTCGACCAAAAGACTTTTCAAATTCATCAATAAGCTGAGCATGATTCTGAAAATCAATAGCCTTAGTAGATTTTTTTGAGATTCTGGTGAGCTCCATTTCAGCTTTTGCGATAGTGCCAAATGTCTTCTTAGAGGGACATATATCAACATTTGATAGAACTGCATTTCTACCTCAGGATTCGGAAGAATCAGCTAAGGAATAATCCTTTGAGGTGATCCCAAGACATTTTGCATAGTTAAAATCTTTGGAAGGCATCTTGGTATGCGTATATGCCAGAGATGAGATTTTGTTCACAGACTCAGATTGCTACAAACAAAGACTTGTAAGTTCTTTAAACGTGTTTGCCTGCTCTGATACCAATTGAAAAAGCGGGGGTCTAACAACCACACCCAATATTTCGCTTAGCAATCTGTATGGACTAACTCCAATATACTTTTAATAGAATCAACTTGACAGTCAGACTCAATCTTAATAAAAGTATATCAAAGAGTTATATCTCACTTTCTCGATTCAATACTTACTCAAGCAAATAGAAATCTGTGAGTCTAATTGAATACAAGAGAAATCACTTGAATGGTACCAAAGACCAATGTTTAAGGATTAATCAATTTCAATCAACAACCAAAGGTTGGATTTCACAATTGATCGATTCAACGCACAACCTGTGATATTTTAATTATATAACAAAATATAATGCGGAAAAGAAATAACACAGACACCAGAAGTTTTGTTAACGAGGAAACCGCAAATGCAGAAAAACCCTGAAACCTAGTCCAGATTAAACACACACTGGATTAAGCCGCTACGGACACTAAACTACTACAAACTAACATCAGTCTGGACTGTTGTTGAACCCCAATCAATCTCACACTGATCCAAGGTACAGTTGTGCTCCTTACGTCTCTGATCCCAGCATGATACTACGCACTTGATTCCCTTAGCTGATCTCACCCACAACTAAGAGTTGCTACGACCCAAAGTCGAACACTTTAATAAACAAATATGTATCATACAGAAAAGTCTACGGTAATAGATAAATCTGTCTCCCACATAAATACCTACGAGTTTTTGTTCCCTGTTTTGATAAATCAAGGTGAACAGGAACCAATTGATAACCCAAAATTATATTCCCGAAGAACAGCCTAGAATTATCAATCACCTCACAATAATCTTAATCGACTAGCGAAAGAAGATATTACGGAATGACAAACGATGATATGAAGGTGTTTGTGACTTCTTTTATATCTTGCCTATCAGAGAAATCAATCTCAATCCAATCTTACGATTGTACTCAAACACGATAGAAACAACAAGATCAGATCACGCAACTACAAAGAAAATAGTTGGGTCTGGCTTCACAATCCCAATGAAGTCTTCAAGTCGTTAACCTACAGGGTCTCGAGAAGAAACCTAAGGTTAAAGGAGAATCGACTCTAGCTAATACAACTAGTATCACACAAAAGGTATGGGGATTAGGTTTCCCATTTGCTAGAGTTCTCCTTTATATAGACTTTCAAATCAGGGTTTGCAATCTAAGTTACCTTGGTAACAAAGCATTTAATATTCACCATTAGATGAAAACCTGATTAGATTGAAGCTAATATCTTTCAACCGTTAGATCGAACTTAGCTTGTTACACACAAATGAAATGCACGTTTATTTAGGTTTGTGTAACCGTACCCAAACATGTACACTTAGTTGGTTCAACAGTAGTTAACCAAATGGTTAGCCATATGAGCACTTTCATATTAACCATATTCTTCTTTACCACAACTAGTTCAAATGACTCAAATGAACTATTTAGAGAGTTGTTCAATTGCTTAGATCTTATAGAAGTATACAAGACACAATACAAGCGAAAACGATTTGATTCACTCGAATCAATTCATGAACTTTATAGCCACGGTTTGTAAGTATGCATTCCTTAGTTTATATAAGTTTAAGTTCACGAATAACCGTTTTTAGAAAATAACCAACTTAAGTACGCATATTGGTACACGGACTTAAGTACCCGGAATAAGTTTGTTTTTAAATCACAAACTCCAGCAAAAATTCACGGGACGTGAACTTACGACAGTGCGCGTACTGGTATTGGGACTTTAGTTTCGGTTTGCCTGAGCAGCAGAGTATGCATACTTTGGTTCAAGGAATAAGGACTTACACACGTATGTGTTACCACACAATATTTATATCCTTCCAAGGTTATATATTCTAAACTCTCATTTCAATCATTGAAACATTCTTGGAGGGCGCTATATAGTTGTTGTTCACAAGCTATTTTTCGTCAAAGCGATTTTCAAATAATTGAAACTAATATGACTTTCGGCACTAGTAAAGATGAACTTGGCCAAAGCGAAAGCTTACCAACGCATATTTCGAGAAATAGATAAGCGACATAAACTCGACTCGAAATAGCAAATATGTATAATCAAAGTCTATATAGCAATACGACTTTTGTCTCAAGATAGGAGATAGAGTAGATAGACTTTTGAGTGATAGATAAGTTCAAGTCTCCACATACCTTTTAGTCAATGAAGTTCCACCAGTTCCTTGAGTAGTTCTTCGTCTTTGTATGATGATCACCATGGAGTCTTGAGCTAAACTACACTTTCTATCCTAGTCCGGGACTTAGATATAAGTAGACTATAAATCAAGACTTATAATTTTGATCACTAACATTGACAAATATGCTTGAGATAGCAACGCATGCGAGTTCGACCGAGCAGTGCTCTAACACTTCTCCCCTTAAGATATGTCATTAAGCGCAAGTTCACTTAGAACTCTCCCCCATTAACGTTATCATCCTCCCGCCAAAACAAAAGAACAACAAAAAAGAGCAACCTTTACCAGAGAAAGGTTAAAAACCGGTTTTAACTATGCGATGCAAAAGTTGAAACCTTGAAATACATATGATTTTATGCTAAACCAAAAGATTCAACATTTTGTGACTTTTTCACATATTATTTCTACAGGAACCCCTCATGATCCTTTGATAAAGCCTACCAACATGGGCTAGAACTTAATCCCGCTAAATCAAAAAGTCACCCAAACCATAAGGGTTCGCACATTATGAGATCGAATATCAAGGTAATAAAACCAAAATCAAACATCCCATAAACATACATAGCAAAAAAATAAAACATTCAAGCACATGCTATGTAATCGAAAACTATCGCAAGAAATATTATAAAATAATAATTTTATTCATAATAATAAGATAATTTTATTCATAATAGACTTTACAATTATTGAGAGAAATCAAAAACTGAAGTCTATTTTTCTTTCTTGAAGACAAATATTAATCTTCGTGAACATGGGATCTCTTTCGCTTGATAGGAGTAATTCTTCGAATTCCCTGAAGAGATCCTTGATTGAAGTAAAGTTCTTCAACCTTGTGGAAATTTGGTTCCCCTTTGTTTACTCTTATGGAGAGAAAATCTAATTGTTTGAGAAGCTGACAAGTAATGATTTCTCAAGACTTCGTTTTACTAATAAAACTTACAACTTTGTTTCAGCACAGGTTCGAGCCAGCTTGTGAAACTCCTTTTCATAGTCGATCATACATGGTGATTGACTTGTACCCATATAGGTGATGAGTGCCAAATATTGTATATATTTATCCCTTTTTGTTGGCATTTAACTCATCTTTTATGCATTAATTCTACATTTTATCCCATATTCTGTATTTTCATTGTTTTCAAGAATAAATATTTTTATTAATTAATTTTGCATTTTTAGGTAATAAATAAAGTCTGGATGACTTGCGGAGCAAAAAGAGCAGAAAAGTAGTGAAAAGCCGGAAGAAATCACGCAAGGAAGCCGCGAAGAATGGTGCGCACAACCTCATTTTCTACACACAAAAACGCCTCCGTTCTCAGCCATCAGATCAGTTCTCAGAAGCATCCGACGGTCGCTCCTTCATAGAGCATCAAAATCTGAAGTCTCTGCCAAGCACCACAGCGCTGAAATTCCAAGCCTTCAGATTAGATGGTAGTTGAATCCAACGGTTGATCCCTTGTTGTTCATCAAAGTTTGATATCTCCGCCTTACACTACAGCACCTAACCTAATCTAGCACCGTTCGTTTCGTTGTATCCCTTCATCCGACGGTCGCTCCTCGCTTGCCTCCGCATCACCGTCCGATCTACCTACCAGCTCCACATCTCACGGCTTAGTCTTGCTGTTCATCAAACTCTCTACACTTGCCTCACACCCAAGTGTCGAACACCCTAGACCTCAAGCCAAACAGACCCTATCCCTAAAAATATCGATCTCTCCTCCCTCTTCTCCCCCATTCCTCTGCAGAAAACCCACGTCCGCCACCGTACACCACCACCTTCTCCACCTCTGTCACCTCCATATCCGCTACCACCAACTCTCCACCTGCTCAACCACCGAAACCCCTATCACTCTAACATGCCTCTCACTTCTTTTCACTGTTTTCCCCTAGTCTAGGGTTTTGAAAATAGAGAAAAAGCATTGATAGACATGGTAGAGAATTAGGTGAAGCTAGAAAAGAAATCAAGGTATGGGAAAGGCACCAGGAGAGTCAGAGGAAGAATGGGTCGAGTTTAATTTGATGTTGATACATCAAATTAGGTAAAAAAATCAAACCCTAGTCTACTGTTAATTTGGGAATTTTTTTTGGTAGAACCCTAATTGTGTCTGTGGGTATAAATAGCCTTGTGGGTGTTGTTGTAAAACTTTATGCTGGACTAGCCAGTGTCCAGAACTTAGTTCTGTTAATTTTAGTTCAATTTTATTTCAATTTCAATTTCATTTCTGTTCATTTCTGTTCAATTTTAGTTTCTTTCCCTGTTTTACATTCCCTGTTTAGTAGTTTAAATGTTTTTTATGCTCCTGTTAATGTGCTTGTTTTAATTTCATGTTTATGTTCCTGTTAATGTGCTTGTTTTCATATCCTGTTGATGATCCTGTTAATGTGCTTGTTTTGATGCATTGTGTTGATAAGTTCCTTTGATAATGTTCCTGTTATGTTCCTGTTAATGCTAGGATAGAAGCCTTTGAAGCACTGAATTGATTGAGTAATGGAAGAAATCAGTGCTCATAGCAAGCTGATTATCTTGCCATTCCATTTTTGTATGCTTAGGATGCATTGTGTTGATTGAGCATTGGGAGAAATTAGTGCTCATAGCAAGCTAATTCTCTTCCCATTCTATTTGTATGCCTGTATTCTTCCCTTGGCCTTGCATTGTCACCATGTTAGTTTCACCATCTTCCCTGCCTTAGGCTAATTGCCTTTGTGTCACTTTCACTTTGTTCCATTTTGTTTTGTTTTTGTTCACTGTTTTGTTGCGGTTTAGTTTTTAGTCTGTTTAATTTTTGCTGTTTTTGCCATTCTTTTGTTCTCTGGTTTGCTTCCAATTTGGCCTAGAGCCACTGTTTACACTCCTCTTTTGCTGCTAAGCCAGAAGCCCTTGTGCTGTTGCTTTTGCCCTGTTGTTGCCTTCCCTCTGTGCCTTGTGCAGTTGTTGCTGCAGTACTGCTGCTTTCCTTCCTCTTTACTTGCACTGCTTGTGCAGCTACTGTGCAGTATTGCTACTGCTGCTGTTGCTTCCCCTGCTGTTGTTTCCCCTGCTGTTGCTGCAGCTGCCTTTTCCTTCCACTGCTGCTGCTGCTGCAACTGAGCCCAAGTTCAATTCAGTGAAACCAAAGGCTAAAAGCCCAGGTTTAATCCCAAGGCCCCTCCAACTGAGCCCAAAGCTCAGCTCACTCCAAAAAGCTAAGGCCCAATTCACTGTGAAAGCCCAGTGCCTTCAAGGCTAATTTCAGTTCACTGAGCCCAAGCCTAAGTTTAAGGCCAAAGCCTAATGCACTTCAAGACCAACTAAGCCCAAGCTCATTTTACTATCAAACAAGCCTATAATCCAAAGGTACCCTAAGTCCAAAGCCCAAAAGGCTTCATAGCCCAATAGCAATTTAGAGCCCAAATAGCTAGAACACTACAAAACACTCCTGATCTCTGTGGATCGACCCGTACTTGCACGAGCTACAACTGACGACCGTGCACTTGCGGTATTACTGTAGGCCCGCGTTTCATTTCGCTTAATTTTTATACACGTTCCCGGGCCCACCAAGTTTTTGGCGCCGTTGCCGGGGACCATTTTGCATTTAAATTTAACATCTCCGGGGCCCACCAAGTTTTTGGCGCCGTTGCCGGGGATTGGTGCTGTGTTTTTCTTGTTGTTTTATTAGCTATTTTTGCATTTCACTGCATAGCATTTGCATCTGCATCTGCTTCACTTCATTTGCTGTTGGACCTGCTGTTCTAAACCTGTTTTCCTCTGCTGGGACGCCACCAAGGAAAAGAACCAAAACCCAACTGGGTTTTTGCAACAATATCAGAGCAGCTGGGCTGTGCTTAAAAGGTAACCCATTTAAGAGAACCCGAATTGTGGGCTTCCAATTTTTTAATTGTGGGCATGTAATATTAAAGCCAATTTTTGGGCTTCTCTTATTTTCTGTTGGGTTTGTAATAATTTATTTGTGGGCTTGTTTGTTTAATTTGTGGGCTTGTATTTAATTTTTGTGAGCTTGTTTAATTTGGACTTATATCTTGTATTCCGGGTTTTTAAACCCAGCTGAGCTTGTAACTGACCACGCTAGTTGAACTCGTTAGTGGGCCGAGTACCCAAATTCTAGGCCGAGATTTTGGACTCAGTTCCACCAAAAGTTTTCAACCAAGCGGAGCCAAAGCAAACACAAAAGGCTTGCACAGTGGGCTTGCTCCCATTCAAAAACCAAATTTTATTTTCTTTTTCAAAAAAAAAAAAAAAAAAAATCTTTTGCTCCCAATTTTTAAAACCAAATTTCTACTTTGCTCCCATTTTTAAACCAAATTTTCTTTTTCGTTTTCCCATCAAAACCAAAATTTGTCTTTTTCCCAACAAAACCAAATTTTTTCCAAAAAGTCCAATCCCATTAAAAAAACCAAATTTTCTTGTAGATAATGTGTTAGTAAAATTTCCTTTTGTATATATTTTCTGCTCATCCAATATGATCTCGGCTGAAATATGTTGGATTTTTGCCTTGAATAACGGAGTTTTAATTCTGCTTTCGCCGAAATCGGGTATTCTCTCTCCTTTTACTCTACTCAGCATGTCCCTTTCCATATGTTGCATTTTAATTCTTTCCATATTTTGAAACATTGAGGACAATGTTTAGTTTAGGTTTGGGGGTATAGAGTAGATACCATGATAATTTGCCATAATTGAAAACGAACTCCTTCTTCTTTTTGAAAAAAATTGAAAAATTCCAAAAAAATTAAAAAATCAAAATTCAAAAAAAAAAAAATTAAAAAAATTGAAAAAAAAATCATAAAAAATGGAGCTCATTTACCTTGAAATGTTGACTCTTGTGCAAATATGTATTTTTATTAGGAGTCTTAGTCTAGATATTTAGGCACCCTGATTCTAGCACAATTCACATAGTGATAAGAAATTTGCACGCGCACGATCTACCAATACATGTATGGCCTCGATCTTCAAGGTGTTTGATAGGAAGTTACGATTGCCAATCACTTTAGAATACTGAACGAAACTTGACTAGCTTGTTCTTTGGTTGGTTGGGATAGAAGGTGGAGGTTACATTAAGAAAGACAACCATCGAATTTAACTGGGTGCATCAAAAAGGGCTACCTCTTGCAAAGTGTCATGTAATTTTTGTTTCCTTTTGTATATGTATCAAAAGTGTTTCCTTGTTCTAAAAAAAAAGAAAAAAAAAAAAAAAAAAAAAAGAGAAAAAAATATCAGAAAAATACAAAAAAATCAAGTATTTATCAATTCCATCATCTCTTGTTCCAAAAATAAAAAGAGAGTAGTCAATGTAAATAAGAGTCATGTAAATAGTCATCTTTTGTGTTTTTGTGTTGTAAGCAAGGAGGGTGTATGCCATTGATGTACAACGCGAGTAATTGTGAAATACCTCCAACTCATTCACAATTCTCGTAAAGTCCGGACAGCTAGCTAGATTTCGACCTCAGTTCTTAGACTGAGAAACTATCTCTTGGTGATTAGTAGTCATAACTTCAGATCTTTCTTTACACATGTGTAGATACACTTTACACTCTTATCACATGTCTTTATTTGTTATCAGTGCTAGGATTGTGCCTTTGATAGCTAGATTGACATCTCCATTTTGCTGTGAGCTTAAACTGTTTTGCACATGTCACATTTGATGGAATCTGAGCTTATATTTTGACCTAGAACTTTGTAGGTACGTTCTAAGCAAACCTTCATGAGACTTCAACTCGTCCACTAGGGACACTTAGTGGTTTAAAAGGCTTAGTGCATACGCTAAATGCATTCGAGAGACCAGCGACAGTGGTATAGTTAGGATTTCCTTAGTTTTGTTTTACTTGAGGACAAGTAAAATTCAGGTTTGGGGGTATTTGATGAGTGCCAAATATTGTATATATCTATCCCTTTTTGTTGGCATTTAACTCATCTTTTGTGCATTAATTCTACATTTTATCCCATATTCTGTATTTTCATTGTTTTCGAGAATAAATATTTTTCTTACTTAATTTTGCATTTTTAGGTAATAAATAAAGTTCGGATGACTTGCGGAGCAAAAAGAGCAGAAAAGTAGTGAAAAGCCGGAAGAAATCACGCAAGGAAGCCGCGAAGAATGGTGCGCACAACCTCATTTTCTACACACAAAAACGCCTCCGTTCTCAGCCATCAGATCAGTTCTCAGAAGCATCCGATGGTCGCTCCTTCATAGAGCATCAAAATCTGAAGTCTCTGCCAAGCACCACAGCGCTGAAATTCCAAGCCTTCAGATTAGATGGTAGTTGAATCCAACGGCTGCTCCCTTGCTGTTCATCAAAGTTTGATATCTCCGCCTTACACTACAGCACCTAACCTAATCTAGCACCGTTCGTTTCGTTGTATCCCTTCATCCGACGGTCGCTCCTCGCTTGCCTCCGCATCACCGTCCGATCTACCTACCAGCTCCACATCTCACGGCTTAGTCTTGCTGTTCATCAAACTCTCTACACTTGCCTCACACCCAAGTGTCGAACACCCTAGACCTCAAGCCAAACAGACCCTATCCCTAAAAATATCGATCTCTCCTCCCTCTTCTCCCCCATTCCTCTGCAGAAAACCCACGTCCGCCACCGTACACCACCACCTTCTCCACCTCTGTCACCTCCATGTCCGCTACCACCAACTCTCCACCTGCTCAACCACCGAAACCCCTATCACTCTAACATGCCTCTCACTTCTTTTCACTGTTTTACCCTAGTCTAGGGTTTTGAAAATAGAGAAAAAGCATTGATAGACATGGTAGAGAATTAGGTGAAGCTAGAAAAGAAATCAAGGTATGGGAAAGGCACCAGGAGAGTCAGAGGAAGAATGGGTCGAGTTTAATTTGATGTTGCTACATCAAATTAGGTAAAAAAATCAAACCCTAGTCTACTGTTAATTTGGGAATTTTTTTTGGTAGAACCCTAATTGTGTCTGTGGGTATAAATAGCCTTGTGGGTGTTGTTGTAAAACTTTATGCTGGACTAGCCAGTGTCCAGAACTTAGTTCTGTTAATTTTAGTTCAATTTTATTTCAATTTCAATTTCATTTCTGTTCATTTCTGTTCAATTTTAGTTTCTTTCCCTGTTTTACATTCCCTGTTTAGTAGTTTAAATGTTTTTTATGCTCCTGTTAATGTGCTTGTTTTAATTTCATGTTTATGTTCTTGTTAATGTGATTGTTTTCATATCCTGTTGATGATCCTGTTAATGTGCTTGTTTTGATGCATTGTGTTGATAAGTTCCTTTGATAATGTTCCTGTTATGTTCCTGTTAATGCTAGGCTAGAAGCCTTTGAAGCACTGAATTGATTGAGTAATGGAAGAAATCAGTGCTCATAGCAAGCTGATTATCTTGCCATTCCATTTTTGTATGCTTAGGATGCATTGTGTTGATTGAGCATTGGGAGAAATTAGTGCTCATAGCAAGCTAATTCTCTTCCCATTCTATTTGTATGCCTGTATTCTTCCCTTGGCCTTGCATTGTCACCATGTTAGTTTCACCATCTTCCCTGCCTTAGGCTAATTGCCTTTGTGTCACTTTCACTTTGTTCCATTTTGTTTTGTTTTTGTTCACTGTTTTGTTGCGGTTTAGTTTTTAGTCTGTTTAATTTTTGCTGTTTTTGCCATTCTTTTGTTCTCTGGTTTGCTTCCAATTTGGCCTAGAGCCACTGTTTACACTCCTCTTTTGCTGCTAAGCCAGAAGCCCTTGTGCTGTTGCTTTTGCCCTGTTGTTGCCTGCCCTCTGTGCCTTGTGCAGTTGTTGCTGCAGTACTGCTGCTTTCCTTCCTCTTTACTTGCACTGCTTGTGCAGCTACTGTGCAGTATTGCTACTGCTGCTGTTGCTTCCCCTGCTGTTGTTTCCCCTGCTGTTGCTGCAGCTGCCTTTTCCTTCCACTGCTGCTGCTGCTGCAACTGAGCCCAAGTTCAATTCAGTGAAACCAAAGGCTAAAAGCCCAGGTTTAATCCCAAGGCCCCTCCAACTGAGCCCAAAGCTCAGCTCACTCCAAAAAGCTAAGGCCCAATTCACTGTGAAAGCCCAGTGCCTTCAAGGCTAATTTCAGTTCACTGAGCCCAAGCCTAAGTTTAAGGCCAAAGCCTAATGCACTTCAAGACCAACTAAGCCCAAGCTCATTTTACTATCAAACAAGCCTATAATCCAAAGGTACCCTAAGTCCAAAGCCCAAAAGGCTTCATAGCCCAATAGCAATTTAGAGCCCAAATAGCTAGAACACTACAAAACACTCCCGATCTCTGTGGATCGACCCGTACTTGCACGAGCTACAACTGATGACCGTGCACTTGCGGTATTACTGTAGGCCCGCGTTTCATTTCGCTTAATTTTTATACACGTTCCCGGGCCCACCAATAGGGAATGGATCTGAATTCATTGAAGTTATCCGAAAGTACCATTGTTCAATTTTTCCGCATACCTTTCTGAAACCCTAGCAGAAAGCTTTGCATGATAATCTGTACAGTTCATGATTCTTTGCTCCAAAGGAATGAACAAAAATCTCAACGTTTTACCGAAAATTTATATACTTAAAAGTTTCCAGAAACGGGTTTATTGATTATGGAAAACAAAGATTCTTTCTTAATATGATATAACCGAAATTTAATAATATTAGGATTTTTTTAAAAAAATAAAATAAAATGTATTCCTGACAAAAATTTTGTAGATCTTGCAAATTCTACACTATTGTGCAAAATACACTGGACTCATCAAACAACTGTTTGAGCACATCATGACCCAGTGCGTTTCTCAACGGATACTAGGTATTCGGTTGAGATTGACTACTCTTTGCATTTCTAAAAGGAAGTCTCCCTTTTTCTGTTCTTTTAAGAACTTTGTTTCTTTTGGTTGACAACCCAAACTTATCATAGAAATAACTATCATCAAAATATTTTGGTATTACCTTATGTGTTGATGATCTGGAGATATTTTCACTTTTCCTTTTGTTTAGCTCCGTTGTCTTCTTAGGGATCCATTTCCAAGCTTCTGTCCTTCTTTCTTATCGTGATGAGAGGCTCTTACTGAATTTTTTTAATCTAGAAATATCAGTCTTATGTAAGAGATTTCTTGAGGAAGATTTCACATAACATTCTTGACTAGAGATTCAACTAGCCAATAGTTGACATCCTTTAATAACATGTCCTTTGGTTCCAAAACCATAGAATCTTCTTTGATGATGCATGTGATGATGTTGAGCACTCTGTTGTGTGTTGTTCATCTCAGAATTTTCCGAGAATATTAGCGCACTCTTAGGAGATGACACTTTCTTTCGAGAGTTTTTAGAGTCACCTTTTTTTCGTCTTGAGAGAAGGATTGGATCAGGATTTTTGGATTTTTCAAAACATGATGTATCCGATTGATCTCCTGATATTGATAAACGCATTTCATTTTTAAGGCAGTTGACATGTTCTGTGACTGTCTTTAGCTCAGAATCATATGAGTTTCTTAACGCATTATATTCATTTGTAGCTGTTTTTCTCAAGATTTCGTTCTTTCTTTCTTGACTAATGCTTTTCTTTAGCTTTGATTCTAAAGAAAGAATATTTGAGGTAGACGTAGTCTTGAGAGTAAGAGTGAGTCTTCAAGGAGTTTTTCCTTCTCTTTTTAGTGTAAGAGTGAGTTTTGTTGCACACGAGAAAAATTCTTTACTTAGTTCATCTAGATGTGAAGCCTCTATATTCACACAATCACTTTCTTCTTTATCCTCATGAAGTGATTCAGAATCTGAATCATTGATTGTGAATATAGGACTTAACTTAACATCTTCGTGAGTATGTGAGGACATATTATCGGAAGAGTAGGTAGAACTTGTACAAGATGCTCCTTCTAAGCACTTGCTAAAATTAAACCCATAAAGAGTTTTTCCAAAATCTTGTGATACGTTAACTGAGTCTTTCTTTATAACTTTAGGCTTGCTTTTCTTATTTTGACTCATATCTTAGGTTGGATCGCACCAAACACAGATAGTTAGATCTTTTCGTGTTTGCCTGCTCTGATACCAATTGAAAAGACGAGGGTACCCAAATATACCTCAATCTAAAACTTTTCCACCTATAAGTCCTTTCTCCGAAAGTGATTGTCTATAGACTGAGTCGAGACAATACAACTAATCGGTTCACACTTTGTGTGATCGTCTATGGATACGAGATCGAGACAATACGACAACAAGATAACTTGTGTGATTGACTATAGATACAAGATCGAAACAATACAACAATGAAGCATGTTTACTTGATAATAGCTTCGTACTTAACCAAACTCTAGGAATTGTCTATCAAGTAAAATAAGAATTAACGTTTCTGTAATTTACTTTAAATTATAATAACAACAATTATAATTGCGGAAAATAAAAGTAAATGACACGGCAAGATTTTGTTAACGAGGAAATCGCAAATACAGAAAAACCCCGGGACCTAGTCCAGAATTGAATACTCTCAGAATTAAGCCGTTATACAAAATCAAACCAACTTCGTATAGTTGAGACCAAGCAACTAAACCTATAGTTTACCTAGTTTCCTCAGTATCCCTGCGCCTCCAACTTGTTAATAATTCACGCACTTGGAACAATTCCTTTGTTTCGTATTCCAAACAGTAAAGGAACAACAAATCTGTTCCGTAACAACTCTTTTCAAACAACGTGATTTGAGTTTGACAAAGGCTCTTCCGTTTAACCAATAAACACCTTTGTCGGGTCCTGATATCAATCTCTCAATAACTACCGAAGTAATTGTTAGACTATGCAATCAATACTATTAATCATAAAGAAGTGTATTGATGCCGATTTACTCAACTAATCAATCCAATCTATCAAAAAGATAAACCGATTATAGTTGGATCCCTTTCCAGCCGAAAAATGTATTGTGCACACCAAAGATTATGAACCCAAAAAGTCTTCTTGTCTTCAAATCTTCTTTAATCTTCAATCAGCACCTGCACACAATCAACTTGAATCTCTTATGATCAATCACACACATAACGAAGTCTGTTAACGTTGGATTATCACAAGACGTCTTTAGATCTACAAACAGTCTAAAGATCCCCGTCGAAACTTCGATTTAGTTTGAGTGAATCTTATATCAGAAGAGAAGATTCTCAAGCATAAACAAACTGGGTGCAATCAAAGTTCAACAACTGTTAGTCAATCAAATCAATCGAAAACTAATAATAAACTGCAATTATCTAGTTTCCCACCAACGATACTAATAGAGCTTCTCAATTCCAAAGAAGTCTTTAAACTGAGCGGTCGTAAGAGATTTCGCCTAATTATGTTACTTTCCTCTCCGAATAGGCGGCTCCACCAGTAACAACTGTTAGAGCATTGCTCGGTCGAACTCGCATGCGTTTCTATCTCAAGCATGTTTGTCAACGTTAGAGATCAAAACTATAAGTCCTGATTTCTAGCCTACATAGCTAAGGGTCTCGGACTAGGATAGAAAGTGTAGTTGAGCTCAAGACTCCATGGAAATCATCATACAAAACGAAGGACTACTCAAGGAACTGACAGACCTTCATCGACTAAAAGGTATGTGGATACTTGAACTTATCTGTCACTCAAAAGTATATCTATTATATCTCTTACTCTTGAGACAAAAGTCGTTTTGATATATAGACTTTCATTATACACATTTGCTATTTTGAGCCGAGTTTATCTCGCCTATCTATTTCTCGAAATATGTGTTGGTAAGCTTTCGCTTTAGCCGAATTCATCTTTACCTAGTGACCATGTTATGTTTCAATCACTTTGAAAATTGCTCTGACGAAAAATGGTCTGTGAATAACGGCTATATTCGTCCTATGAGAATGTTTCAATGATTGAAATGAGAGTTTAAATTACATAGCCATTGGTAGGATATAAGCATTGTTGTGGAAACACATATATGTATAAATCCTTATTCCTTGAACCAAAGTTTGCGAACTTTGTTGATCAAGAGAAATGGAAGTGGCGTGAGCCAAGCCGCGAACTAAGTCCACGAACTGGCGGAAGTTCTCGACCCGAGAATTTCTGTTGGAGTTTGTGAACTCTTTCCATGATCTTAAGTCTGGGAACCCAGTCCGCGAACTTGAGAAGGTTATATCTAAAATTGGTTGTTCTTGAACTAATGTTTAAATAAACTAAGGAATGCTTTTGCACACCGTGGCTATAAAGTTCATGAACTGTTTTGAGTGAATCAAACCGATTTGCTTCGATTGAGTCTTGTGTAGTTACGTAAGATCTAATCAATTGAACAACTCTCTCACTAGTTCATTTGAGTCATTTGAACTAGTTATGGTGAAGAAGAATATGGTTGATATGAAAGTAATCATATGGCTAACCATTTGGTTAACTTGTTGAACCAATAAATGTTAATGTTTGGGTACGGTTCATAAACCCAAAATTGGACATTTCATTTGTGTGTGACAAGATAAGTTTTCGATCTAACGGTTGAGAAATATTAGCTTGAATCTAATCAGGTTTTCATCTAACGTGAATGTTGAATGCTTTGTTACTAAGCTAACATTGATTGCAAACCCTGATTTGAAAACTATATAAGGGAGAACTCTAGCAACTGGGAAACATAATCCCCACACCTTACGTGTGATACTAGTTGCATAGCTAGAGTCGATTCTCCTTTAACCTTTGGTTTCTTCTTCTAAACCAGGTTAACGACTTAAAGACTTCATTGGGATTGTGAAGCCAGACTGATACTACTTTTCTTGTAGTTGTGTGATCTGATCTTGCATCTTCTATCGTACGAGTACAATTGTAATAATTGGCTTGAGATTTTATATCTCCGATAGGCAAGATAAAAAGTAATCACAAACAAACTTCGTCTCATCGTTTGTGATTCCACAATATCTTTTTTCGCTGCGTCGATTAAGATTATTGTGAGGTGATTAATAATACTAAGATTTTCTTCGAGAATATAAGTCTGGTATTATTGAATGGTTCCTGTTCACCTTAATTTATCAAAAGATGGAACAAAACTCGTAGGTATATTCGTGGGAGACGGATTTATCTATTACCGTAGACTTTTCTGTGTGATACAAATTTTTTTATTAAAGTCTTCGACTTTGGGTCGTAGCAACTCTTAGTTGCGGGTGAGATCAGCTAAGGGAATCAAGTGCGTAGTATCCTGTTGAGATCAGAGGTGTAGGAGCATAACTGTACCTTGGATCAGTGTGAGATTGATTGGGGTTCAACTATAGTCCAGACCGAAGTTAATTTGGAGTAGGCTAGTGTCTGTAGCGGCTTAATACAGTGTGTGTTCAATCTGGACTAGGTCCCGGGGTTTTTCTGCATTTTCAGTTTCCTCGTTAACAAAATTCTGGTGTCTGTGTTATTTCTATGATGCATTATATTTGTTTATATAATTGAAATATCACAGGGTTGTGCGTTGTTCAATCAAATAGAATATCCGACCTTTTTGGTTGTTGATTTAAATTGATTGACACTTGGATATTGGTCTTTGGTACCATCCAAGTTATCTCTCTTTGATAAAGATTCGCAGATTTCTATTTGCTTGAGTAAAGATCAAATCGAGAGATTGAGATATAAACTATTTGATATACTTTTCATTGATTGAGTCTAACTGTCTAGTTGATTCTCATAAAAGTATATTGGAGTTGGTCCATACAGATTGCTAAGTGAAATATTGGGTGTGGTTGTTAGACCCCCGCTTTTTCAATTGGTATCAGAGCAGGCAAACACGTTCAAGACCTTACAAGTATGTGTTTGTAATGATCTGACTCTATGGACAGTAGTGTTATATCAATAAATGCACCACCAGATCCAAGGATTTCAGAATTCTCTTGCATGACTGATTTAATAAAATCTGTAGAAGAAATTCTATCTAAACCTCCACCAGGTTTTAAATCCCTTGAAGTGTTTTCAGGGCTTGAAAAGAAGCTTGAGAGCTTATCTCTTGATGTTGAGTTATACCTCCAGAAAGAGCAAGAACCTCTTGACGGGCTAAATCAAGTTATGATGAATAATATTCATGTTGAGGTTGATATTGATATACTAATCAGTGAGAGCAAATCTCCTCCTCTGCGTAATCCAAATAGTTGTGATAAACTAAACGAATTACAAGAGGAGTTTAAATCTCAATTATCTGAGTGTATCACCTCAAAGCATGAATTGATTCATTGCTCAATTCCTGATTCTTCCCATCAAGATAGTAGTATTGTCTTTTTATATGAAGAATCTAAGACGTCTCTTTTTATCAAAAGAGTTCCCCTTCGCAGTACTAAAAACTATCTGCAGAAACTGTTTTTTATAAGTTGGAAAACAAGAAATCAGAAACACAAATCTTTTTGGGTTCTCTTGAAGTTCTTTGATAGACTTATGAAAACAGTTCCTTGGGTGTTTATCAACACTACAAGATTTAAGAGTTGTTGGAAAGAAACTCTTTCTTGGTGCCATGGTGAGAAATACGTTGTTCACCTCAACACAACTTGTTTGTGTTGAAAGTGCATCCTCACCAAGAAATGCCCTGCTATGTGTACGGTGAGGTAAGCACAACAACTGGGGCGCACATATTATATTCGGTAAGGCTGTAGAATTCAATTGGACTTTTCTAAAAAGGTATGTCTATAAACTTGAGCAAGTTTTGTGTTTTTATTACTTGTTTGAGTACTTATAATGGTTCATGTACCTTTCTTATTGTTCATTTATACCTAACTTGATATGTGTTTAAGGTTCTTAAATGTTTAGGTTTGAAAACATTAGTTCGGGATGTTTGGACTTCATGGTACACATACCAAGTATGCATAACATCATTTAAAACCAAAATCCAGGGGTTTAAGTTCACAAACTCCGTCTGCATACTGCTCCAGGATACGAAAATTCGTTTGCAAACCCATATGCATACTTGACTGTAGACGTCGATATTCAGTAAACTTGTTTTGGCCGTAACTTCTTCGTCCGAACTCGGATTGATCTCATTCTTTTTGCACTCTATTCCTCTTTGGAATATCTGCAAAATGGAGATGAGAAACCTTGAATTTAGATGAGTTAAGATTGGTATTTGTCCTGTATCTTGTTTTTGAGTATTTTGCTCCGTTTCGTTGCACTTGTTCCATTTCTCTTGAACTTGGGCACTTGGATTCTTGGAGTACTACTCTTCTAAGCTAATTTGTAGCATTTACAAGAATGTTGTTGGTGAATCACAAAGAAGGAAGTTCAAGAATGGAAAATAGTACGCAGTGATATGGAATTCTTGAATGTTCATAATCATCCTTTGTGAACTATGGTGCATAGTCGTTATTGACTTTGTATGTTCTTTGATTAAGAAAATCTTTTTATACGCCTTTGGTAGCTATTATTTGTGTAAATCCATGCGAAAAAGATTGATTCTACCCTATAAGGACAAATCATCTTGTATGTGCATTACGAGTTTGTCTTGTTGCCTAGGAAACTTCTTATGAGAATTTATTCTTATTTTTGAGAAGGATTACTAGAGTTTGGAATAGCCATTATTATGATTACACATAGTTATGTCCAATATTTTCATCTTCATGTTTTTAGGTTTATTTGTTTAAATTCTAAAATTGTTTGGAAGATGATTTTTGCAGTATTAATCTTTATGATTTTATATATTGCAATAGTGTTATGGGATGTGTGTGTTTACGTCCGTGAACTTGACCGTCCCATACCTTGTCAAAAGTAAAGTATTTCGTATGTCGATATTTATATGTTGATAAAAGAATGAATGGACCTTTGACAAATAAAAATATTAAGCCTATATTGTCAATTATTGATGGAAGATAGGTTAAAATCTTTTGTTTTCAAGGATTATGTCTATTGAATGTCGTTATGCGAATAGTGATGAAAAATAGAATGAATCCTTGTGTATTCCGCAGTAATTGATCTTCCCTGATCCATATTTTGTGTATTACTGTGTGGCTCTGTAAAGTGTCTTATGTTGAGCATTAAACAACCAAGTTGATTATTTTTGATTAGCTATGTTGTTGTTCCGTAAGGTACTTTATGTCGAGCATTTTGAACTAAATTAATCATCTTGTTTGGTTATTTAGTTATGACTCCATAAGGCTTCTTATGTTGAGCGTTCATGACTAAGTTAATTGTTTTCATGATTAACTTAGTCATTGCTCCATAGACTCTCTTATGTGAGTATGACCAATTAAATTGATTACTTTTGTGGTTAATTTGGTTGTGTATTTCGATTGGATTAATTATGGGTTTTCTTGTGATTAATCTAATTGAGCGCTCTTAAGTCTCCATAAGTTTAATTGTGTTGAGCGTTTTCGGTTAACTTAATCATGAACTTCTTGTGGTTAATTTAATATTTTGGATTCAAATTCATACTTGTATGTGATTTGTTATGTCCAAAGAAATCCTTCTTTTCTCTTTCGAAATTAAGTCGCTCTTGTTGTTCCCTTGGGAATGACATTTTATGGGGGAGAGTTCTTTTTGAACTTGCGCTTAATTGCCATATCTTTGTGGGAAGTGCGGCTGTGGAATATTATAGGGGGTATCTTGTATCTTTAAACTCCTTGATGAAAGCATTTAGCTTCGGCTTTATGATTGCATCTAAAGAACAAGTTGATATTTTACTTTCTTTTGGTCAAGAAATGTCTCTTTCGGAAATTTCATTAGGATCCCGTTCTTGTACCTTTGCCAATTTTATTGACAAAAAGGGGGAGAATTAATATGTAGTTCACACTACAAATACATATGGTTTTCGGATCGTTATGTAAGGGGGAGTGGTTTCCATGTGAGATGTAGTATTGACTAAGGGGGAGTGATACATGTCACCATAGTATTATTGTTGAAGTTGTGATACAATTGAACTTTGGCGCTGTGTAATGATACTAAGACATTGTATAACAATGATTTAGAACTATTCTTTTCTTGTTGTTATAGCTACGGATTTTTAACAACGATGATACTAAACTTACAACCTTTGGGATCATTGGAGTACTTGGAAGTGACGAAGATTTCGAGTAATGTTGAAGATTAGGCATGTGGAATAGGAGCTACAAAATTTAATGTATTTATTTTTTGTATTCCATATGTATTAATAGTTTTGCCACTAAAATTGACAAAGGGGGAGATTTTTAGAGCATTTCTCGGTCGAACTCGCATGCGTTGCTATCTCAAGCATGTTTGTCAATGTTAGTGATCAAAACTATAAGTCTTGATTTCTAGCCTACATAGCTAAAGGTCTCGGACTAGTATAGAAAGTGTATTTGAGCTCAAGACTCCATGGAAATCATCATACAAGACGAAGGACTACTCAAGGGACTGGTGGATCTTCATCGACTAAAAGGTATGTGGAGACTTGAACTTATCTGTCACTCAAAATTCTATCTATTATATCTCCTACTCTTGAGACAAAAGTCGTTTTGATATATAGACTTTCATTATACACATTTGCTATTTCGAGCCGAGTTTATCTCGCCTATCTATTTCTCGAAATATGTGTTGGTAAGCTTTCGCTTTATCCGAATTCATCTTTACCTAGGACGAAAGTCATGTTATGTTTCAATCACTTTGAAAAGTGCTCTGACGAAAAATGGTCTGTGAATAACGGCTATATCCGTCCTCTGAGAATGTTTCAATGATTGAAATGAGAGTTTAGATTACATAATCATTGGTAGGATATAAGCATTGTTGTGGAAACACATATATGTATAAGTCCTTATTCCTTGAACCAAAGTTTGCGAACTTTGTTGATCAAGAGAAATGGAAGTGGTGTGAGCCAAGTCCGCGAACAAATTCCGCAAACTCGGTCCGCGAACTGGCGGAATTTCTCGACCCGAGAATTTCTGCTGGATTTTGTGAACTCCTTCCATGAGCTTAAGTCTGCGAACCCAGTCCGCGAACTTGAGCAGGTTATATCTAAAATCAGTTGTTCTTGAACTAATTTTTAAATAAACTAAGGAATGCTTTTGCACACCGTGGCTATAAAGTTCATGAACTGTTTTGAGTGAATCAACCGATTTTGCTTCGATTGAGTCTTGTGTAGTTACGTAAGATCTAATCAATTGAACAACTCTCTCACTAGTTCATTTGAGTCATTTGAACTAGTTATGGTGAAGAAGAATATGGTTGATATGAAAGTAATCATATGGCTAACCATTTGGTTAACTTGTTGAACCAATAAATGTTAATGTTTGGGTACGGTTCATAAACCCAAAATTGGACATTTCATTTGTGTGTGACAAGATAAGTTTTCAATCTAACGGTTGAGAAATATTAGCTTGAATCTAATCAGGTTTTCATCTAACGTGAATGTTGAATGCTTTGTTACTAAGCTAACATTGATTGCAAACCCTGATTTGAAAACTATATAAGGGAGAACTCTAGCAACTGGGAAACATAATCCCCACACCTTACGTGTGATACTAGTTGCATAGCTAGAGTCGATTCTCCTTTAACCTTTGGTTTCTTCTTCTAAACCAGGTTAACGACTTAAAGACTTCATTGGGATTGTGAAGCCAGACTGATACTACTTTTCTTGTAGTTGTGTGATCTGATCTTGCATCTTCTATCGTACGAGTACAATTGTAATAATTGGCTTGAGATTTTATATCTCCGATAGGCAAGATAAAAAGTAATCACAAACAAACTTCGTCTCATCGTTTGTGATTCCACAATATCTTTTTTCGTTACGTCGATTAATATTATTGTGAGATGATTAATAATACTAAGTTGTTCTTCGGGAATATAAGTCTGGTATTATTGATTGGTTCCTGTTCACCTTGATTTATCAAAAGACGGAACAAAACTCGTAGGTATATTCGTGGGAGACAGAGTTATCTATTACTGTAGACTTTTCTGTGTGATACAGATTTTTTTATTAAAGTCTTCGACTTTGGGTCGTAGCAACTCTTAGTTGTGGGTGAGATCAGCTAAGGGAATCAAGTGTGCAGTATCCTGCTGGGATCATAGGCGTAGGAGTATAAATGTACCTTGGATTAGTGTGAGATTGATTGGGGTTCAACTACAGTCCAGACCGAAGTTAATTTGGAGTAGGCTAGTGTGTGTAGCGGCTTAATACAGTGTGTGTTCAATCTGGACTAGGTCCCGGGGTTTTTATGCATTTGTGGTTTCCTCGTTAACAAAATTCTAGTGTATGTGTTATTTATATTCCGCATTATATTTGTTTATATAATTGAAATATCACAAGTTGTGCGTTGTTCAATACGTTAGAATATCCGACCTTTTTGATTGTTGATTTAAATTGATTGACACTTGGATATTGGTCTTGGTACCATCCAAGTTATCTCTCTTTAATAAAAACTCGCAGATTTCTATTTGCTTGAGTAAATATCAAATCGAGAGATTGGGATATAAACTTTTTGATATACTTTTCATTGATTGAGTCTAACTGTCTAGTTGATTCTCATAAAAGTATATTGGAGTTTATCCATACAAATTTCTAAGCGAAATGTTGGGTGTGGTTGTTAGACCTCCGCTTTTTCAACAAGACAACTAGGTAGTTTTGCTGGCTCTGAAAATTAGTTTGCTAGAAATGCAAACTTCAATATTTATAGATAAAGAAGTTTGGACACCAAGGAATTTCCAAAACCGAATATTCTCAAAGATATGCAATAAACACAAAATCGGTTTTCATAATTCCTGGAAATGCACTGTCCAAATATTGACCGAAATCCGAATAGAAAAAATTATAATCAGTAAATGCACATTAGTAATTATTATTTTCTAAAGATATGCATTTAATTGCTGGAGATTAAATAGCATATAGAAACTAAGAAACCTTAATTAAAAGATTCTCAATTTATTTCGATCCTTGGATTCTCTTTTAGTTATCAAGGAATATCTTTGAACAATTAATGATAAGAGTTATTGCACATGTTCAAAGTATGTCGACATCTTTACTTTGAAAGTCCTTTTTCATACTTACAATCTTGGAAACGATTTGCCATACTTCCAAACAAGTTTGGAATTGGTTCGTCTGAATTCCAAGAACTATGTGATTTATTATCCTATCAAATCACCTGAAAAAGCGGGGGTCTAACAACCACATCCAATAATTCATTTGGCAATCTGTATGGACTAACTCCAATATACTTTCAAGAGAATCAACAAGACAGTCAGACTCAATTTTAAGAAAAGTATATCAAAGAGTTATATCTCAATTTCTCAATTTTATCCGCAATCAAACAAATAGGAATTTGCGAACCCGATTGAATATAAGAAATAACTTGGACGGTATCAAAAACCAATATCCAAGTATCAATCGATTTAATCAACAACCCAAAGGTCAGATTCACAATTGATTGAACTTACGTCCAACCTGTGATATTTCAATTATATAAACAAATATAATGCGGAAAAGAAATAACACAGACACCAGAGATTTTGTTAACGATGAAATCGCAAAAGCAGAAAAACCCCAGGACCTAGTCCAGAATAAACACACACTGATTATAAGTTGTTACACCAAATTCCTACTACCTATTCGAACTAGATGTAATCACTCCTTCAGCACAAATAAAACTCATAGCACAACACCGATAGTCTTTAAGAATTCTTCTCGTAAATCTTCTAGCAGAACCCATGGCTCTCTTTAGAAGATACAACAACACGGTTGATACGATTTGATATTTTGTTTGCACAAAACACCGGTTTGATTTCCCTTTAGATGTGAATCAAGGTTTTGGAAATCTTGTGTTTATTTTGATAAAAACAATTACAAGGTAAAAGTAATATCAAAACAAACTTGTAGATTAGGTATTATTATACTCTTCAATAATGGAAGAGAAACCTAATTATTCTACCACAAGAACAACTAGAATAAATCTAGAGATATCTTGTTTAAAACTTCTTAAGGATTTTTACGAGATGTCTTAATCGAAGTTTTCTTTCTAGCTTCCGATTTCGACTAACAATTGTTGGTATACGATGGGAAACTGAAATCTATCAAAACCTAGGGTTTATGATCAACAACTCTTGAATGGTTTTATATCAGAAGAGAAAACCTTTGAATACACAACAGGTGAAAAACCTAGATTACAAGTTGTATAATCAATCACGAAGATTAATCCAACTCGGCTTTGTGATCCCCAATACAAATACTTTTATCTCACTCTTGTTCACGAAGAACATAAGACATGGAAAACAACCTTATGAGCTTACACCAATTTTCCAAAGGGGATAAAAACGTGTAGCATTCACGAATTCTATATTTATAGTGAAACATAGCTTGAAAACTGAGCAAAGCCATTTTCCTTTTTCAAGACTCTCCTAATTTTGGGAGTCTTTCCTAAGTTACAACTCTTGCCAAAATAATTAAATAAATAATTAATTAGCAAATATTGTATTTATGTGATTAAATCACATTTTAACTTAGGCAGGAATTTAAATTTATCACAAACACTTTAATATGGTAATCAAATATGTTTGGATTAATAGTCATCTTGCCTATATAAGGAAACATCACCAACTTGACCAAAAATGCCTTTTAGTCACGTAATTGGGCCCAAGTTCGTGAACCGTTACAAACAGTCCATGGATTGTTGCCTACTAACGAACTGTAACAATTACAGCAACACTTATAATTGTTACTTTAATAAATCACTTATAACTTCATCGTTATAACTCGGAATTTAGTGATTCTTGGCTCGTTGAATTCGTAAGTTCATTCACTATAACATGAGAACCTTTCCAAGGATAAAGGTTATTGTCACAAAAGTCGTGGCTCAAACAACCTCAAGTATATATACATAAATGTATATTAACTGTCATAAGAATTGTTCCATAGAGTGAGCATTTGTTTTGATAGATTAGAAAGGTAGAATTTAACAAGAATCCAAATGAAATAAATTACCACGTACCTTTGTTGACGAAGTCCTTGTTGATGTCTTCTTGTAATCTTCAGTCTTTATCCTTCAAGAATAGCTCTTCTTAGACCTAATCTAGTCTGAAACTATCTTTAGTATACTAAATCAAGAATGCGTTTTGGAAACTAAATTTGACAACTAGTGTAGTTGCAGGAAATCCTACACTACACCCCTCACAAGCTTTCATTAACATTCAACTCATTTTAGATTAACAATCTTAATTTTATTGATGAATCTTTGAACAATCTTACAAGAAAAGATAAAGGAATGAAGAATAACCACTGCTCTAGATTTTCTCTCTCCTATTTACTTACTTCTCACCCAGAAAAGATTTCCCCCCTTTCCTTTACAACTGAACGGCTATTTATAGGGAATTACATAATGGATGACAGCTAATCTATCCTTTATTGTCGGATATGGCTTGCGATATTCTCGCAACCTTACAAATGTTAATCTCTCAACCTTACAAATGTTAATCTCGCAAACTCCCTAATTTTCGCAAGACCATCACATTTTTCTCATGATTTTGCTGACGTCGTTTATTATTTCGTTCCTGAAGTTGTTATGCGACACTGCTGTGTTGTGTTGTTAATAATTTCGCTGAGGCATTATTGCTGCGATATTATGATCCTACATCTTGCCTCTTCTCATATCTTCTCTGCGAAGTAGAGAACGATTTGAGAAATGCCGCAGCTGTCCATCTCTTTATATTCTGCATTTATCACACGCATCCTTTCTTCCATCTATTTCTTGACAAGTCTTCTGTAACCGCTGCTTTTCAACCGCTCACGTATTTTCGCATTAATGGTGTTTATTTCTTCGAGTAAAAAAAAAATCTTATTCTTCTTTCCATTTTCTTTTTACTTTCCCTTCTCTTTTTACTCTCTCATCTCTGCAACTCTATTGTTCTTCCGTAAGTTCTGCTACTGTAATTCTTCCTTCTTCAATCTTCTTACTTTTCATCATTCCCATACTCTATATTCAGATATGCCTCCAAGTGGCAAAACATGAGAAAACTTAAAAACCCAAAAAGATCTTGCTGAGAAAGGTTTCACACTTTCTACCATTCCTGGTGAAAGTGCCAAATCAATTCTTTCTATCAAACTTTTCTCTGATCAACATTGTGATGATCAATCAATCATAGTTTCGCTAGGTCAAATTCTCGCAGGTCTCCCCATTCCTCTTTATGACCCAGATATTCCTCTGTTCTATGAATTCTCGCTCACTCGGGATTTTCGCGAGCTATCTTCCAATTGAGTGGGGATTGCATCCGTCTGATGCTGGAGTTCGCTAACCGTGGTGCTGGTAAAGGATCTCTTTACTCCAAAGAACTTAGGGATCCTAAATTCGCAGACTTGGAGATAATTGCTGAAAAATCACAGTAGCGAGTTTCTTTGAAATTATGAATTGATCTCCATGAAGAAAGAGAATACTCGCTGGGGTATTCGCTTGAAAAGGAAAGATAATATTGATGAAGCTAAAATACTCATGCAAGACATTGATTGGCACTGGTAAGAACACAACTCCTCGCCAATCCAAAGATGATAAATGGTGTGTTTTTCCCTTGATGCTGAAAGGACCTTACATTGCTGGGTCAAATGTTCTTCCTGAGAATCTCGCTTCTTATCAACCTTGGGTATTCTCTTGGCCCGAGAAGGAGAAAGAGGTATGTTTCTCTCCAGTTTCACCCTTTACATTTCTTTATTTGTCTTTATTCTTTTGTCGCTGATTCTTGCGACATTCTACAGATCCAGAAAGAAAGATAGCTATCACAGGACTGGGAAGGCTAGTACCTTGTTAGCTCTTCGCTCATACACAGATGAGGTAAGAAATATTCTCTTATGATTTTAAACAGTATATTGTTGCCTCTATTTCTTATTTCTATCTGTGTGTGAAGATTATTGCTGAAATAGAAGAGCCTGCCAATGTTGCGAAGACTGGTGATAAAGGCAAAGGTGCTCTTCGCAGGGAAAAACCAACTGCTCCTCCTTCAAAGAAGAGAAAAATCCGTTCTTCCTCTCCTTCAAATATTCCTTCTCATGAAAACTCCGAGAGTGATGAGGATGATGAGGATAATGATGACCTTGCTGCAAATGAAGATTCTCCATCTGAATCTTCTATGGCTAAGCTCTCTGGCCTCTTTTCTGATTCTTGCAAGGAATGGGAGATAGTCAATTCGCTAATACCTGCAAAGCTCTCGCTACGATTTGCGATGTTCCTTTATGGATGGTGATAATTCTCTTCGCGGAGTTTCTAGATCGGTACTCCCAACTTCCTGCATTCTCTTAATAGTCTGGTATGCTTTCGTCTTTTTACTTCTTCATTATTGTAACTCAAAATCTCTTTCTATTTTAATACTTTTTACATTTTCTCGCAGGCTGGAAAAGCTTCTTTCGCTGTTGCCTCAGATCTGGAGAGGAGACGCGAAATTCTTGAAAAGAAGAATCTTCAATTTCGTGCAAAGAATGAGGAACTGGAATGAAGTCAAAGTCTTCGCGAGAAGAACAAACAACTAGAAATTGATTCTTCTTCGTACAAGAATAAAATCTCTAGTCTTCAGCAAGCTAATAATCAACTCTATGGTATGTTATTTTCTTTCTCTCTTTCCCTTCATTCATTCATCCTGTTGTTTTATCTTATTTGATTGATCCTTTTTGCAGACATTTATGGTCTTTCTGATGAAGCTATTCTTCGTTCATTTCCTAATGCCTTGGATAATGATACCCTTCTTGAGCGTCTTAATAAATCTTTAAATAGTTTCTCAAATGATAAAATTTCATCTCTTTCTCTGAATGAACTGAGATCCAAATTTCGCCTCTTAGAGATTGACCATAGATCTAGTTTAGGTTAGCCAACCGATTTAAGCGTTCTCTTTCTTAATTCTAAAGAGAAAATCAATGAGCTAAGAACCAAAATTAGCGGTCTCATAGATGATAAGGATCGCATCTCTGATCAAGGTGCTAAGGCTTGGCGAAATTCCAAGAGACCCTTCTTGAAGTTCAACTTGAACGAGATGAAGCTAACCGCAAGAATACCGAGCTCTGCGAAAGAGAAAACCAAATTCGTTCTCGTCTCCTTATAAATAATGAGGATGAATTCGCTTGGGCTGCGAAAATCTTAGACGATGCCAGAAAAGATTTAGGTGTAAATGTTAGTCTCCAAGTTGAGCATACACCTTGATTAGAGATATGATTTCTGACAGAGAAGGTTATTAACTGTTCTTCTTCACTAATCTTTTGTTTCTTATGAATTTTCATCAAGTTATTAATTGATTGCCTTTTGCTCGCAGATTCTGAAAGTAGATATCGCGAAAGAATTGAGGAACTTGAAGCTGAAAAAGAGGAACTCGCAAAGAATCTTTCTTCTCGCAACGACAAGTATTCTAGATTAAAGAATCAAATCAAGATCACTGTTGCGAACTTTAAGAACGATGCTCTGCATTTTCGCAATCAAACTATTCAAATGGTTTGTGATGACCATAGTATTCCTCATTCTGATTATCCTTGTCTCTTGGAGGAGATCCCAAAGAACATTCCTAGTCTGACTATCTGATAGCGAAGCTGATGATGAAGAATCTGATGGTGATGAAGGTTCTGATGGAGATAAAAGTTCTGATGCAGACGAAGAAGGGAACAAGTCTGATGAAGATGATGAAGGATCAACTAAGAAGTAGTCTTTGTTTCTTTCTTTGATCTTCTGTAATACTTGTACATTTATTCCTTCTTTCTGTATATTTGCGAATTCTTTTGTTCTCCATATTCCTTAATATATGAGTTTTTTCATTTTGACCTGCATTCATTAAAACAATTCTTCCTTGCAATACGGTAATCAACATATCATTAATTTTTTAATTTTTGTGTAAATCTATCATGTGGAGACAAACATTTTCTAATTTCATTCATTCCCATACTTGCCTCTGTTATTTGTATCCAAATGAGAGATTTTGCAGATTTTTCTTATTTTGTGCCTCAACTTCGCAGTTGTTTATGTATAATTTCGCAATCATATGCGAAGTGAATTTTGATTCTTTTCAAAATCTCATCCGTGTGGTCTTATTTTGCCTTCCTAGTTAAAGGTCTTATTATGCCACTCTTGTCATTGCGACAAAATCGCAGGACGTCCTTGCACTTTCATGCAAAAACCCATTGATCTTGCCTTAACTTTTTCTTTTGTATTATGGCCTCTTCAGGAATGTTGCGACAATATGACAGGCCTAAATATTCTTGCGAAAATAAAGCCCCATTACATTGCGTCTTGCGACGAAATCGCAGGACGTCTTCGCACTTTCATGCGAAAACCCATTGATCTCGTCTTATCTTTTTCTTTTGTATTATTGCCTCTTCAGGATTGTCGCACAAATATGACAAGCCTTAATACCCTTGCGAGTAAAAAGCCTCATGACATTTGCGTCTTAAGACACTTATCAGCTCCCTAATGGAGGGTGCCGCCCTTATCTTCCCCCTGGTTGCCCCTTCAAGGAGGCGTACCTCTACCATACAAGGTTGGCTCCTCCCATCCGTCTTAACAACAACCAGTTGTTTTCGCAGCCTCTTATCCCTTTTACCTATAGGGTTTATGGTTACGAGACTGCACCCTAAGTGGGGTTTTCTTCGGGCCGAGTGCAGTATAAGCCAAGACTTGTCAAGAATGGCAAGGTACGCTCCAGACGCCCCTGGCACTCTTGACTCAACCGTGTACCTCGGCGCCTTGGTCAGATTCTGCACTCCTTGGGAGAGTCCTTATTACCTTAGTCGCCCAACCTAAGTCATATGCTTAAGCTGAGAATCCAAGGTGCCTCTCCCGGATGGGCTTTATTGACCCCAAATCTCCATGACTCAGGTTCCGGTGGCGGTGTAGCCTTTCCCTGAGCCATGCAACAGGTACCCCCTTATATGACGTACTTTAGGTCTTACATTTGCCTCTTGCGAAATTGTATTCGCGAACTAGGGTGTACGCCATAAAGGTTCGCCCCTTTCTCTTTTGTCATTGTTCTCTGATTGTCTTTTGTAGAATTCATTATCTCTGCGAGATTCTCGCACATCATCATATCGTATTTGCATTTCGCAATCTCAATTTTGTCATTCAATAAAATGTATTTTTGAGAATTTTATTTATTGCGAGAGTGTCGCAACAAATCAATCATTCATACATTTCTTATTTTTATTACCTTTGCCATTCTGCTTCTTTGTTATTTTCTGCTACTGCTTCCTTGGTAGTGGCATGTTCACCATTTTTTATTCTGAGCTAGCATTAGTTTTGCAACATCTCTTCTTCTTTTCTTTCGATTGCATCCACCATGAACCTCTTACTTCTTTGTGTCTCTTTGATTTTGTGTCGCCAGCTTTCCTTCTTGTTTGCTCTTCCTTCGCAGGATTCTACCTCAGTTTCGTAACACCTCTTTCCTTCAACCCAATCTACCTTTATGATTCCTACACCGCTGGGGTGAGGGAATTTGATGCACTGGTGGAAAATTGAAGCTACACCTAGAATCCCATGTAGCCAAGGTCGACCGATTAATGCATTGTAGGGTGATTCTACATCAACGACATAAAATATGATTTCAGAAGATATTCCCTTCAATGGAATTCGCATAGTAACCTCCCCTTTAGGCTTGTCGGCAGTACCATTAAAACCATATATCTTATATGTTGATGGTATAAGATCATCATCTCTTCCTCCCATAGTTTTATATGTATGATAAAATAAGATGTTCACAGAGCTTCCAGTATCGATTAGAATCCTATTAATTGCCCATGAATCTTAAGCTTCATCATCCTCATCTTCTTTCGGTTTTGAATTAATTTCTAATTTTACTACCAATGGATTATCATGTACCTCTCCCTTCGGGGACTTCTTCTGCGGTAAAAGAAATAGTGTTTCTGCCATTCCTCTAGTGGCGAGATTTTCGCAATATTCATAATTTCTCTTCCATCATTATCTCTTGCGAACACTCTACTCAAAACATTGTCATGAAAATCTTCAATTGTCTTGTATGAATGTACGATAGAGTGACAGAATAGATTCTTTGCTTTTGCACCAACTTCTATGAAGAATGTTTCCTTCTTTTTCATCGTGTTTACTTTGTGATGCTCTGGTGGTGGTGGAATGGTTGAGATTGTGGGTGCCCTACCAAAAAGTGGTTTAGTTTTCCTTGATCTATCATTCTCAGAATAATTCTTTTTACATTTCTGCAATCATTTGTAGTATGTCCATGAAAATGATGATAAGAACAAACTCATGACTTCTGTGGTTTAGGTGGTTCCGTTCCCATGTTCCATGGTGTTGGTATATTCTCCATCAAAATTATAGCTTCCCATATTTTCTCCACACTTGCATTTAGAGGTGGCATCTTGATTTCTTCCCATACTACCTTGTGACCTCCTTGTCCTCTATTATAGTTTTGTCTTTGACCTCCATAAGTTTCTTGCGGCTGATCGAGTCTTTGAATCTTGTTATTTCCACGATTGTAGAAATTTCTTTCTCTTTCATACTCCTCTTGATCTCGGCTTCCCATAGCCACCAGTTTCTGTTGATTGTTGCCCGTCACCTTCTTGTTGTACTTGCGAAGTGCTCGCCACTGTGTTTATTAGTTTGGGTAATAAGCTTGCATTCGTTGTTTGTGAACTGGTGTTCGCAACTGGGTATGATTCCATTTCATTTTGCCTTTCCTCAAGAGCAATTTATTCTTCCTGAAGTTCTCGCAATTCAGTCATCGTGATCGTATTCTTGACTCTGAAAATTTGGATATACAATAGGTTGGTTGCAAACATACATTAATAAAGGATAAGATAAGATATCTCTCATCCACACGTCCAGCCATTTCGCTACACATAGTCCTCCATCTTTTAGTTAGGTGCTTCAAACTTTCGCCAATCCTTTGTTTTAATCCAAACACGTCTTTAATACCAGGTCGCGAAGAATCATTACTTATATATGCCCCCAGGAATGCACTCTGCAAATGATTGAAGGATGTTATTGTATTATTTGGTATACCTTCGAACCATTTTAACGCCTCCCCTGTTAAGCTGGATGCAAAATACTTGCATAATACGACATCATGATTTTCCCGTTGCAACATGCACCTCACGTAGGATTTAATGTGTTGAATTGCACAAGTTGTTCTATCAAAAATGCTGGTTAATGCGGTCAAATTGCATTTCGGAGGTATTCCTCCTAGTTGTACTTCCCTTGTAAATGGAGTTTTTGCAGCTTCTTATATAACTTCATCTAATTTTCCTCTGCCTACTTCTCCTCTATTATTTAGCATTCCTCTCATTTATTCTAATTATTTTAAGATTTGTTTATTTACACTTGAATTTTGATCCATTGGTCTTTTTAATTTCGCCTCCCTTCTTCTGCGTTCATGTCTTTCTTCTCTCGCGAAATTTTGTATTTCTTCTTCATCATCCTCATCTCGTCTTCTTCTGCGATTCTCTTCCTCATCTCTATCTTGAATTCGCATATGATGATGTCTCTCATTTTTCCCTCCATGATTTTGTTCATTTCTCATCAATTCCATTCGTTGTCTTTCAGCCATCCTCTGTATTCTATCATACTCTTCATTGATATTACCATTATTTCGATTTTGTGTTCGTCTTCTTTCTCGATTGTCGTGATTGTTCTGGCGAATTGTTTCCTGAAGCTCTTGTTCTTCCATTTCCGCTCTCAATCTTTCACGTTCGCAAATTAAACGCGTTTGTTCAACATAATGTCTTTCAATTTCTTCTTCAATCGTTTGTTGATTTCTTTGATCTTCTCTCTCATGTAAAATTCTCCTTCCTTCCTCTCGACTCCCTTCGCCATCTTGACTATTTCGTCCCTGACGTTGTCCATTCTCTTGATTTCTATCATTTTGCCTATCATCAAAAGTTTCATTTTTTGGAACGTAACGATCATCAGTCCTTTCTCTATCTTCGCGATGTTCTTCATTAGATTTTGATATTTCTTCTCGAATATTATTTCCAGCATTAATTGTGGGTGAATTTCGCCTCATCTCTCTTCTAGTCGATCTTGAATTTTATTTTGTAGCACTTCTCGATCTTCTACTCTGTAGCCTCATATTTTCCATCCTCAATTCGTGATTTTGCCTTGTTAGATTTGCACGTTCTTCTGCCTCAGCTCTTCTTTCTTCATGTATTCTTCGTCTCAACGTTTCTAACGCTCCAATTTCCTCATCTCCATGAATTATTCCTTCATCTGCTTCTTGATTTCTCTCTACCTATCTATTGTTTCTGGTTTGCTGCTCTTCATCTACTTCTTCTGCTGAATTTGATTGCCAAGTGTGTATACCCTATCATAATTTGTATTCCTTCCTTGTACTAGTGTTTATTGAATTGGTGGTTGAATTTGATTTTCTCCATTATTTCTCATTCTAGTAGATTCTCCCATTTCACTTCTTTCCCTTCCAACAAGTCTCATGCTTCTTCTAACAGTAGTTGGTTGTTCTGATGTATTTCTTCTTCTATCCATTTCTTCAATATTAATGAATTGCAAAAGATTATGTAAAATTATTAACCAATCACTCCAAATATTCACAAATCTCAATATTAATCTTCAATTTTTTCTAAAATAATCTTCTCAAATTCCCTGTTTCTAGCGTCATTATGTAGTTGCAGGAAATCCTACACTACACCCCTCACAAGATTTCATTAACATTCAACTCATTTTAGATTAACAATCTTAATTTTATTGATGAATCTTTGAACAATCTTACAAGAAAAGATAAAGGAATCAAGAATAACCACTGCTCTAGATTTTCTCTCTCCTATTTACTTGCTTCTCACCCAGAAAAGATCTCCCCCTTTCCTTTACAACTGAACGGCTATTTATAGGGAATTACATAATGGATGAAAGCTAATCTGTCCTTTATTTTCGGATATGGCTTGCGACATTCTCGTAACCTTACGAATGTTAATCTCGCAACCTTACAAATGTTAATCTCGCAAACTCCCTAATTTTCGCAAGACCATCACATTTTTCTCATGATTTAGCTGACGTCATTTATTATTTCGTTCCTGAAGTTGTTCTGCGACTCTGCTGTGTTGTGTTGTTAATAATTTCGCCGAGGAATTATTGCTGCGATATTCTGATCCTACAACTAGATTGACATACCAACGCTAGTGGGTTCAACCAAGCAATGCTCTAACATCACCAATTATGGGTTTCACGGTTCTACCAAAACAAGTTCGGTTCTACCTCCATGTGAGTACGGTGCATAGTCACGCTAGTTACCAAAATTCGGTTGACTAGGTACTAGGATCGGTTCCCCACAACTTATGGTAACTACATGTATTCGGTTGCACATGTCCATAGGATCGGTTCCCCCAAAACTACAAACTTGTTGCAAATTGTTGCACCTTTTACTAGGATCGGTTCCCCAATGATTAGATAAAAGTTGCTATTTACAAGGAATCGATCATACCATCTTGAGTGATTACTTAAGATCGGTTTCACTAATAAAAGTCATGCCAATACATAAGTCAGGCCTTGTGAATAGTTTTACCAAGATACATAAACAAGTTTATGAGCGGTTATACTAAACACACTTATTGGTAATTCAAAAAAGATTTGCAATGAATAACAATACCAATAAGCCTAGCGATTTCCCTTTCGATTCACAAAACAAGTTTATGAACTTACTTCCATTAAACGAATGTAAAACATTGTTTCCTAGGATGAAATTTTCACTCATACCCATACATAATCACAATAGCATTCATATGATCATGTCGATGTCTTATACACAAAGTTTAATGGTTAAGCAATAAACCTCGTATCGTATTCCTTAATATTATGTCTAACTATAGTTTCATACACAGCTTCGCAGTTATGTTTTCAATATGCACGACTTGAAAGATACGTTAGGGAATGAAACAGTTCAAGTCAAATATTACTAACATCAAGAGGAAGGATGATGTTTTGGTTGTAGCTCCATACTTCTTCACATTCTTCAAGTCTTTATGTAATACTTGTAAGTCTCATATCCTAACACTTTCAAGCTAACCTATACAAAGTTGACTCTAGTATGTAATCAAACTACTCTTTAAATGCGTTTTGATTCACTAAAATATGACAACCAAACTTGACATACCAACGCTTGGTGGGTTCAACCGAGCTATGCTCTAACAAAGTGCGTAGAGTCTTGCTGGGATTCAGAGACGTAAGAAACGTGACCATACCTTAATCAGTGTGAGACTTGGTTAGGGCTCAACTACATTCCAGTCCGAAGTTAACTTGTGGTAGGTGGAAAAGCGGGGGTCTAACAACCTCACACAATATTTCGTTTAGGCAATCTGTTTGGACAAAGTCCAATATAATTCCAAGAGAATCAATTAGACAGTCAGACTCAATCTGGAGATATATCCGAGAGTTGTATCTCTGTTTTACAATGTAATCAGCAAATCAAACATATAGAAATCCGAGAGCCTAATTATTATATGAAACAACTTGAACGATACGAAAGACCAATGTTCAAGTGACAATCAATTTATATCAACAACCAAAGGTTGGACTATCCCATTGATTGAACTACGCACAACCTGTGATATTTCAATTTATATTAACACAAACACCAGAAATTTTGTTAACGAGGAAACCGCAAATGCAGAAAAACCCCGGAACCTAGTCCAGGTTTGAACAGCACACTGTATTGAGCCGCTACAGACACTAGCCTACTCCAAGTTAACTTCGGACTGGAATGTAGTTGAGCCCTAACCAATCTCACACTGATCAAGGTACAGTCGTGTTCCTTACGCCTCTGAATCCCAACATGACTCGACGCACTTGATAAACCAATCTGTCTCACACTGAAAAATCTATTGAATAGATAAATCTGTCTCCCACAGAAATACCTATGAGTTTTGTTATGTATTTTGATAAATCAAGGTGAACAGGAACCAATTGATATACTAGACTTATATTCCCGAAGAACAGCCTAGTAATATCAATCACCTCACAATAATCCTAATCGTATGGTAGTGAATCAAGATATCGTGGAATCACAAACAATGAGACGAAGATGTTTGTGACTACTTTTTATCTTGCCTATCGTAGATTAAATCTCGAGCAAATCTTAAAGAAGATAATACTCAATACGACAGAAAACAGCAAGATCAGAACATGCAACTACAGAGAAAATAGTTGGGTCTGTCTTCACAATTCCAATGATGTCTTTAAGTCGTTAACCTACAGGTTTTGGAAAAAACTTAAGGTTAAAGGAGAATCGACTCTAGTCGCAACTAGTATCACACAAGATATGTGGGGATTAGGTTTCCCGGTTGTTATAGTTCTCCCTTATATAGTCTTCAAATCAGGGTTTGCAATCAATGTTACCTTGGTAACAAAGCATTCAATATTCACTGTAGGATGAAAACCTGATTAGACTCAAGCTAATATCTTTCAACCGTTAAATCGAACTTAGCTTGTTACACACAAATGAAAAGTGACTTCATTTAGATATGATTAACCGTATCTAAACGTGTATACCTTGTTGGATCAATAATAGTTAACCGAAGTTAGCTATATGAACACTTTCATATCAACCTTGTTTATCTTAACCATAACTAATTCAAATGAGTCAAATGAAACTAGTTCCAGAGTTGTTCAATTGTTTATATTCTCATAGAAGTATACAAGACACAATTGAAGCAAAATCGATTTTGATTCACTCGAATCAGTTCATGAACATTACAGCCACGGGTTGCAAAAGATTGCATTCCTTAATATATAAATGTATTTGTTCATGAAAAAACCGATTTTAGAACATAACCTACTCAAGTATGAAAACGGGTACGCATACCTAAGTGGTCGTACTAAGTTTGGGTTCGCCAGTATGCGTACGGGTACGCATACCTTCCAAACTCAGTTGAATTTCTGGACATGAACTTTATACCATTACGCGCACAGGTATGCATACTAAGTTTTCAGACTTTCATTAACCAACCAGTACGCATACAGGTATGCATACTATGGTTCCCGGACTTGGAATAACTTGCAACAATTAGCATTCAAGTACGCATACTGTGTTATATCCAATCATGGTTAATAGTTCTAAACTCCAATTTCACTGATTGAAACATTCTTAGAAGACGACAATAGCTGTCTCACACAAATTATTAGCTTCAAAGCAATTTTCAAGTGATCGAATGATCAATACGAAACATTCCAAGTCTACATCAAATGAATGTCTCACACAAATCATGTAAGATGTTATTAGGCGATTTTCACATGATCATATTTTGACTTTCGTCAAGAATATAAGATGAACTTGGTTAAAGCGAAAGATTACCAACATATATTTCGAGGAATATGTAAGCGAAATAAACTCAGCTCGAAATATCAAATATGTATAATCGAAGTCTATATAGCTATACGACTTTTGTCTCAAATAGGAGATATAGTATATAGACTTTTGAGTGATAGATGAGTTCAAGGCTCCACATACCTTTTGCTGATAAAGTTCCACAAGCTCCCCTTAGTAGTTCTTCGTATTCAATCGATGAACGTCGTGAAGTCTAATGCCCAACTACACTTTATATCCTAATCCGAGACTTAGCTATAAGTAGACTAGAAATCAAGACTTATAGTTTTGGAAACTAAACTTGACAAACAAGCTTGGGATAGCAACGCTTGCAAGTTCGACCGAGCAGTGCTCTAACAATCTCCCCCTTTGTAAATTATAGTGACAAAACTATCAATACATATGGATTACAAAATAAATAAACTTTGTAGCTTCTCATTCAAATGCTTGATTTCCTTGGTTCTTCAACATTGCTCGAAATATTCGTCACTTCCAAATACTCCAGTGATTCTGAACGTGTTCAACTCAGCATCATAGTTGTTGAAGATCCGTAGCTATACCAATGAGAAAACAGTAGCTCTCAATCATTGTTATGCAGTGTCATAGTATTATTACACAGCATCAAAGTCAAATTGTATCAAAACTTTGACAACAATACTATGGTGATATGTATCACTCCCCCATTAGTCAATACTCCTTCTCACATGGAAACCACTCCCCCTTACATAATGATCCGTAAACCATATGTATTTATGGTGTGAACTATACATTAATTCTCCCCCTTTTTGTTAATATAAATTGGCAAAGGTACGAAAACTAGTGGGATCATAATAAAATTCTCATAGAGATACTTCATGACTAAAAGAGAACATATCAACTTTGTTTCGATGTTTTCACATGGTCGAAACTTAGTGTATTCATCAAGGAGTTTATAAAGATACAAGAAAACTCCTACAATATTCCACAGCCGCACTCCCCAAAAAGATTTGGCAATTAAACACAAGTTCAATTAAGAACTCTCCCCTATAAAATGTCATTCCCGAAAGAACAACAAGAGCGACTTTACTTTTGCAAGAAAATAAGGATTTCTTTGGACATTAACAAATTACATGAAACATGAATTTGTATCCAGAAACTCAATTAAATTAACCACAAGAGAAACCATGATTAATTTAATTGGAAATGATCAACATAAGAGAACTTACGGAGCCACACAGTACTTTCACATAGAAGTGGATCAAGGAAAGATCAATACTGCAGAATATTCAAAGATTCATTCTATTTTTCATCAATATTTTCATAAAGACATATGATAGACTTAATCTTTGTTATCAAATCTTCATCTTATCTTCCATCAATATTTGCATAATGACATAATAGGCTTAACTTTTGACATTTATGGGACAATCATAGTTCACGGACGCAAATACACATATCCCATAACAATTTTTGCAATATATAAAACCAATAAAGATTAATAAATCATCTTCCAAATAAACTTTAGAATCTATATAAATAAATCTAAAAACATTACAAGATGAAAATCGTGGCAATAGCTATGTGCACTCACAATAATTGTTATTCCAAACCCTAATTATCCTTCTTAAAACATAAGATTAAATTCTCAAAAGAAGTTTCCTAGACAAAACAAAACAACTCTAAAAACAAAAACTGATCACAAACTAGATCAAAGTTCACGTTCGGAAGCTTCACGGGTTTCAAGACCTTTGAGCTTGTGATTGACAACATCAACCGCTTCTTTGGAGAAGATATCCTCATTGAGAAGATCTTTCACATGTGTTTTCATGAGAACAAGGTCAGATTTAACCTTTTTCAACTCTTTTTTTATCACATCGAGACCCTTCATAATATCAACGAGCTACAGTTTTGCCTTTTTAAAGTATTTGAAAAAAAGATCATGAACCACTTCAGCAAACACCATCTCAACCTTTTCAACATCTTGATGAGTATATGCATAATAGCATGATACATAAGGATTGAGTTCGTCAACATCTGCAATGGTTCTTCTCTTCATTCCATCGAAACCGAAATATATTGCATTATCAACAATGTCTTCTGGCAAATCCCAAAAACAAAGAGGAGAAGACTTTCTTGAGAGATAAAACCTTGAGAGAGATAACTCAATCTCAAAAAGGAAAGTATATAAACGGTTTTTAGGGAAATTTTAGGGTTTCTATAGTTGGTTCGTGAAAAGTAATATGGGTATTTGTACGAACACGGCCTTGACCCATAAACGCAAAAACTACTGAAAAGAGGCAAACCAGGAAAGATTGTTTGCAAATCAAAATTGCTAAGTGAATATTTTCAAAAATCTTAGCTCAATAAATTTTATATTCTCTCAAGAGGAAAATTTAGAGCATAAGAGTAGCATTTTGACCCATCAAAAATTTATGGGGAAAGAAATAACGCTAATCAAAAAGAGAATCATAAGAACAAGAATCAACAAGGATAAAGATACTTGTGCAAGAATGTCTGCAACAGATAATCCAGCTAAGAATGACAAGAAAACAGCTCGACCAATCAGAGAACATTTTGCCACAAAGTATACCTGATCATGTCTCACTCAACCAGGATTTTTGTGATTGAGGTTTCAACCTTGTGATTAATTAGAACAAGTATGAGCATTGCGCTCATCGAGTGAACATTGTTCACAGTTAAACATATTTTTCCTTATTTTTGGAGGAAAACCCTTTTGATGTGAAAAGTTATCATAAAACTCACTATTATCAAAATAATACGCATAGTATGGATTCTTACCTGAAAGGTTTTGATCGGAGAAATTTGACAGCCTGTTTATGATCTCTTTGTATCCTTCAATTATCAAATTTAGGTTGTCTTTCACATCTCCATTTTTGCTGAAAAGACGAGGGTACCCAAATACACCACAATATTTTATTTTGATCACAACATATACAAGACCCACTGTGTATAAACCTCTTGGAGATACAATCACTCAAGGAATATTTCAACACAGTTTCCACTTGAAATAGGGTTAGTCCGGACTGACCTAACAATGTGAGAATATCAAAGTCAAGTGGAGAAATCCAATACACTTTGTGTGATCGTCTATGGATATGAAATCGAAAAAATACAACAACAAAGTGTTCACTTGATAATAATAAAACCTTATAAGATAAATATCAAGTGCCTAGTTAACATACAAGTGTAATTACTTTAATTATAATATAAAAACAATTATAATGCGGAAATAAAGTAAAGCACACTCCAAAATTTTGTTAACGAGGAAAACTACAATTTTGTAGAAAAACCCCGGGACCTAGTCCAGATTTGAATACTCAATGAATTAAGACGCTACAAAAAGTAAACCTGCAACTTCGTGTAGACACTACTAAGTAAACTAAAATCCTAGTTACTCAGCTTTAGCAATATTCTTGTTTTAATAATATCTAGCAGAACCGAAGTTCTCAATAGATATTTGATACCCAATATCCTAGCACAACAGACGTTCTCTTTAGGACTAGATCTAGTATATCTTCTTAATGATTCACAACAACTTCTTCTCAAATATTCAAAGTCTTCAATCTTCTAATTAATCTTCGAAGTAACAACCTGCAAAAATAGGCTTGATTCCTTATTGATTTGTCGCACAGAACGGAGTCTGTTAACAATGACAAATCAATGAATCTATCTTACGAATCTAGAAAAACTTAGATCCGTGGAAACTTTAAATCCTTGATCTAGTTTGAGTGAGCCTTATATCAGAAGAGAAGGTTCTCAAGAATAAACAAACTAGGTGCAATCAAAGATTCAACAACCGTTAGTCAATCAAATCAATAATCGAAAACTAAAATAACAATGCAATCATTTAGTTTCCCACCAACGGTACTAATAGAGATTCTCAATCCCAAAAAAATCTTTAAACTGAGCGACCGTAAAAGATTTCGCCTAATTAGGTTACTCTCCTCTCTGAATAGGCGGCTTCACCAGTAGCAGCACAACTGAGATAGTTCTTGCTCTACGAAGGATTAGTTTGCTCGAAATTCAAACTTTGGTATTTATAGACAAGGAAGTTTGGACACCAAGGAATTTCCAAAACCGAAAATATTCTCAAGATATTCATTAAAGCACAAATTCGGTTTCCATAATTCCTGGAAATGCTCTGTCCAAAATAATGACCGAAAATCTCTTTGGAAAATCTTTAACTAGTAAATGCACACTATTAATTCTTATTTTCCTAAAATAAAATTAAGACCTTAATTAAAAGATTCTTAACGTATTTATGTTTCGATCCTGGGATTTTCTTCCGTTAGCTATTAAGGAATAACTTTGAACAATTAAAGATACACATTACTGCCTGTGTTCAAAGTGTGTCGACATCCTTACTTTGTAAGTCCTCTTTCATACTTACAACCTTGAAACCGACTTGCCACACTTCCAAACCAATTTATAAATGGTTCATCTGAATTTCAAGAACTATGTGATTGATCAAGAACACTTAATCACAAATCATGGGTTTAACGGTTCTACCAAAACAAGTTTCGGTTCTACCTCCGTGTGAGTATTGTGCATAGTCACACTAGCTTTCCAAAATTCGGTTGACTAGGTACTAGGATCGATTCCCCACGAATATATGGTATCTAACTTATATGTGTTGCACATGTCCACCGGATCGGTTCCCCTTTGCCTAAAAACGTGTTGCACATGTCCGTAGGATCTGTTCCCCTTTCTGCTACAAACTTGTTGCACCTCATACAAAGATCGATTCCCCTTCGTGATGTGTTGCACCTCTTACTAGGATCGGTTCCCCTTTACCCAGATTTGGTCATACACAAATCACAAACTCGATCATACCATCTCAGGTGATTACTTAAGATCGGTTACACTAATAAAAGTCATACCAATACATAAGTCAAGCCTTTGTGAATAGTTTTACCAAGAACACAAACAAGTCATGAGCGGTTATACTAAATCACATATATTGGTTGTTCACAAGATATGCAATGAATAACAATACCAATAACGCCTGGCGATTTCCTTTTCGATTCATAAACAAGTTTATGAACTTAATTCCTTACAACACATGTAAAACATTGTTTCCTAGGATGAAATCCTCACTTCATACCCATACATAATCACAGTAGCATTTAAACAATTATGTCGATGTCTTATCTACAAAGTTTAATGGTTAAGCAATAAACCTCGTATTGTATTCCTTAAATCATTGATCATAATAATATAACTTTGCATATTATGTTTTCAATCTAAAATATTTTAAAGGCACAAGACAGAAATGGAACAAGTCAAGTCGTAGTTACTAACCTCAAGCTGAAGGATAATGTCTTTGTTGTCTTTAATCCATCTTCAGATCTTTGTGAGTAATTGGAGCACAATAATTCTATCATTTCTAGTCTAACCTATCGAAGTTGACTATAGTTTACATATTAAGCGACTCGAGTTTTGAAACTAAATATGACAACCAATCTTGACACACCAACATTTGGTGGGTTCAACCGAGCAATGCTCTAACATTTGCTTTCTTCTTCAGATACCTTATTCACATCAAGAACAACATCATCTCCCTTTTTAACCGATAAAGATCCTCCTTGAAACCTTCTTGGACTATTTGTGTTAAGATTACTGTTACCAGTATGAACATTTGAGGAACAAATTGTACTGACTTTCCTGGAAGGATTTACAGGGCAAGTGCTAAAACCGATTGGTTTAGACATATGAATGTCAGTTACACCTTCAAGAATCGAATCCAAGGTGTGTTGAAGTCGAACAATATAGTTGTCATTCAACCTAGATTTGCTCTTGTGTTCATTATGCTCTTTTGAGTCACAAAAGAGACACATAGACTTGACACCATCGTTAGGAGATTTCTTCCTTCCAAGGGATGTGGTGGTTCCTTGAATTGAGGAAGGCGCAGGCACATTTTTTCCAATAGGAAGAGAATGTGGCTTAACTTTTGGAACTGAATTCACAGTTGAGACAAAAGTGATTGGTATAGTGGACTCTTTAGAACATCTTTTACATTGAATAGAGAGTTTACTCAATAAATGTTCAATTTCCAATGCATTCTCCTTGAGTTTGGCCTCACGAAGAGCCTTAATTTGAAGAATACGATCCCTTGTTATACCAATGAGAATATTGATTTTGTGTTTCAACCGATTATTTTTATCAGCCTGGATTCTAACAAGTTTTAGAATCATTTCGCTTTCTTTGGCTGCTTCTCTTTCTTCAACAGAGTCAGCCTCGTTTAAAAGGTAATTGGGGTGACACTCATCAATACATGTTTGTTTCGTAGGAACATATGTTAATCTATATGTGAGATCGACAAGAATTTCTCTTTAATAGATTTCATCGAAACATAACTTTTGTCTCTGGTGATGCGTTTATCAGAGATAACACACTGTCCATAGAGTCAGATCGCTACAAACACAGACTTATAAGATCTTAAACGTGTTTGCCTGCTCTGATACCAATTGAAAAGTGTGGGAATCTGTATGGACAAACTCCAATATAATTCCAAGAGAATCAACTAGGCAGTCAGACTCAATCAATGGAAATATATCCAAGAGTTGTATCTCTGTTTCACAATGTAATCAGCAAATCAAACAGATAGAAATCCGTGAGACTGATTATTATGTGAAACAACTTGAACGATACCAAAGACCAATGTTCAAGTGTCAATCAGTTTATATCAACAACCAAAGGTTGGATTATCTAATTAATTGAACTACGCACGACCTGTGATATTTCAATTATATAAACAAATATAATGCGGAAAAGAAATAACACAGACACCAGAAATTTTGTTAACGAGGAAACCGCAAATGCATAAAAACCCAGGGACCTAGTCCAGATTTGAACACCACATTGTATTAATCCGCTACAGACACTAGCCTACTCCAAGTTAACTTCAGACTGGAATGTAGTTGATCCCTAACCAATCTCACACTGAACAGGGTATAGTCGCGTTCCATACACCTTTGAATCCCAGCAGGACTCTGCGAACTTGATTCCCTTAGCTGATCTCACCCACAACTAAGAGTTGCTACAACCCAAAGTCGAAGACTTGATAAACCAATCAGTCTCACACAGAAAATTCTATTGAACAGATAAATCTGTCTCCCACAGAAATACCTATGAGTTTTGTTCCGTCTTTTGATAAATCAAGGTGAACAGGAACCAATTGATACACTGGACTTATATTCCCGAAGAACAGCCTAGTAATATCAATCATCTTACAATAATCTTAATTGTATGGTAGCGAAACAAGATATTGTGGAATCACAAACAATGAGACGAAGATGTTTGTGACTACTTTTTATCTTGCCTATCGGAGGTTAAATCTCGATCAAATCTTAAAGAATATAGTACTCAATACGATAGAAAAAAACAAGATCAGGACACGCAACTACAGAGAAAATAGTTGGGTCTAGCTTCACAATCCCAATGAAGTCTTTAAGTCGTTAATCTACGGGGTTTTGGGAAAAACCTAAGGTTAAAGGAGAATCGACTCTTATCGCAACTAGTATCACACAAGATGTGTGGGGATTAGGTTTCTCAGTTGCTAGAGTTCTCCCTTATATATTCTTCAACTCAGGGTTTGTAATCAATGTTACCTAGGTAACTGTGGATGGGGAAAAACGATTTGCTGGTTTTCGCGGGATTGAGGAGACGACCATACGGAGGAGACTCCTTGAACCGAGCGAAATGTTCAACCCCACGCAGATGCACTGCAATAAGGGAGTGCTTTGAATTCGAGAGATCAATTTGTAGTACTCCGGCCTAAACAAATAAAATGGTCGTTCCAGAGTAAATTTGGTCACAAGAGAGGATGGGTTGATCTATAGGAGGGAAGCTGATAAATATGTGGAATCAATGGTAATCAAAGATTGTGGGTGTGTTGTGTATTCTGAATAAGATAAGTTCTGAATGATTGAAGTTTCTCAGTTGAGAGTAATTGCTCAATTGATGAGGTGTTGATCTCGTGTTGTCTGTGAGACGTGAGATTCTTGTTCTTCAATCATGATTTCAGAGACTTATTTATATTTCTGGAATTGTAGACACCATGATCCCATGAAGTGTGACAGTTGATGGAATCAAAGAGTGGGGAAATGGAAATAGTGTTTGAAACCAGTTGTTCATCGTGCGGAGACTTGGTCGATTTTCCATCCACTACTTTGTTAACTCCTTTAACAGATTGCACGACTTGCTCACATTTCATCGGGTGTATGAACACACGTGTCGTAGACCGCCAGACCAAAACCCTAGTTGATATCCCCCCATGTGACACAATTGATGTCTCGTGGTTAATTAGTCAGTTGTTGACTTCGTGACTTTATGGGACGATGAGTCCATGTATTTGCTGAGTTGAACATGATTTTGCAAAATGTTCTGAGACTCATGAATTGAATGTGTCTGTTGAGACAGAGGCATAATTCTCACGTTGAGGCGAGAAAGTATTGCTCATTCGATGAATTGTTGAATATTGAGGGTTGAACCAATATTCCTTGGTTTGAGCAAAAATTGCTCATCTGAGCAAGTGTTGCTCGTTTGATGAATTATTGGTAGCGTGACCAAAATAAAACATCTAATTTAGAATACTGGTAGTTGAGCCGAGTATAATAAATAAAATGATGACCATGAGATCGTCGTAAAATTATTAGTGTTCGAATTTGGAATTATGATCCTTGGACTCACAAACCCTAATTTGATCAATTGATGACCAATTGATGGTTTATTTGAGAATTAACCATGGAATGAAGGAGGACCGGCTACATGAGACCGTGGGTCGATTATGTAGCGTCCATATGCTCGCGTGAGCAAAATACCAAGATCTCTTGAAGAGTTGATGATTTGTTTATGAAAGAATGATTAAATGCTGGTTTAATCATTTATTCGAAAAATGCTCGTCCGAGCCTTAGGTGATAAAACCTAATTAATTATGGAGAGGTGAGAGACCGACCAAGGGGTCATGAAACCGACCCTGGGTGGTCACGGGATCGACTGACGATCATTCTATGAAATTCCAAAATTATTTGGAAGAGTTTTGGACCTAATACGTGCAATTGCGCAAATTAGGTCAAATCGTGAAAATACGTGGGACCAGCTTCTTGCAAGCCAAAGAGCCAACCTTGGTCGGTCAAGGTAACATGCTCACGTCACCAGGGTGTCCATGTCTTAGTCCTGAGAATTTTGATATTTTCTGGCGTACGTTTGAGCAACCATTTGAGAAAATATGACAAAATCAGGGTTTTGCTGAATATGAGGAAACTTCATGAGATGAAGGGAAATAATTATAAAATGAAGGAATAATGAGGTGTGGGACCGCCGAAGCCAAGGCATGGCCGACCGTCTAGTGATCACGGTCCCATGGTGCCTTTTCCTAATTTTATAATATTTTTCATGATTTTATGAAAATATCATGAAATCAAGGAATTTTGTTGAAATTGAGGAGTTTCCTTAAAGTGAAGGAGTTTCCATGGGATAAAGGAAGCAAATAATATTAAAATAATAAAAATAAGGGCGTGTGGGACCGGCTAGGGCATGGCTTGGCCGGCTTGAGCCCGGTCCCACGAGTTTCCCTAATTTTTATGTATTTTCTGTGTATTTTTCCATGATTTGAAGGAATTTTCCTAATTTGAGAGAAATACCATGAAATCAAGGAGTTTCATGGGATGAAGGAAACTTTAAAATAATAACAATAAAATAAAGGGGCGTGCGGGACCAGCTAGGGCATGACCGTCCGGCTGGGACCCGGTCCCACGAGTTTCCCTAATTTTATATTATTTTTCATGGATTTGTGAAAATACCATGAGATGAAGGAGTTTTCATGAGATTAGGGAAATAATAATAAAATAATGAGGAACCATGAGGTGTGGGGCCGGCCTGGATCAAGGCATGGCCGGTTGGCCAATAATCACGGCCCCACAATGTTTTTCCCAATTTTATATTATTTCCTTGGTGCGAAGGAAACACCATGAAACTGAGGAGTTTCCTCAAAACGAAGGATATTTGTTCAAATGAAATGATTTTCATAAGATCAAGCAAAATAACAAAAAAAATGATAATATATAAAACTGGCGTGGGATTGGCCATAGCACGGCCGGCCGGTCGGTGATCCCAATCCCTTGGCAACTTGGTCAATATTTTAATTATTTATTATTTTCTTTCCTATTTTGTATAGGTTCATCGTTTCATCGTATTTTGAAATACTCATTCGTGCGGTGATTGTTAGTGTATCATCGTTGAGTACACTTGCACCTTTCGAGCCGGGGCATACTCTGAGGAAGCTCAGATGCCCGTGCGTTGAATATTTATTACTAACCCATGGAATTCTGCTGGGAAGAACCATAGATTGAAGTAATGAAATATTGCGAAAATATTTGAATATTTTCGGAAATTCAGTGGATGAATCCAAGAATTTAAGAATAATTAACTGATGGATCTATACTAGCAGAGCAAGCTGTCTAGGAGCATTAATTATTCTGACATGAGCTTGCTGGAGCTTCATATCCTTTATATAGTCAGGGAAAACTTGTTGTTTGTATCCTGAAGGCGTTATCGCTCTATACTAGCAGAGCAAGTTGTCTAGGAGTCGTAAATCTCGTGATTCTATATAGAAATAATTACTGAAGTGTTCAGTATTCATTGAGATATGTCGGTGTCCAGCCGAGAGACTACATATCCGCATGTACTCTGAGAGATTATTCTTAGTCAGAGATTCGATGAGAGACTCGTGTCTCAATACTCACATCTGATTGCTGGATCAGGAGTTCGTATAATTATGGGTTTACGATTTTAGCCTTTGTCGAAAATCCACCATCTATAGTAACAAAGAATTCAATATTCACCGTTAGATGAAAACCTGATTAGGCTCAAGCTAATATCTTTCAACCGTTAGATTGAACTTAGCTTGTTACACACAAATGAAAAGTGACTTCATTTAGATATGAGTAACCGTACCTAAACGTGGACATCTTGTTTGCTCAACAATAGTTAACCGAAGTTCATATGAACACATTCATATCAACCTTGTTCATCTTAACCATAACTAGTTCAAATGACTCAAGTGAAACTAGTTCTAGAATTGTTCAATTGTTTATATTCTCATAGAAGTATACAAGACACAGTTGAAGCAAAATCGATTTTGATTCACTCGAATCAATTCATGAACATTATAGCCACGGTTTGCAAAAGATTGCATTCCTTAATATATAAATGTATTAGTTCATGAAAAAATCGATTTTAGAACATAACCTACTCAAGTATGCAAATGGGTACGCATACCTAAGTGGCCGGACTAAGTTTGGGTTCGCTATTATGCGAACGGGTACGCATACCTTCCAAACTCGGTTGAATTTTCGGACATGAACTTTACACCGGTACGCATACGGGTATGCATACTAAGTTCCCGGACTTTCATTAACCAACCAGTACGAATACGGGTATACATACTATGGTTCCCGGACTTGGAATAACTTGCAACAGTTAGCATACAAGTAGGCATACTGTGCTATATCCAATCATGGTTAATAGTTCTAAACTCCCATTTAATCGTTGAAACATTCTTAGAAGACGATAATAGCTATCTCAAAAAAACTATTAGCTTCGACGCAATTTTCAAGTGATCGAATGATCAATACGAAACATTCTGAGTCTACATCAAATGACTCTCTCACACAAATCATGTAAGATGTTCCTAAGCGATTTTCACATGATCATCTATTGACTTTCGTCAAGAATATAAGATAAACTTGGTTAAAGAGAAATATTACCAACACATATTTCGAGAAATATGTAAGCGAGTTAAACTCAACTCGAAATATCAAATGTGTATAATCGAAGTCTATATAGATATACGACTTTTGTCTCAAATAGGAGATAGAGTAGATAGACTTTTGATTGATAGAAGAGTTCAAGTCTCCACATACCTTTTGTTGATGAAATTCCACAAGCTCCCCTTAGTAGTTCTTCGTCTTCAATCAATGAACGTCGTGAAATCTAATGCTTAACTACACTTTCTATCCTAATCCGAGACTTAGCTATAAGTAGACTAGAAATCAAGACTTATAGTTTTGGAAACTAAACTTGACAAACAAGTTTGAGATAACAACGCTTGCGAGTTCGACGGAGCAGTGCTCTAACAGTAGGCTAGTGTCTTTAGCGGATTAATATAGTGCGGTGTTCAAATCTGGACTAGTTTCCGGTATTTTTCTACATTTGCGGTTTCCTCGTTAACAAAAGTTTTGGTGTCTGTGTTATTTTTTTTCCGTATTATATTTGTTTATATAATTGAAATATCACAGGTTCTGTGTAGTTCAAACAACTGGTAAATCCAACCTTTGGTTGTTGATTGAAATTTATTAACACTTGAACATTGGTCTTTGGTACCGTTCAAGTTGTTTATCATAATAATCAGGCTCACGGATTTCTATTAGTTTGATTTGTTGATTGCATTGAGAAACAGAGATATAACTCTTGGATATATTTCCTTGATTGAGTCTGACTGTCTATTTGATTCTCATGGAATTATATTGGAGTTAGTCCATACAGATTGCCGAACGAAATATTGGGTGTGGTTGTTAGACCTCCGCTATGGGTGACTATTCTTTATATACGATTAACACCGTATAAAAAATAAAAATAAGATTCTTTAAAATTGAAAAATATTAAAAAAAAATTAAAGATAATAGTTCTCTTAAATAAAACTAGAACACCATTGCCACAGTGGGAGGGTCGACCGAAGAAAAACGAAACACCACTGATTGCATAACGCGTTATACATCCTCTTTTTTTTGTTGGAATGTTATTTTTGAGGCATAATGAGTTATGCATTCTTTATGGTGGTTTGCATAATGGCTATATACTCAATTGTACGTAAAAGGATAAACACCTCCGAGTTTTTCTTAAAAAGTTTAGCTTTGATATTGTTGTTCGTACTCATTGTGTAAAGAGGGAGAATCCACTCACACTTCTATTTTTACACTATCTCACATTTTGGACATCTTTTTTCCTAAAAATTCCTAAACGGTAGAGGATGTGAAACTAATATTTCGGGGATATGTTCTTCTTATGTAGCTCTACGTTCCAACCAAAAATTAGCACATTTCGATTCTTTTAACACCAACAAAAGGTAGCTTAGATGCCTGTGCGTTGAATATTTATTACTAACCCATGGAATTCTGCTGGGAAGAACCATAGATTGAAGTAATGAAATATTGCGAAAATATTTGAATATTTTCGGAAATTCAGTGGATGAATCCAAGAATTTAAGAATAATTAACTGATGGCTCTATACTAGCAGAGCAAGCTGTCTAGGAGCATTAATTATTCTGACATGAGCTTGCTGGAGCTTCATATCCTTTATATAGTCAGGGAAAACTTGTTGTTTGTATCCTGAAGGAGTTATCGCTCTATACTAGCAGAGCAAGCTGTCTAGGAGTCGTAAATCTCGTGATTTTATATAGAAATAATTACTAAAGTGTTTAGTATTCATTGAGATATGTCGGTGTCCATCCGAGAGACTACATATCCGCATGTACTCTGAGAGAAAGTATTCTTAGTCAGAGATTCGATGAGAGACTCGTGTCTCAATACTCACATCTGATTGCTGGATCAGGAGTTCGTATAATTATGGGTTTACGATTTTATCCTTTGTCGAAAATCCACCATTTACATTAAGTCCCATGCTTAGTGAGGAAAGCCGTGTTCCTCAGTCAGCATTGAATGGTGATTTTCAGGTCAAAAACAATATAAGTAATTGAACTTAGTCGTAAGTTAAGACGTTACCGGATTTTGATAGTGCGAGCATACCATGACTTGAATGAATATCTCAGTGGCATGGTAGAGCATCGTTTGATGAGCATAAAGTGGCGTTGAACCGCTGGTTCGGACGATGAAACCTTGGTCGTTTAAGATTCGCGGGTCGGGCCCAAATAAGAAAATCCTTGTAAAATTAGGTTTTGGAAATAAAAATTGATATAAAGGGAATTAATCCCTTTCTTTTTTTTTCCACGACCAGAAACTTCATCACCTCTCCACCACCTTCACGGCAGCAACAGGAGGAGAAATATTTTTTGCCGGAGCTGCAACTGTCGTCGATCGCCGGCGCCGTTCGACCGCCGTCCGGTCGAACTCCGGCCACCGCAAATCAGGTATTTTTTTTCCTGATGTTTATATGAGTTTCATGAAGTGATCATGTGGAAATCATATATGTGTGTAGGTGAGTAGGATTTTTGTTGAAAAACCCTTGTTTTTTGAAAACGTATGTTCGTTTGATCGTTAGTTTTGAAAACTAACAATAATCCCTGATTTAGGAGAGAATTTAATATATGTAGCACTAGGTCCAGTGACAAAGTTTAGTTTATGAGCTTTCATGTGAACCAAAGTTTTATCATAAAAGAAGTGAGTTTTCACAAAACCGAAATAAACCTTCGTTTTAGAGGATGACGATAATACGAAGGAAATTTTTTTTTTATATACATGAACTTGTGTCCAGGGATAAAATTTTGTTTATAAGCTTTCATGTAAATCAAAACTTTATCTTATAAGGTGTGAGCTTTCAAAAAATTGAAATAAACCTTCGTTTTAAAAACGAACGACGATACGATGGAAAAAAGTTTTTTTTTTTATATAAATCATGGTCTGTCCATGAAAAATATATTTGCATACAAAACCGTGACATGCTTTCACGGCAAAGAGTGTACTTTTTTTTTGCGTGAGTTGTTACTCACTAAAAATAAAACGTGAGTTTTTATTTCATGTTTTGTAAACATATATTTTCAAAACTGATATTTTGAATAATGTTCAAAGTAAACAATTATTTATAATGAAATAATGTTTTAGTTTTCATAATTCCATGGTAAATGTTCACGCAGTGGAAATGTTCATGATTTTATGAAAATCTAAGTTTCGTTCGTCTTTTGCAGGTTTCGAAGAAACGAACGAGTTTTGAGGTGTTTAACTCTTGGATTACCACTATCACTGTCGTTAGTGGAATCGTAAAGAGGTAAGAGTTAAGAATTACCATTTTTGCAGATGGATTCACTTGCATGTTGATAATTTTATGCTCCTGGTTTCAGAAGATGTCAACTTCCAGCGACAACAATTACGATTACTATTACTCCTCTTCCTCCTCCAGCTCCTATGATAAGGATTCCAAAGCTTCTGTAGCCAAATCTAAAGATAAGACAACTCATGATGAGGGAGCGAAGTCTAGGGTACCCTTGAATGATCGCAGGGTCACTTATGCTGAACTTATGAAGAGGAAGGCTGAAGATGATGAAGCCGAGAATCGTCAGCGCAGAAGGGATCGAATCCGGCGCCGAGTACAAGCAGCTGAGGAGAGACATCAATTCCTTGATGGGGTACCCTCTGACTCTGATGCTGATGTTTCTGAAGAGGAGACTGCGTGGGTATTTACAGAGCGCAAGATCAAGCCTGACCGATACGAAAGAGAGTTTCGGAGGACCATGAAGCAAATTGAAGCCGAAGCTTAAGCAGGGGAAGACTCAGTCTCAGATGATGATCCTGAGGCTCGTCCATACTTCATCCCTGACGCTGATTCCGACGTAGAGGAAGATAGCGATGACAAATCTGATGACTCGGATGACGAGAAGGACAGTGATGACGAATCTGACAATTCAGATGAGTCTGACGAGTATCTTTACTTCTATCTTCTCTAAACATTTGAATGTTCTTTATCCTTCGTGGTAGACATTTATTTGATGATTTGGATGACTTTGGTTTAGATCTAGGGCTTTCTTCTGAACAATAAATATTTTATTAATGTTGATTCCTTCTGATCGAATGAAACGGACCAATGTCCATGCGCCTGAATCCATCATACTCTCTTTTGATGATTTCCGTCTTGGGAGAAGTACCAAAATACGGTTAGACACAGGACGTGTAGAGATCTGCGTGGCCATTCTCTGACTATGCCGTTGTCAGTCCCCAGTGTGTTATTTTCCTCCGCGTCTTCAGTATTGATCTCGTTTGAAGCTTAGGGTTTCCGTGAAGCCCGTAACTGAACTGACTGTTCGTAGAAGATAAAGATCCACCGTGTCTAACATATATCTTCGAGACTTTGAGTCTATCATCTACGTGAATATTTCCTCCATTCCTGAGTCAGTTTCATCGTGCAGAAATTCCGATCATACCTTGTTATCGCTATGTCGAGCAGTAGTATTTCTTCTCGAGATGATCCTCAGTCGAAACGTGAAGTTGAAGCGTCCATCTCAGTAAGTTGTATACCTTTTCGTATATGTCTGATCAAGATTATCTGATCATAAGAAAATGATTTATTGCAGGATAACCAGAAGAATTTTTCATCTCATAACTCGAGGACCAAGCGGACTGTTAGAGCTCCTGCCCGGTACAGGTCGGCTTATGTTGAGGTTGGATCATCTGTAAGCACCCTTACAACCCTTGCAGTTCCACTATGCTCAATTTCGGTAAAATTAAATACTTCTCCGTTTCGTCGCAGGCGGATGTTCGTGTCGTCGTTGATGCCAGAAGGAGAAGGAGTGGAAAGTCTGTGACCGTGGTTGAGGTTGAAGACAGCAGCACCCGTGTTGGTGAAGACTCTGCAGAATCCGTAGAGATTAAACACAGGGTTCACGCTTGTGAATATCCAACAGCTGGACTATCTTTTGAAGCTCCTATGATCAATAATTTCCCGGAAATGAGGTGGTTGGTGGATTCGTCATCCCCAAGTGTCACACGCCTCTTTACACCAAGATCTGGAAAAGATATGGACATATTGCTACGACCGAGTGTGGAAGGGTTTTCTACCAACCCTCCTAACTAAGTTGCAGGGTTGTTACCGATCATTGAGGAGATGGACCAGATGCGCCTGCGAGATGTCAAGAATCAGGAATTGCACAGGTGGGATGAGATGATTTCGAACTGCGAACATTGCGGTTCAATGTAGGATGCTTCGTCATCGGCTCGAGATAATCAAGATTCATAAGGCGGCGGAGGCTGCTGATGCGATTTCTCCGACCACTGCTTTACTGGAGGAGGAGAATATGCTCGCTTTGGAGTCGGCCCGGGTTGAGAAGGCGGTGCAGGAATTGAGGACGAAAACCAAAAGTTTTCAGAAGAAGCTTGACAGGGTTGCTTACAGAGATTACCCATTGTTAGATGGTTTACTCTGAGTGAGCATTTATGATTGTTGCTTTTTAATAGGTTTAAGCTTCTGGTTAGGTGGAATAAGTGATGATGATATGAAGGAATTTTGCTCATTTATGAAATGTTGAATGAACAAAGGAGCATTTGCACGCTCTTTGGAGGAATGAAAATTACATTTTTGAAAATGCTTGAAAAGGTAATTGCTTTCATGAATCAGGCATAATATGCTTTGAGCCATTTTCCATTGATTATATTCCCTTCCACTCCTCCATCCACATCTAAGATCCTGTAGTACCCACTGGATACTTCCTTGATGACTACATATGGTCCCTCCCATTTCGGAGAAAACTTGTGAGCGGACATATCTTGTTGAATGTGCTTTGTTGTCTTTAATACCAGATCTCCTACTTGAAATGTTCGAGGTCTTACCATTTTGTTGTAGGCCCTGGAGATCCTTTGTTTGTAGGTTTCTATGTATTTTTCCACCTTAGCTCTCCTTGACTCGAGCATGTCTAGTTCAGCGATTCTTGACTTGGATACTTCGGCCTCATCCCATTGTACTCCACTGGATGTTGCAATCCTTGCTGAAGGAATTTTGATTTCTGCTGGAAGTATGGCGTCTGCTCCGTAGACGAGGGAATATGGCGAAGTTCCGATTGAGCTCCTTGGTGCGGTTCGATAAGCCCATAGAGCCATAGGCAGCTGTTCATGCCACGTTCGAGGATTGTCATGAATTGTCCGACTGAGAATTCAGATCAAAGTTTTGTTGGTGCTCTCCGCTTGTCCGTTTCCTTGGGGATAATATGGTGTGGAGAAGACTTGTTTGATGCCGTATTCCTCGAGCAGTTCAGTCACATGTTTATTGGCGAAAGGAGTTCCATTATCAGTAACAATGTGTTTAGGAACACCGAATCTACATATTATGTGCTCTTTGATGAAGGCTGCAATCGTGACTCCGGTGGTGCTTCGAAGAGGAATCGCTTCAACCCACTTGGTGAAATACTCAGTTGCAGTGATGATGTATTCATGCTGCTTTGAAGATGCTGGATTGATATTCCCGATGATATCCAGTCCCCAGCTGTAGAAGGGCCATGGACTATTCACATAATTCAACGAGATACAAGGAGTGTGGATAAAATTACCATGGATTTGGTGACACCTCTGAACGTATGCAGCTGCATCGTCTTCCATGGTCGGCCAGTAATATTTCTCATGGACTTGAAGAAATAATTTTCTCTTTCCTTGATGTTCTTCATCGTGCATTTCCTTCAGAATTGTTGGGATTTCATGTTCAACTAAACATCTCATTAAATTCTCACCAAAGCTTTTGCGGTATAAGATCCCGTCAAGAAAGACAAATCTCTTAGCTCTCTTAATGAGTTTGACTGCTTGCTTCTTTTCTGTTGGTAGTTCGTTATTCCGGAGATGTTTGATGTAAGGCTCCCTCCAGTCCCCAGTGTTGTGGACTTCAAAACCTCTAAGTGATGGGAGGTGTCTGATTGGGAAAGATCCTTGTAGAGCCTTGCTTGAGCTTCCATGGAAGGCCAGTAGTATCCTGCCTCTGAAGCCTTCTGTAAAGTGTTACTACTAGTGTTTGTCCGCAGATTTCTTCATGTATGCGCTTGAGTTGTTCTTCCGCTTCGTCGTTTCCAAGGCACCGTGATAGGGATCCATCAGGGTTTCGGTAATACAGCTCCCCGTGAAGCAGGAAATAATTCTTCAATTCTTTGAGGATTTTGCCTTCTGAAATAGAGCTGCTCAATTCATGAATGATGGATGCTCGCCAATCGTCTGTTGAAATGTCTTCGACTTGAGTGAGCCAGGTAGACGACACAGTACGCCTCTGTACAGTGATTGTTTTCTCTACCCCTTCGAACTGCAGCTTAGAAGCGAGAGTTGCTAGGCAGTCGGCATGCCTATTGTTGGTCCGTCCAGTATGGACGATCGTGGCATCAGCAAAATGAGTTAACAGTCGCTGAGCTTCGGTTCGGAATGGATCGAGCGTGATTTCCTTGAGAGAGTATGCTCCATTCATCTGATTGACTAGTAACTTTGAATATCCTCTTATTTCAAGGTGTGTCGCTCCTGCTTGCTTGGCCAGGGACAATCCTAATAAGAAGGCTTCATATTCTGCTGAATTGTTGGTGCAGTGGAAATCCAACTTGAACGAATGTGAGAAAACTTCACCAGATGGGGACACCAGCACTATGCCCGCTCCTCCGGTGTCATTGCTAGGGATGGCGGATCCATCAAAGTATAGAATCCATGTTTCTTCTTTGATAACTAAGATATCTGGAAATTCACCGGGTACATCCTCGTGTAATGTTGTCGTATATTCTCCTGGAAAAGCAGCGAGCAAGTATGCAACTGCTTGGCCTTTGATCGCTTTAGGCGGCGTGCAAGCTATATCAAATTCTGACATCTAGAGTAGCCACTTCGCTGGTCTCCCTATCAAGGTTGGATTTTATAGCAGGAACTTTATAGGATCAGTTTTGGAGACGAGTACGACCCTGTTGGACAGTAAATAGTGCCTGAATTTCTGGATTGCATGTACTAATGCTAGACATGCCCTTTCAGCCTTTGGATATCGGAGTTGAGCGTCTCTCATTGTTCGACTGAAGTAGTAGATTGGTCGTTTGATGCCTTCGTCGTCTTCCTGAGCAAGGAGTGCTCCGATAGCAACGTCACTGGAGGTTGTGTAAAGAATCAGGGGTCGTCCCTGTACTGGAGACTTCATGACAGCAGGTGACAATAGTATCTGTTGTATCTTATGGAAGGCTTCTTGTTGAACGGCTGTCCAGGTGAAACTTGCTCCTTTCTTCAGTAGAGGGGTGAATGAGGCAATGAGTTGAGCCAATCCAGGAATAAAGCATCGAATATAATTTACCTTGCCCATAAAACTCTGTAGTTCCTTCCCGGTGCGTGGAGGAGGCATGGTGGTGATAGCTTTCGTATTTTCCGGATCGACTTTGATTCCTTCGGCTGTGACTAGGATTCCTAAAAACTTTTCAGAGGAAACACCAAAAGCGCACTTCAAAGGATTCATCTTTAATTTGTATTCTCTGCATCTCTCGAATACTTGTCTCAGGACTTCGAGGTGAGACGTTCGAGTCTTCGATTTTACCACCACATCATCGACGTAGTCTTCCACTTGTTTGTGCATCATGTCGTGGAATATGGCAGTCATGGCTCGTTGATAAGTGTAACATGCATTCTTTAATCCAAAGGGCATCACAGTGTAGTGGAAGTTCCCAATGGGAGTACGGAATGCAGTGTGTTCGTCATGCTCATACATCTTGATCTGGTTGTATCCGCTGTAACCATCCATGAATGAGAACATACCGTGGCCACTAGTTGCGTCGACGAGCATATCAATGTTGGGTAGAGGAAAATCATCCTTTGGACAACATTTATTCAGGTTCCTGAAATCGACGCAACATCTGATTTGACCATTTTTCTTCTTGACAGGAACAATTTGCCAGCCACGTTGGATGTTGAATACTTGATGAATCCTGCTGCTAGTAGTTTCTGGATCTCGACTTTGATTTCTCCTCGACTTCGTGTCTAAATTGCCTAGGCGGTTGTTTGACAGCTTTGGAGCCAGGAACAATGTGCAGGTGGTGGGTGACCAGTTTGTCGTCTAGACCGGGCATTTCCTCATACGTCCAGGCGAAAACATCTTGATATTCTTTCAACAGCTTTATCAACTCCCCCTCCCTCCTCTGATGACAGTGTTGAACTAATCAGGATCGGCCTTGGATCATCCTCAGTCCCAATATTGATTGTCTCGAGATCATCGGTGGTAGAGTCAGTGTCGTCTTGTAATTGTCGTGGGGCGTCTTGAACCTCTTCTTCGAGTGAGTTCGTTCTGACATGATTCTTCAGGGTGGGGAGACTTTTATCATTCTCCCCGATTAATGCTAATCTTCCCGTCGGCGATAAACGATCCTCCCCTCCGCATCACGGCTGGTTATGAAGTTTGATCCTGGAGTTGAAACCTGATCATTACGGCGTTTAACCGGTGTAGTAGATGACTTAATCCTTAGCATCTGAGGATGATGGCTTGTCAGCGACCTTTTCAATAGCCTTCCAACGTGGAAGTGGGATGCTGCAAACCTTGCTTGGAGGCTCCGGGATGGTCTTTTGAGATTCAAGGAATTCAGCATCGTAGACAGGAGCATAAGGAGATGACGAAGCTGAGATGCGAACGATCTTGTTGTTGAGTAGTGCCTTCATGCATTGATGGTACGTGGAAGGGACCACCTTGTTATCATAGATCCATGAGCGCCCAAGTATCATGTGATAGTCGGGCTCTTGTTCGATCACATGGAACTTGACTTTTGACCGAATAGGCCCTACCTTCAAATCGATGTATGCATACCCATATGTATGAATCTGACTTCCTTCAAAGCCTGTCATCAGGATAGGGTGCCGGACAATCTTGTGCTGTGGGAATCTGGCCGTCTTGAGAATTTTCATAGTGACAATATTTGTAGAAGCACCTGTATCAACGAGGGATCTCTTGAATTCGTAGTCTCTGATGAATCCAGTCACGTACATGGCTCGATTGTGTCCTTCGTCTGCCATGTGGTCTTCTTCTCCAAAAGTGATGTTGTTGATTGAATTGTCAGACATCACGGGTGTTTCCTCAGCTGTTAGGCACGACGGAGTCAGAGGTATGTTTGACGATATCTGGTTGAGTGCAGCGAATTACTCGTACGTTGATCTCTGGAGAAGTGTAGAAGCTCACATAAACTTTCGATCAGATGTGCAACTTCTTGGTCCACCGGCTTTTCGTAAGTAGTGAAGCTGCTGGTTTGAGGGGTATCGTTGGAAGTAGCGCTGGGATGATATACCACTTCTGCTCCCAAGAGTTTTGTCAATTCTACCATACAGTTGAAGAGTTCATCAATTGACTCCTTCAATCGATTGATGCTCCTAGTCAGAATTTCTTGCCTCCGTGCCAATTCAGCCAATGATGGGATTTCTCCGTCGAACGCATCAATAGAGGGAAAAGGAATAGTAAAGTAGGAGTGACGAATATTACCAGAGTCGTTCAGACGAGCGTGCGGAATGTCGCCATTTGAAATACTCTGGTTAGGGTTTGGAGCTTCTGATGAAGACCTAAGACCAACCATATTGTGAAAGCTTGAGATTGCAACCGAGAGATTAATCTCCCACTGTGGTCGCCAATCTGTGGATGGGGCAAAACGATTTGCTGGTTTTCACGGGATTGAGGAGACGACCGTACGGAGGAGACTCCTTGAACCGAGCGAAATGTTCAACCTCACACAGATGCACTGCAAGAAGGGAGTTCTTTGAATTTGAGAGATCAATCTGTAGTACTCCGTCCTAAACCAAGACAATGGTCATTCCAGAGTAAATTCGGTCACAAGAGAGGATGGGTTTATCTGTAGGAGGGAAGCTGAGAAATATGTGGAATCAATGGTAATCAAAGATTGTGGGTGTGTCGTGTATTCTGAATAAGATAAGTTCTGAATGATTGAAGTTGCTCAGTTGAGAGTAATTTCTCAATTGATGAGGTATTGATCTCGTGTTGTCTGTGAGACGTGAGATTCTTGTTCTTCAATCATGATTTCAGAGACTTATTTATATTGCTGGAATTGTAGACACCATGATCCCATGAAGTGTGACAGTTGATGGAATCAAAGAGTGGGGAAATGGAAATAGTGTTTGAAACCAATTGCTCATCGTGCGGAGACTTGGTCGATTTTCCATCCATTACTTTGTTAACTCCTTTAACCGATTGCAAGACTTGCTCACATTTCATCGGGTGTATGAACACACGTGTCGTAGACCGCCAGACCAAAACCTTAGTTGATATCCCCCCATGTGACACGATTGATGTCTCGTGGTTAATTAGTCAGTTGTTGACTTCATGACTTTATGGGACGATGAGTCCATGTATTTGCTGAGTTGAACATGATTTTGCAAAATGTTCTGAGACTCATGAATTGAACGTGTCTGTTGAGACAGAGGTATAATTCTCACGTTGAGGCGAGCAAGTATTGCTCATTCGATGAATTGTTGAATATTGAGTTGAACCAATATTCCTTGGTTTGAGCAAATATTGCTCATCTGACAAGTGTTGCTCGTCTGATGAATTATTGGTAGCGTGACCAAATAAAACATTAATTAGAATACTGGTAGTTGAACCGAGTATAATAAATAAAATGATGACCATGAGATCGTCGTAAAATATTAGTGTTCGAATTGGAATTATGATCCTTGGACTCAGAAACCCTAATTTGATCAATTGATGACCAATTGATGGTTTATTTGAGAATTAACCATGGAATGAAGGAGGACCGGCTACATGAGATGTGGATCGATTATGTAGCGTCCATATGCTCACGTGAGCAAAATACCAAGATCTCTTGAAGAGTTGGTGATTTGTTAGAAAGAATGATAAATGCTGGTTTAATCATTTATTCGAAAATGCTCGTCGAGCCTTAGGTGATAAAACCTAATTAATTATGGAGAGGTGAGAGACCGACCAAGGGGTCATGAAACCGTCACTGGGTGGTCACGGGATCGATGACGATCATTCTATGAAATTCCAAAATTATTTGGAAGAGTTTTGGACCTAATACGTGCAATTGCGCAAATTAGGTCAAATCGTGAAAATACGTGGGACCAGCTTCTTGCAAGACCAAAGAGCCAACCTTGGTCGGTCAAGGTAACATGCTCACGTCACCAGGGTGTCCATGTCTCAGTCCTGAGAATTTTGATATTTTCTGGCGTGCGTTTGAGCAACCATTTGAGAAAATATGACAAAATCAGGGTTTTGCTGAAACTGAAACTTCATGAGATGAAGGAAATAATTTAAAATGAACGAATAATGAGGCGTGGGACGCTGAGCCAAGGCATGGCCGAGGCTAGTGACCACGGTCCCATGGTGCCTTTTCCTAATTTTATAATATTTTTCATGATTTTATGAAAATATCATGAATCAAGGAATTTTGTTGAAATTAGGAGTTTCCTTAAAGTGAAGGAGTTTCCATGGGATAAAGGAAAAATAATATTAAAATAATAAAAATAAGGGCGTGTGGGACCGGCTAGGGCATGGTGGCCGGCTTGGGCCCGGTCCCACGAGTTTCCCTAATTTTTATGTTTTTGTGTATTTTCCATGATTTGAAGGAATTTTCCTAATTTGAGAGAAATACCATGAAATCAAGGAGTTTCATGGGATGAAGGAAACTTAAAATAATAATAATAAAATAAAGGGGCGTGCGTGGGACCAGCTAGGGCATGGACCGGCCGGCTGGGCCCGGTCCCACGAGTTTCCCTAATTTTATATTATTTTCATGGATTTGTGAAAATACCATGAGATGAAGGAGTTTTCATGAGATTAGGAAATAATAATAAAATAATGAGGAACCATGAGGTGTGGGGCCGGCCGGGATCAAGGCATGGCCGGTTGGCCAATAATCACGGCCCCACAATGTTTTTCCCAATTTTATATTATTTCCTTGGTGCGAAGGAAACACCATGAAACTGAGGAGTTTCCTCAAAACGAAGGATATTTGTTCAAATGAAAGGATTTTCATAAGATCAAGGAAATAAAAAAAAAATGATAAAATATAAAACTGGCGTGGGATTGGCCAGCACGGGGCCGGTCGGTGATCCCAATCCCTTGGCCTTGGTCAATATTTATATTTATTATTTTTTTCTTTCCTATTTTGCATAGGTTCATCGTTTCGTCGTATTTTGAAATACTCATTCGTGCGGTGATTGTTAGTGTATCATCGTTGAGTACACTTGCACCTTTGAGCCGGGGCTTACTGAGGTAGCTCAGATGCCCGTGCGTTGAATATTTATTACTAACCCATGGAATTCTGCTGGGAAGAACCATAGATTGAAGTAACGAAATATTGCGAAATATTTGAATATTTTCGGAAATTCAGTGGATGAATCCAAGAATTTAGAATAATTAACTATGGATCTATACTAGCAGAGCAAGCTGTCTAGGAGCATTAATTATTCTGACATGAGCTTGCTGGAGCTTCATATCCTTTATATAGTCAGGGAAAACTTGTTGTTTGTATCCTGAAGGCGTTATCGCTCTATACTAGCAGAGCAAGCTGTCTAGGAGTCGTAAATCTCGTGATTCTATATAGAAATAATTACTGAAGTGTTCAGTATTCATTGAGATATGTCGGTGTCCAGCCGAGAGACTACATATCCGCATGTACTCTGAGAGATTATTCTTAGTCAGAGATTCGATGAGAGACTCGTGTCTCAATACTCACATCTGATTGCTGGATCAGGAGTTCGTATAATTATGGGTTTACGATTTTAGCCTTTGTCGAAAATCCACCATCTATAGTAACAAAGAATTCAATATTCACCGTTAGATGAAAACCTGATTAGGCTCAAGCTAATATCTTTCAACCGTTAGATTGAACTTAGCTTGTTACACACAAATGAAAAGTGACTTCATTTAGATATGAGTAACCGTACCTAAACGTGGACATCTTGTTTGCTCAACAATAGTTAACCGAAGTTCATATGAACACATTCATATCAACCTTGTTCATCTTAACCATAACTAGTTCAAATGACTCAAGTGAAACTAGTTCTAGAATTGTTCAATTGTTTATATTCTCATAGAAGTATACAAGACACAGTTGAAGCAAAATCGATTTTGATTCACTCGAATCAATTCATGAACATTATAGCCACGGTTTGCAAAAGATTGCATTCCTTAATATATAAATGTATTAGTTCATGAAAAAATCGATTTTAGAACATAACCTACTCAAGTATGCAAATGGGTACGCATACCTAAGTGGCCGGACTAAGTTTGGGTTCGCTATTATGCGAACGGGTACGCATACCTTCCAAACTCGGTTGAATTTTCGGACATGAACTTTACACCGGTACGCATACGGGTATGCATACTAAGTTCCCGGACTTTCATTAACCAACCAGTACGAATACGGGTATACATACTATGGTTCCCGGACTTGGAATAACTTGCAACAGTTAGCATACAAGTAGGCATACTGTGCTATATCCAATCATGGTTAATAGTTCTAAACTCCCATTTAATCGTTGAAACATTCTTAGAAGACGATAATAGCTATCTCAAAAAACTATTAGCTTCGACGCAATTTTCAAGTGATCGAATGATCAATACGAAACATTCTGAGTCTACATCAAATGACTCTCTCACACAAATCATGTAAGATGTTCCTAAGCGATTTTCACATGATCATCTATTGACTTTCGTCAAGAATATAAGATAAACTTGGTTAAAGAGAAATATTACCAACACATATTTCGAGAAATATGTAAGCGAGTTAAACTCAACTCGAATATCAAATGTGTATAATCGAAGTCTATATAGATATACGACTTTTGTCTCAAATAGGAGATAGAGTAGATAGACTTTTGATTGATAGAAGAGTTCAAGTCTCCACATACCTTTTGTTGATGAAATTCCACAAGCTCCCCTTAGTAGTTCTTCGTCTTCAATCAATGAACGTCGTGAAATCTAATGCTTAACTACACTTTCTATCCTAATCCGAGACTTAGCTATAAGTAGACTAGAAATCAAGACTTATAGTTTTGGAAAAAACTTGACAAACAAGTTTGAGATAACAACGCTTGCGAGTTCGACGGAGCAGTGCTCTAACAGTAGGCTAGTGTCTTTAGCGGATTAATATAGTGCGGTGTTCAAATCTGGACTAGTTTCGGTATTTTTCTACATTTGCGGGTTTCCTCGTTAACAAAAGTTTTGGTGTCTGTGTTATTTTTTTTCCGTATTATATTTGTTTATAATTGAAATATCACAGGTTCTGTGTAGTTCAAACAACTGGTAAATCCAACCTTTGGTTGTTGATTGAAATTTATTAACACTTGAACATTGGTCTTTGGTACCGTTCAAGTTGTTTATCATAATAATCAGGCTCACGGATTTCTATTAGTTTGATTTGTTGATTGCATTGAGAAACAGAGATATAACTCTTGGATATATTTCCTTGATTGAGTCTGACTGTCTATTTGATTCTCATGGAATATATTGGAGTTAGTCCATACAGATTGCCGAACGAAATATTGGGTGTGGTGTTAGACCTCCGCTATGGGTGACTATTCTTTAATACGATTAACACCGTATAAAAAATAAAAATAAGATTCTTTAAAATTGAAAAATATTAAAAAAAAATTAAAGATAATAGTTCTCTTAAATAAAACTAGAACCCATTGCCACAGTGGGAGGGTCGACCGAAGAAAAACGAAACACCACTGATTGCATAACGCGTTATACATCCTCTTTTTTTTGTTGGAATGTTATTTTTGAGGCATAATGAGTTATGCATTCTTTATGGTGGTTTGCATAATGGCTATATACTCAATTGTACGTAAAAGGATAAACACCTCCGAGTTTTTCTTAAAAAGTTTAGCTTTGATATTGTTGTTCGTACTCATTGTGTAAAGAGGGAGAATCCACTCACACTTCTATTTTTACACTATCTCACATTTTGGACATCTTTTTTCCTAAAAATTCCTAAACGGTAGAGGATGTGAAACTAATATTTCGGGGATATGTTCTTCTTATGTAGCTCTACGTTCCAACCAAAAATTAGCACATTTCGATTCTTTTAACACCAACAAAAGGTAGCTTAGATGCCTGTGCGTTGAATATTTATTACTAACCCATGGAATTCTGCTGGGAAGAACCATAGATTGAAGTAATGAAATATTGCGAAAATATTTGAATATTTTCGGAAATTCAGTGGATGAATCCAAGAATTTAATAATAATTAACTATGGCTCTATACTAGCAGAGCAAGCTGTCTAGGAGCATTAATTATTCTGACATGAGCTTGCTGGAGCTTCATATCCTTTATATAGTCAGGGAAACTTGTTGTTTGTATCCTGAAGGAGTTATCGCTCTATACTAGCAGAGCAAGCTGTCTAGGAGTCGTAAATCTCGTGATTTTATAGAAATAATTACTAAAGTGTTTAGTATTCATTGAGATATGTCGGTGTCCATCCGAGAGACTACATATCCGCATGTACTCTGAGAGAAAGTATTCTTAGTCAGAGATTCGATGAGAGACTCGTGTCTCAATACTCACATCTGATTGCTGGATCAGGAGTTCGTATAATTATGGGTTTACGATTTTATCCTTTGTCGAAAATCCACCATTTACATTAAGTCCCATGCTTAGTGAGGAAAGCCGTGTTCCTCAGTCAGCATTGAATGGTGATTTTCAGGTCAAAAACAATATAAGTAATTGAACTTAGTCGTAAGTTAAGACGTTACCGGATTTTGATAGTGCGAGCATACCATGACTTGAATGAATACTCAGTGGCATGGTAGAGCATCGTTTGATGAGCATAAAGTGGCGTTGAACCGCTGGTTCGGACGATGAAACCTTGGTCGTTTAAGATTCGCGGGTCGGGCCCAAATAAGAAAATCCTTGTAAAATTAGGTTTTGGAAATAAAAATTGATATAAAGGGAATTAATCCCTTTCTTTTTTTTTCCACGACCAGAAACTTCATCACCTCTCCACCACCTTCACGGCAGCAACAGGAGGAGAAATATTTTTTGCCGGAGCTGCAACTGTCGTCGATCGCCGGCGCCGTTCGACCGCCGTCCGGTCGAACTCCGGCCACCGCAAATCAGGTATTTTTTTTCCTGATGTTTATATGAGTTTCATGAAGTGATCATGTGGAAATCATATATGTTGTAGGTGAGTAGGATTTTGTTGAAAAACCCTTGTTTTTTGAAAACGTATGTTCGTTTGATCGTTAGTTTTGAAAACTAACAATAATCCCTGATTTAGGAGAGAATTTAATATATGTAGCACTAGGTCCAGTGACAAAGTTTAGTTTATGAGCTTTCATGTGAACCAAAGTTTTATCATAAAAGAAGTGAGTTTTCACAAACCGAAATAAACCTTCGTTTTAGAGGATGACGATAATACGAAGGAAATTTTTTTTTTATACATGAACTTGTGTCCAGGGATAAAATTTTGTTTATAAGCTTTCATGTAAATCAAAACTTTATCTTATAAGGTGTGAGCTTTCAAAAATTGAAATAAACCTTCGTTTTAAAACGAACGACGATACGATGGAAAAAAGTTTTTTTTTTTATATAAATCATGGTCTGTCCATGAAAAATATTTTGCATACAAAACCGTGACATGCTTTCACGGCAAAAGTGTACTTTTTTTTTTGCGTGAGTTGTTACTCACTAAAAATAAAACGTGAGTTTTATTTCATGTTTTGTAAACATATATTTTCAAAACTGATTTTTGAATAATGTTCAAAGTAAACAATTATTTATGATGAATATGTTTTAGTTTTCATAATTCCATGGTGAATGTTCACGCAGTGAAATGTTCATGATTTTATGAAAATCTAAGTTTCGTTCGTCTTTTGCAGGTTTCGAAGAAACGAACGAGTTTTGAGGTGTTTAACTCTTGGATTACCACTATCACTGTCGTTAGTGGAATCGTAAAGAGGTAAGAGTTAAGAATTACCATTTTTGCAGATGGATTCACTTGCATGTTGATAATTTTATGCTCCTGGTTTCAGAAAATGTCAACTTCCAGCGGCAACAATTACGATTATTATTACTCCTCTTCCTCCTCCAGCTCCTATGATAGGATTCCAAAGCTTCTGTAGCCAAATCGAAAGAAAACAACTCATGATGAGGGAGCGAAGTCTAGGTACCCTTGAATGATCGCAGGGTCACTTATGCTGAACTTATGAAGAGGAAGGCTGAAGATGATGAAGCCGAGAATCGTCAGCGCAGAAGGGATCGAATCCGGCGCCGAGTACAAGCACTGAGGAGAGACGTCAATTCCTTGATGGGGTACCCTCTGACTCTGATGCTGATGTTTCTGAAGAGGAGACTGCGTGGGTATTTACAGAGCGCAAGATCAAGCCTGACCGATACGAAAGAGAGTTTCGGAGGACCATGAAGCAAATTGAAGCCGAAGCTGAAGCAGGAAGACTCACTCAGATGATGATCCTGAGGCTCGTCCAGACTTCATCCCTGACGCTGATTCCGACGAGAGGAAGATAGCGATGACAAATCTGATGACTCGGATGACGAGAAGGACAGTGATGACGAATCTGACAATTCAGATCTGACGAGTAGCTTTACTTCTATCTTCTTAAACATTTGAATGTTCTTTATCCTTCGTAGTAGACATTTCTTTGATGATTTGGATGACTTTGCTTTAGATCTAGGGCTTTCTTCTGAACAATAAATATTTTATTAATGTTGATTCCTTCTGATCGAATGAAACGGACCAATGTCCATGCGCCTGAATCCATCATACTCTCTTTTTGATGATTTCCGTCTTGGAGAAGTACCAAAATACGGTTAGAGACACGGACGTGTAGAGATCTGCGTGGCCATTCTCTGACTATGCCGTTGTCAGTCCCCGTGTGTTATTTTCCTCCGCGTCTTCAGTATTGATCTCGTTTGAAGCTTAGGGTTTCCGGAAGCCCGTAACTGAACTGACTGTTCGTAGAAGATAAACATCCACCGTGTCTAATATATATCTTCGAGACTTTGAGTCTATCATCTACGTGAATATTTCCTCCATTCCTGAGTCAGTTTCATCGTGCAGAGAATTCCGATCATACCTTGTTATCGCTATGTCGAGCAGTAGTATTTCTTCTCGAGATGATCCTCAGTCGAAACGTGAAATAGAAGCGTCCATCTCAGTAAGTTGTATACCTTTTTCGTATATGTCTGATCAGATTATCTGATCATAAGAAAATGATTTGTTGCAGGATAACCAGAAGAATTTTCATCTCATAACTCGAGGCCCAAGCGGACTGTTAGAGCTCCTGCCCGGTACAGGTCGGCTTATGTGAGGTGGATCATCTGTAAGCACCCTTACAACCCTTGCAGTTCCACTATGCTCAATTTCGGTAAAATTAAATACTTCTCCGTTTCGTCGCAGGCGGATGTTCGTGTCGTCGTTGATGCCAGAAGGAGAAGGAGTGGAAAGTCTGTGACCGTGGTTGAGGTTGAAGACAGCAGCACCCGTGTTGGTGAAGACTCTGCAGAATCCGTAGAGATTAAACACAGGGTTCACGCTTGTGAATATCCAACAGCTGGACTATCTTTTGAAGCTCCTATGATCAATAATTTCCCGGAAAATGAGGTGGTTGGTGGATCGTCATCCCCAAGTGTCACACGCCTCTTTACACCAAGATCTGGAAAAGATATGGACATATTTCTACGACCGAGATGTGGAAGGGTTTTCTACCAACCCTCCTAACTAAAGTTGCAGGGTTGTTACCGATCATTGAGGAGATGGACCAGATGCGCCTGCGAGATGTCAAGAATCAGGAATTGCACAGGTGGGATGAGATGATTTTGAACTGCGAAACATTGCGGTTCAATGTAGGATGACTTCATCATCGGCTCGAGATAATCAAGATTCATAAGGCGGCGGAGGCTGCTGATGCGATTCCTCCGACCACTGCTTTACTGGAGGAGGAGAATATGCTCGCTTTGGAGTCGGCCCGGGTTGAGAAGGCGGTGCAGGAATTGAGGACGAAAACCAAAATTTTTCAGAAGAAGCTTGACAGGGTTGCTTACAGAGATTACCCATTGTTAGATGGTTTACTCTGAGTGAGCATTTATGATTGTTGCTTTTTAATAGGTTTAAGCTTCTGGTTAGGTGGAATAAGTGATGATGATATGAAGGAATTTTGCTCATTTATGAAATGTTGAATGAACAAAGGAGCATTTGCACGCTCTTTGGAGGAATGAAAATTACATTTTTGAAAATGCTTGAAAAGGTAATTGCTTTCATGAATCAGGCATAATATGCTTTGAGCCATTTTCCATTGATTATATTCCCTTCCACTCCTCCATCCACATCTAAGATCCTGTAGTACCCACTGGATACTTCCTTGATGACTACATATGGTCCCTCCCATTTCGGAGAAAACTTGTGAGCGGACATATCTTGTCGAATGTGCTTTGTTGTCTTTAATACCAGATCTCCTACTTGAAATGTTCGAGGTCTTACCATTTTGTTGTAGGCCCCGGAGATCCTTTGTTTGTAGGTTTCTATGTATTTTTCCACCTTAGCTCTCCTTGACTCGAGCATGTCTAGTTCAGCGATTCTTGACTTGGATACTTCGGCCTCATCCCATTGTACTCCACTGGATGTTGCAATCCTTGTTGAAGGAATTTTGATTTCTGCTGGAAGTATGGCGTCTGCTCCGTAGACGAGGGAATATGGCAAAGTTCCAATTGAGATCCTTGGTGCGGTTCGATAAGCCCATAGATCCATAGGCAGCTGTTCATGCCACGTTCGAGGATTGTCATGAATTGTCCGACTGAGAATTCAGATCAAAGTTTTATTGGTGCTCTCCGCTTGTCCGTTTCCTTGGGGATAATATGGTGTGGAGAAGATTTGTTTGATGCCGTATTCCTCGATCAATTCAGTCACATGTTTATTGGCGAAAGGAGTTCCATTATCAGTAACAATGTGTTTAGGAACACCGAATCTACATATTATGTGCTCTTTGATGAAGGCTGCAATCGTGACTCCGGTGGTGCTTCGAAGAGGAATCGCTTCAACCCACTTGGTGAAATACTCAGTTGCAGTGATGATGTATTCATGCTGCTTTGAAGATGCTGGATTGATATTCCCGATGATATCCAGTCCCCAGCTGTAGAAGGGCCATGGACTATTCACATAATTCAACGAGATACAAGGAGTGTGGATAAAATTACCATGGATTTGGTGACACCTCTGAACGTATGCAGCTGCATCGTCTTCCATGGTCGGCCAGTAATATTTCTCATGGACTTGAAGAAATAATTTTCTCTTTCCTTGATGTTCTTCATCGTGCATTTCCTTCAGAATTGTTGGGATTTCATGTTCAACTAAACATCTCATTAAATTCTCACCAAAGCTTTTGCGGTATAAGATCCCGTCAAGAAAGACAAATCTCTTAGCTCTCTTAATGAGTTTGACTGCTTGCTTCTTTTCTGTTGGTAGTTCGTTATTCCGGAGATGTTTGATGTAAGGCTCCCTCCAGTCCCCAGTGTTGTGGACTATCAAAACCTCTAAGTGATGGAGAGGTGTCTGAAATTGGGAAAAGATCCTTGTAGAGCCTTTGCTTGAGCTTCCATGGAAGGCCAGTAGTATCCTGCCATCTGAAGACTTCTGTAAAGTGTTACTACTAGTGTTTGTCCGCAGATTTCTTCATGTATGCGCTTGAGTTGTTCTTCCGCTTCGTCGTCTCCAAGGCACCGTGATAGGGATCCATCAGGGTTTCGGTAATACAGCTCCCCGTGAAGCAGGAAATAATTCTTCAATTCTTTGAGGCTAATTTTGCCTTCTGAAATAGATCTGCTCAATTCATGAATGATGGATGCTCGCCAATCGTCTGTTGAAATGTCTTCGACTTGAGTGAGCCAGGTAGACGACACAGTACGCCTCTGTACAGTGATTGTTTTCTCTACCCCTTCGAACTGCAGCTTAGAAGCGAGAGTTGCTAGGCAGTCGGCATGCCTATTGTTGGTCCGTCCAGTATGGACGATCGTGGCATCAGCAAAATGAGTTAACAGTCGCTGAGCTTCGGTTCGGAATGGATCGAGCGTGATTTCCTTGAGAGAGTATGCTCCATTCATCTGATTGACTAGTAACTTTGAATATCCTCTTATTTCAAGGTGTGTCGCTCCTGCTTGCTTGGCCAGGGACAATCCTAATAAGAAGGCTTCATATTCTGCTGAATTGTTGGTGCAGTGGAAATCCAACTTGAACGAATGTGAGAAAACTTCACCAGATGGGGACACCAGCACTATGCCCGCTCCTCCGGTGTCATTGCTAGGGATGGCGGATCCATCAAAGTATAGAATCCATGTTTCTTCTTTGATAACTAAGATATCTGGAAATTCACCGGGTACATCCTCGTGTAATGTTGTCGTATATTCTCCTGGAAAAGCAGCGAGCAAGTATGCAACTGCTTGGCCTTTGATCGCTTTAGGCGGCGTGCAAGCTATATCAAATTCTGACATCTAGAGTAGCCACTTCGCTGGTCTCCCTATCAAGGTTGGATTTTATAGCAGGAACTTTATAGGATCAGTTTTGGAGACGAGTACGACCCTGTTGGACAGTAAATAGTGCCTGAATTTCTGGATTGCATGTACTAATGCTAGACATGCCCTTTCAGCCTTTGGATATCGGAGTTGAGCGTCTCTCATTGTTCGACTGAAGTAGTAGATTGGTCGTTTGATGCCTTCGTCGTCTTCCTGAGCAAGGAGTGCTCCGATAGCAACGTCACTGGAGGTTGTGTAAAGAATCAGGGGTCGTCCCTGTACTGGAGACTTCATGACAGCAGGTGACAATAGTATCTGTTGTATCTTATGGAAGGCTTCTTGTTGAACGGCTGTCCAGGTGAAACTTGCTCCTTTCTTCAGTAGAGGGGTGAATGAGGCAATGAGTTGAGCCAATCCAGGAATAAAGCATCGAATATAATTTACCTTGCCCATAAAACTCTGTAGTTCCTTCCCGGTGCGTGGAGGAGGCATGGTGGTGATAGCTTTCGTATTTTCCGGATCGACTTTGATTCCTTCGGCTGTGACTAGGATTCCTAAAAACTTTTCAGAGGAAACACCAAAAGCGCACTTCAAAGGATTCATCTTTAATTTGTATTCTCTGCATCTCTCGAATACTTGTCTCAGGACTTCGAGGTGAGACGTTCGAGTCTTCGATTTTACCACCACATCATCGACGTAGTCTTCCACTTGTTTGTGCATCATGTCGTGGAATATGGCAGTCATGGCTCGTTGATAAGTGTAACATGCATTCTTTAATCCAAAGGGCATCACAGTGTAGTGGAAGTTCCCAATGGGAGTACGGAATGCAGTTGTGTTTCCGTCATGCTCATACATCTTGATCTGGTTGTATCCGCTGTAACCATCCATGAATGAGAACATACCGTGGACACTAGTTGCGTCAACGATCATATCAATGTTGGGTAGAGGAAAATCATCCTTTGGACAACATTTATTCAGGTTCCTGAAACTGACGCAACATCTGATTTGACCATTTTTCTTCTTGACAGGAACAATATTTGCCAGCCACGTTGGATGTTGAATAGACTTGATGAATCCTGCTGCTAGTAGTTTCCAGATCTCGACTTTGATTTTCTCCTCGACTTCGTGTCTAAATTGCCTAGGCGGTTGTTTGACAGCTTTGGAGCCAGGAACGATGTGCAGGTGTGGGTGACCAGTTTGTCGTCTAGACCGGGAATTTCCTCATACGTCCAGGTGAAAACATCTTGATATTCTTTCAACAGCTTTATCAACTCCCCCTCCCTCCTCTGATGACAGTGTTGAACTAATCAGGATCGGCCTTGGATCATCCTCAGTCCCAATATTGATTGTCTCGAGATCATCGGTGGTAGAGTCAGTGTCGTCTTGTAATTGTCGTGGGGCGTCTTGAACCTCTTCTTCGAGTGACAGTTCGTCCTGAGATGATTCTTCAGGGTGGGGAGACTTTTTATCATTCTCCCCGATTAATCGCTAATCTTCCCGTCGGCGATAAACGATCCTCCCCTCCGCATCACGGCTGGTTATGAAGTTTGATCCTGGAATTGAAACCTGATCATTACGGCGTTTAACCGGTGTAGTAGATGACTTAATCTCCTTAGCATCTGAGGATGATGGCTTGTCGGCGACCTTTTCGATAGCCTTCCAACGTGGAAGTGGGATGCTGCAAACCTTGCTTGGAGGCTCCGGGATGGTCTTTTGAGATTCAAGGAATTCAGCATCGTAGACAGGAGCATAAGGAGATGACGAAGCTGAGATGTGAACGATCTTGTTGTTGAGTAGTGCCTTCATGCATTGATGGTACGTGGAAGGGACCACCTTGTTATCATAGCCATGGCGCCCAAGTATCATGTGATAGTCGGGCTCTTGTTCGATCACATGGAACTTGACTTTTGACTGAATAGGCCCTACCTTCAAATCGATGTATGCATACCCATATGTATGGATCTGACTTCCTTCAAAGCCTGTCATCAGGATAGGGTGCCGGACAATCTTGTGCTGTGGGAATCTGGCCGTCTTGAGAGTCTTCATAGTGACAATATTTGTAGAAGCACCTGTATCAACGAGGGATCTCTTGAATTCGTAGTCTCTGATGAATCCAGTCACGTACAGGCTCGATTGTGTCCTTCGTCTGCCATGCGGTCTTCTTCTCCAAAAGTGATGTTGTTGATTGAATGTCAGACATCACGGGTGTTTCCTCAGCTGTTAGGCACGACGGAGTCAGAGGTATGTTGACGATATCTGGTTGAGTGCAGCGAATGTACTCGTACGTTGATCTCTGGAGAAGTGTAGAAGCTCACATAAACTTTCGATCAGATGTGCAACTTCTTGGTCCACCGGCTTTTCGTAAGTAGTGAAGCTGTTGGTTTGAGGGGTATCGTTGGAAGTAGCGCTGGGATGATCTACCACTTCTGCTCCCAAGAGTTTTGTCAATTCTACCATACAGTTGAAGAGTTCATCGATTGCCTCCTTCAATCGATTGATGCTCCTAGTCAGAATTTCTTGCCTCCGTGCCAATTCAGCCAATGATGGGATTTCTCCGTCGAACGCATCAATAGAGGGAAAAGGAAGTAAAGTAGGAGTGACGAATATTACCAGAGTCGTTCGACGAGCGTGAGGAATGTCGCCATTTGAAATACTCTGGTTAGGGTTTGGAGCTTCTGATGAAGACCTAAGACCAACCATCTTGTGAAAGCTTGAGATTGCAACCGAGAGATTAATCTCCCACTGTGGTCGCCAATCTGTGATGGGGCAAAACGATTTGCTGGTTTTCACGGGATTGAGGAGACGACCGTACGGAGGAGACTCCTTGAACCGAGCGAAATGTTCAACCTCACACAGATGCACTGCAAGAAGGGAGTTTTGAATTCGAGAGATCAATCTGTAGTACTCCGGCCTAAACCAAGACAATGGTCTTCCAGAGTAAATTCGGTCACAAGAGAGGATGGGTTATCTGTAGGAGGGAAGCTGAGAAATATGTGGAATCAATGGTAATCAAAGATTGGGTGTGTGTGTATTCTGAATAAGATAAGTTCTGAATGATTGAATTGCTCAGTTGAGAGTAATTCTCAATTGATGAGGTATTGATCTCGTGTTGTCTGTGAGACGTGAGATTCTTGTTCTCAATCATGATTTCAGAGACTTATTTATATTGCTGGAATTGTAGACACCATGATCCCATGAAGTGTGACAGTTGATGGAATCAAAGAGTGGGGAAATGGAAATCGTGTTTGAAACCAGTTGCTCATCGTGCGGAGACTTGGTCGATTTTCCATCCATACTTTGTTAACTCCTTCAACGATTGCACGACTTGCTCACATTCCATCGGTGTATGAACACACGTGCGTAGACCGCCAGACCAAAACCTAGTTGATATCCCCCCATGTGACACGATTGATGTCTCGTGGTTAATTAGTCAGTTGTTGACTTCATGACTTTATGGGACGATGAGTCCATGTATTTGCTGAGTTGAACATGATTTTGCAAAATGTTCTGAGACTCATGAATTGAACGTGTCTGTTGAGACAGAGGTATAATTCTCACGTTGAGGCGAGCAAGTATTGCTCATTCGATGAATTGTTGAATATTGAGTTGAACCAATATTCCTTGGTTTGAGCAAATATTGCTCATCTGAAAGTGTTGCTCGTCTGATGAATTATTGGTAGCGTGACCAAATAAAACATTAATTAGAATACTGGTAGTTGAACCGAGTATAATAAATAAAATGATCATGAGATCGTCGTAAAATATTAGTGTTCGAATTGGAATTATGATCCTTGGACTCAGAAACCCTAATTTGATCAATTGATGACCAATTGATGGTTTATTTGAGAATTAACCATGGAATGAAGGAGGACCGGCTACATGAGACTGTGGATCGATTATGTAGCGTCCATATGCTCACGTGATCAAAATACCAAGATCTCTTGAAGAGTTGGTGATTTGTTTATGAAAGAATGATTAAATGCTGGTTTAATCATTTATTCGAAAAATGCTCGTCCGAGCCTTAGGTGATAAAACCTAATTAATTATGGAGAGGTGAGAGACCGACCAAGGGGTCATGAAACCGTCACTGGGTGGTCACGGGATTGACTGACGATCATTCTATGAAATTCCAAAATTATTTGGAAGAGTTTTGGACCTAATACGTGCAATTGCGCAAATTAGGTCAAATCGTGAAAATACGTGGGACCAGCTTCTTGCAAGACAAAGAGCCAACCTTGGTCGGTCAAGGTAACATGCTCACGTCACCAGGGTGTCCATGTCTCAGTCCTGAGAATTTTGATATTTTCTGGCGTGCGTTTGAGCAACCATTTGAGAAAATATGACAAAATCAGGGTTTTGCTGAAACTCAGGAAACTTCATGAGATGAAGGGAAATAATTATAAAATGAACGAATAATGAGGCGTGGGACTGCTGAAGCCAAGGCATGGCCGACCGGCTAGTGATCACGGTCCCATGGTGCCTTTTCCTAATTTTATAATATTTTTCATGATTTTATGAAAATATCATGAATCAAGGAATTTTGTTGAAATTGAGGAGTTTCCTTAAAGTGAAGGAGTTTCCATGGGATAAAGGAAGAAAATAATATTAAAATAATAAAAATAAGGGCGTGTGGGACCGGCTAGGGCATGGCTTGGCCGGCTTGGGCCCGGTCCCACGAGTTTCCCTAATTTTTATGTATTTTCTGTGTATTTTTCCATGATTTAAGGAATTTTCCTAATTTGAGAGAAATACCATGAAATCAAGGAGTTTCATGGATGAAGGAAACTTTAAAATAATAACAATAAAATAAAGGGGCGTGCGGGACCAGCTAGGGCATGACCGGCTGGCTGGGACCCGGTCCCACGAGTTTCCCTAATTTTATATTATTTTTCATGGATTTGTGAAAATACCATGAGATGAAGGAGTTTTCATGAGATTAGGAAAATAATAATAAAATAATGAGGAACCATGAGGTGTGGGGCCGGACGGGATCAAGGCATGGCCGGTTGGCCAATAATCACGGCCCCACAATGTTTTTCCCAATTTTATATTATTTCCTTGGTGCGAAGGAAACACCATGAAACTGAGGAGTTTCCTCAAAACGAAGGATATTTGTTCAAATGAAATGATTTTCATAAGATCAAGGAAAATAACAAAAAAAATGATAAAATATAAAACTGGCGTGGGATTGGCCATAGCACGGCCGGCCGGTCGGTGATCCCAATCCCTTGGCAACTTGGTCAATATTTTAATTATTTATTATTTTCTTTCCTATTTTGCATAGGTTCATCGTTTCGTCGTATTTTGAAATACTCATTCGTGCGGTGATTGTTAGTGTATCATCGTTGAGTACACTTGCACCTTTCGAGCCGGGGCTTACTTTGAGGTAGCTCAGATGCCCGTGCGTTGAATATTTATTACTAACCCATGGAATTCTGCTGGGAAGAACCATAGATTGAAGTAATGAAATATTGCGAAAATATTTGAATATTTTCGGAAATTCAGTGGATGAATCCAAGAATTTAAGAATAATTAACTGATGGATCTATACTAGCAGAGTAAGCTGTCTAGGAGCATTAATTATTCTGACATGAGCTTGCTGGAGCTTCATATCCTTTATATAGTCAGGGAAAACTTGTTGTTTGTATCCTGAAGGCGTTATCGCTCTATACTAGCAGAGCAAGCTGTCTAGGAGTCGTAAATCTCGTGATTCTATATAGAAATAATTACTGAAGTGTTCAGTATTCATTGAGATATGTCGGTGTCCAGCCGAGAGACTACATATCCGCATGTACTCTGAGAGATTATTCTTAGTCAGAGATTCGATGAGAGACTCGTGTCTCAATACTCACATCTGATTGCTGGATCAGGAGTTCGTATAATTATGGGTTTACGATTTTAGCCTTTGTCGAAAATCCACCATCTACAGTAACAAAGAATTCAATATTCACCGTTAGATGAAAACCTGATTAGGCTCAAGCTAATATCTTTCAACCGTTAGATTGAACTTAGTTTGTTACACACAAATGAAAAGTGACTTCATTTAGATATGAGTAACCGTACCTAAACGTGTACATCTTGTTTGCTCAACAATAGTTAACCGAAGTTCATATGAACACATTCATATCAACCTTGTTCATCTTAACCATAACTAGTTCAAATGAGTCAAGTGAAACTAGTTCTAGAATTGTTCAATTGTTTATATTCTCATAGAAGTATACAAGACACAGTTGAAGCAAAATCGATTTTGATTCACTCGAATCAATTCATGAACATTATAGCCACGGTTTGCAAAAGATTGCATTCCTTAATATATAAATGTATTAGTTCATGAAAAAATCGATTTTAGAACATAACCTACTCAAGTATGCAAATGGGTACGCATACCTAAGTGGCCGGACTAAGTTTGGGTTCGCTATTATGCGAACGGGTACGCATACCTTCCAAACTCGGTTGAATTTTCGGACATGAACTTTACACTGGTACGCATACGGGTATGCATACTAAGTTCTCGGACTTTCATTAACCAACCAGTACGAATACGGGTATACATACTATGGTTCCCAGACTTGGAATAACTTGCAACAGTTAGCATACAAGTACGCATACTGTGCTATATCCAATCATGGTTAATAGTTCTAAACTCCCATTTAATCGTTGAAACATTCTTAGAAGACGATAATAGCTATCTCAAACAAACTATTAGCTTCGACGCAATTTTCAAGTGATCGAATGATCAATACGAAACATTCTTAGTCTACATCAAATGACTCTCTCACACAAATCATGTAAGATGTTCCTAAGCGATTTTCACATGATCATCTATTGACTTTCGTCAAGAATATAAGATAAACTTGGTTAAAGAGAAATATTACCAACACATATTTCGAGAAATATGAAAGCGAGTTAAACTCAACTCGAAATATCAAATGTGTATAATCGAAGTCTATATAGATATACGACTTTTGTCTCAAATAGGAGATAGAGTAGATAGACTTTTGATTGATAGAAGAGTTCAAGTCTCCACATACCTTTTGTTGATGAAATTCCACAAGCTCCCCTTAGTAGTTCTTCGTCTTCAATCAATGAACGTCGTGAAATCTAATGCTTAACTACACTTTCTATCCTAATCCGAGACTTAGCTATAAGTAGACTAGAAATCAAGACTTATAGTTTTGGAAACTAAACTTGACAAACAAGTTTGAGATAACAACGCTTGCGAGTTCGACGGAGTAGTGCTCTAACAGTAGGCTAGTGTCTTTAGCGGATTAATATAGTGCGGTGTTCAAATCTGGACTAGTTTCCGGTATTTTTCTACATTTGCGGTTTCCTCGTTAACAAAAGTTTTGGTGTCTGTGTTATTTTTTTTCCGTATTATATTTGTTTATATAATTGAAATATCACAGGTTCTGTGTAGTCCAAACAACTGGTAAATCCAACCTTTGGTTGTTGATTGAAATTTATTAACACTTGAACATTGGTCTTTGGTACCGTTCAAGTTGTTTATCATAATAATCAGGCTCACGGATTTCTATTAGTTTGATTTGTTGATTGCATTGAGAAACAGAGATATAACTCTTGGATATATTTCCTTGATTGAGTCTGACTGTCTATTTGATTCTCATGGAATTATATTGGAGTTAGTCCATACAGATTGCCGAACGAAATATTGGGTGTGGTTGTTAGACCCCCGCTATGGGGGACTATTCTTTATATACGATTAACACCGTATAAAAAAATAAAAATAAGATTCTTTAAAATTGAAAAATATTAAAAAAAAATTAAAGATAATAGTTCTCTTAAATAAAACTAGAACACCATTGCCACAGTGGGAGGGTCGACCGAAGAAAAACGAAACACCACTGATTGCATAACGCGTTATACATCCTTTTTTTTTTGTTGGAATGTTATTTTTGAGGCATAATGAGTTATGCATTCTTTATGGTGGTTTGCATAATGGCTATATACTCAATTGTACGTAAAAGGATAAACACCTCCGAGTTTTTCTTAAAAAGTTTAGCTTTGATATTGTTGTTCGTACTCATTGTGTAAAGAGGGAGAATCCACTCACACTTCTATTTTTACACTATCTCACATTTTGGACATCTTTTTTCCTAAAAATTCCTAAACGGTAGAGGATGTGAAACTAATATTTCGGGGATATGTTCTTCTTATGTAGCTCTACGTTCCAACCAAAAATTAGCACATTTCGATACTTTTAACACCAACATTTGCTACTTTGAAAAATAGTCGTCGAAAACTAACTGATTTTCAACCATTAAAACTAAGATCGATAGATATTGAGGTTTGGTGTTCCCGAATGTACTCATTTTTGGTAGGTATGTAGAGCTTCGCAAGAGTAACATACGACCAAAATATTTTTTTTCAAATCCGCTACCGTTTAAGATGTTTTAGGGAAAAAAAACGCCAAAAATGTGAGATAGTGTGAAAATAAAAGTGTGAGCGGACCCTACCTCTTGAGTAAATATCTTTAAACTCATTCCAACGAGATAAAATTTGTAAAATTCCATGGCACGGATTTTTAGATATGTTATATTCTACTTTGCTTTCCAATTATACCCCTGGAAAAATATTCATACACAAATAATTGGACTAAAAGGGAGGGGCATTTTCGGTTTTTTAATAGTAATCATTCTCAATATTTTTATCAAACTGCACATTTGCACTAGGCTTCATTTTACAAAAAAAAATTGTCATAAAAGGGACTCTCTCCCTTCAGGCCCTTCAGTCCAATAAATAAATAAACTAATTAAGGATAATTAAGTAATTTAGGAAGCTCCCAGACACCTGTTATCACGATTTCTAGAATATGATTGTCGATTTGTAGAACACAAAAGTTTTGCTTATGCATCAAAACACGATTTTTCTTTTAAATCCTGGCTAAATTGTGGCCCATACCACTTAATTGGGGCCTATACCTAGATGACAAAAAGGTCACTAGAAATAACCTTCACACCATCCTATATCAAAATAATTACCTAAGTACCTATTTTATCCCTGATTAATTAGCATTAATTAATCGTATTAGGGATTAATTATGTTTTGGATGTGAGATTAACTAATGTTAGAGAGTTCTTCAAAACATCAAACATTTTGATTTTTTTTCGTAAACAGTATTCGGAATCGGTTTACATTCATGTACTTGTAAACCGATTCTGGATTGGTGTTTCTAAATTAACATAGGACTTCTATAATCGGTCAACGTTGCCATATGTATAATCCGATTTTCATAACCGGGTTTTACATATTACATATATAAACTGATTGTTTCCTTTCATACGAAATATTTTTTTCATTCATTCCATTATTAGTGTAGGATGCATTTAGCACATGCATCAAGCCTTTAAACCCCTAGGCGACCCTAGTGGACGAGTTATAGTCTCGTGAGGGTTTACATAGAGATCTACCCACAAAACCTATACAAAATCTTCTAAAGCCATCAATCTTCCTCCGAAGACGATACACGATCCATGAAGTCCGGGTCATCCTCCGGGATTTTTTCTACCAAGAAGTGATAGCTTGCATCGAATGCAAATGCTTCCCCCTTTTCCTCCAAGTAGCGCGCTTTCACGACTTCGTGCTACAAAAACAAAAAAACAAACTTACATTTGTTAGTGGTGTTTCATTGGAAGATAAAACAACATGGGTTACGTAAAAAAAACCACAAAATTACTTACAAATTTTTCAATGGACAAGTTGAAATGGCGAGTTTTAAAAATCCGAGGTTGAATAGCTAAATAAGCAAGTATCGCATTTTCGATGAGTAGGTGCCTATCATGGACTTGTTGAACACTTCTTTCATTGGGATTTCCAAATTCTTGGCTAAATTTGTTGTGTATCCTAGCCCAAAAGGTTACGGAATCCACCCTTATGGAGGACTGACGTCTAACTCGAGTTTCCTCGTACCATGCTTTGGTGATTGCCAAATCTTCGTTTGAATCAAATGATGCCATTTCTTGTATGTGGAGGTATGAAATGAGTAGTTGTGGAGTATATGGAGTGATGGGGAATAAAATGATCAATTTTGGGGCAAATGGGATCCAAGGGTGAGGTCTCTATTTATAGAAAAAGTCTCTAACGACTATTTTTTTGAAAAACGTGAAATAATCGGTCTTCTCGAAGGTCTATATAACCCGATTAAATTTTAATGCCACAAGGAATCGGTCTTTCTTGTGACCAACATAAACCAATTAAAGACATGTTAAAATTTTGAATTTTCACCGACGCTAATCGGTTTATATATATTAATATGTGACCCGATTCTAGCTTGAAAAATATATAGGAAAAATAGCTTGAACAATCGGTTTATGTTGACATATCGAGTATCCCGATTGTTGGCATGTCAGGATAGAATTATTGAGCAACAACACATAATTATAATTAAAACTTTAAGTGGATTAAGTTCAACACAAAGATGATCCAAAATACAAACCTTAAAAGAGTGTTAAGAACTTAAAACAACCACAAGTCTTATAAACCTAAACTTTTAATATCTAAAATTTAAACGTAAAAACTTAAAGAGCAGGAGCACCAGCATCAGCAGCAACACCACCACCGGGAGCATTTGCAGCACCACCATCAGTAGGAGCACCAGCATCAGCACCATCAGGAGTAGCAGTTTGTGCTTGAGACATTTGTTCCCACATATCTTCCATTTCTTCATGGAGCTCCCTCTCAGCTGAAATCATGTTTCTCCTCATCCTAGTGAACCTCATAAAGCTCCTCCAGTGCAAGCTTGTCAATTAATGCGAGAGCTTGTTCAAGATGGGTCTCACGCCCATAGGCAAACTTATAGAGGCTTCTTTCTGGCACTCGTTGTGGTTTCCTATGAATGTCCTCCAAGGTGAGCTCTCGAGAGTAAAACGGTAGGTGTGAGAAGTCCATATCTACGTAAAACCAAAAAAAAAACTAGTTAATAATCGGTACATAATTAAACATATGTAATCCGATTCTGACTACAAAAACATACAGGAATGTCAAACATTCACAATCGGTTTATGTGATACATATATAAAACCCGATTATGAAAAGGAATCTGAAGAGACAGACATAATCGGTAAATTAACAAGCACATAAAACCCGATTATGGGATCGCATAATTAAAAGAAAAAAGGTACCCAGAATCGGATTATTTTAAAGCACTTATAAACCGATTCTGGTGATGTATTTTCATCTTTTGTTTCAAACTCTTTCGGTTGATGTTAATCATCATATAAACCGATTACTATGCATGTTATTCATGGCGAAACCAAAACCCAAAATCTGTTTGTTCGATATGTCCACATAAACCGATTCTGGGTGTAATCAGATATTTTGATTTTCGAAAATTGAAGATTTAAACATGTAAATCAATGAAAAAATGCAAATCATAGAATGGGTTGATGGAGATTTACCTTTTTCTTGGTTGGATCGAAGATTCGTTGGAGAAGAGGATGAAGATTTTTTTTTATTAGGGTTTTGAGAATTAGAAAGATTAGGAAGAAAATAGAAAAATTTTTAGGTTTAGTTTTTTTTTGTTTTTGGATTTACTAAAAATGGAAAAATTACTATTTATATGAGATTGTTTTAGGAATTAATGTGGGGATAAATTAGTATTTTTTAGAAGTTTGGGTGCCCAGAATAATTTGGTGGCGTGGGAAGAAAATTTTGATAGGCCCCAATTAAATGGTATAGGCCCAATTTAGCCAGGTTTTAAATCGATGCACCAAAACAAAAAAAAAGATTGGGCTGCCGTCTATGATTTAGAGCGTCGATCATAATCCGACTTGTGTTTTATAGTACGAACTCATTTATTAGCCGAACTGGCATGTATCTTCTGAACTATTGGGTACAGATTATTATCAAATCCTCACAAATTGAATTAGAATATTTTTTTTCAAGATAAATCTTGAGGTGCCTTACAGTTCTTAACGAAAAAGTCTTAACTTCCTTGTGTTCATGTCAACAATGATTATTAATGTTTTCCTTTTCTTTTCACATAAAACATATTTTAAATGATTTTAAATTTGAGGAAGGATCTCCTCACAAGTTTATTATCACACTATCTCACACTTTAGGCGTCTTTTTTGTGAATAAAAAACAAACAATAACAGATTTGAAGTTAATATTTTGGCGATATGTTCCTCTTACAAAGCTCTACGTTATTACCAAAAAATAGTGTATTCCGAAATATTAAACTTCACCATCTTAATTTCAATGATTAAAATTTGTTGATTTTCAGCGGCTTATCTACAAAGTAGTAGATGGTGGTGTTATACGTCTCGGGATGAACCCATTTTTGGTAGGTAGGTAAAGCTAGGCCTGTCAATATTTGTCAGATATCCGGTATCCGTTTCCGAGTATTCGAGATCCTATAGGATTTTATCCGTTTTATCGGATATCGGATATCGGATCGGATATGTTATCGGATATTTCTTCCTTAACATATCGGAAACGGATTAGACCCCATCCGAAATGTTAATATCCGATATCCGATAGTATAGGAACTTATTTGTAATTTATCCTAATTTCGAGTCTAGTATCGGATATTATCGGATATTGTCGGCTAAATATCCCATAAGTGTCAATTATGAAAATGTTTTACAAGGGTTTTTAAACTTTTTTGTTATAACCGGATACTATCGGATATTTATCGGATATCCGACAGCTTAGCCTATCGGAATCGATATCTGATTTTGATATCCTATAGGATATTATCGGATATCGAATATCCGGTAGTGCTTAACATGTCGGATATCGGATTTCTAAATATCCGGCGGATATTCTTCCGTTGACAGGCCTAGGTAAAGCTTTGCAAGAAGACCATATTTCCAAAATATTAGTTTCGAATCCGATATCATTTTTATTTTTTTCACAAAAAAAGGGTCTAAAGTGTGAGATAGTATGAGATAGAACATGTGAAGGGATCCTTTCTCTTTTGTTAGAATAAGGGCATCCAACTCAAAACCAATTCGTGATGAGTGAAGAGGCCTTAAGTGATTATAAACCGCATGATCTTAGATTTCCCATACAATGCGGGACTAATAATCTCAACACGCCCCCTCACTGTAGCCTGTTGGGTCTAACACGTGGATGGATAATAAATCGGGTGACGCGGAGTAAGGCGCGGTCAAATGACTCGTCGCAAATTGCCTGCTCTGATACCATGTTAGAATATGAGCATCCGACTCAAAACCAATTTGCGATGAGTCCTAAGTGATTATAAACCGCAGGATCTTATATTGTCCAGACAATGTGGGACCAATAATCTCAACATCTTTAAATTTAAATGAAGAAATATAAATAATATTTACAACAGCAGTCCTTAAAATCCCTCCACAACCACTGAATTTGGTTTGTAATAAGCATAGTGTGTTGCCCAAAATTACTTTTCATGCAACATGGTGCAAAGTAACCATCTTTCGAGGTTTACCACATCCAATAGTGACGTACTACTAGCGTTGTTGTTCCCAAAGTTGTCTAACTTGTAAGTTTGCCCGACTCACAGAAGCCAAGCGGAACAAGACCAAGAGGACCAATAGAAAGTACAGTAGTTAACACAACATTTCACAGTTAAACAAACATAAGATAAGCCGCTTGCATGCTTTTATATGTTGTTGAAGTGGTTAAACAAGATTGCACCAATAAGCCATGTTTGGAACTAATTAGGTGTGAAGTGGAAAACAAGTTATTTATACAAACAAGTTCAAGAATTTCCCACCCACCACCAAGCGTCACTCTACGTCTCTAACAACAGGTCTCGTATGTGATTCACAAATTTATTATGTGATTCACAATCTCCTAAAATGACATAACAACAGGTCTCGTAATCCAAAGATTACATGGAGCTTCCATTGATGAATGGCTAGCTAGCCGGTACTCTACAAGTGTTAATAATGGTAGGATCAACGTCAAATGATAGAAATTGCAGGTTTCACACTCTGGAACATTTGAAAGCTGAGATGTGTGGGTTAACTTTTGATAATGCACAAGTAATACATTGAGTCAAATCAACTGTAACAGGATTGGGTGGGCAGCTAGCAACTGTAATCAGTTGTTCCGTAGAAACTCAGGTCCTAGACCTAAAGTTCAAGTTGCTTGTAAGAAACCACCAGTATCATTTATATAGATCAACTTTGATGTTTTTTTCTCAAAAGACACTAAACTTATGTGAACTGGTTTAATAATTGTTGATGATGCAGGAAATTGGAGAGCACCGGGATGCATACCGGCAATAGCTCAAGATACAGAAAAAGTAGAAGCTCTTGCTACATCGATTAAGTGGGCAGTGGAGTATCGAGTCTTAAACCTACATCTAGAAGGGGATTGTGTCAATGTGGTGAGTGTAATTAATGGCAGGATGGGATCAACGAAATGCGCAACAAATAATATTATTTATGATTGTTTAGAACCTCTTAAATGATATAATAAGTGGGAATGTTGTTATGTACCAAGGGAAACCAATAAGTTACGAATCTTTTGTCAAAAGACGCAAAGCTTAGTGAAAACTCTGTCTTCTAGTATGAGGATTTACCATTATGGCTAACCTCTATTACATCAAAAAAAAACTTGATGTACCTCAGTAATTTATTAATGAATCTTTCCTTTCCTGTAAAAAAAAGTCCAAAATTTGACCCGACACTTAAATTTAATCCCGTGACTTAGAATTTGTTATGTGAAACAAAATTTCATCGTAGAAAATAATTTTCATTGTAATTCAATGTGCACCTCATAATAAAAAAAAATTCTCCATGGCTAAGACCTTCTTTTGATTTAATTTGACTTCTAGTTTAAAATTTACCCGTCGACTATACATTTACTTGGTGACTTAGAATGGCTCAAAATCTATGTTGCCACCCAAAAATTGTTGCATTTCACATATTCTACCTCGAAAGATTAGTCTGCATTTTTCCAATCACTCCTTCATGTTCCATCTGAATTCAAATTTTACCTTTGTATTTGTCTAATGAACCCAACCAGACAATATTTGAATTGTGATGATCTGCTTTATGGTTCCAATTTTTTCATGTGATCCAAAAAGTTTGTTGTGATGAAAAATTTCTTTGTGAACAAAATACTAACTTGCGGCGCAAAACTTCTTAAGAATCCATAATTATGACCTAGGTTTCCAACTCAAAACTAACATAGGACCTAAAGGATGCCAACATACCCCAAAGTTATCTCATGTTTCAAAAACAATTTGCTGAATTCTTTTCTACATTATGATCTAAAATTTGTATCTTGACTCACGATATATTATGTAATCTTAAATATATCGTGACTAAAAGTTCACCACATGCACAAAAATTTTCTTGGGGCACATATTTGATTTATCATGTGACCATAAACATATCTTGTGATTCAAAATCTACCGTATGATCTAAGATCTAGATGACTACAAATCAGTTCCATGATCCAAATTATACCCATGACCAATTAGATATGTTGGGATTCCAATTCATAATCTATTGGCAATTGGTGGAGTGGTCCTTTCATATTATATTGAGCACAAAATGATAGATCATAGCCACTGTGGAATTTATCCCTATGGGGCATGTAAGATTTTAGAATTTAAATTACTCAAGTAGATTTTTAGGTTTAACTATGAGTGAAGGCTATAAAGCCCATTTTCTTCATTTGAAGATTCATCCTGGGTTAGCTCTTTTAATCGGTTCATACTATTGAACTCAACTTACATCTGTTACTTTTACCTATCGGCAGATAATTTTCGGATTAGAATTGAATATTGTTGGGAAAATTGGCACCTCGAGCGCACAGGATCACAAAGGGCAATTGGTGATATGAACCAAACATGGAGAAATAATAAGAGAGAGACAGAAGATAAACAAACACAATCAACCACAACACAAGATATACGTGGTTCACCTTTACATGCTACATCCACGGCCAACACCACAAGAAAAACTTCCATTAAATCAAAGACCATTACATGCTCTTTCCGCAACCCAAGACAAGACCCAAAGAGTTAACAAGACATACCCGAGGACACCATCGAAGAAACCATAGAAACGAATTCTCTAACCATTCCTCGAACCAGCTTCATGTCTTCTCTTCTACGCTTTCTTCACAGCTGCTAGTAACAGAGGAGAAACATGGAAACACTAGAAACTTGGTTTAGGGAAAAGCCCCAAACCCTAAACACTAGAATACCAAAATTCTCTCTCTACAAGTTTTTCTCTCACACCGATATTGACCTTCACTGTAGCACACGATCCTCCCTACCAAAGAGACCAAAATCCTAAGCACAAGGATTTACCACCCTTCTAGGTTGGATTGATTTACAAACCTACAATTCTAGTCATATATACAGAGAACACAAACTTAGCCCTTAACAAGCCCTAACTTTGGGAACAAGTTTTCCTAACTTGGATCTTAAGATTTCCTAAACTTTAGGAACAAGTTTAGTTACGATAGAGTTTGATCAAACCCAAACTCTTTCCCACCGACTACACCCCACAATTCTCCACCTCGGATCATACTATCAAGCATGCAACGAACACAGGAAATCACCTTCGTCTTCCACCAGGGTTATTCACCATCTCTATATACTCGTAGAATTAATTTTGAAGCTCAAGTACGAACTTCCATCTTCATAGAACCATCTCTTCGACCAAAATACCATGACGTTGAAAGAAGTCTTCAACCCATCTTCTGTTTGAAGAACACTTATGAAACTGGCCACGTCTCACAAACACCATGAAAGTCTTCAATCACCATCAACGAATTCTTGCACAGACTCCACCATTAATCACCAAGAGAACCATCCAGAAGAATCACCATTAGCTCCACCTAACCAGTAAGCTAACAACATATTGAACTCTAATCAAGGAAGAAATAAGTGGTTTCAATATCATACTCCAGCACATGTCATGATTACCGTGTATCTGAAACAGACTATCAGATATCTCCACTGTGATAAATAGGATTAAACCTTTGGGAGATTCCCAAATCCATCACCAATCTGACATACTTTTACCACCATCGCACCCAACATACTCGCTCAGAATACATACCGTGTGAATTTCCATATTACCGTGGTACATGCTTTCGAGATCGGGAACATTCTTGATATTACGTGCAAGCATCAAGAATACTTTAACATAGACTTAAAAACATAAATCCATAACATCTCGTGCATAACTTCGAAGCGTTGCTGGACTTACTTCTACATGAGACCTCGTAGCCCCATCCTTTCTTCAAACTTTGTAACCCATTATTTATGGTGTATGGTTACTAACACCCTTAAAGAAGTATATATGTATTCCACCTCATTCAACTTTATTATGCATCCCATACTACATCATAAAGCTGAACAAAGAACATAAACTTCTACCAAGTTGAACCTCCGATTTGCAAATCACATCACAAACCCATCTTTGTGTAATACTAGTTGAAAAATTATCTTCAAAATATATTTCTCCACTCGAACAATAAACCATCATTCAATTCCAGGTTCAATCACACCAACCCGTCCTTGGTTCTGATACCAAATATCTTCTTATCTAACATCTGGATTGGAAAATACTCTACCTTTCTCCTAGAAAAACTCTCAACGATAACCAAAGCCGTTTGAAAAAAAAATCAATCTAAGGAAGACAATCCAAACCTTTTTCACTCTCCGTCTCTTCTTGATCTCAGTTTTTTTCTTTGACTATTGGTTTGAATCTGATTTGTTTACTTCCAAATCCTAACTTGTTTCTATCTAATTTGATCTCGTTTTTTAATTTTAGTATATGATTTGGTTTACATAAAGTTATACTTTAAAGAGTTTGTCAATAATCACTAACAAGATTTCAAACAATGATATCAAAGACACCAAAAACAACAACAAGTTCTAGAGGCTAAATGCAAATAAAAACCCTAATTGATACAAACCAATTCCGCCATATTATAATTGATTTATGTAATAGTTGTTATCTTTGTTACCCTTGCTACTATTAATACGAAAATATCATTCACAAATGGTTGGATACATGGATCCTTTTATACCTATATCGTATCTTTTACTATGATTTTGAGAAAACTCTTGAGAAATGGTAGGATATTTGGATCCTAACATCCGCTATTGTTTTTAGATTTGCTATGTGGTTTGGATGTGTTACATTTGATCAAAACTAAATAATTGAAACTTGCCTTGTGTCACAGGTTCAAATTATCCAAATGCAACAACCAACCTTGACAACGGCAGTATGCTCCACAGCACAGTCTCAGCTAATTCGCACTTAGACAATTTCACTTCTTCTTGAATAAAACTCTATTCATCCCATACTAAATAGAGGTTTTTCTCACAATCATTCAACCAATAAATCAGTACACACACTCCACTTGATGCATAAAACAGTAATCCAAACAAAGGGATAAATGCACCAACAGAACTTAGTTTTAATCTTGGATGAAGCCTTATCATTACTGCACACTTAGGGTTACACAACTATCCTTGTTCCGGACACCCAAACCTTCACAAGATCAGGATTTTATAGACTTACAAAAGCCATACACAAATAACTGACTAGCAATTACAGATTTACTTCACACAAGGAAGTTGGCTAACCGAGCCAACTTGCCTAACTTATTTCCTAAATCCATAGAGGCAGTTCCTAGCCTTAGAAAGCATAAAGCAAACACCAACTCTGTGTAACCAACTCTTAACCGTCAAGTCCAGGTGCCTGACACATGTCTCTAGCCTTGCAGCGACATGATAGCTTGTCCCAACCAAAATACGACCATCATAGTTGTGCATCACTCCCCCAATCATGCAAATGTGTTTATGCAAGCCTTGCTAGAAGACCTGCATGTCTCATGCACACAGCCTATGTGTCAAACTCTTTTGGCACCTATTGATGGTAATCTCCCATCTTTGGCCAAGTCCAGAACATGTTTGGCCAATGCCTTGGCCTAACCTGCAACTCTGAATGCACCATGCATTTCTGGCCTTGGCCATGTTGCAGATAGTGCACCATCTTAGCGCTTCATTACTTGGCCACTTGACCAACTGGTTATACCTTGCTATTTTGGAATCGGTTTGGCATTGTGAGATTTTTTTATCATATTATGTCTTATAACTATAATGTTTAGCAGTTTAAACGTCTTTATTTTCAGTTTGATTTTCATGTAAGTGTTATAAATGTTGCAAATACAACGGTAATGTTGTAACCGTTACCTATCGCTGAATTTGAAAATTAAAATTAATATATTTGAGGTTTTCCGTAAATAAAAAAAATAAAATATCTCTTAAATAGAAAAATATAAAAAAAATCTCTTGGATTGTTGTTAACAGGTGTCGGCGGATGGATTCTCAATCATCTATCTACCGTTTGACTTTGTAAAATTTTCGCTACACATTATCAGGCCAATAACAACAACGAAAAATAAAAATCGCACATCATTGTATCAATATTACATGAGGGGACTTATGCTGCAACTTCGTGTGCATAGAGACAAAATACTGATTATTGACACTGAAAGAAACCCTGGAGTGTAACTTCGGAAACTGCCGAATACTTGGTCGTCGGAAGTATCCTCATAAACGTGTACAAATGTGGTGGTGTGGCTAAATGGGACAAGGTGGTGGATAAATTCATTGTTAGACTTCCTGGTTGGCAAAAGCCTCTTCTCTCAAGAGCTGGTAAGATCACTCTTGTTAACAGTGTACTTACCAGTCTCCCTGTTTATTACATGTCCCTCTTTGAAATGCCATTCTCAATTGCAAGGAAGCTAGAAAAGATAATGAGAGATTTCTTATGGTCTGATAATAAAGGAAGGAAGAAGATTCACCATGTCAAGTGGGAGATTTTGCATGAGAAGAAAAAGTTTGGTGGTTTGGGTGTTAAGAATTTGAAGGTTTTTAATCATGCTTTGCTTGCCAAATGGTCTTGGAGATATGCTACTGAAGATGATGTCCTTTGGAGAAAGATTATTGATGAAAAATATTGAACCAATAACTCTATTTGGTGTCATAAGATTCTTAGTTGCACCTTTGGCAGGTCTGTGTGGAAAGCTATCATGAAGTCAAATTCTACATTCTTGAAGTTTGTTAGATTCAAAGTTAATGATGGGGTTTTGGTTAAGTTCTGGATTGACAACTGGTTGTATGAGTATCCAATTAAAGATTGCTTCCCAAATCTTCATGCTTTATCAAGAACCAAGCAAAATTCTGTAGCTGATATGGGTGTTATAACTGGCAATGCTGTTTCTTGGAATTTCCAGCTTCCTAGAAGAATTAATGTTGTTGCTCAAATTGAATTGGATCTGCTGCTAGCTGATTTGCAAGCATTCAAGTTTAATCTGTCTCTTAAAGATGAACTCTACTGGCCTCTAACGTCAAATGAATGCTTTTCAGTTAAATCAACTTATGACAGACTTTCTTTGGAGGATATGGCACCATCAACTGAATTCTCTTATATCTGGAGTTTACATTGTCCTCCAAAAATTGGTTTCTTTCTTTGGTTAATTGCTCATGGCAGGCTTCCAACTAGAGACATGTTGCAGAGAAGAAGAATTGATGTGCCTTCAACCTGCCTATTCTGCACTGCTCCAGAAACTACTCCTCATCTCTTTCTTTATTGCGAGTTCGCATAACCAGTATGGGATATTTTGACTTTGAAACTGAAATGGTTATATACTATGCCTGAAAATGTGGTTCCAGCTCTGCAAGCTTGGCAACTTACTTTGTCTGATAAAGCTAAAACTGAAATCGGGAGACTTGTTCCTGTAGCAATCATATGGTGTTTATGGAAGGAGAGAAATAATAGAGTCTTCAATGGCAATCCTAATTCTGCTATAGTTGTTGCTCACAAGGCAGTCTATATGTTGTTTATTTGGTCCTTGGATTTCAAAGATTTTGAAGAAGTAGACTCTAAGGAAGTGATGAGAAATTGGTGTAAGATTTACTTTGACATTCATTAGTGCTCTTAGCTTGTTTTGAGCGCTCTTTTTTTTTTTTTTTTTTTTTTTTTGTACTTTGGTAAGGGTGGTATAATTCTTTTATACCCTCTTTTTTTAGCAATCCATTTTTCTTTATCGATTAAAAAAAACGTGTACAATTAATAGTTGAATAAATGCAAATACAAGATAATCACGTGTTCTGTATTTCTTTCTTTTTGTTTCTCTTTGAAAACAAAGAATGCAAAAACAAAAATGAAATAAAGAGCAACAAGGTAAACCGAAGATAATAAATAAGTCCAAGTTTGGATTTTTAACAGGGGAAGACTAAAATCTACGCTTCGTCTCTTTCATTAAAAAAGGAAAGAAAAGATGAAAGACTAAAGAGGTTGCTTGTGTTAGTGAATTTGAGTCAAGAGGCTTTGTTGAAAGGTTAAAGGATAAGTTCATGGTTTTTAGGGGACGATCTCAAAATTAAAGTACGATTAATATAACTTAATACTTACTTTATTACTATCACTAAACAAAGCAACCTATCATAATTCAGTTACCTCATTGTAGACACTAGACAATTTTCCAGGACTTGTTATCAAAATATGGAAATGCTTTAGACTCGAATTCTGGATCATTGAACGTGTACCCACCCTCTCATCTCAACCATAGAGTGAATGGTTCACGAGACAAATGGCAAATTCATGATAAAAATATGGAATTTTTGTGACAACAAAACCGAAAGTACTCACTGGTTTCAGTGGATAGAAATCGAATAATGGTTGTTGGTAAAGTAAAGGAGACCGAGATCTAGAGAGAGGGGAAAAGCAATGCAATGCAAAAAAAAAAAAAAAAAATTTGTCGAACATGTAAAGATAATTTGCTAGTTAGGGTCGCCGCATAAGTCTTTATTTTGCTCTTTATGGGTTATGGCTCTCCTATAGAATGTACCCGTTCTTATTTTTTGGTGACGCGATGTACTCGTTTTTGTAACACCTGAAGTCAAGCTAACGTAAGTTGAATGCCAGATTACGAAATTTATTTCAAATCATTAAATGTGATTAGTTATTACATTAAGAAATAAATGGCCATTTATTAAAGACTGAGCTGAAATCTTTAAGACGCTGTGGGTACCTACTTTGATTATCAGTTTTAGGTCGGCCGCTGTATTCAACGGGCTGTATCCGTTTCCTGCGATAGAAGAAGAAAAACAACAAATAATGATGATAACATTAATTAACCAAGGCCTATCTGGGTGACATCGATGATCTAACCACGTACGTACATCATTGCACAAGGGGATTGGTTGATGCGTGATGTCTCATTCATGTCAAGTAGCAAGGCATGCACCAATCTAGTAGAAACCAAAAACAAGGTTATGTAACAACGCACTAACCAACCACGAACCCAAAGTTAACGTCACTTAACTCTTGCGATTATGACCTTAATTTACTTGGCTGTTGGCACATTGGAATGAGTTTTAACCTCCCCCAAGGGAAAGCTCTCGAGAATGCATAAGCATGCTACATGCTCAATATGCATTTGGAACTTGGTAGTAAGAATATATGACCCGACAACCCATTTATTTACGATTTTGGCTCCCTATTCGATTACCAAACTATGACTCAACTCGATCGAATAAGAACCGAATCCATAGTAACTTGGAAACAAAAGTGAAATTAGTTTAATATTCTTAGGATAGTATGGGACAGTGTAAAACCAAAGTCGGGTTTTTTCGTGCTTACAAATTGGCAGATATGGCTTAAACTTTCCTCGAATGTTGCGATCCACACGAGGTAAGAATTTTCTCTGTTTGTTAATTTAGTGACATGTTGAAGGGGCGGGTGGTTTCATTGGAGTGACGGCAAACCTAATAAGATAAAAAGGATCATTAGGTGATAATTCAAGTGCCCCTTATCAAAAAGAATATGGAAATGACCAATCAACCCTTATTATTAATAATCAAAATTAGTGATGATAATCAAGATTAGTGTTGTTAATTAATTTTCACTTATAATAACTCTAAAATCATATTTTTAGAGTTATAAAAAAAAAAAATAGAGGAGAAGAAAAAGAAAACTTATGTGATATTTGTGAAACCCTAGATTTTGATTCCCTCAACCAAAATGAGTGATTCTAGTGGAAAATTTGAGATGGGTGAATCTCTATACGATAGAGAAAACAAATACTACATACCCCTTGATGGAGATCCTGATATGGAGTATTTCTTAGATGGTAGAGATGTTTTAACCCATAGTGAAGGTCAATCTCAACCAATTGAAGAACTTAGCAAACAAAGTGAAGAACCAGCAACTGAAAATGACCAGGTATACTTCTAAACTAGTTCTCATTAGCTTTTTGTTGCTTAAAATTCTCTAAAGTACGTAAAAAAATCAAATTTTAAAAAATTTCAGAAGAACTTACGGTTGGTAATTAGCTAGTTATCAACCGTAATTGAATGTTACGGTTCGTAAAGTTTCCGATTCCAACCGTAACTGGTTCAATTTGGGGAAAAACTCAATCCGTAATACCAGTTACGGTTAGTATAAAATTTTCGAGTCGAACCATAATTTCAGTACGGTTGGTTACGTTCTTCAGTAGTTACCAACCGTAACACATCAAGTGCATGGCAGTATTTACTGCACTTCTTACGGTTGGTAATATGTAAATAGCTACGAGGCCTAATTGTGTTACGGTTTGTGATCTGTGTTTTTTATCGATCGTATAATGATCTGTATGTTTTCATTTTCATTTCACCCTATTTACGGTTTGTTACGGGAGGGCCATTACCAACCGTAGTTGTGTTACGGTTTGTAAGTGATTGTAATTACGAACCGTATCTCTGTTACGGTTTGTATTTCCTTGTCGTGTCCAACCGTAACTTTATATATATTTTCGTTTTGTTCTTGTTTAGACTAATGTATGTGTATTGTTGTCCAGATCGTGAATGTACCTCCCCTAATGGATGAACAACCTTTAGCAAATCAACTTCTCACCCAAGATTCTAGCTCTCACTATTTAACCGAGGAGACATGGGAGGAAAAAGATGATGCAAAGCATCGAGCTAGAGAACGAGGCAAGTTGATTATGTGTATCATAGTTTGTAATGGTACCACTAGTGAAAGTGCCTTTCAAATGGTTTGCGAGTGTAGTGGACAACATAGAAGTCATGCAAAAAAGGGTACCGTGCAAGTAGCAAAGGCAAAGAGGAAGCAAACTACGTTCACTAAGAAGACCCGATGCCCCTTCAAGCTTCAATTTAAAAGGAACGCGGCAAAAAGGTGGTTTTTGGAGAAAGTTGTATGCGGTAGTCATAACCACCCTATACCGGAGAGTTTGCTATCACATTCGTATGTTGGACGCCTTACCGAAGAAGAAGAGAAGATCGTAGAGTCACTGACACAAATTCGTATGAATCCCGTTGATATCCTCGCTCACTTAAAGAAAAGAAACCCATAAAATGCTTCTACTTTGGTTAACATCTACAACGCAAGAACAAAATTGAAGGCTAAGAAATAGGAACAAAGGAAGGAAATGCAACAATTAAGGCATTTGGGGGAGGCGAATAATTACTCATTTTTCCACGATGATGATGAGAAAGGACGAACAAGACATCTTTTGTTGGCTAATCCTGAGTTTGTGAAGTTGGAACGGTGCTCTCATCAAATCCTTCTAATGGATTGCACATACAAAACCAACAAGTTTGAGATGCCGTTGTTGAACTTTGTCGGGAAAACTTCTAACAATGCTCCTTTTAGTGTTGGTTTTTGCTTCTTGAAAGATGAGCTCGAAGAGAGCTATGTGTGGGCATTAAACCAAGTGAAGCTATTCTACGTAGAGGGATATACTCCAAAGGTGATTATTACCGACAAGGAACAAGCTTTGTTGAATGCAATAAGGAGGGTTTTCCCGGAAGCTCATAACCTTCTTTGCACGTTCCACTTGTGGAAAAGTATTGAAACTAAGTGCATGCGCCTTGTCCGTCCAACCAAAAAAAGCGAAATGGATAGAATAAAGAAACTACCGTTACATCAACAAAAAGATGCCAAAGAGAAATTTAAGAAGGATGACAAGTTGGCGGAACTAAAATGGAAAAGTTTCAAAACGGAGTGGAGAGCCTTGACCTATTCTATCACCGTGGATGAATATGAGGATAGAGCTCCAAGTGTTGTAAAGTATTTGTTGGACAATTGGTTGGATCCGCACAAAGAGAAGTTTGTATCGGCGTTCACTAACCAATATAGGCACTATGACAACCAAGCTACAAGTACGGCGGAGTCATCTCACAACCGGTTGAAGAAGAAACTTCATAGTTGTAATGGTGGGTTAGTTACGCAATTCGAAGCCATGGATTCGTATTTCCGCCCTGATCACGATAGAGTTACGGAGTCTTTTGAAAAAAGCCGAAGTAAACAACACACCAAATGGTTAGACAATAAGTGGCTAAGGGGAATTACACATCAAGTTTCGCACCGCGCTATTGATAAGATAATGTATTAAGTACAACATTATGAATTGGGGGATTATGAAGAAGAGTGTGTTTGTCCAAACATGACAAGTTTGGGATTCTCATGTCAGCATGTTATAGCCACATACAAAGACAAAGTGATCCCGATTCAAGATGTTAATCCCTTTTGGAAACAATTATCATTCCGTGAAACAATTTTTGATCAACAATTTGTAGGAACGTTTGTCGATACCGAGATTGGTCAAGCTCTAGCCGAGAAATATGATACACTAAGCCAAGGCCAAAGGCAAATATGGTTGAGTAACTTGAGAGATTTCGTATATCCACAATTTAGGTATGATATCAAGGAACCACCAAAGGGGAAGAGTAAGGGGAGGCCTCCTACCAAAAAAAAGAGGTACGTAGGAAATAAAAAAGCAAGGGAATTGGCGGAAAAATCAAAGAAAAGAGATCCTTCGGGTTATGAATGGTTGAGAAAGGAATATGAAGCGGAGGATGAGATGGAAGAAGATGATGTTCAAGGTATAAACAAACGAAAAAGAGGTCAAGCGGATAAAGGAGAACCAAGCCGTCGAAATGTACAACAAAAATGTATCGAGATTCCTACTCAAGAAAGTGCAACAAGCAAAATTTATGTTAAAGGAAAAGGTCCGGTATTTCGCTCTAAACAACAACAAAGTGGGAAAACAAATGATGGAGTTAAAGGTAAAGGTTCTTATGTTGGTCCCGAGGTTTCAAAGGAAGTGGTTGTTAAAGGAAATGGTTGTAAAGAAAGTTGGAAAACAAATGATGGAGTTAAAGGTAAAGGTTCCTATGTCGGTCCCGAGGTTTCCTCCCAAGATAGTTCAATAAAAAGACTTATTGGTAAAGTTGGTGTTAAACAATTAGCAAGGAACAATGGAAAAAGTCTGATGGTTGAAAAAAATCGGTCAAGCGGTGAGAAGGAGAAGGAGGCGATATATATAAAAGGAGTGCCTAAACCACCACCTAGAGATGAGAATGGCCGATATAGACGGAACTATCACATTCGCTATGAATATTACCTTCGTTTTTACCCCGACTTTATTCGTGATCATATCAAGGCCACGGAGGATGTTCATGGTGATGGGAATTGTGGTTACCATGTCTTCGTGGAGCAACTTGGACCCTTTGAAGACGCGATAGGGTGGGGTTGTGATCAAGTTACTTACGTAAGGCAAAAATGCTTAATGGAACTACGTGGTTACCGCGACTTCTATAAGCCGATGATGAGAGTTGAAAGAGACGAAACTGATGAGGTGTTAAATGAGAGCTTCGCAAAAATGGAAAGGCGGTTAACCGGCAATATATGTTTGACAAGCGAATATTGGTGCATGCCTATAGTGGCCAACTACTCTCCAACGCATTCAATTGCGTCATTCATTTGATCTCCAAACCATGAGCCATACATTTGCACCAACAAGAATCTCGTTTCTCGAAGATTTGTCAACAACAAAAACTATTGTCATGGGCATGTGGAAGGAAATCATTACATCGGCCTCGCTTGCATGAAGGAAGCCCATTACCCCATGGGTGTGAGGGATTTGGGTGACGTGAACTCCCCAAGACTTGTGCAATCGATTTGTAGAAAAGGATTGAATTATGGAAGGCCATAATGATGTTAGACCGAAGCAATTCATAGTTATGCCCGATGATGAAGAGGATGCCTTAAATGTTACAAGTCTTGGTGAAACATGTTATATTTTGTATTTGGATTTTTACTAAATGTGATATGATGGCAAGGTTTCAGAGTAAGTTACGGTTGTAACTAGTGAGGTACGGTTGGTAACTAGATTCAATCACCAACCGTAGTAGTTCCAGAAACACATTTTTGTATTTCAGTGCATTTAGTTGTCCGGTTTACGTCCCGATAATACAGTACCAACCGTAACTAGCTTTAGAAACAAATTAACTGCCATTTGCACTTCCGGTTGGTATCGATAATTAGTTACTAACCGTAACTGACCCTGACACCAAATACAAAGCAATTATAAGTAATTTAAAACCATTAAACCATGTTTATTACTAAACCAACACTACAACCATCAAACCATTACAAACATAAATGACATTACAACTCATTCATTCATGCGAACTAAAAGGATACTAATATCCGGGTCTACGAGTGCGATAGAAGTCTTTAAGGATGTTGAAATGAGGTAAGTATTGAAAATTCGACCTTTTCCACCTTCTCCATTCTTGAATAGAGCTCCCTAAAACTTCAGCGTCAGTTTCACCCCTTAATCGTATTTCACCCATAATACGAACTAATGCCATAAATTCTTTAACGTTATCCCGAATAGTTCCATATCGAACATACAACATAATTCCATCGCGGTGATTAGGGTTACCTGTTTCGGAACAAAAAATTTCAAAAAGAGTTCTCACAAAACCACATCGACGTCGTTCTTCCTCTCTTTTTGGATAGCATAGAACAAAGTTGCGGCAAATACATAAATCTTCTTCGAAAGTGAATTCAGGGTTTAGATCCATAATCTAATTTAAGGTAAGAGATGATTCATGTGGAAGTGTAACTTCTAGAAAGGAGGATAAGTATATATTTATAACAAAAAAAAAATGAAGTTGTTAGTGCAAGGACATTTCAATAACGGATCTATTTTTTGAAAATGAAGTTGTTGAAGGTCTCAACGGCTATATTTTCGAATTGCACAAGGACATGTCAGTGCAACTGTAAGCACCAAACAATTATTTTTTTCTGCCAAAATTTTAGTTACGGTTGGTGAATGTAAGCACATAACGAACCGTAACTACGTAAAATTTTGAATTCGAAAGTTACGGTTCGTAATTGTTTAGAGATCATAAACCGTACCTCTGGAGAAAACTGAAGCCCAGAGTTATGATTCCTTAGACGGAAAGATTACCAACCGTAAACCTGTCAAAATCAAAATATACAGAGTTACGGTTGGTAACTGTGACTCAAAATGAACCGTAATCAAAGTTATAGGTTACAGGATGTTTTACGGTTGGTTAGGGTGAAAGAGTTACCAATCGTAACTTTCTCTACGGTTCGTCTCGATAAATTTTTACGAACCGTAACTTAAGTTAGTAAAAAATGCTTGTTCCAGTCTGTGCAACGGTTCATAACAAAAAATAGTTACCAACCGTAATTGACTCTGTAACTCAAAATTTCAGACAAAAACTGTCACAAACAAACATACATAAGTTTAAATCCATAACTAACACAAATAACTTCAAATTCATAGATAATATCCATAAGTTTAAATCCATAACTAACACAAATAACTTCAAATTCATAATTAATATCCACATGCTAAATTTCATAAGCTAAAATCCATAATTAACACGCAAATATTAGTTTGTCATAATATCCATAAGTCGAAATTCATAACTAACCACACACAACTAACATAAATCCATAAATAAGCATGGCGGCCACCATGACCCCTTTTGTTGGTGCTACCACCACCACGAGTTTTAGGACCATCACGACGACCACCGCGACTACCGCGACCACGACCACCTCTTTGGATAGTACCCACACCGTGCACCACCTCTTCATCATTTGTTTCTTTGCTGCTAGATGAAGGTTGATGACGGCTACTACCCTCACCTCCAAGAGAGTTTCTACTCCTCTTTAAGCCTCTTTCGTCCGTGACCAACCCCTCATACATTTCTGCCATGTTTGGATTATGCATGTTCCTTATTTGGTCTTGCAAGATCTTTTGTTCACGAGCTTTAAGCACACCATTACGATGGATGCATGAAGTCATGATATTTGCCAAAGCTTGTCCTCGCTCTTTCTATTCACATATCAAAAAGAGTGTTAAGAGATTATTTCATAATAATCATTAATATTAAAATCCAAAGTCATGAGGATAACAAAATTACGTACCGACATGAAATATAGCTTCTTCCAAGTCAAACCAAATAGACCTTTTTTCTCTTTAGTCTCGTCGACCGCCTTCCTTTGAGTCATAGCCTCTTGAATATATGGTTGGGCCTCCGGATCATTATTGATCACATATGGATGACCAAAATGAGAATACCAACCCATGTAATCAGCAGTGGCTTCTTTCGTGTTGTTACAAGGAATTGCCTCTCCCGCTGCGAGTTGGTATCTTTCTTCATGGCGGTTTTTCCAAGCATCAACAGTTGGAGTTGGCCTGTAATTGAGCACAATGGTGGGGCCTTTTGTCTCGGATCCTTGCTTGGATAATTTGAAGTTTTCCTTTACAACCCTTTGTTGAATATGAGCAATTTGGTGTAGAGTTCGACGAGGATTGGTCATAACGTAACCTATGGGATGATACAATGGTCCATTGTAACCTGCGGTCTCTGTGAACCTACGAACATCAACTCCATTTTCAATCCTCAAATAAGGGTCAAAGATAACATCTTCAACAGTGAAAGCATCTATTTTCTCCCTCATTTGAATGAGCTTCTCCTCTTTGTTCCTTAGTTGTCTGCCAGTGAACTTGAACTTCTTTCTCGTAGGGCCATAATCATGTTCTTCCCACTCAGTAGGGGGTCTCAGGCTCGGAAAGTGGTCATAAACCCATGCCTAAAAAATAAATTAAGTATAAACAATTGACACATGACTAAAAATATAGCAAACAAAGAAAAATTAACCAAACTTACCATTAGAAGCGCAACATTCCCGGAAATTTCAGTAGCTCCAACCCTAGAGGCCTTTCTTAGGCTGTCAAGTAAATATGCAAGGGTTGCAGTGGCCCACGAATAGTTTTTGATGTTGTCTAAATTCTTCAACAGTTGTAGGTAATGAACATTGACCCTATTTCCCGAGTTATCGGGAAAGAATACGGTCCCAAGAGAATACAACAAATACGTTGTGGTTGTACGCCTAACTGTTGTTTCATCCATCACCTGACCTTCCCTTTCCTTTGCTGTTGTTCCTTCAAACTTGGTCCTCAGATTCTTCAACAATAGCTTTTTGATGATTTTTGGTTTATGTGGTTCAACAGGGTCATAACCACCAGCCAACTGAAACTCCATCTCAGTTTCATCTTTCTCCCACCCAAGTGTTTCTTGAACAAGGATATAAAGGTCAGTCCAAGACATGTTGTTGTCGAAACCTTCAAACACAGATTGTCCTTCAACTTCAAGGTCAGTAATTTGCTTCACATCGTCCGGTGTTATTGTCATCTCTCCAAATGGAAGATGAAACATATCGGTTTCAAGCCAATATCGTTCCCTGAAGGCAGAGACCACAACACTATCATATTCTGATTGAAGGTGAAGAATTCCAGGCCCTAGTCCTGTACTAGCCACTAGATTGCGAACCGAAGCACATTCTTTACTTAATGACCAATGTTTACCCCTTTGACGCTTGAGCAATTTAATGCATCTTGCGTGGTCCTAAGAAAACAAATATACAAAGATATAAGCATATTATGGTGAACTGAAATAAACAAACAAAATGTATCAAAATAATGAATGTTTTAAGAAAAGTAACAAAATACATACCCTTGTCTGACAGACTTTTGCGGACCAGGAACCGGTATAACCAAATAAGATTGAAGACTTATCTGGGGCCTCGCCCTAAGGTCTTTTATTCTTCTTCGGTGGCAACAACAAATCTTTGCCTTTAGGAATATGCATCCCTTTCGGTGCGGGCTCCTTTCTCGGCTTCTTTTCTTTCTTTTGCCTTGGAGGTGCAGCTACAACTACCTCTTTTCCCTTGGTATTTTCTACCTCTTCATCATTTTCTTCATCTTCCTTTTCTTCATCATTTTCTTCATCGGCCTCCTCTTCATCATTTTCTTCATCTTCCTTCTCTTCATCATTTGCTTCCTCTTCCTCCCCTCCATCATCATCGGTTCCTTTAAATTCTTCTTCATCTTCATCATTATTAGTTTCTTCCTCCACAATTTCATTTTCGTTGCCTTCACGGTTAGTTTCGACTCCGACCTCTTCTTGATCATTATGTTCCACTCCTTCTAGCTCAACTCCAGATTCAGCCACAGGTTGTTCCCTCAACTTAATTTCAAACTTATTCTTCATCTTCTACTCATTCTTGTGGATACTTCTATTATTAACCCCTAAATGCTTGTCACCGCGAGGAGTGGGCGTATGATCAATCGGGGTTAAGTCCTTTCCTCTCTTTTTCTTCCTACACAAGCATTACAATTGATTGATTTACTAAGGGTAAAACAAATAATATAGACAAAAAAAAACAAAACAAAATGGTGAGCCTGCATAGTTACGGTTTGTAACCAATGAACAGAGACCAACTGTACCACTCACACAGTTGGTAAATAGTGAATCGAGACCAACCGTATCAACGATACGGTTGGTAACTGATGTATCGAGATAAACCGTAACTAAACTACGGTTGGTATGTTATCTTAGTTTTTAACCGTAAGTTTTCTTTGGCCAAATACTAACATACAGGATGTTATACGGTTGGTAATGGATGTTGAGTTACAAGTCGTAACTCAAATACGGTTGATAACATTGATGGAATTACAAACCGTAGAAACCAAATGAAAGTTACAGAACAATGTACGGTTCGTAACTCAACACACGAGACCAATCGTAAGCTACTTACGGTTGCAAAAAAAAAAACGTAACTGAACAATTTCTCATAAATTCAAGAACTTACGGTTGGTATTTCAGTTATTACGAACCGTATCATCAACAAAAACCATAGCTACGGTTGAAATTGGAGTAATTATCAACCGGAACTCACATGCAACACACAAATTTCAGTTTCAATTTCGATCCAAAACCCTAATTTTTTATACAAAACTAACTTAAATCAAACAATAGACTAAATCCTAACTGGGTTTTTCGAAACATACCTCAAATAAGTCATTGTGCTTGATTTTGACGGTTGAGGAGTTTCAAATTGATGTTCTTGACCTAATGGAGGATTTGGTTCATTAGAACGGCTACAATCTTCGCCAACCTTCTTCTTCGGCATCTCTAATATAGTTTCCAATCAACGATTATCAATTTTTCAAATCGCCGATTAATCGAAGAGGACGATGAAAAATCAGTTTTAATGGTGGAGAGGAGGAGAAGAGAAGAAGTAAAGTTGAAAAAAAAAACTGTTTTGATTTTCAGATTCAATTGGGTTAATAATGGGGAAGAATAATTCAGTCTTTTCAACCAAAACAGTAAGGGTAAATTAGTCCATTTGAGATGAAAGGGTAATCTAGTCAATTAACAACCCTTATAAGTCACCCCCTAACCAATAATAGGGATATTGCTATCACCCTTGCCGCCCCTCCAATGAAACCACCCGCCCCTTTAACAGGATTGTAAATTTACATATTTTAATTTTAAAGTTTATTGGTTCAGTACATAATATTACCATATTTTCTAGAAATCAAAAGATTCTTCACAAAATCTATTAAAATCCACGCGTCTTGTACGATATTTTACCGGTCAGAGTAATAAAAATTGATGCCATGATCTAGGAATGGATTTTTTATAAAAATAGAAAAAATGGATCATGGATAAGTGCATAGGATATTTAGATAAGGTTGATTATTTGACAGAATTTTTATTTATCGTAACTCCGAGATAGACAAATGCCAACATTGTAGTGTAGCACATACAACATTGTGGTGTACATTTACTTCCTCGGAGGATGTGGATCAAATGGGGTCAGTTGACTGTATTTGATTTACAAATTTATCTAGATTATAAGTTTGAGAATATCGTTAAAGTGTCTCGATTTTGATACTAAAATTTTTAAAAATGGCATGAAAGTTAGATTTCCACCTGGGTCCACCGGAATCAGTCAATATATGTTTACCTGGTCAAATAAATCTAATGAAATTATTTAAATATCCTGCCCTTTAAATTCATGGAAAATATTCATCCCAATTTCCTTTAAACTATAATGTTGTAGAATCTATAGAACATATATTATTTTTTGTCCTTTTGCTAGAGAAGCTTGGGCAGCTAAACCATACCCAGTGCAACTTCAATTTCATAGTTCTATAACTTTCTTAGACATTTGTAAGAGCTAGCACTATGGAGAGGGATATCCCTTCCCTATCCCTCTCCATCCCTCAAAACCCCAAAAACTCAAGTACTATGGTCTCCTAAATCCCTACTCATGTAGGGATACTCACCTCTTTCTCTACTTGCCTGATCAGATCTGATCAGACTTGTAGAGAAGGAAAATCACACGGGTACTCAGTACCCGTATTATTTTACGCTTTGCGCGTACTGAGTACCCGTAAAGTCGTTGATACGAGTACTCATAGCTTTTTACACGGGTACTGAGTACGCGTTTCCGAAATTTTATTTGTTTGACCTTTTTTTCGTTTACACCTCTCTCACACCCGATCCTAACCATCCATCATTAATAACGGCTCTATTTTCTACACCGTCAGATCCCAACGGCCAGTTTTTCAAAATCCTCTATAAATATCACTCTAATTCTCTACTCAAACCACACCAAATCAATTTCTTCTTCCTACATCAATTGATTTCTTCACTTAAATCTTTCTAATTTTATTCTCGTTTAATAGTTTTAATTTTGTTTTTCTCATCAATGGCGGAGACTCAAAGCCAAAAAAGGAAACACAGAACGAGATTTACTACTTTGGAAGATCATCACGTGATTATTCAGTACCTTGCTATTGGTTATCACAATTATCAGGATAAGGAAATGTTTTGGGAAGTGCTTTTTAATAAATTTGTGGAAGTTTGTGGCGGGAATCGGAACGACCGCACTTTAAAAAGCGTTCGTAATCGGTTTAGCAAAATCAAGGGTGAAGCGGATAACTTCTCTGATTGTGTTGCAAGAGCCGTAATAGCACTTTAAAGAAGGTAAATGCTTCACCGGATGGTAATGAACAAACCCATTCAATTTCAGCTCCAAAATCGCACAGCAAGGTCTTCAAATCGAAAGTGTTGAGGAGGAGAGAAATAGGGAAGAAGGATGAAGAAAACAAGAATGGTCGACTAGCTCTGCTTCTGTGTTATTAAACCTATGAAACGCGTACTCAGTACTCGTTTTTTGGTCAAGTCAACGAGTTGACTTATACGGGTACTGAGTACGCGTTTGGCACTATTCATACGGGTACTGAGTACGCGTCTCGTGTAGGGAAGGGATGAGAGGACACCATAGCAAGATTTCCTTTCATGTGCCATCCCTTCCCTACATTTGAGGGATAGGGAAGGGATAGTTAGCACCATAGTGCTAGCTCTAAGGACTGGATAGGTAAAAAAAAACACTATTAGAGCTAGCACTATGGAGAGGGATATCCCTTCCCTATCCCTATTCATCCCTCAAAACCCCAAAACTCAAGTACTATGGTCTCCTAAATCCCTACTCATGTAGGGATACTCACCCCTTGTAGGGAAGGGAAATCACACGGGTACTCAATACCCGTATTATTTTACGCTTTACGCGTACTGAGTACCCCTAAAGCCGTTGATACGAGTACTCAGTACGCGTAGCTTTTTACACGGGTACTGATTACGCGTTTCCGAAGTTTTATTTGTTTGACCTTTTTTCGTTTACACCTCTCTCACACCCGTTCCTAATCATCCATCATTAGTAACGACTCTATTTTCTACACCGTCGGATCCCAACGGTCATTTTTTCAAAATCCTCTATAAATACCACTCTAATTCTCTACTCAAACCACACCAAATCAATTGATTTCTTATTTTCTCCTTCTTATATCAATTGATTTATTCTTTATCTTCATCTTACTATATGTATTTGGTATTTAGATTTATAAAACCACCCAAATTTTTTTATCTTAGTAGCTTTCAAAATGGTACTTAATTTTGTCACACAAGAAGAGGTTGATCTTACTACTGCTTTTATTTATGTGAGTATGGACGAAATAGTGGGTTCGGCGCAAAAAACCGCTCTGTTTTGGAAACGTATTCTTGAAATTTTTGAGCAACGCAATGGCAATCCATGTGAAAGATATTGGGAAGCTTTAAAAACCAAGATGAGAAATATTAAAAAAGATGTCAAAGAATTCGTGTCCATTCTTAACGCTTTATATCGGAAAACCAAAAGCGGTGCGAACCACGAAGATTTGGTAAGTTTTATTATTTTTTTAAGTTTTTGCACCATAAATGGTGATAATAGTAATAAACCTAATTTTTGTTATTTAATTTTTCAGACAAGAGATGCTCGCCTTTAATTTTAGGATCAACATAATGTGAGTATGGACGAAATAGTGGGTTCGGCGCAAAAAACCGCTCTGTTTTGGAAACGTATTCTTGAAATTTTTGAGCAACGCAATGGCAATCCATTTGAAAGATATTGGGAAGCTTTAAAAACCAAGATGAGAAATATTAAAAAAGATGTCAAAGAATTCGTGTCCATTCTTAACGCTTTATATCGGAAAACCAAAAGCGGTGCGAACCACGAAGATTTGGTAAGTTTTATTATTTTTTTAAGTTTTTGCACCATAAATGGTGATAATAGTAATAAACCTAATTTTTGTTATTTAATTTTTCAGACAAGAGATGCTCGCCTTTAATTTTAGGATCAACATAATCAACCATTCAAGTATGATGCATGTTATGAATTGTTTACAGCAAAGGTCCCTGGATATAATTATGAACTAACTGTGAGCCAAAACAGTGAGTTGTGGGATAATTATCGTAACTTTGTAGCAGTCGAAGATGGTTTTGAAGTTCTTCCCAATGGAGAAACTCGTTGGAAATACAAGGAAAATGCACTTCCTATAGGAACGAATAAAGCCAAAAAACTAGCCAGACAGAAGAAGGATCGTGAGCAAGGTATATATAGAGAAGATGATGAGGGAACATCTTCGGTTAAGATGGAAGAAGATGAGATATATCAACAAAGTTCTAGTATTTTGGAGTATCTTAAGGAAATAAGATCAAGGAAGGAAAAAACGAGAATGGAACAAGAATCCCAATACCAAACTTTTTTGGGGTATACTCAACCACCGAGTTATCAAACGGATGATCAAATCAATTTGCAAACGCTTCAACAATAGACTCATCAAATGCATCAACAACAAATGCATTTAAATGAAGACAATGAAATAATGTGTATGGACCTTAGTCGTTTATCCCCCAATGAAAAACAATATTATCTACGCAAGCAAAATGAGATTTTGAAGGGGAAAGGTATAATCAGCGTTGAAGATTCAGAAGATGGAGATGTAATCCAGCTCTAATGGTTTTATTTATTTTTTGACTTTAGGTTTTTATTTATAGTACATGTTTAAATTAAAAGTGTTGTCCTAAATTTGTAGTTAGTATTGTTGTTATCTTAAAAATGTTGTCTAAATTAATTTAAATTGTTCTCTGAATTAATAAATTTTTTGAATGTGTTGTAACGAAACGATTTTCATATTCCAATTAATAACTTCATTGTCACTTCATTAAACTAATATTCATTAATAACGTACAAAAGAAATTACAACAGATCATTCGATTAAAATTAATAACTTCATTAGCACTTCATTAAGCGGTTATCGCTCTACCCTCGTTTGTTAACATGGTCTACGATAGGTCTGAATAAATTACATGTTATTATTTTTCTTGGTGTGAGATTTGACGATCAATGCCGCTTCGATGTGATAAAATTGTTCTCGTCTCCAGGCTTTGTATGCTTTTTGTGCAGCGATCCTATCCCCTCTGTACCTATCGAGAAACTCATTGTACTTGATGCATAATTTCTTAACATGAATTTTCCTTGAACAAATGTGGGATAGCTCATAATCAAAGCGTGGCTGCTTTCCCGTCTGTTTAACGTAAGGTCCCCAACCAACATCAGTCCAGAAGATAGTATGATCTTTAGGATCTTCAGGAAATTCATCATTGAGAAGGTAAAATTTTTTATTCCATTCCGTCTCTTCTTCAACATCATTTAACCTTGCCCTCATTTGGAATTGTTCTTGACCTCGTTTCTTTGCCTCTTGTTTTTCTTCGTATTCCTTGAGTTTTTCTTCGTATTCTGTCGCAGTGGATGATGAATATTTGGATTGTTTTGTGGTTTTTCGTTTGCATAACACTTCATCCATCACATTGGTTAATTTGGTGGGTGATGAATATGTTGTTACGTTGGTAGTAGCTTGATCTCCTCTTTTGCATATCTCTTTTTCCATTGCAGCAATTGATTGAGTGGTTCACTTGCATCTTCTTAGAATCTCTTCGACTGAGTTGGTAGTTCTTGATTGATTTGCCATTCAATAGATGTTTATCTTTAAATTTAACCTCGAAGATTAATACTGCAAAAGAATTGGTAGATTGTAGCTGCAAGGAAGAACGGGATATCTTCCTTATATAGGATTCATTCCCAACGGCCATATTTCTTAGAAGTCGTGTCCAGTGGCTATATTTCTAAGAACTCGTGTCCAACGGCTATATTTCTTAGAAAACGTTCTCAATGGCCATATTTCTTAGAATTCGCGTCCAACGGCCATATTTCTAAAAGATCGTGTCCAATGGCTATATTTTTTAAAACTCGTGTCCAACGGCTATATATTTATTTCTATAAATACATAACATTTTCTCTAACCAACAACAATCTCAATTCATTCTCAAATATAAACCTCAATCATGTATTCTAACAGTTCGAGTAGAAATGGAAAACAAATAGTATGTGCGGAAGCAAAAGAGATTTGTCCATGTTGTTTCATGGATAATCATAATCTTCTTCAATGCCCTTTGCTATATACAAAATGTCCACAACGAGGTTGCACCGGCACTAGGAAGGTAAAAGAGTCGATATCAGAGAAGATAAGGTATTTGAAATGTGAGTATGCTAAATGTACGGGAGAAGCACAATGTTTGGAGGATGCAATGAAAGATGCAATCAAACAAGAAAAAGTTGAAGAACTCTGTCAGGACTTGAAACTAAAAGGGAAGGTGGAATTTGAATGCACCAAAGGGATTCCGTGTGAAACTGAGGGTTGTTATTTCTTTATGGAAATGCACCGGTCAAGTGCAAAGAAAACATTTGGAAAACGTTACTGGAGATGCCTTGAGTGTGGAACGGTAGCATGGACTGAATAAGTGTTGTTATGTTTTAGTTCAATCAAGAGTTTGAATATCAATTGATGTAATGTGATTTTTTATAATTAGTATGTGTGTATTGAGTTTAAATGTGATGAGCCTGATGTATTATGCTTCTACAATAAATAATAATATTTATTTTCATATTCATATGATTAGCGATTACATTAAGCACGTGCAACCAGCCTTTAAACTAATAGGCGACCCTATTGGACGAGATATATCTCGTGAGGGTTTACAGAGAGAGATATCTACAAAACCTATCTTTATTTAAATTCTTTACTCTTCATCTGATGATTCGGAGGCTGAATCTTCAAAGGGGGAAGGGCTATACTCCGAGAAACTGTTTTTGAAAATCACATAGCAGTTAAAAAATCTAAAAGGTTTCCCCTCCTTGTTATTGTAACTATCCATAGCAGATTGCTCCTACGACAAAAGAAAACAATATCAGTTTACAATTAAATTACTAAACAGTTCAGTACACATACACAAAAAAATGTTGGATAGGTAACCGGTAAAGTTTCTTACGATTTCAGTAGGTACTGCAGCCCTCCATAAATATAACGATCTATGTGTCGATACATATACTTTCACGTCTGAAGTTATAGCGTTTAACCTTGTTTTCAGATACTTAACCGTGCGTTCGTTCGGATTCCCGTTGTGTATAGTCAACTTTTGCAGCAAGTGCTCCAAAAGGATTGTGTTATTTAGTTGTTCATCTTCTTCTTCATTCTCTACATGAACTTCAACCCATAAACTAACTATCAATTCGTCTTCCTCCGGAATATAACCCACCATAATTAAGAAAGATAAGTGTTGTGGATAATAACTTGGAAAAAAAATAAGTGTTTTTTTTTTAAGACAGAGAACAGAATTCGTCGAATTAATGTGTTCACTGGTAAAGAGATTGTGAATCCTTTATACATGGTGAGTATACATATTTGTACACTGTAGAAAGAGATTTCATGGATAATACTCATCCGTATACTGTAGAAATAGATTTCACGGATATGTATACATATCCGTATACTATACAAGGAGATTTTTAAGATTTCACGGATTATCCTAATTGTAAACCATATGTCATCAAATATAAATGAATTCATTTTCATAAATTGAAACCCAAAAATAATTAAAAGTGGTAATACATATGCATATAACATTCGTAAACTTAAAACACAATAGTGAAATACATCTTATGCCTCAACATCATCATCGTCATCATAAATACTCGCATCATCGTAGGCATCCTCATCGTCAGAATCGTCCTCCACATCGGCCTCCTCATCGTCATCGTCCTCATCATCGTCATAATCATCCTCATCTTCAGAATCCTCATCTCCATCTCCATCATGTTCATATTTGTCTCCCACATGTCCATATGCATGAACATGTTCATCTTCTTGTTGAAACTCATCTGGGATTTGATTATTGTAATCTCAATAATACTCAAATGCTCCATTCTCGTTTTTGCCTGGGACTACTTCTTCTTCTAAGTCTGTATCATCATAATCTCCTTATGACGATGGAAGTGCCACGAATTCCATATCTGAACCCTCCAAACTAGACAAGTCCCCTGCCGCGCCTCCTCTACCAGGACGCGCAGCAATGTGCTTGACAAGATCATTTATTAGTTGTAGATGCAGTTCTAGGTTTTTCAGAGATGACATAAATACACGACCATTAACAGTAGTTTCCGGAAGCGGAACAGGAACAACCCTGCCCCAATCCCTATCCCGACTCTCATGCTCGATAATGATGTTGTGTAAAATAAGACAACATTTCATAATTAGATTCAAGTCAGATTGGTGCCAATACTTACAGGGATATCCGACAATTCTGAATTTACCCTGAAGCACTCCAAAAGCACGCTCGACATCCTTTCTTTTATCCATTTGATACTTGTTGAACCTAAAAAAGTCGGTAATGTCCAGTGTCTGAGAAAAAGCTTGTACAATTGTAGTCAACTTTGGATAGATACTATCGGCTAAGAAGTAACCCATATTGTATTGGTGACCGTTGATGACATAATTGCATGGAGGTGCTACACCCTTTATCATGTTATCAAAAAGGAGTGAGTGTGCCAACACATTCAAATCGTTGTTTGATCCAGGCATTCCAAAAAAGGCATGCCAAAACCACAAATCATATGATGCCACCGCCTCTAATACCAAACTAATCTCTTTATCTTTACCTCGGTAAGTTCCTTTCCAAGCTACCGGACAATTCTTCCATGGCCATTGCATACAATCAACACTACCAAGCATTTCAGGAAAACCTCGGTCGGCATTCTCAGCTAGCAACCTCTGAACATCTTCAGGAGTGGGTTCACGCAAATATATTGCTCCAAAAAGTCATGCAAACGGTGTGGCAAAATCTTTTTAGATACTTGTATATTGTGGTAGCACCCATACGAGTGTAATCATCAACACTATCATCTGGCGTACTTTTGCATAAACATTTCATCACCGCAACTAATTTCATATGCAGAGAATGCCCCATAGTACCGGTTGCATCCGGATGTTGATGACATTCCTGGTCCACTTCAAGCAATTTTCCTAACAATTTCTCGAATAAGTCTTCACTCATGCCTAGACGTTGTTTGAATTGTCTAGAGGTATAACCGGTTCCAGGCGTAAAATAATCATTCATCATTTTGGCATCATGCCACACTCGATCACGCGTTATTACACATCGTGTTTGTTCCTCCTTTGGTATAGGTTGTCTAATAATACGCAATCGTTCATCCAAATATAGTTGTGTAAACATTAGCAAAGCTTTCTCTTCTTCATCACTATCACTAGAGGTATCCAAATAGATTCCATATTTAGCTCTCACATAAGAACGCATTAGACTCATTATGCACCTTAACACACAAAAAAAACACTATCAATTTGTGTATACCATACATAAATATAAGTCTACATTGAGATGGTAGTTTACATTCATTTCATTCAACATAAATCAAGACACACAAAAAATAATCATGGATTTTTCACTAAATATATGTTTCAATAACGTTATTGAATTGCATACTACATACCCAACCAACCTAATATCAAGAATTTCATCAAAATTAAAATCAAAATCAAATTAATTTGAAACACTAACATTAGAATCACTCACCTTTAGATGATTTTTTGGATGAAACTCGAAATTGAAGAATGGATTTGTTTCACCTTGTAGTAACCATCAAACCCTTTTAATTTAAGCAGTCGAATCGCAATGAATCAACATGAAAATCTAAAGGAGGTAAGAGGGGTTTTGAGAGGATGAAAGGAAGAGAAGAAGAAGAAATAGTCGACTGAACCAAGTTCTGTGTTCTTAAACCTATGAAACGCGTACTCAGTACTTGTTTTTTGGTCAAGTCAACGAGTTAACTTATACGGGTACTGAGTACGCGTTTGGCACTATTCATACGGGTACTGAGTACGTGTCTCATGTATAGGGAAGGGATGAGAGGACACCATAGCAAGATTTCCTTTCATGTGCCATCCCTTCCCTACATTTGAGAGATAGGAAAGGGATAGCTAGAACCATAGTGCTAGCTCTTATACCTGTTGAAATTGCTTTGACAAAATCATGGTTCATATGGAAGGAGAGATGCAATCTAGTTTTTGAAAACAAATAGCAGACAAGTGTTCAATTAGGTACTGAAATTCAAAGATACTTAGAATTCTGGTACAAGGATCACCCCTTACTAAATCAAGTTAAAATAGGAAGAGATATGATTCCTAACTGGAATCCTCCTAAGAGAACTCATCTGAAATTAAATATTGATGCAGCTTGGATCTCTGCTAATTTGCCAGCAGGTTTTTCTTTAATTCTTAGAAATGATGCAGGAATTCTTGAACAAGGAAGAGCAAGAGCATTCACAGCCTCTACCCCTGAATAAGCGGAAGCCCTGGGACTGTTGCAGGGAGCTAAATGGGCGGCAGAAATTGGTTTGTACAACCTTTCAATAGAATGAGACTGCAAGAACTTTTTTGATTACCTTAATGGAAAATAATCCTCTTTAGAATGGCAGAACATAACCATCTTAGATGATGCTATCAATGAACTCAAGTCTTGTAATAATTTTTTGGGATTTTATTTTGTACCAAGAACAGCTAACAACGTAGCTGACTTAAATGGCTAAATAATCCAAATACTTCAGTTCCCTTCTTAATTGGAGGAAGGAACCTCCGGAATGCATTAGAGTAGCTTTAGAAGTAGATAATCTAATGTTCGGGTTAAGTCCTCCGGCCCGACACTAGATGACTCTACTCACCAAGTTGTAAGGGTTACTAACTCCCCAAGTTAGTCTTTTGAATGCATTTTTAACTCAAAAAAAAAATTTGTATTACTTGATTAGAATTACATAACACCAGGATAATTTCTTCATCCCTTACGATATCAGCAAAACAAGCAGCGATGGTGTTCCAAAAAACAAAAAGTTCTAGCTTTATTAGGCAGATTATGAGCGGCATTGTTGCATGTTCTCTTAACATGACTTACTTGACTTATAATTATAGTACTAGACAAAAGATGCTTTATTTCTTCTACAATCCCCTGACTCCACCAATTTACATAAGGGGTAGCATCTGTGATAGACTTTACTACATTAATACAGTCCGATTTAAAAATAACATTGTTAAGATTAAAAGACTTGGCCCATAAAACAATTTCTTTGAAATCCAAGCACTCCGTTTGTTCAACATCTAGTCCTCCATAGCAGAATCTCCCTCTGATGCCCTGGAAACTTCCTGCATGATTACGAGCTATTAGGCCAATACCAAAATTTTTATCATTATAGAAAGCATCAATGTTAATCTTTATGTAGTTCAGAGGAGGAGGATTCCATCTATTAGGTATATCTCTGTCAGAGAAAGTGTTATCATGTTTTTCGGCTCTTTTAATCGATTGCACCAAACTGTTAATGTTTTTTTCTATCATAAAGTTGCATGGACTTTTATGCTTAAATATTCTGTCACACCTATTCTTCCAAATGTACCAGGCAGTTTCCATCATTAGAATAATGTTTTCTTCATTCTCCAAATCTTTAGAAAACCAGCTGTTTATCCAAGATGAAACTGTAGTTTGGCTTTTATGAACATTATGGGTATTAACATTCATGAGCAGCCAGACTGATCTTGCATAGTCACAGTTGATGATCAGATGTTCTAGAGTTTCTTGATCAGCATGACAGTGAGGACATAGAGTATCAATGTCCCTTTTGTATCTACTGAGTTTTACTCTTTTTGGACAATGTCTTTCAGAAATTTCCAAATAAAGAGTTTTATCTTATGAGGTATTTTAACTTTCCACAAGGATTTCCATGTCTTCTTTTGAATTACCTGCTGTTGTTGATAATCTTGATAGGACTGTGTTGTTAAGACTTTGTAAGCTGACCTAACTAAAAAGTTACCTGTGTTGTTTGATTCCCATACCAAAGAATCACTACCTTGTTGACTCAGATACATGCTAGTAATCAGAGTTGCAGTGTGTTGGGGAAACACTTCCTTTATCAAAGGATATTCCACCTCCTTGGATTTTGTAGCATTAAATCACAGACAAACACAATTCTTACTGGATCAGTAAAGTCACCTTTAGGGACAGGAGGATGGTCTAAACTTATAACCCATTTATCATACCAAACCATAATTTTGGTACCACACTTTACATTCCATCTACGATGCTTTCTAACTTGTTGGAGACCTTCTTCTATTCCTTTCCAGATCCAAGAGGAATTTTGATGTTCTTCTTGCAGGTGAAGGAATTCACAATGAGGTTAGTATTTAGGTTTTAATATTTTGACCCAGAGTTGATCAGACTCAATGCAAAGTCTCCAAGATAATTTGGTAATCAATGCCATGTTGTATTGTTCTAAATTTCTAAAACCCAGACTCCATCACATTTAGAATATGATAAAGAGTTCCAAGCAATCCGATTTAAACCTTTTTTGTTTTTATGACCCCACCAGAATCTTCTTTGAATGGTATTCAGCTTATTTATTGTATGTTTTGGAATTTTGAAGTTACTCATATAATGTGAAGGGATGGTGTTTAAGACTAATTTTACCATTGTATTTCTGGCTGCTTGATTTAGAATCTTAGAATTCCAACCCTGAAGCCTATTTTCAAAGGATTCATTGATATGTTGAAAATAATTAACCTTGTTTTTATCCAATAAAATTGTCAAACCCGAATATTTGTCTGAAGAACATAGCTGTTTCACTCCTAATGTTTTGACAACATTTAATTTTTCCTCAGTGGATATATCGCCTGTAATGAAAGTTGTTGATTTTGTAAAGTTTATTGATTGACCTGAGAGGGGTCCAAAATCTTGTAGAATATGCTGAATGTGCTCTATATTTCTCTAATCTGCTTGGAAAAATAACAAACAATCATCTGCAAATAACAGATGATTGATTGAAGGAGCATTTTTTAACTACTTCACCTTGAATCTGAAGATTTTCCTCATCTCTATTAAGACTTCTTGTAAGAAATTCCATTGCAATAATGAAAAGATAGGGGGACAGAGGATCCCCCTGTCTTAATCCTCTTGTCGGAATATATTCATCACAAGAACTTACATTAGTCCTAATGGAGATAGAAGTAGTATTTATACATCGATATATAAGTAGTCTTCAATCTTCAGAGAAACCAAGGCATTCTAGCATTTTATTTATGAAACTCCATTCCAAACGATCGAACGCTTTGGACATATCCAGTTTCAGAGTAATCTGAGGTACTTTATTCTTAGATTTCTTCATTGAATGGATTAACTCATGAGCTATGATGATATTACCATTGATGAGTCTTTTAGGCACATATGCCGCTTGGGTAGGAGAGATTATCCTATGCATGAGGGGTTTCATTCTGGTTACCAATAATTTTGAGATAATCTTATATGTAATATTACAAAGGCTAATTGGCCTATAGTCATTGGGAGTATCAAGATGTTTTGTTTTAGGAATTAAGCAAATGGCGGTTTGATTCAGACCTGAGGGCATCTGTTTTTTTGAGAAGAAATTTCGGATCACATCTGCAATATCATCTCCAACTGTTGACCATTGAGTTTGGAAGAAGCCATCTGGGAATCCATCCGGGCCTGGAGAGTTCCAACTCTTTAAACTTTTAATCACACTATAAATTTCGTCTTTAGTTGGCATTTTCATGAGAATATCATTATCCAAAGGAGATATAACTGCATAAATATGACTAAAGGAAGAATTCTGAATTGGCTCAGTTGTGGAGGCAATATTCGAGAAATGGTTAGTAAAGAGACCTGCCAGTTTTTCTCTAGTTTGATACCACTTACCATTCAAGTCTCGAAGGGCTATAATGTTGTTTCTTGATCTTCTTCTATTAGATAAGGCATGGAAATATAAAGTATTGTTATCTGCATCCATAATCCAGTAATCACCAGATTTTTGTTGCCAGCAATCAGCTTCAAATTTTTTTCCAATGTTGGATTTGATCTATAGTATCATGAATGTAGTTACTATTCTGATCACTAAAAGGCTGAGATTGTAAAACTTGTAACTGAGACTTGGGAGTGGATATATGTTGTTTGATATATCCAAAATCATTTCTGCTCCATTGAGTTAAATTCCTTCTCGTTGTTGTTAATTTTCTCCCAATATTTTGAGAAGTTTTACCAGAGACTGACTTAGACCATGGTGTTGTGATAGTCTGAGCACATGTTGGATCTTTTAACCAGGATCTGTAAAACTTCCAAGCATTTCTAGTCCTAGAACAATCAGCTTCAGTTACTAGTAGAATTGGACAATGATCTGAGCTAATAAATGGGAGGTGATCAACTTTGAGTCAGGATAGCTTATTTTCTACTGAGAAAATTATGCCGGGCTAAGTCTATTCTGGCTCTTTTGTAACCTTTCTCATTTATCCTATTAGTCCAGGTATAATTATTACCCACAAAACCCATGTCCATAAGTCCAGCTTCATCAATGGTATTACATACCCCACTGATTTATGGAAGAATTATGAGATGGTTGACCCCTAGTATGAAGATGAACATTTAAATCCCCATGACTACCCAAGGATGGAATTTTTTTCACTAAGCTCTTTAATAAAATTCCACTGATTTTGTTTCAACTCATTATAGGTTGAACCATACATGCAGGTGAGAAGCCATTCTTCTTTAGAAAGGTTGGATGTGGTTAATAAATGTATCATGTTATCCTTAGAGCACACAACATCACAAGGAAATCCATTCTTCCATAGAAGAATTATACCACCAGATAAACCATTTGAACTGATGAACAATAAATTTGGGTAGCGAAAAGAATGTGTTAAGGCTTTGGCTTTATCTTCGCTAATTTTTGTTTCTACCAGGAACATGATTTATGGGTTATGATTTTTAACAATTTCAGCTAGATAGTCTCTAGTATTTTTTGAAGAAAAACCTTGTACATTCCAGGTAAAGATTTTCATGTTTTTTGAAAATTTTCTACCAAATTTAGACAGATCAAAGTAGTAACTGGAAAATTGAAAATGAAAGATGATATTTCTGAAATGAATTTGAAAATTTCCATTGCTTTGCTCCCTCTAAAAGGTCTTCTGCGGATAAGGTTGGTTGTTTCAAGGCTTTAAGCCTTCGGACCCCGTGGAGAACTTCGGTTTTAGAGCCATATTTGAGAAAGAAAGGGACATATCTTCCATCTTGTTTTGAACTTCCTTGAGCTGAGATTGCATGGGAAGGAAAGAGTGTGAAGTAAATTGTGTAAGAAATATTTAGAAAAAGAATAATAGAAGACGCAAGCTTGAGATACAGGGTTTGCCTCTCTTCAGCTGGGTGAATGTTGGAAACATGTAAGAAAATTTAGAGAGAAAGAACTGATGGAAGAAAGAGAAGAAAAAATAGAGTAAAATAGGCGGCTAGAAAACCTGCAGGGATAAAGTTCAATGAGAATAAAAAGTAGGATATTTTTTAAGGTTCTGCAAAGAAGATACGGATGTAAAGAGAGAAATTTTTCTTCTTAAAGATGATAAAAACAAGGTAAGAAGGAGGTGAAGATTGTAATAGAAGGAAAGAGGAGACAGATAGACAAAACTGCTCTACGTGTCTCAGGCGATAATCCCAGTGTTGCTGATCAATACCTACACGTAAAGGAAAATAAAATCCATTAATAATCAAAAATTAATGCATGTAAGAAAAGATGGTATCAAATGGAAGATATGATAAACATGGAAGCATGCAATTATAAGAGAAAATAGATCAGAGTATATAGAAATCAAAGAATTAAGGAAGAAAAAGAGAACGAGTTGACTCAATGTTTTTCGGTTCAAAACTCCCCGACAGACACCAAGTTGGATCGGTGAGTTTAATTCATAAAGTCAAAGGATTAACAGATAAGTTTTTCCAACCAAAAACCTAGGCCGTGAATAAAACATCCAACTGTCATCCTACTACTTAAATCCGTTTGTTACTCACCTACCTTATTTGACTCAAAAAACCCTAATACTTTCGCACACAACTGCCTCCATCATTCCCTCGTTCCTCTCCTTATTTCTTTCTCTCATATTTTTGCATCTTCTTCTTTTTCAAAATCTCATACAACAACAAGAGCAACGACAACAATTCGACTTCTCAATTACCCAAACTCAAAGAAAAACTTTTATCTTCTAAACACAATTTAGGGTTTGTATGACGTTAAAAATGAAGTTAAGGTTTGATTCCGCTAGTGGATATTCATCTATTGGTAAAAGATTTGAAGGTTAGAATGTAATCATGAGTTAAGGTTTATGGATGATGTTAAGTTTAAAGGAATATCACGAGAAATTGGGTATGATTCGGTTCCTGTACAACTCGTGTACATACTAGTTGATTCTTAAATATTGACTTTTCAGATTATCTAAGAAGATTTCATACAATCAAGTACAAGAATTCCGTCGATCCATACTTATTGATTATATATAATAAGAAATTGTCCATACAGGTTTCTGGACGAAAAATTTGGCGATGTACTTGGTACCCTCTCCTTTTCAAGATCGATTTGTTAGGAAAACAGATGACAGATATCAAGCTAGATATAGATCATCAAATGGACCTTAAGTTTGCCAAGTTTTTGAGTTCTTTCAAGATTTATCTAGCTGGAAATCCTAAATTGATCGAAGATCAAGGAGAACTATATTACAAGTCTAAAGAAGATAATTCTTATGGTGTTGATGAAGAAGCTGAATCTCTTAAAATGGAGTTAATTATCTATTTTTTTTGTTTAAAACAAAGATATTGATTCACTTATAGGTGTGAGCTTACAATTTCAAGAAGTTGCAAAACCATATATAAGTGACTACTCCAAGTTAAATAAAATCAAAACAAGGAAGGTGAATGATTATGAAGGATTGTACTGCTTGAGCAAGTTTGACGAGAATTTTGAAGATCTTGAATACTTAAAGGAGTTATTATTTCACCCCCATAAAAAACAAAATATTGTATATATATTATTTTTGTTATCATCTGATGATAGTTGCTCGTTATTTGATTAAAGTAATTGTATTGTTGTCTCGTCAATTTTTTGTGAGAAGTTGATTCTTCTATGGATTCCTAGCTTGGGGTACCGAATAAATTCTAGCTTATACATTTGAGTATTCATTTTTGTATGAAAGATGCCGGAATTCGAGATGATAGGAAGTTGTTTGTTGAACTGTTAGAGTTAAATAGAATATTGATAGTCTTGTTAGTTAAAATAGTTAAAATAAAGAAGACACTAGAAATGTCGGGTAAAATATTAGGAAGTGTAGTGTGGAGATTGAATGGTGATAATGATGGAAATAGCACTATAAAATATATATGTCTGAAAATATAACACGATTATTTCGTGTTAACTTTTGGAGAGAAAAAAACATAACAAAGTGCAACAAGTTTAAGTTTCTGGCACAATATATCATCGGCAACGACACATTAGCAGGCTTCTGTATATATCATTAAATTTAACACGAATAGGGTAGCTAAAGCATACTCGAGACATAATAGAGGGAGTTATATCTGCAAAAATAACGATAACAACAATTATATCAATGCAGTAACCTTCCGGCATCATCACAACTTTATTGGCAAAGCCTTGGGAAATGCTAATGATAGCCAAAGTGGCGATAAATTGACATTGGGTAAATGTTTGCTTTAAACGAACTCGGAAAATCAAGTACAATTCATCATGTGAAGCATCGAAGTACCAGATATCAACTGATTGATAGGTTTAATCCCACAGTTCACACTACAACAAATTCTAGGGAAGCCATCAAACAGCCGAGGGATTGGGAAAGCCATTCAACCGCAGAAAGTCGACAGAGAGTCTTTTAGGCAACAATTTGAGATTTTATAGTACTTAATTTCTTGAGCCAAATCGTTCTAGATTACTCAATGGAGTAATATACCATTTTGAATTAAAAGTAACTTAGTGAATCTGTATCGTCCACTGTCTGCAGTTTTAGGCTAAGTTTAATGGTTCTCCAAGTTCAAGATTCAAGCTTGAAAATACAATTGGTTGAATGCTTGGGGTGGAGAAATAATATTGTTGCTATCAGATGTAGATATTATTATTGCTCAAGATAAAACTATTACTCAATCTATCTGGATTTTAGTTCGGGGGGTACCGTTTTCATTATGGAATCAAAAAACTTTCGAAACAATTGGTGTTAAATGCGGTGGTCTGTTGGAAATTGTTGAGGATACTAGTAAGGGTTGGAATTTATTTGTTATGAAGTTAAAAGTATGTGGTCCAATTCCTGAACATCATTTCATCAAGGAGATTGATTTTAAAGATCTTCCCTTCAAAGTTTTGATTTCTAAGGATTCTGAGAATTCTTCAAAAATTCTTAATAACCTCGGTAGGATTAAAGCGAGTAATCAAGTTCTTGGATCTGGTAGCTCACCGAAAAATAGTTCTTTGGAATCTGATGTTCCATTATTCAAGGTCAAACTTATTATTGTTCAAAGAACAAGTGTTGACATTTTAGGGGCTCCTCCTCCTAGGCTAACGACTCTATATCCTGTAACTTTGCCAATTTTAAGACCTCTCAGTCACAAGAGCATGCTCATCTGTCTGGAAATTTGTCCCATCCAGATTCTGGTGTTAGACCTATGAATGAAAATTAAGGGTTTGAGAATGGTCTTATTATATCCAACGGTTCATCTTCTTTGGGACATTCTTCTAAAACCGTCCAGATGGAGCCTGAGAATTGGGTTAAAGCTAAATGCATCGGTAAATTTCCACATGGGCTTATTTCGCATATTGGGAAAAGCTTTAAAATATTATTCGATTTAGATCAGTCCTCAAATTATCAAGGAAAGTCACCAAAATCTGAAGGTGAAATGGTTTGGAGCGGTGCAACTATCAATCTTTGGGATGACGATGATTTATCCTCTAAATCTTCTGGGGAGCATAGAAGGTTATGTGGAGAATTAGAACTCAAAGCTGCTCGAGACTCAATTGGTACTTGTGTTGATAATTGTTCGTGCTTGGCTCATCAGCGGGTATGCCCTACAGATTCTTATAATATATCTAATTCTAATGAGATGGTTCATGATTCACAACCAAGTTCTTCTTCTTCGTAATTGATAGTGAACTCTAATTCTTCTGCTCAATCTAGCATTCAATCTAGCATGCCTATTTTTTCTCCGACATCTGAATTTTTTCATCAAGCTCTTATAGATTCATTTAAAGAGGCAACGGTAATCAATTATCTCCACTCCCATTTAGACTTTAATATTATTAAGCAAGTTGGGAATGCCAGCATCCGTTTATGAGTTCATAAGAGTTCTTATGCATGCTGAAACCCAAAACCCAAATGCTGTCAATTTGAATGCGGGAATTGAAGAAAGTTTAATACCATTTATTGGAAAGTTAGAGGTTTGAGGAATTGTATAAAAAAAGGTGTTGTTAAGAGATGGATAGATCTCTATAAACCAGACCTGATTGTTTTCCAAGAGACCTTACTTGAATCTTGTAATGATTCAATGGTTTCTCAGATACGGCGTAGTATGAATCATAGTTGGGTAGCTCTGGATTCTATTGGAAGATCGGGGGGGATTCTAGTCATTTAGAATTATGATGTTGTAGAGATGGCGGATCATATTATTGGGACTTTTAGTGTCAACATTCATTTCAAAAACTCTATTGATAATTTTTATTGGCTTTTTTCGGGAGTGTATGGTCCTTGTGAAGTTTCTGAAAGGAAAAGACTTTGGAGGGAGCTGTCCTTGATGAACCAAATTTGGGATCTCCCTTGGTGTTTGGGTGGAGATTTTAACAAAGTTAGAATTATATCTGAAAGAAAAGGTTGCTATAATATATCTGGCGGCATGAGAGATTTTGGGATTTTTTACGATACAAATGAGCTAAATGATCTCCCAATTGTTGGAGCCAAGTTCACTTGGGTGAAAAAGGTCATATTTCTGCCAGAAGTAAAATTGACAGATTTATGGTTAGTTCTGCTTGGGATGGTCATTATCCTGCTATTTCTGCCAAATCCTTCGGTAGGTCTTTCTCTGATCATAAACCTATTTGGCTTTCTTACGATTTGGAAGATTGGGGTCCTCCTATATGGAGATTTGAGTTCATGTGGCTCTTAGAACTAGATTTCATGGACTTAATGAAGCAATTGTGGTCTTCTCTTGATAATATATGTTTTCTCTGGATCTGCTGGGTATGTTCTTGCTAAAAAAATTCAAGCCTTTAAAGTTTTAAATAGAGAGTGAAACAAGGATTTTTTTTTGGCAGAATAAAAAGAAAATGTGAAAAGAACTGCTTGGGAATTAGCTTGCTTGACCAAAAAATTGATGATGAGAGTATCACTGATTCCCAAATAATTTTTCATGATAACTTAATGCTTGAAAGCGAGAAGCTGACCGATATGAAGGAATTATTTTGGCGAGACAAGTCAAGGGTTCAAAGGGTTGAAGAAGGTGAAATAAATACCTTTTTTTCATAGAATTACCAAGATTAGGAGAAGGTACAACTCTTTCTCTAGTATGAAGATTGGTTTAGTAATTATTGGGGACAAACAGGTCATCAAAAACTATATTTTGGATCATTTTAAATCCAGATTCAAACTGGCTGACAATACTCAACTCCTGCTCTCGGAAATGAACTTTAAGAAGATCTCTGTTGATGATGTTGTCTGGTTGGAAAGACCCATATCTGATGATGAAGTCTTTTCAGCTCTCCATTTGTTAGGCCAAAAAAGGGCCCCTGGACCTGGTGGGTTTCAAGTCAGCATCATTATTAAGTGTTGGTAATTGATGAAAACTGACATCATGAAGGTTTTTAAGGATTTCTAAAGGTCTAGTTTTATTGATTAGAGATTGATGTCTACCTTCCTTGCTCTTATACCCATAAAGAAGGTGGTAGAGGAGGTTAAAGACCTTCGACCTATCAGTCTAACCAACAACGTGTATTACGCTATTTCCAAAGTTCTCGTTGTGAGATTAAAGGTACTACTCCCTAAACTTATATCTAGTCATCAATCGTCCTTGGTAAAAGGTAGACAGATTCTAGATAGTATCTTAGTAGCCAATGAACGTCTCGACTCTAGAATAAAGAAAGGAACCCCAAGGATTATATGTAAAATATATTTGGAAAAGGCCTTTGACAATGTCAAATGGTCCTTTTTGATTGATGTTTTTAAAAATATGGGGTTTGGGGATATTTGGCAAAAATGGATTCTTGGTTGCATTTCAAAACTCCATTTTTCTATCCGCATTAATGGTTCTGTTTTCGGAAAGATTACCTCGGAGAAGGGTCTTCGTCAAGGTGATCCGTTGTCGCCTTTTTTGTTCCTTTTTGTTTCAGAAGTTCTAATAATGCTTTTTGAAAAAGTTGAAGGTGGTGGCCTGCTGGGAGGTTTTCTATCTTCGGATTCTTCTACTGGTGTCAGAGTTAGTCATCTGCAATTTGGTGACAGCACTTTAGTCCTTATAGATGCTAATGCTACTCAAGTAAGAAACCTTCAAATATATTCTTTTATGGTTCCATTGTGCCTCTGGTCTTAAAACAAACTTTGCTAAGTATAGTTTGTTTGAGATGGGAAATGATGATGAGCTAGAAGAGTTCGCTGAAATATTGGGTTGTTATTGCAATAGTTTCCCCACTACCTATCTAGGCATGCCTCTAGGATAGAAAACTGACTTTTCCACTAAATGGGATAAGATACTGGAAATTTTCAAATCTAGGCTAGATGCTTGGAAAAGAAATATCTTGTCCAAAGGAGGTAATCTAACCCTTATTAAAAGTGTGCTTCAAATTATTCCTATCTACTTCTCTTTATTTATGGCTCCTTCTCATGTGATTAAAGCTATTGAGAAAACTATCAGGAATTTCCTATGGGACGAATCCGCCGATATAAAGAAGTTTCACTGGGTTGGTTGGAGGAATGTGTGCAAACTGGCTAATATTGGGGGCTTAGGCATCAAGAATCTAACCTAAGGCTCTTTGGGAAAGGGTTATTAAAGATAAATATGGTAATATTGGGTTTGGGTGGAAGACAAAGCAACCAAGAGACATGCATGGGGTGAGTTTGTGGAGAATTATTTACTCGATCTCGGATGATTTCTTCGAGCAATGTCAATTCAAAATTGGCAAGGGGGACATAATACGGCTTTGGGAGGATAAATGACATCTGGGAGGATAAATGACATCTTAATGGATCTTTTAGTGATTTGTTTCCAAGACTATATCAACTGATTACTAATAAACAAGTTTCTATTTTAGATGCTCAGCAAATTGTGGATGAAGGGATGCAGTGGGACTTAGTTTACTTCATAGAAGACGAATATATGATCAAAATTGAAGAATTGATTATCTTGATGACCATGTTAGAGATTATTAGTCTTGACCCTGGGAAGGAGGATAAACTTATCTGGCTTGGAGATAGCAGGGGCAGTTTTTCGGTCAAAGATTCTTACGAGAAGGCCTCTTCCCGTAACAGTTCAGTAAGTAACTTTCCTAAATCTAAAGTCTGTTCGAGAGCTTGGCCACAAAAAGTGGGATTCTTCCTTTGGCAGGCTTCGTTGGGTAGACTTCCCACCATGGATAATCTTCACGAGATAAAATCATGCTCAACCAATCAGTTTTATGTGAACTCTGTAACAATTGTGAAGAATCTGTAGATCATATTTTCCTTCATTGTTCTGTGGTGTTCAGAATTTGGAAGTATTTTCTAGACGGCGCAAAGAGACAATATATTGTTCCAAGCAATGTTTTAAATGTCCTTACAAGCTGGAAATGTAACAATCTATCTGAAATGGGTAAACAACTGTGTCACAGACTTCCAACTGCTATTCTTTGGGACGTGTGGAAGGGGAGAAACGCTCTTGCCTTTTCTAACAAGGAGTTCCAGATTCAGGACATTGTCCAGGAAAAATAGATGCTTTCCATTGCGCTAAAGGTTCTGCATGCTTCAAAGGCATATATATACTTCCCTAGTTATTGCTGGTTGAAACAAATTCTTTGTTAACCCTCATTAATATTCTATTTTCTTTGGTTTGTTTAAGCTTCTTTCTTTTTTTATGTTGTAGGAGCCGTTTTCCTTCTGCCTATTGGCTGAGGGTTGTTATTTATATTCTTTTTCCTCTTTTTTCGATAAAATCTCTTTGCCAATCCCCAAAAAAAAAATCGTTGCGCTCACGGCTCACCTTTGGACAAAAACATTAAAAAAAAAAAGAAACGAAAAAACCGCCATATTAAGACATTCGTTGGTAATCTATCAACTTCACCCTTTGTACCAAAATCGTTACGCCTAGATACGCCAAACCATTGGGCACAAAATACTTGATTCATGTAAATGTATGAGACTTGGTTCCTAATTCAAGCTGATGTGTATTCAAATGCTTACCTGAACTTCAATCACCATAAGAGTGAGACATGGACTTTAATGAGAATACAAGAGAGGTTAGGTATTCAAATGCTTACCTGAACTTCATAGTGTTTCTTTCTTTAGATTTGTTCGTGATTTGTTATCGAGATACAAGTACATCGGCGATTCAACGCGGCCAAGATCAAGTTCTTCATCAGAAAAATAGATCTAGGTTTTCGGGGTATTCGCTACACATGAAGAATTTTTGGGCAAATTACTCCTCTCTCATAGGAGCACCTCTTTACAAAGAAGAAAATAAATCAAAATGGTCGAATTATAATTTCGAATACCATTCCTTCTCTAGTCTCTATGTACAAGATTTGGGTGTTGTCGTTGTTGTAGATCGCTCTTTCTCTTCGCGATTTATTTGCACGTTGCATCTTACTTGTATTTGTTTCATTATTTTTGATGTACTTGTTTTTCTTGAAAACTATCATGTAAACGCTTCTTTTATGGAATGAAATGCTTATGGTTTGATTAAAAAAAAAAAGGTTAGCTGATTAGTTCCTGTAATTAAAAAAGTCAAGAAAAAGTCAAAAGCTAGGGAAAGGAACCCTTACCTTAATTGATTCCAAGGACTCTTAACGAGTCATCGGTGTTAAAGTAAAAACTACCGGCAGTAAAATGTCTAGCAGTTGAAAAGTTAGTAGCTTTTTCGGGAATCCTCTACTACTTAGTTGAAAAGTTAGTAGCTTCTTCGGGAATCCTCTACTACTTTGATGGCGGCAATAATAACTTGAGTGTTACGATTTAACGTTAAATTTCAGGTGCCCGAATTTTCACGCCAACTATCCCTATCTCCCTCAAGTGTCAGAAAATTGTCTATATTCCATACTCAGACTCTGTATAAAATATTTTATCCGGAATCTCGATGACATAATACGGGTGCAAACATAATCTCCTTGATGGGAGCTGATAATGGTATGGGCTAAAATAGTAGAAACAAATTATTGTGAAGCCACGCGGTCTTCTAGACAGCACGAGCATAGAATCCATATTTCTCTCTGTTTCTACAAATTCTTTAACGAAGTAAAAAATTATTAAAACCCTTTTTCGTTTAAATATTTAGTAAGGAAAAAGGAACTGAAACGTTTCGTTTACAGAGGAATTAAATAAATATTTAGATAAATTTATTTAAGAAATTAATTTTTAATTCCAGTTAATCATTTTTCGAGGAACCGTCGCTGTAGAAATGAGAAACCGAGAGAGAATAAATATAAAAGGAAAAATGTCAAAGCTGATGGATTTTTATCCTTTTTCATACGATTATTATATTAAACAATTTATACTCTGCACTTTAGAAAACAATTAATTTCTATTTGTCGTTTTCGATACCAAATAATTTCAGATCAAAAGATTTGCTTTTAAAAAAATAAAAAAATAAAATAATTGGTAATTCTTTTTTGTCTTTTCTATTATTATTTTCTCATTTGATTAGTAAAGTAGAGTTCACTTTTCCTTTTTTTTTTTTTTTAATTTCTTACAATGATATTACCCTCACAAATAAAAACTGTGAAGGGGCACTTATACGAAATTTTTGTTTAATAATTTCAATTTTCTCTAACAAAAAACAAAAAAATCCAAAAATCAAAATTTTTAGGGTTTATCTTTAAGGACATAAGCTAATCCAGTCACGATTTTCCCCCCTTTCTGAGTGCTCTTTGGTTTAACTGCTGGTGGTTCCCATGGTGAAACAACTACTTTAATCTTCTCTGACTCATCTGAATTACTCTCAATCGGAATCGAAGAAGTGACATCAGTTGTAGTAGTATCTGACTCAGGATTGGTAGCTGATTCGGATTTGGAAACTTTCTGACTGAAGATCAATTCAAATTCTCCAGAGAAATTCTTCGTTTTGATCACACAAGAATCCTTCTTCTGATTATCATCGATCGCAACTTCACTGATCACCTCTTGTGGTGGTGACGGTGGTGATGTAGTGGTCATTGGTGGTGGCGTAATACGAGCGTAAGAAGAAATCCATTTAGATTTCATATAATCAACTTTTCTCCATGGTGGTAAATGCATGCCTTTCTTCTTCAAACTTTGTTTAGCAGCTTCAGAAACAATTCCAACAATCTGTTGAAGACGATCAGATTTACCAACAAAAATCAACGGTAATGCCTGAAGAACAGATCTATAATGCTTGGTTGATCTTGCAATTTCAAACTCTGATCGAAAATCAACATCAAGAATGAATCTCTCTCCATCAATAATCACGTCTATGTATTCATATTCTCCTGTAAAATAATCAATAAATTAATTTTGAGTTCTTCAATTAAATAAAACCGGAGCCAATTTAAGATAGATCATTAAGTACTATTATTACCTGCTGGATAAGCATGAGTTTTTTCCCAACGAGATTTACAAATTGAAGCATCATATCCAAGAATTAATAAACCTTCTATAACAATTATCCGGCAATCATCTTTTCGTGGTTTATAGATCTTGTTTTTCTCTACGATTTTTGAAGTATCCGAAAAGAGATTTCTTTCTACTATACTAGGGCACTGAATTAAACTCTGTAAACAAACAAAACAAAAACAATGATCAGAAATAATCCCTAAATTGTTCAAGCAATCGAGGATTTGGAAGGAAATCATCAGATTAGTGTAAATACCTTGAGATATTCAGAAGCTTCAGCAGAGGATGATGAAATGGAATCAGTAAAACCACCACAACAAAATTCGAATTCATCATCAGAACTATCAGTGGTACAATTGTTACTACCATTGAAACAATTACGGCCAGCACATTTCTGAGATTGTTTTGAATCATTATGACTTTCTTCGATAAAACACTGAACCATTTTTGCTAAACAAACAGAACTCGGTTCCACCAAATCTGCATTAGTAACAACATCTTTGTTATTGTTGTTGTGATGATCACCTAATTTTTCTGCTGCTGAATTTCTGAGAAATTGACGTTCGAACAATCTCTTAAACCTAGATTTCACTACTAGTTTTACTGGATCAGTCCTGATCGATGCTGGTGTAACTGCCGCTGTTGTTGACGAATATTCTTTAGCCGTGGTAGAATCAATTGGTTGTATCTTCATAGTTTGAAAAGGCATGATTTAATATGTATTCTGACTTTAATCAGTTAAACACTTCAAAGTTCATAGACTGAACCTGAGTGATGATTTATGATCTCTTCTAAGCTATATAAAACCCTGAAAATCACACAACAAATCTTTGCCAGAACAATCAACCGGAATAATTTTCAATCCCACAATAATCCAAACGATGATCTATAAAGAGAAAATTCCGTCGAAATCTGTAAAACCCCTCTTTTGGATCTCTATCTCAAAAAAGTAAAAAAAACAAGCAAAAATTCCCTAATCTTGATACCTTACTCAAAAGCTTATAATACTAATTTCTTTGTTGTAATTGGATTGAATAAGAAAAATCGAATCGAATAACTTGTAAATTCTACTAGTACTAAACAAAGGAAAATGTTGCTTTCGGTTTTGGTTTTTGTTAGGGTTTTTTTAATTCAAAGTTCATGAAAAGCATGACAACAACTGCAGTAATCAAGAAACAACTACACTGGCGATTGTTTGATAAACAATCAACCGGAATCTTCATTTCCGGTGGTGAATGTCTTCCAGTTTGATACCGGAGGAGAGGTTTCTTGAGAATAAGAAGAAGAGTATCAGTCGTTGGTTCGGTGGTGAAGGAAGAGTTAGAAAAATATGTGAGTCAATACAAGGGGTTTTATAAAGGTTTTCAAGTAAATGGATATTCCACGTGTAAGCATATGTGGCATGAATTAATTATTTAATTACGTGTGAGAAAATGCTGCGTGTGTGGGAGAGTGGTCGTTGATGTGTGCAGCCTCACTAAACGACACGATGTGTTGTTTGAATGTGCAACATACGTTTCGTGGGAGGCTTTTATTTACTGAAATACCCCTAGTATATGAGAATATTCCTCGTCTTTATTTTTGTGAAAACTACAGAAACGTGTGATTCGTGATACACCCCTTTTTTTTCTTTTGATAATAATAATAGGCTGATAGACCATGATTTCAATGGAAGAACGATACCACCCACCCATCATCTCCACTCTCAGCAACTGCATTTACCCTGATATACCAGACCATGATTTGTTGGTTAATCAGTTCCATTTTTAGAGGATAAGAATTTGCTTTTTAAACTAGCATATCTAGGACCGTCCCATAAGACTAAGTTTTACGGGCTAGATTGAGCTACTAGATTAGTCAAAAAATGTTGCAATTCAAAAAAAAAAATGTTGTCTATTTGTTAACACTAGTTCTTTCTCCTAGTATTTGCTCACACTAGAAGTAGTAGCGAGATAGTTTGAATGGTTCAGCGTAACAAAAATCACCTTTTCGCTGAATGTTTCAGCGCATCTAGATTTATTTTTTGATCTGACGGCTGAGATTGGTTGCGCTGAACCAAACAGCGTTGGGCGTTGTTTGATTCTGCGACTAGCATGCTAGATTAGCACTGCCATAGGACTTATGAGCTTGTCCTATCTGACGTGGACTGCTAATCTAGCTGCTAGATTAGCACACCATAGGACTTATAGCCTGTTTGGATTGCACATCAAAGTAACTTTTCGTCAGAAGTCAGTTTGACTGTCAAATTTCAAAACGACTTCTAAAAATCGAAAAGTTAACTTTTTGTGAAGCAAAATAGTTTTGCTTCTGACTTTTGCTTATGATTTCAATTTCTGGAGAAGCGGAAGTTAAAAACAGATTTGTATCTAAACGCGTTATTAGCCTAACAGGATCCCAAACTATAGGTTTAACCTATACATTTTAAGAAATAATTTTTCGACTTGATTGTGTTAAAGATTTGGTTGGAATTTGAGTTTCTCTTTTTTCTTTGCTTTGTAAAATAATTATGAATGAACACAGGACTTGATGCACAGTGTACGCGCAAATGACATAGGTACAATAGCCAATAACTAATGTGCCCCCTAAAATACATAACAGTTGCATTACAATCCCAATTTAGGTTTTCACATTTACAACTTTTTTTTTCTTTTGGAATAAATTGAGCAATCAAATAAACCATAAATTTATCAAGAAAAAGAAATAGTAAAAAATCTAATCAAGCGTCACTTAAATTAAAGAAGTAAAATTATTGAATGCAGTATCGCTTAGATGGTCGTTTGGCAAGTAAATATAGCTCATGCGCAAATTTACTTTGAGAGTAAGTTAAACTTTGCTATAGTATTAAATTTAAGATTATTTTATCTAAATTCTTTACTTGTTGTGTAAGTATATTATCCATTGTAAACCCAGTTTCCAAGTAAAACAATGGATTGATAATAATGCTCGCCTAGCTGCTAGTTAATAATCTTATGTGAGACTAAGTCCTATGGGCTTCATTAGCCAAAAAGTGTTGCAGTTCAAAGAAAAAAATGTCTATTTGTTAACATTAGTTCTCTCTCATAGCAATTGCTTGCATGTGAACTAGTAGCTAAATAGTTGATCTGAATGGTTCAATCACTTTTTCGCGGATTGGTTTAGCGCATCTAAATTTAGTTTTTGATCCGACGGCTCAGATGGTTGCGATGAACCATTCAATGCAATCTAAATCTACTTTTCGTTGAATGATTCAGCGCAACTTCCTAAGTCTACTTTTCGCTGAATGATTCAACTGTCTTGGTTAAAGGAAAAAGAGTTCTGGACTGATTGGTTGGGCAAGAGCTGATGAATGTCGAGAAATTTTAGATCTAGAGAAGCCTGGGAATACTGTGCCCATTGGGTTTGAACTAGGTGGCACCCCAACCATCTAGTATGCTAGATTAGAACTACCATAGGACTTAAGAGGTTGCCCTACCTGCTAGATTAGCACACCATATGACTTATCCTCACATATTTATTTACCATCGATTTCAAGAAAATTAGCAATCCATTAACGTAAATGTCATGACCAGAAAATACATAACTTATTAAATTACAATTTAAAACTACCACGGTCAATTTACACGGAAATGAGTGTACCTTTTTTTTTTTGAAGGTTAACAAACAAAAACCAACAAAAAAACAAAAGCTAAGAAGAAGAATCCTCACTAAACAAATGAGTAATACAAGAAGGAGGAGAGGTTAACCACTGATTAGACAGTTGGTTCTGAACAGCATAAGCTGCCAAGGAATGAGCCATGAAATTGGCTTCCTTTTTGATAAAGTTAAAATCAACAGACGTAAAGTTCCCTAGCTTGTCTTTGATTTTTCCAATAGTATTCTTAATACGCCAAGGGACTGGGAAATTATTGTACTTGAGAGAATTGATCACAGTGAGTGAATCACCTTCAACGATAATGTGCCTCATAGCCTTGCTGATGGCAAGCTCAATTCCCACCAAAGCACCATGAGCTTCAGCTTCTACAGGGATGCTGAATGCGAAAACTTGTGTCTGACACCCATTAAACTCACAATTGTAGTTCCTTGCCACTGCCGCGCAGGCGAAACCTCTAATTCCAGCAGCACCATCAAAATTTATTTTCATTTTTGACTGAGTGGGAGGGGACCAAACAGTCTCGGCAGAGTCTAGTAAGTCTTGTTCAGAAGGCAGAGTGGTATCGTTTTGAATGTTGGTATCACGGTGGAACCAGTAATAAGTCTCTTGAAGCATTTTCTGAATATGCACAGTGCCTTTGTTGAAGACTATGTTATTCCTGGTCTTCCATATACTCCAGAACAGACAAATCCCCATTTTTAACTTTGAGTAGTCTCCACCTTCTAATAACCAACTCTTGATATAGTGGTGAACTGAGAGATTTAGGCTTGCATCAATTCTGAGAGTCAGGTGAGAAGCAAAAAGAACAGCTTGAGATACAGGGCAGTATAGGAACAAGTGTTCCAAAGTTTCAACAACACCATTACACATCCTGCACTCTGTATTAATATCTTTGTAGTATGTCATCATCCTGCTACCAACTGCAATACCATTATTAAGAATTATCCAAGCAAATATTTGAAGATTGGGTGCCAAAACTTTTACCTGCCAGAATTTCTTCCAAGGAATATTTCCAGCATTACCATAATGAGAGGAAGAAGGAGCTCTGTCATTTAAAGTTTTGATGAAGGATTTTGCTGTAAAGACCCCATTAGGATGGTGAAGCCAAAGTAATTTATCCTCAGTCCCTTCTTCACTGATGTTAGGCAAGTGGATATCCAATATAGTCTCGACTTCATGCGACTAGAAGCATAGCTGGAGTTTGTTTATATCCCACCTTGGAGGGTTCTGTAGGATAAGTTCACTAACTAAAACAAGCTGCTCTGTTGAAAGAAAATTGGGGATAGGCCTCTTGTTATGAAGTTTCAGAATCCAAGGGTCAGTCTTGATATGTATCTTCTCTCCATTACCAACTGCCCAACAACACCCTTCCTTCATCTCACTTTTGCAACCTAACATAGCAGACCATGTAGAGGAACATTTTTGGGGTTTCGTCATTTCCTAGAAGTTGTCTTTTTGGAGATATTTAGCCCTCATAAGCTGACACCACAGACAATCATCATTTTCTAGGAATTTCCAGACAAGTTTAGCAATCATGACTTTATTTAAGTGTTGCAGAGTTCTAATTCCTAACCCACCTACATCTTTTGATTTTTCAAATTGTTTCCAGTTGATAAAGTGGGTTTTCCTTACCTCTCTAGCTTGGCCCCACCAGAATTTTCTCATAGTTCTGGTAAGTATTTCCAGCACCTTCTTAGGTATCAGGGATGTCGCCATATAGTACGGAGGTATGAGCCCAAGGACATGCTTGATCATGATGGTTCTGCCTGCATAGGTTAAGTGAATTCGCTTCCAAACTGCCAGCTTAGTGTCGAATTTATCATTAAGAAAATCATGGGAATCAATTTTGTAGGATGACTTTAGAAGCTGATGGCCAAGATATTTGTCGTTAATCTGCATCTGTTTCACCCCTAGCCTGTTAGCAATTTCAGTTCTTCTGTTGGGTCTGACTCCTTTGCTGAAGTGAATTGACGACTTCTGCATGTTTGCACATTGACCTGACCAGGAAGTATATATATCAAGAATACTTTGTAGTGTGTCGATGGTCAGTTCATCAAGGTTCCCAAATAGAATGAGATCATCAGCGAACATTAAATGGGACACTGAAGGAGCGTTTCTACAAATCTTGTACCCGTTGTAAAGAGCATTATTCTCCATAGTTCGCGTGAGCCACGACAGACCTTGAGCGCAAAGAATGTATAGGTACGGAGATAGTTGGCAGACCTGACGAAGATCTCTTTCACTGGTGAAGTAACCCTCAACTTGGCCATTAATAATAAGCGAAAAAGAGGCGGTCGAAACACAGTTCATAATGAGATCACGTGTCTTGCCAATAATACCAAAAGCTCTCAAGCAGTGGCTTAAAAATATCCAACTCACTTTATCATAAGCTTTACTGATGTCAATTTTAAGTGCAAAAGCACCTATTATAGAAGAAGAATTTGACATTGTATGAAATATCTCTTTTGCAGCTACAATATTGTCAATAATCATTCTTTCAGGTATGAAGGCTGACTGTGCATTATCTACTGGATTATTTAGATGAATTCTCAGTCTTTGTGCAATAATCTTAGTAATAACCTTGTAGATGACATTAGTGAGGGCAATGGGCCTAAAATCAGCAGGTAGAGAGGGGTTTTTTTACCTTTGGGATCAAGCAAATATTAGTATGATTAAGTCCTGAGGGAAGCGATGCAGAAGCAAAGCAAGTTTTGATAGTTTGAGCAACTTCTTCTCCAATACGGTCCCAACATCGTTTAAAGAAAACAGCCGGCATCCCATCAGGCCCCGGAGCTTTGAGATTCTTCATTTTCTTCAGCACATTCCAAATCTCTTCAGTTGTGGGAGTTTGAGCAAGCAGATCATTGTTGGCAGCATCTAGTTTGATTGGAGCTTGGAACTGGATAGTGATGTTATCTTCGTTAGGGTCTCGCTTGAATAGATTAGAGAAGTGATCAACCAGATAAGCCACTACACCATCAGCATTTGTGAGCCAGCTTCCATCAGTTTGTTGAAGAGCTGCAATCTGATTTTTCCTTCTTCTTTGAGTTGCAGCAAGATGAAAAATATGCGTATTTTTATCAACATTGAGGATCCAGTTCACTTTACTCCTTTGCTCATAATATTTGTATTGTAATTGATGGAGAGATTCAATCTTATCACACATTTTTTTCTCATCCTCTCTGATGTCTCTCAAGTGAGCTTCTTTTTGGATGTTGAGAAGTTCAGCCTTAGCGTGTTCCATGGCCTGGAAGATGTTCCCAAAGGATTTCCTGCTCCACTTGTTTAAAGCTTTACCAACTACATTCAGTTTGCCAACAATATTCACCTGCTGAGTGGACCAAGCATCAATCACCACATCTTTGAAATGAGTGTACCAATCTAGTATGATTATGAGGGTTTGTTTTATACGGTGATTAAATCAATAAAACCTCCCAATTAATTCAAAGTCAAATTGTTTACCAAAATTTTCAGATTAAATTGTAAAAACAATCTTTTTTCCTTCTCTTTTGAGATTTTTGAAAATCACTTCCGTTTAAGGTTGCCAAATAAATTATAAGAGTGCTCTGAACGTGTTTTTTTCATAGAGGCTAACATCCGGTGTACACTCTTATATACTCTAACAGTTGCATCAATCAACAAAAGGAAACAACGAAAATCTAATTAAGCATCAATAAAAGTTGAGAAGTAAAACTATCAAGTGCAATGTCGCTTAGTTCCTCTTAGGCTTAGTCCTATGGGCTAGATATCTAGCTGCTAGATTGACCATCCACGTCAGCATGGGCAACCTTCTAAGACTTAGTCTTATGGACTAGATATCTAGCTGCTAGATTGGCCATCCACGTCAGCCTGGGCAACCTCCTAAGTCATATGGTATTGCTAATCTAGCAGCGAAACGCTGAACAAAACAGCGCTAAACGTCGAATGGTTCGGCGCTACATAATTTTATTTTTTTTAAAATTAATCATTTATCTCTCTCCACCTTTTTCCTCTCTCTCTCCAATTTTTTCCCCTCTCTCCCTTTTTTCCTCCCTCCATCACGTTCTTCCTCTTTTTTCCCTCTCTCTCCCTCTCTTTCTTCTCTCTCCATCACATTCTCTCTCAAAAATTAGTAAAATATATAGAGCGCCGAATGGTTCGACGCTTATGTCACTTTTTGAGCGCCGAACGGTTCAGCGTTTCAATCTCGCTGATAGTTGGACTGCGAGCACTTGTTAGGTAAGAGAACTATCAACTATCACTGTTAACTTTTTTCCAACACTTTTTTCTTGATTTGCAACACTTTTTGGCCAATGTAGCACTCCAATCTAGTCCATAGGGGTTAGCCTAAGTCTTATGGGCTAGATATCTAGCAGTTAGATTGGTCATCCACGTCATCTGGGACCACTATAGAACGCTGGTTGGTTCAGCGTCAGCGCTGTTTGGTTCAGCGTTTTAAATCTCAGCCGTTATATCATAAAATTTATCTCTCAGTGTTGAACCGTTCAGCGTTAAAAACACTTTTTGAGCGCTGAACCATTCGGCGTTTCAATCTCGCTGATAGTTGAACTGCGAGCACTTGTTAGGAGAGAGAACTATCAACTGTTAGTGTTAACTTTTTTTCCCACACTTTTTTCATGATTTGCAACACTTTTTGGCCAATCTAGCAGTTCAATCTAGCCCATAGGACAAGTAAATACAATGCACGTGCAAATTTATTTTGAAAGCAAGTAAAATTTTGATGTAGTTATAAATTAAAGATTATTTTATCAAATTACTTGTTGTGCAAGTATATTGTTCACAACAGACCTAATTTCCAAGTATGAAAAATAGTTTCAATCTTAGATGGTTATATATTTTTATTCATCGGCTCTAGAAAATTTAGACATAGCAATTCGTGAAGGGAATATCATGATCCGAAGGTGCATAACTTGTCAAATTAAAATCCGCAAAGTAACTAACACTTAACTAGATTGGACATTTATGATAGTCACAAGAAGAAACATATCAATATTGTGCAGAATAATTAATAACAGATCACATATTGGAATGATATTTAGCAATCGCAGTATGGGTCCTTGAGGGATGCATAAACAACTTTTAAAGTTGGTAATGGATTACGATTATGGTTTTCCCCACTAAACTTATTTTTCTTTTTTGTTTGTGAATGATGGGAAAAGCTCATACTAGCTAAACTTTAGTGGAACATAAAACAAATAATCCAGAAATTTAAAATTGGAGAGTATTTTATGGAGAAAAAGAAGACTTTAATATAGACATAATCAACATTTAATCTCCAATTACATTACTTTAAATCATGTTTTTTTGAAAATTAATGGTGTTTATTAATACTAAAATCCTAATCTAAAACTTTTTGAACATGGGTTTGTAATTTGTGTTCCCTTTAGCAATCTCATAGCGTAATTTAACTAGAAACAAATTAGGGAACCAAAAAGAAAAGGTAAACAGTAGGTAGCTATGGCCGTTTCAGTCGTGTCCTTCAAACTACACTAAGTACAACAATAGGATAATAGAGCCTAATTCATACTATTCCGTTACCTACTTATTATACACTGATCTCATCTTTTATGCATTATCATGCTAGATTTATATGGTCTGATACCAGCTCTATTATGGGCTGATACCAGTCCATTGATCCAACGGTCAGGATCGTTAGAATTTTTTTGTCCTATATGGACTGGTATCAGCCCTTAGTAGAGCTGGTATCAGCTTTTATAAATCATGTTATCATGGCGTCCATTTGTGAAAAACACAGTGTTCTGTAACCAAAAATGTTCATTTGTGTTCTTCATTTGTTCCTTCAATTTTGATTTGTGTTCTCCATTTCATCATGGTTGTTAATGGCTACCAGTTTACTTGAAGGGTACCAAAATCCATATAAGCCTCATTAACAGTGTTATTCGGATGATAACTCTTTACATGATTGGTGCATGGATATTCAGCTGATTTTCCTGTCAATTCGACCTGCCAAGCGATTTGGTTTTGTAGCGTTAAAATAAAATGTTGCGCGTTCGTGCCGATTGAATCATTTTGTTTGAACAATATAAAGAAAAAAGTAAAATGCAGTATGATAAATTGACGAGACATGAACAAAAAAAATGTCCCCTCAAATTGGTCTGATCATAAGTGACAACGGGCATTAGCAACATTTCATTTCATATACGAGAGGAGGTATAAAGCTTCTTTATAAAGGTAAAGATAATAAAAGATGCATGACATTCAATTTCAATTGAAGCATCTTAGAGTACTAGACACGAAGAGACTTTACTTCTCTTTCGAATGGGAGGGAGGGGGGGACAAGAGATTTGGAAAGAGTGGTCCATGAGAATCTTTTCCATGATGCCACTCCTGCACCAAATGGCTTGCAAATACCACACCCGAAACTGCATAGTAGTTAGTTGCTTGGTTGCGTATACCATAATGCTAAGAAATCCCATCTTTGGGCCATCCTGCATGGAGTCTTTATCATGCTCGGGAAAGTCCACGGTAAATACTACACATTACAGGGGGTGCAAGAAGAAACCTGTGGGATACCTTAGTCATGGCAAATAAATATCAACAACAAGCTTTATCAAACTTAACGTTCTCTACTAGTATATGTTTTACGTATGAGAGAGTGCGACGGATCAACCAATCGGTAAAAAGAACGCGATTGGTCATCTAAAAAAAAAAGAGAGCTAGCAATTTAAAGCACCATCCATCAATCCCCACTAGAAGATAGCTATCCATAAGTATGAAGTAAAGTATCCATCCCCCATACAAAAACCATATTAAAGAGAAAGAAAGAAAGAAAGAGCAGAGGCCTTATTCCAATTCCAAACCAAACCCTGTGAATCTCTTCTTTTTTCTTTTACAAAATTAAAAGAGAAGAGAACAGAGTTTGTTGTACTTGTATCATTTTTATTTATTTTTTTGAAATATAAGAAAAAATTCTACACTTGAGGAGGTTCTCTCATAAAAGAATGGGAGGGTGATATATGTGGACCTACCGAGTTGGAGTGGTAGATGAGGTGTCTAATCCTGATGTATGAAAGAAAGATAATGGACCCAACCCAACATTTATTTATTTCATGTTTGGAAAGAAGAAAAGAAGTTTTTTTGTTTTGAATTTGTTTGGTTGGATTGGATTATCAAAGTATCATTCCTCAACTATCCTCCTGTGATACCCAGCTATGCTCCTGCTTTTTTTTTTTTTTTTTTTTTTTTTTGAATTCTGTTTCTGCAAGTACAAGCAAAAATCATAACTAATCTGTATGGGTAATTTTAGCATCCGAAAGCAAATTTGTGTTGCTAAATCCGGAGTGTTAAGTAACCCCTTAGAGCAACTGCAGTGGTGCGAGTATAACCAAAGATCAAAGAGGGAAAAAAAGATTAAATTTTGGGTTTAGTATGGTGTGTGACGCTACGGTGGAAAGACTAAATTTGGTCAGACGTACATTATACGTTCGCCTGGTGTGGGGCGTAGAGTATACCAATGCCTGATTGGGTAGATTCTAAAAAAAAAAAAAAAATGAAAAAAGTGGGGCGGAGGTATAAAGCCCGCCCCACTAAAATGGTTTTGAAAACAAAGAATGGGGCGGGGGTATAATGCCCGCCCCATACAAAAAAAAAAAAAAAAATGGGGCGTAGACTTTATGTACGCCCCATATGGAGCGTAGACTATACCAACGCCTGATGTGGGGCGTGGAATATACGTCCGCCTGATGTGGGACGTGCACTATATGTCCGCCTGGTGGTGGGGCGTGAAGTATACCAACGCTCGACTATATTTGGGTTTAGTCTTGGTCCCAGATCAAATATATTCTGGGTTTTAGTCGTTGATCAAAATTTGATCGATAGTACGTTCCACTACGTCTGTTCAAAAGACCAAATATTTGGGTTTACTCTCCCACTGTGGACGCTCTTAGTTCATGACTTTCACGTTGATGCATTCAGCCAGCCAGTATCAAACTGGCCAATATCTGGCACGAGTATAACCTGTATTATAAGATTGTGAAGCTAATCTTCTTATGGATATGCAATACGTAACATAGATGTATGGTTTGATACTATCCTTTGACAGGAACAAACTCAATGCTCAGCCACAAATGAATTAGATGATTAACACTTGCTGTGGACATAAAGATGATTGATTAAGACGCAAAATGAGAAAAAATCCTCACCCTTGGTCATCACCTGTCCCATTTTCAGCTCACTGCCTGTGTTTTGTGTTTTTGCTATCATTTCTTTTTGAACAAGACCAGATTTGGTACAGATTTACTAAAAAACGTATTAGAAATAGTTTTTTTAGGTTAACATAAATTAAATTAACAATCGTGTTACTTGAACAGCTCATTGACAGCTGCTTGACCGCACTAACTGATGTGGCAATAATTTGGCAGTGAGATGGATCTTTTGTTGTTGACATGTCAGAGAGATGAAACTATAAAGGAGGGACTGTATTCTCTATATTCCTAATTTTTTTTATCTCTTACTCCTCAAATCTCCATGGTGGTTTTAATTTCTGTACACCAAGCTTTTGAGTCTTACTCGATCTTCAAGTATCACTTTGTCATTTTATCAATCGATTTAAGAACACAGATCTAGAATAACAAAATTTCCAGTTCTATCAATCGATGATTGACTGCTTTTTCCAGTGATTAGAAATTATACATTGAATATAATCTTTTTATGATCACCATCAGCTTACTTCCGAACTATTTCAATCAAGCAATCAATTCTTCTCAAATCATTAGATCAAATTTTAGATCGTGTCTAATTAGGTTTTTGCTTATTCAAATGAGAGAAACTTTCGAATAAATTTAAGGGTTTGGATAGTATTCCTTAAATATTGAGTAATGTTTATTGAAGTGTGAATTCTGTAAGAGTATTTTCTAGGTAAAGAATCGTCACGACGGAAAATAAACAAAAGTTTTATTCATTCGACCTTAGATATTTGTGGGAGTGGCATGATATTCACGGTTATGATGATGATGACTTAACATTACTAACAGGTTAATGTTGAAGTGAAAAAAAAAATTTGATTGTTGAAAGAGAAAAATACGACGAAGGAAGATGGTGAGGTGGATAAATAGAAAGTCATTCTTTCCTACGCATCCTTTGCCACGCAAGACTCCGCTGGTAATCAGCTGTTACCCAGCGGGTCATATAGCATTTTCGTTAAATTAAACAGCCTGGATCATAATTAAACTAGTTAACGGAAGTTTAGTTGGTGAGGCTGAGCTAGCCTATGGGATGGACCAGCTTAGTTGGTGGTGGTGCACTGCAGAGTAGTTGGGATGCAACTTGGGGTTGGTTTTAAGGCTTATAAATTAATTTCCTTGAGGGCCCCTCTTTAAAGCCAAAGTTAGAAGAGAGAAGTGAGACCGAGAGATAATAATTCTACTCATTGTCACTCAACAGAAAGTTGGATTATTCAATAATCAGCAACACAATAGTCCTTTGAAATGATCAAATTTTTGTAAATATCAGAATCATTATGAGTGAAGCATCATCTCCATTGCTGATATAATTCACCCCGGGCCTTTTCGCTTTTAGTATTGGACCAAAAATAATTCAGGTATCAACAATATAGTGAAACTCTTCAAGGAGGCAAAGCAAGACATTCTCTGGATAGCGTTAAAAATCAATTATTCAGTGAAACCCCATTTCCATGGATATAAATTACTAAACAAACTAGTGTTGTGCAGTACACTATAATGTAACGAGGATAATGGTGATGATGATGATGGTGATTTGCATAATGAATATCTGATTAAATTATGATGATCCATGTGGGTGGTTAAGTATCATTATCCAAGCACATCGTTATCTGATTACTTATGAAAGTTTGGAGTTTTGTTTAGGCGGAAAAATATTTGATGGGGGCGTTTCTGATGGGGACACGGGGGATAAATCATGTCTTGACACGTGTCTTTGTTATAAATTGAATCCATCAAATTTTGTTTCCAAATATATAAAAGAAATGTATATTTGGTGAAATATTGGTTATCTTAATTGGTGATATTTTATCCTTTATATTTTTAGTAGCAGAATTTGTTAAAATAATTTATTGGAAAAACACATGTCAAGACATGATTTGTCCCCCATGTCCCCATCATAAAACACCCCCATCAAAAATTTACTCTGTTTAGGCTTGGTCACAGTATAGCAACAGATAGGATTCTAACAACTTAAATCAATCTTATTTTTCCTAATTGACCTGGTATTCGAATACCAATTGTGATATATAATAAGATGTTATTTCAAGGTTATATGATGATGCATTGATGTCAATTTTTGATTCTTGTTATGTATTGACTAGTTGTTCTGAAATTTTCTATTTAGATACTAGTATATGTTAAATAATACAGTATGAACTATTAGAGAATTTGGTCTCCGGGGACGGGGTTCCCCACAACCAGAATTTTCCCTTGTTCTATGATGTGAAATGGTACGCACCCACTGTTAATGGGGTAGACCAAGCATTGAAGGAAGGGGCCAAGCCAGGACTACTCTAATGGGGATAAAGGAGGGGGGCCAAAAAAAGCATCATTCTTGCTGGGGGCTAATGGCGTAGCCGATTGCCACTCATAGCCAACACTGCCCCCCCTGAGGGATAACTTAGTGTGCTTGACTACCAAGAACCCTGAAAAAAATGTAGTTTCTAAAGGAAATACCTTTTCGAGTAAAGCCAAGTCTACCCTGTAACTGAAGCCAGTTGGAAGCTCTCCGTCTTGAAAACCCATGACTTCATGTTGACTGAGAAGTAGATTTGTGGATTAGCTGGAAATCATGACATACACACACTCCAGGAAGGATCAAGCAGGGGATTGTAGATCCTAACTACTCCTAGAAGTTAAAGTTTCCTAGACTTCTGGAAGGATACAGTATCACACCATAGTACCAGAGTTTATACAACTGGGTAAATAGTAAAACTAAGTGGTGAAGATTATGCAAATTTATCCAACAAAATATGATAAAACTTTTTTTTCTACCGCGTCATTTTCTGCTGCGTAAACTCTAACTTACATTCTGCTGCTGAAAATTCAACCTACACCACACTAATTTGTACAAAACAATAGAACATAGTTTGGGCTTCTGGTTTTGATTCCCAGCAGGTTCCCTAATCTGCCGAAAAACGTTTAATTAAATGCACTGAAGCTTTCTACTCAAATATATAAACAAGAAACCACTGTAGTTGCTAAATATGACAGTACAGATGCAAACTTGGTAAGCTCAATTAACACTAACAGAATCTGAAAAGCCAACTTTCTTCAGCCATCAGGATCCAGGATAAGCATACTCTCCCACCGGGGATGGATTAAGCTCAATATGAAGTCTTTTTCTGTAGATTCTCAATCTGCAAGCCTAACTAAAAAATAAAAACTTTAAGACAACTACCCTTAACGATTCAAAAACAGTCAGCATATCATTGAAACGTCACAAGACTAAAACCATAAACAGTGGGACAAAAATTACAACCAACTGATGAAACATTTTCTTTATGGAACATTCATCACTTGAATGGATTGCAACATATCAGACACAGCAATGACCAGATCCCCAGACTTAATCATTCCTCTTGCCTTGAGTAAGGAGAAGGTTTTGTTCAGGTTGTTCTCCATGTCGTCAGAGAAATCTAACCGGAAAGGTATCAGTCCCCACTGCAGATTCAAACGCCTTCTAACAGATGTTGTATTTGTGAATGCAAAGATTGGACAGTCAGGTCGGCAACGTGAAAGGAGAGATGCCATGTGGCCCGTCTTCGTGTAAACAAAAAGTGCATCAACCTCTAAGTTGTTGGCTGCAAGTTCATAACATTAACCCTAATCAGAAATTACAACAACAACAAAAAAAAAAAAAAACTAGCAGTGCATGACCTTAAAAGATGGAGAATCATGATTTGAGTGGTGCATACCCATTTTGGCGGCAGAATTGCAGATCTCTTCAGAGATGCTGTCTGAATATGAAGATGCAATGTCCTGAAGCTCCATTGCTTCATGGCGTTTTTCCTCCCTCCACCACTTCTCTATTCTCAAACTGACACTTCTCAGTACAGTCAATGCTTTATCTGGGAATTGACCCATGGCAGACTCCCCAGAAAGCATCAAAGCATCAGCACGCTGCCTCACTGCTTCAGAAACATCAGCAACTTCGGCTCTGGTGGGTGTAGGGTATTCTATCATAGACTCAAGCAACTGTGATGCCACAATGACTGGCTTGTTCAGCTGCCTGCATGTCTGAACAATCCTTTGCTGCGCCGAAGGGACCTGCTCCAATGGGATCTGAGCCCCTAGATCCCCTCTTGCCACCATGGCTCCATCTGATGCCTGAATTATCTCTTTCAGGTTCTTCAAAGAGTCGACACTCTCAATCTTTGCAATAACAGCAATATCGCTGCAAAATAAAATTGTGACATTACCACCTTAGGGTGTAACTTTGCAGTGTATATCGAAAACTTAAAATCTTTTTCCCGCTATAAAAAGTCATGGCAGGCTAAGAAGATAGTTTCACTAAGAAGTAGTAAATCAACATAATCAGGAAATGAGAAGGGACAACTGTTGAACAGCAGTCTCTGACTGACTCACTACATTTCAATTACACAAAGGGAACGATATCCATATAATTGCGATCCAAATATTGCCCCTGTGAAGTGTTCAACCACTACGCAGACATAACAGTTGTATTAACACTAGGAAGCCCCATGTGCTTCCGAGGATGTGTGCAAGAGAATTATCAATCAGTATCAAATTGTCCAAACTACTAGTATGCTATATTTCCTTCTGACCCAAAAAAAAAAAAAAAAAAGTTGACCAATGCACTTAACAGGTGGATTTGCACAGCAAGAGTTACTGAGAACCTGTGTAACAACGACATGCACAAGGGAATCCGTGTCGTCTGTCCAGTACGGCACACGACAACATAACAGAATAGTGTCCAACTTTACTAATATAAACTAACTCACTAATATAAATAATAGATATATCTTGAAAACTAAAATTCAATATTGAACTCCTCTGTTTTAGGAGATATATATATTAAAATTATTTTATTTTTTGTAAATACGCTGGGGTCTGGCCATATTGACACGGACACGCGTGTCAATACCTACTGACACTGCCCCAACTTTTTTTTGGAGCATCATGTTCCACAGGTGAGAACCTACCAAACATGCATATTTGATTGAAGAAGATTTGTAGGAAGAAATCCACTTGAAGCATTATGATGGGCTCAATGTAATATAGCAGACAACAGGCGGAACACCTGAGAAAAAATAGGTACCTATGATTCTGACAACATGTAGATGTGTGCATGTACATGCTGACAAAACAAATGAACCTTAACATATCAGATTGTACTGAAGCTCAGACTTTTAGGTTTGGTCTTAATGCTATACAATTGCCACAGGAAGTACAAGAGCCTATGAGGATGAGAAAGACGATGACCTCAAGTACATACCATGATGATATACGTCTCCGTCTATTCTGGTTTTGTATGTTTCACCCTTCTTATGTTTCATAACCCAGTGACAAACACATAGTGAAAGAAGAAAGCTGTGAGACTGTGGGTGTGGGCTGTGGCAATGGTATGTTTTCTTTCTTTAACTTGGTTTATATGCTAAATAAGCTTTAAGATGTAACCAAGTCAGACTAAAATTTTAAAATGACCGTTATAATAGTTTACCGGTAGGACGTCATTAACGTTATAAGCCATAACAGTCACGTTAAAACACGATAGAATCTTAAAAGACAGATGTTATTTTCGTTATTCTCATTATAATGGCCATTACTGAGTGTTATATTTCACCTGTGTAGCTACAACACTCCAAAATTGAATAAATGATACAGTGTGAGCATGTATTGACACGCGTGTCCGTGTCAATACGGCCAGACACGGCGTAGTTACCAAAATACAAATTATACGATGTATAATTATTTTTTTTTAAATTAGGAGTTTGACTTCGAATATTAGCCGTATACCTTCTAGTTTAGTAAAGTTAGACATTTTCTTATTTTCAATGAGGATCCCTACCTTTACTAGAACCACAAATTGAGATACAAATCCTTCTCCACCTATCTCCTTCAGATTTTTTAATTCTATATGGTGACTCAGTGGACAGTTTAACTACTACTTAGTCTACTTTATCTATATTGTGTCTGCCATGTCAAGAGTACCGTACTGGACATGAACTCCAGTGTCTGTGCCATAGTTACACAGGTACAGTTTTTCACCTAAAAAACAGTAACCGCCACCATAATGGCTGTTCCACAAACATTGCTTCAGTCTAAACATCACATAAAAGAAGGCGTGAAAGACTGCTAGCCAAACATAACCTTCCCAGTGCACAGCTTATAAAATCCACACAAAGCACTCAACTCCTAATACAATCAAAAGCAACAGGTTTTGTTGTAGACATGTGCAATCCTTAATTTATGGCTAAAATGGGGTGGGTTTTTTTAATTTATTTTTTGGCTAATGAGATCATAAAAGAAATTGGTTACCTGTCACGAGATCGGGCAGCAATGTAACTCTTAAGATGATTGATCACTTCTGCGGACTTGACAAAAGAGATTGCGATAAAATCAACACCCTCAGCAATACCAAAATCAATATCCAGCCAATCCTGTAAAAAAGGCAGTTAATACAAACAAATCAAGTCAAGAGCAAAAGTTACCGAGACATCTACCATCCTCCTTGCAAGGCAGGACCTGAGCCTCCGTTCAGAAAAACTTGGACAAAATGTCTGCAAGCTCACTGCTCACAAAACACACTCCATACAAGATCACAAAAGAACGACACAGCATGATTGAAACTTCTACCAAGGACACAAACAAAAATGTGCGCAAGCTCACAGCGCATAAAATTCATTCCTTAGAAGATTACCAAAGACACGGCCCAAATTTTATTTCAACTTCTATTCAGGACACAGCATCGAGTATTGAAAGAACAACGAAATGGATAGAAGACAAAGAAATAGCAAGGGCGAACAAGATTACGTTTAGAATTTTAACTAAAGCATGAAATTGAAAAGAACCTAAATGAACAAAAGTAGAAACTTGATAGTAAAACTCGGGAAAACGAGCACTTAGGAGTTTATTGTTAGATAATTACAAATGTGGAGATGCAGGGGCACTAACCTTAGAGGAGATAGTTGGGAGCATGGCGTTACGTTCTCTAACCAAACTTCCATCCCTCCAGAAAGTTAGGTTTGCCCTTGGTAGCAATAGACCAGGATCAGTGCATCGGCACTTAACGTCTGGACCAAGCTTCTCAGTCACTTCAAATCTTACCATTCCCCCATCTACAAGGAGTTCATCACCGACCTTCACATCTGTATCAAATACAAGAAAGTTAGAAATTTTGAATTAAACTGCTCTTTTTCTTACTTGTGAAAAAGAGTAGTGAATCTAAAAATGTTAATCTTCTGAATACAAAGGCATGAGAGTACTATAAACTAAGACCTTCAGCAAAACCCTCATAATTCACACTTATGGTATGTTCTGGAAGAGGCGAGTCAAAAGCACGAACGCTGAAAGTCCAAATCTCACCATCCTGTATGAAAATTAGTTAATTACTTGGAAAGATACACCGACAAATTCACCAAATTTATGTACTTAAACAGACACATGGAAGCTCAGTTTACCCATTATTTGATGCCCATAATTATCACACATATTTCTTCACATCTTCAGAGTAAAAATACATACCCATATGCTAAATATTATCACCAGATAACTAAGCTTAAGAGATTGTAGACATATGAATGCTCTCTCATTTAGTAATACGCACACAGATAGGAAAATAGTTCATGAAAAAAAAGGAAAGAAAAACTTCAAAAATTATACTTCTTGAACACTTGAGCCCTATTATGAGTACAAACCTGCTTTAGGAAACTCTAAACTAAGTTTATGAGTATAGAAGCTCGTCTTTATTAACAGGAAATTCCAAGCACATTCATAACCCCCATGCTGAGACACTAGTACGGGTCATGAAAAACTCTTACTGTCTCTGTGATACACAACTCCTAATTGTGATAGCAAGATTTGATCCAAGTCCTCATAACACATCTACATGGTGGCACATTCCTCAAATCATACTACTATAACCAATATGGATAATCTCAAGCTATAGCAATAAACATATGTTTTGCCATTTTCCAGCTCATAAAGTGGCAAGGAATTGACCACTTAGCACCCTAGCCAATCAGATGAATGCAAAAAGATAGTGCTGATGCACATGAAAAGCTAAAGAACTGTTTGTATAATTATTCCAGAGAGCATCACTCAAGAATTAAACAAATATTAGTTCAAAATGAGAAAATAATAATTCACAAACGGTTGCACATTCCTCAAATCATACTACTATAACCAATATGCATAATCTCAAGCTATAGCAATAAACATATGTTTGGCCATTTTCCAGCTCATAAGCTAAAGAACTGTTCTGTAGAATTATTCGAGAGAGCATCACTCAAGAATTAAACAAATACTAGTTCAAACTGAGAAAACAATATCTCACAAATGCAACACATGAGTCACAAATAACAGCAAATAATATCTAAAAGTTAACTTTTATATTCTTATCTCTTTTCCTGAACAAGATAATAACTTCATAACTTAATCGGGAGTTAGTCTAAACATAGTTTTCATCGACCTAAAAGAAATTTTGTTTGATAAAAAACAAATTAGTCACCATCATTTCTCTCCTTTAAAATTTTGAATTCTCAATCAATCTCCTACTAGATTTGCAAACAAACAAAAACAAACCAGATCCAACAAAATTCACAGAACTGTAATCAAAGCGCAAAAGAAACACAAATACAGAACAGAAGACAAAATGACTGACCAAAAAAAAACCTCTCTCTAATCCTAGTCCAAGTAAACAGCATATTGTTCAAACGCATACAGGAGAATCTCCTAAAAAAACAAAATAACACCTAACACCACTTATACTTATTATCCATACTTTTTAAATATTCTCTAATCTTTACCGACCTGAACACTGAAACATAATTTCAACCAAATCGAAGAAATTTTATTCTAATCAACTTATAATTGAACTGAAATCAAGAAAGAATATACCTCAGCTTTAGCTGAAGCAGTAGAACCACCAAGATCACCCATATGAATCTCACTACCTTCAGTATCCATCATTATAGCAACAGCATAACCTTTCTCTTCATTTAATCTTCGGACGCTTTGAATTACGCCGCGATGCCAATCACGAGTACCATGACACATATTAATTCTTGCTACATTCATTCCACCAACAGCTAATGCCTCCAGTTGTTCAAATCCACAAGTAGTTGGTCCAATTGTACATACCAATTTCGTTCTTCTTGTACTACGAAATCCATTCTCTTTCAATTCTACTTCTGTTACCGCATCTACCTCGAATACTCCTCCTTTTCCATTTTCTGATCCCAATATCTTAGTAGTTACTGATTTCGATTCAAGATCTGATGAAACTGCGCATATTGATAATGGTTTTCGAGTTTGACGAATTGATAGATTCGATTTAGATAGAACAAATTTTGAGAATGTTTGAGTTTTGAGCGTCGGTGATGTTGCGGGCGTTAAGAAATGAAGAGACTGTGCCATATCAATGAAATTTTACCTCGTTTTGAAGCTCCGGTGATGGAGATTAACAAATTACAAACAGAAATGAACAATCAATGGAGGATCTGAGGTAATTATCCAGAGGAAATGAAAACTAAGATGAGAAAAACGTGGAAATGGAAGATTTATAGGTTGAGAGAGGGGGAGGCGGGTTTAACAAAGAGGAGTTTCGGAGCTTAGGAGATGTCGCCCAATAAGGTTGTGGATATGTACCGAAGAAAGATACTCATTCATTGATCGTTGGATCCGGCTGTAAATCTTGAGGAGAAATGTTGTATTCACATGGAGAGTTTTAAGGAGGGATAACAACGGTCATGTGGGTATCCACGTAGGTCCGTTGATTGGTTGATGGTGATGACACTTAGATGTTCAAGTGAAGTGCAGAGATTTCGTTGGTGTTATTAGGTGTTGTGTGTTGCCCACTTGGAGACTAAAATTGTGAGCTCATTGAAGTTGTGAGGTGAACCACTCGTTGACTACGACTTGATTCCTCCGTAAGAAAGTTCTTTTTTTTTTTTTTTTTTTTAACGTAAGATTGGATATACTACCAACGCAAAGAGAAAACAGAAAAAACATAAAAACCCTGAAAAGAAAAGAGTGTTGTTGTACTGTCACAACAGGAACAGGCTCTTGTGTATGATTATCAGATAACGTCCTTTCAGCATAAAGCAAATTAAAAGTAGAGGTATGATTCTCCTTGAAAATGGTAGATGGTAATCTTATAGTCTAGGAACGGATTCATTTTTGGTTGGAGTGTTATAAGAGGAACATGTCCTGAAAAAATTATCTTCAAATTCATTGTCATTTGAGTTTTGTGTAAAAAATGGCGTCACCATGTCATGATAATGTCATTCAAACTATGTCATTGGATCCTTCCCCTTTTAAAACAAACCTAACTTTCAGTCATCCATAAGTTATGTGCTACGAAATAATCTTGATACTTTACAAGCTACAACATGAACATGATTTGGCTTCGCTACATGGTCATGAAATCCTGGCATTGGTGGTCATTTGGTCCACAACTTCATTGTCTTCCCATGATGAAAATGATATGAGAGCTTTTCCACTATCAAGTGATACATATAACCTCCTCCAGAATGGATTTGCAGTTCCATTCTACTTCGACCTTTTTGCATATTAAATATGTTGTTATGGAAATGTTACTACTTTTGGTTCTAACTTTTGGATGTTGTTGGTTCGGAGTCTATTACATTTAGTTTTAACTTTTGGATGTTGTTGGTTCGGAGTCCCCACCTGACTACCAGAAGTGTAGTCGAATTCTCGAAGATTCTAGAAAGAAGATTATAAGTTGTTGGCACTCTCCTTCATAATTTTACCTGCATTATTACAACAAATTAACCCAAATACTATCTGGAAATAACATCAATATAAAAAGCATTGCAGTTGTAATGTGATGAGTTTTTGTGCAACCTCATTTTCTCAAGCTAAAATATTGAGGTTGCACACATTACTACACTTGTGTCACTTGGTGACTTCTTAAAGCCCTTTGTGCAATCAGGAGTCTTACCTTTCTGGTTCTTTTACTTTGTTGTCTCCTCGGCTTTGAAGTTCTCTGATTATTCTTCAAAAGCTGACTCATTTTATGCATGCCATTATGAAGTTTAACAATTCTTGAGTTATTCTTCTTGAACTTCCGACATTTTTCCTGAAATGTCCCTTGCATCCACAAAAGGAGAAATGTATTGAGAGCTCAACTTTAGAAGGTTCGGCTACCTGTTTTTCACAACAACTGTTTTCTCTTTGAACGAACCGGCAGGAATGAAACAGTTGTTGGTGATCTTGCTGGAGAACCCAATACCATTAGTGTTACCAAAGGACTTTTTCCCAAACAACATAGCTGAGATCTTGTCTGAAGTACCTGAGAGCCGTTGTAGATCACACTTGAGGGTATCAATCTCATTTTCTTTGACAGAAAAGTTTCAGTAAATTTCTCATTAAATTTTTCTAACTCAAGATTTTTCACTTTGATGATTCGAGTTTTCCATAATTTTCTTCGAACTTAGGTTTTCTCGATGAGTTTCTTCACTTTTATTCAAGAATTCTAAAAACTCATTTTCTTTCTTTGAATCAGACTCAACAGATATTTCTGCACGGGAGGCGGAATTTTCTATCTGATATTCAGAAGTAAACTCATCAGAGTTATCAAGTGACACAGCGAGAGAATTATATCCTTGAAGAGAACTTCCATCTTGAATAATTGAATCATCTTGAAACTTGGTTCACGAGCATCGCTTCTTAGTTTGTTTGTACTTTCTCAGGATCTTTTTGACTTGATGTGTGATCATAGATATGTTTTTTTCATCATGATCAACACAACACTCGTCGTCCCAAGACAAGTTTTTCTTCGAATAAGTCATACTTGTATTGGTTGTGGCTTTAAGTGCAGAAGTACTATCTTTAGCCACACTATGCTCGTAATCAAAGATTTTTAGCTTTCCAACGAGACTGTTTCTGGAAAGTGTGTCAAGGTTATTCCCTTCAATGATGGCGTGTTTTAAGACTTGTATCTTGCTGGTAAAGATCAGAGAATTTTCATCACAATGTCCTCTTAGGAAATAGTCTTTCCTAATGAAAAACAAGCATTAACAATACCAGACACCTTTTGATTAAATTTATTAAACGAATCTTCATCAGACATCCGAAGATTTTCTCAGTCAAAATTTAGGTTTTGAAGCCTAGCATTTTTCTCTGGGGTATCTCCTTTAAATACGGTTTCTAAGATATCACAAGCATCTTTAGACTTAGTGCACGAAGTCACATGGTGCTGAAGATCTGGGCTTATGGCGTGGATAATAGAGTTTAGCCCGTCAGAATTATGCTTTGTATCACTTATCTCGGATTCATAATATCGTATTAATGACTTCGCAACAGTGGCTCCGTCTACAAAAACTGTTGGTGCGTTGTATCCAATAACTACATGTTTCTATGTCTCGAAGTCACGGGCTTGTAAAAAGGAACGCATAGAAATTTTCCACCATAAGTAATTTGTGCCATCAAATGTTGGTTGTACGTTTATCGAGATTGCACTTCTGTCCATATAGTCATACTGCTTCAAACACAGACTTATTAGGTCTTAGCATGTTTGCCTACTTTGATACCAATTGGAAACACTGGGGGTACCAAAATACACCACCAAATTTTTAATTAGGGAATCTATATAGACAAACTCAACATAACTCCGAGAGCTAAACTCAATCAAGGAATAATGTCTAGAGTTATATCTCTGTCTCTCTTGCAATTATAACGTTCACATAACCAAATCCGTGGACCTAATTACAAAGAGATAACTAGCACGGTACCAAAGATCAATATCCAAGAATCAATCAAGTCGTATTCAACAAATCAAGGTCGGATGTATCTATTGTGATTGATAACGCACAACCTGTGATATTTCAATTATAAAGATAAAAAATATAATGCGGAAAAAGAAATAACACAAACACTAGAAATTTTTTTAACGAGGAACCGGAAAATGCAAAAAAAAAAAAAAAAAAAAAAATCGAGACCTAGTCCAGTCCGAGGCTTATGCCTTATGCCTGGACGAGACTCGGCAGTATGACAGTTACTCAGCTAGAAAGAAAATTCAGTGATGAATTTCCTACGTTGAGCCAAAGCCAGTGATGCATACAAGATGCATTGGCCTTGGCCTTATGGCCTTACACCTTTTTGCGGACAAGGGTAAGTTTGGAACTGTGTGGAAGCTAAGTTAGATGCTTCATGCTCCACGAGCATGCTTGCAAGGGAAAATGGACGTGCATTCGCCTAGGTTTAAGGCCCGGATCGTAGCCTCATTATGGCGCATCAAGTGAGTTATGGCCTGCAGGCGTGCCAGACGTAATTTTCCGGTCTGTCACACTTTATAAGTCCAGACTCCAGCTCCATTGCTACTCTTCACACCAGCGACTCATTATACTTACTTTATGCTACTGCCACTTTCGGTATCCGTTCAATTATAACAACCTTATTCATTCTCCTACAATCAACACAGAAAAACGTTAATAAATTTACCCGCTAATGGATATATGCGCCAAATACAGGATCTGACATACAATGGAACATTAAAGCCCTTGGGATACAATAAATACCTCTGAAATGTTCTACAAATATGCATTATTATACACTTATCACCATATAGAAGATCCCCCATATATTAAGTTGGATCAAGAATTGATCAAATATAATAACTCAGATCGACCAATGTAGTCAATCTCAGCCGAGATGGCCGAGATCTCGTCGGAAATTCCGGTTTCTGCATTTAAGATAACGAAATTTTTAATTTAGCTGAGACGGAATTTGGCCAGAATTGACCGGAATTTTTGGTTGAATATTAGTTGACTCGTCTGGAATTGTCCGGAATTTGCCTGAAATCTCGGTTGAAGTTTTTGAAATTTGTATGAATCTTTGGTTTTCTACTATTTAGAATGAATATTTGTTTCCTTTTATAAAAATTGGTGGTATTTCATTATATTGATATACAATTCGAAAACGAAGTTTTTGTAGTACTCCGAGATTTTTACCGAGAATCTCCCCGAGATAAAATTGTACCACGGACCAAAATTGACTCGGGTACATTAATTATATGTCCCTACTTTTGACACCTAATAAATATATCCTTCTCCAATATATATATATCCCTACTCATTTTAAAAGCTAAAAATCGGAATTATCATATTACTAAAATGCCTCCATATATATTTCACCTTATACAAGATCCGACACATTAAATTTCACTTCCATTTCTCTCACTCACTCTCGTTCCTATCGAAGAAACTGCATCTGCAATTCAAACCTAACCTTCATCTGGAATAACTGAAGAAAACTGAAATCGACGAATTCAATTCACTAGCCGTTGCTTAGAACTAGGAATTAATCCACTAGCCATTGTTGATAACTTCTTTTCTTCTCTCTCTGATAACAGACCACGATCTGAAAAATCGAAAAAGAAATTGAAAAGCAACCATATAAATTAGGTTTCATCACAAAACCTAATCGAGTTTCACCTTCTTTTCATCATCAGAAACCTAATTTAACGGTTTGAAGATTTGCAGGTAAAAAACGTTTGATTTTGATGTCAGATTTAATTGATGCATGTATAAAATTGATACTGGTTGTGTATGTTTTACTCTTGATTTTGTTAATGTAATGATTATATATTTGTATTTACCTGATTTTGATATGAGAAACTGTTGTTTTGATTTTGAATTGTTGTGAAAATTTATTTTTCTCTTCAAACTTTAGTATTATTTTGCTTAGATGCAGTTTGACCTAAATTGTATGCAAATTTGTTCTGGTGATAATAGGTGAAAATGTGTTTCGAAAGTATTTTTAGATATTTTTGTATCAACAACGGTAGAAGTTGATCAAATTTCGGGGATAAACAACAGTGGTTGATCCAAATAAAAATAGCATAAACAGTAGAAGTTGATCCAATTTAGGGGATAAACAACAGTAGTTGATCCAAATAAAAATAAGATGAACAATAGAAGTTGATCCATTGTATGAAAATTTGTTATACTGATAAATGGGTGAAAATGTGTTTCTGGAGGATTTTTAGATATTTTTGTATCAACAATAGTAGTTGATCCAAATAAAACAGAGGATCAACAGTAGAAGTTGATCCAATTCAGGGATCAACAACAGTAGTTGATCCATAAAACTACTAATAGGGGGGGGGGGGGAATCAACAACCTAATTTGATACCAAAAATTATTTGCTAATATGAAAATATGAATGCTAACTATAATAATTGTTGAACTCAGGTTGAGAAAACACAATGTTGAGGAAATCACCAAGGACAAAAAAGAAAATCAAGATGAAGATGTCACGCAAGAGGTTAAACAAATTAAAGAACCAAAACGAAATGCGAAGAACAAGAAGATAATTGAAGAGGAGACAACAAGAAAGATGAAGAACAAAAATACAAATGAAGAACAACAACGAAAGGTGAAAAACAAGAAGATAATTGAAGAAGAATAAGAAGAATCAGAATCAGGATTAGAAGAAGAAGGGAAAGAAGAAACGGATGAAGAGGATCAAGAGTCAGAAGAAGAGGAAAATAAATCTAAAAAAGAAGAAGTAGCAAAAGAGGGCAAAACAGAGAAAGAGCTCAAAGGTAAAAACATTGATTTGAATACTTGTGCTGGTATATAAAATATGTTGTTTAAAAATAAAAAATGAAAATGAAAATGATTTGAGTTTCATGTATGCAGGCAAGTCAAGAGCGAAGTAAAGAAAATTCAAAGTAGGTCTCCAACCATTGGTTGACATGGGGATTTTTCTATGCAAACTGTTTGAAGTACAAGATGGAGATAATAAGAAAAAACCGATACTTGCAAAGCACTGAAGGAATCTCTGTTCTGGGACTTCTTCGGCCCATTCTACGTAACATATATAAGTCAAATTATGAGTGATAAATGGTTGAATAAGATTAATCTTTCAGAGCAGCTGGTGATGAGTGCATTTAATAAACAAACCAAAAAGTTCAAATTTGGAGAATTCGAAGAGTGCTCTCTAGAATCAAGAGATTTCGCTTTGATATTCAAGATGAGAAGACTTATAGAGAGTGACGAATTGAGGAAGCAACTGAAACCAAATAAATGACTTGACTACATCGAATTCTTAAATAAAAAGTTAAGACCAGAAAAGCCAGCAAATTGTCCAGCCCCGATAACGAAGAATGTAGTTGTAAGCAAACTGAAAAAGACAGCAGAAGATGAGTCTGATCCGGAGGATTTTGTGAGACTTTTTGCTATACGGTTATGTACGGTTTTCTTATTTCCAAATGCTGGAACTACAAGCTTTCCAAAGAAATTATTGCCTTATATCTTACTGATGGACAAAGTGTCATGGACGGATCACATTGTAGAATATTTGATTTCGAACATGACAAAACAGAAAGGGGAACAATGAACTATCGTTGGCTGCACAACTCTCCTAGTGGTAAGAAAAAACGTCCATTTCGTAAAAGTAAAATGTGTATTGTTGTAGAGAGTGAAATGCATATTGTTGGATAAAACTAACCTCGTTGTTTATATTATGCAGTGTTGGTTCTGCGAACATACCGATAAGTACATCAACAAAAGGGAGAATTTTGAAGATTCAACTCCGAGATTCCTACGATGGAACCGGCACACATTGTGCAAGAAGCTTGTATCTGATTTTGGAAACAAATCAAAAAGAAGAAAATCGATATGACTTGGTTCAAGCATCGGATAATTTTTTTTTTTTTACTATATATACCTTACTATTACAAATGTCCCATTTTTTGTGGATCAACAATGGAAGTTGATCCAAGTGAATGGGATCAACAAAAAAAGTTGATCCGGTTTTAGTATCAGTTTTTTGTGGATCAACAACGGAAGTTGATCAAAGTGAATGGGGTCAACAACAAAAGTTGATCCAGTTTTAGTGTCAGTTTTTTGTGGATCAACAATGGAAGTTGATCCATGTGAATGGGGTCAACAACCAGTGTTGATTTGCATTTACACTATTTTGATTTGTGTTGATCATGCTTCGCAGTTTCATCAAGACTGTGTTGATCCAGTGTCAGCTGATGAGAACTATTTAATTGATGTATCGGCATCTGCAAGAGAACTGGAAGCAGAGAGGCATAAAACAAAAGGGCCTAGACGAAGAAAACCCGTATCTTGAATGCAACAAGCACGAAATTCATTACATGGGAAAGGCTCAAAGTAAATTGTTTGTCAGAAGAACGATATTCTTGAGAAATTTGTATGAGAGGAACAAAGACAAAATAGAGTTGTAAGCTGGAGAACCGAAGCGACTTGCTGAGATTGACAAGAACATAAAGGAATGACAGGAAGAGGAAAGGATGTTTCAGGAAACAATGAACACAACTAAATCAAAGTATACAGGAAACGAATTTGATGATTTGGAAAATGTGTTTACACAGAAACAAGATGGGGAGTCATCTGGAAAGGGGAATGAACATGAAATCAACCTTGCAGCGAACGATGAACCAACAGATATAAATGAAATGAGAGTAAACATGGAAGTCGAAGATTCAGTGACTGTGAATAATGAAGACACTCAAGAAATGAACGAGTCGTTGTCATGTAGAACTCCAAGTACATTGGAAACTCAAGAAAGGTCTTGGCGGAAGGGTTTTAAAAGTGGAATGAAGTTGCAGGAAGAACCGAAAAACAACAAATCTTTGGAGAATTGGGGGGAAGGCTTTGATGCAGCAAGAAAAATAAGAGAGGCTGATGATTTACAACTGAATTCTGTGGCCGAAAACGCTGGAATGGAATAATATAAGAGAAGAATGACATACGAATAGAAGAAAAGAGTACGACTGTTGAAGAAAATGATGAGAAGAAAATGGAGGAAGTGGAGGTGCCATTGGTTGTGTATGAAACTCCTCCAATTACATCAATAAAACCAGATGCATCTGGGTATGTGCATACAGGTAATACACCGAGTTTCGGTGCAATAATGGATGCAGTAGATGATAATGGTCGAACACAAGAAACAGAAGAGGATTGTTCTGGCACTACACCAGAAGCTGCAATAGTAGCAGGGTTGAAGAAAATGTATAATGTGGATGCAGTTGAAGAGCAAACTGAATAGGAAACCGAATTATAGAAACAATCTGATGATACAAAAGCATCAGAAAGACCACAACAAAAGCAGGTCAGTTCTCTTGTCAAACGAGTGAAGCAAGGAGAAAGGAAAAGTCAAAAGTCGTATAGACTTCAAAGTAGACAACCTGTTAAGCGTAAAAGGGCACAAAGGAAAGGTGGAAAATGAAAAATGAAAAATGAAGCTGGAGGATGATTAAAGGGAAATAATTAACGTCGACGATTACATTGATGACACACCACCCGAACCCAAAAAACTGAAAAAGCCAGAAAGACTGATGTTGTGGAAATCATGCAGTGAGGACGAAAAATAAAACTCATCAAGCCATTCTTTGAGAATGCAACTGAATGGTATGTAACTAAGCCTAGATCACATAAAAAAAATTATTATGCTAGTTCTTTTAATAACATTTTCATTTGTTCATTGATTATTTATTTTTTTGAAAATGCAGCGACAAAGCTTATAACTTTTTTTTCTGCAATCTTCATGTTGAAATAATCATCAATGGAAAGCATATCTAGTTTCTAATGAATAACCAAAACATTCACGGTGAGATTATTGATTATTCTCTCAACAAACGATTATGTAAGTAACAAAAAATCTTTGTTTGTTTGAATGGATCGTCCAACTGGTTTTTTCACATGCAACATGTGTGTACAGTGGTAGTTGACATTTACTAGTTATGATATGGAATTTGTTCATATGTCAACAATGGAAGTTGATCCAAAAACGTTGGTTCAACAATGAAAGTTTACACCAAAAAATTTACTGGTTATGATATGTTGTTCTCTAGTTAAGATGATTCATAATATGGCAAACTAATATATTTGAAAAAATAATGATGCAACCAATATTGAGACTCGCAATAGCCTCGAAAGATATAGCAGAGGTAGAAAGATATAGGATTCCGGAAAAGCTAAAGAAAAGTTACATAGGGAATGTTGAAGACACATACCTCATTATACCAAGGTGCTTGACTGATAAGGAAGGTGTTGGATACCATTGGGTGGTGCTCGCGTTGGTAAAAGGAAAATGGATAGTGTACAACTCTATAAGGCGCAATCCGGCTTACAATTGGAAGTATCTTGTGATGATAGTACCACTGACTAAATTGCTGAATTAAATGGGACACAAAGATCCAGAAACAGGTGGTGATATAGGAATAAGCTTTTCAAACAAACGTGTACTAACACAAGACGGATGCGGTTGTGCAATGCACACTTGCATGTACTTGAAGAATTTGGTAAAGCGTGGAGCCTGTGAACACCTATCTGAAATCACCAACTTAGATGAGAAGTTGAACAACAAGAGAGGGAAGATTGCAGCAAGAATCTTGGGAGAATTAGGTGCATGGAAGAGACCGTAACAACTTCCTAATTCAGTTACTGACTATATTCAACAAATAATCTCATTGCAAGAAGCAAAACAACTTCCTGATTCATCTACTGACTCTATTCAAGAAATAATCCCATCGCAAGAACCAGTTGAACCATTAGACTAGGTGTAGATCCATAAGAGCTTGCTGTCATAGTATGTTCATGGTATGTGTAGAAAATCTAATTGTAGTTTTAAAAATATCTTAGTAAGTTAATTTATGAATGAAAAATTATTGGTATCTTCTGAAATATCTAAGTAAATCTATGAATGAATGTTACAAGTATGTATAGCTTGAGAAGTTAACTAGTACACATTACATGCAAATTTTTGTTTTGTTTTGTGTATTAACAACCAAAGTTGATCCAATTTAGTTGGATCAACAATGGAAGTTGATCCAATTAAGTTGGGACCCAAAAACAATGCTTCTAGTCTATAGGGTCAACAACCAAAGTTGATCCAGTTAAGTTGGATCAACAATGAAAGTTGATCCACAAAAAATAGGATCAACAACTGGATGCGACTGGATGTTTCCGCCCCACGCTGTTAGCCTTGCGGATTTATATGCCCCGCTTGGCTTAAACACACTATTCTTCTTGGGCTTGGTCTTCAATTTTGTTTCTTTGATATCTTCTTCAACCCACGTCCGAATTGGATGATTTTTGGCTCGTTGCGATCATATTTCAATATCCTACAACATGAAAGTAAAATTTATACATTTGAAAAAAAAAAAATATTTTTTGGAGCAAGATACATTTTCGAAAAGAATATTTTATCCATTCATTAACTTTTTCATCGTACGTCCGAATTGTGATATTTTCGGCTCGTGGCGATCGTATGTCAATTTCCAACATCATGAAGTGGAATTTACAACGATTGGAAAAAAAATTATTTTTTGAGATTGGAGCGGCGACATCAAAAAAGGATGCATTCAACGTTTGTGAACGTTTTTGTGTCGATTTTTATCCAAAAATTGCTCATATGCAAAGTTCGTGAGGGCTAATACAACTGCTACAGTCCAGTTGATCGAACTGCTGTAGTCCAGTTTCTCAGCAACAACTGCGGTCCAGTTGATCGAACTGATGCAGTCTTTTTCCACATAACTACTAAAGTCCAGTTGATCGAGTTGTTGTAGTCCAGTTCCTCAGCAAATACTGCAGTCCAGTTGGTCGAACTACTGCAGTCCTTTTTCGTATAATTACTACAGTCCAGTTAATCTAACTGTTGTAGTCCAGTTTTCCTCAAAACTGTTTCAGTACAGTTTTTCCTCACAACTGCTTCAATCCAGTTTTACTTATAACTGTTATAGTTCAGATGATCGCAGCTGCTGAAATACAGTTCCGTGACAACTGTGTTCAATCCAGTTTTGGTTCAACTGGTGCATTTTAGTCCCCCAGACAAATCTAGTTGTTGAGTCAAGCCGAGACGCTAAGACAACTACACTAGTCATCGTCGCTGGAAAACATCAACATAGCCAGTGGACATCCTAATCACCTCGTAAACAAAGTCGCAATACCACATCTCAAAAGGTACGAATACAATTAATTTTTTTTGCATCATTTCATATAATCATGCATACTTTTGTTCACTAGGACACCTGCAATGTGGCGAGAGTTTTCATGTGCCAAGGCATGTGAAGATGCACACATCTCAATTCTGTGCGAATCTGGAATAGTGGGATTGGCCCCCTGCCGCGAATTCCAGATAGAAGAAAATCTTTCAACATCATTCCATGCGCGAGCAAGATGCAACAAGGATGTGCACCCTTGTGCGAGTATTGAGCAGCATGACGATCACTGTCTTATGGGGGAGAGTTGCATATCACTTCAACGTGGGTGACCATCACTTGGGGACGAGATATGTAAACACTTCATGGTCTAAAATAACTCTCTGAGGGCGAGCTGCGTAACACTCCTTACGCTTGGGGCCGAGTTACATAACACCTTAATGCAATGCGGAATTCAACTTCTGAAAATCGAAACAAAAGGTAACCCTAACTTCTTAATCCTCCAACGAGTTACAGGATTTAGAGGGGGCGAGCATACACCCTAATATTTTGACGCAATTATTGCAATCAGTAATGTTTTACTGCTACATCTAAGTTGATTGAACTGCTGTAATCCAGTTCCTAAGCTACTGTTACACTCAGTTGGACGCAACTGATGCAGTCCAGTTTTGCTCATCTATTCTGTACTCAGTTGGACGCAACTGATGCAGTCTGGTTTTATTTATAACTATTACACTAAGGTTTATCGAACTGTTTAAGTCTAATCCCTCAGCAGTTACTGCAGTCCAGCTGATCGAAGCTGCTGCAGTTCCAGCTTATCGCAGCTGATGCAGTGCAGCGTTGCTCACTCCTCCTGCAGTCCAGATGATCGCAGCTGTTGCAGTGCAGTCTTGTTCGTCGTTGTTGCAGTTCAGTTGATTGAAGCTACTGCAGTCCATCTATGTTCGCAGTTCCAACAGCCCAGCTGATCGCAGCTTCTGCAGTGCAACCTTGCTCGTCGCTGTTGCAGTTCAGCTGATCGAAGCTACTTCAGTCCAGCTATGTTCGCAGTTCCTGCAGTCCAGCGCTGTAGTGCAGTCTTGCTCGTCGCTGCTGCAGTTCAGCTGATCGAAGCTACTGCAGTCCAGCTCTGCTTGTCGCTCCTGCAGTCCAGCTTATCGCAGCTGCTGCAGTGCAGCGTTGCTCACTCCCCTGCTGTCCAGCTGACCGCAGCTGCTGCAGAGCAGTATTGCTCGTCGCTGCTGCAGTTCAGCTGCTCGAAGCTACTGCAGTCCAGCTATGTTCGCGGTTCCTGCAGTCCAGCTGACCGCAGCTGCTGCAGTGTAGTCTTGCTCGTCGCTACTGCATTACAGCTGATCGCAACTGCTACAGTCCATCTCTGTTCGCAGCTCCTGCAGTCCAGCTGATCGCAGCTGCTGCAGACCAGCTTTGCTCAATGCTGTTACTACCCAGTTTTGCTCGTTACTACAGAGGACAGTTTTTCTGTGGACGTCGCAGTCCAGTTTACCTCAGTCACTGCAATCCAGTTCCGCAACAACTATTGTGAACTAGTCGATATCGATGATGTTATCCTGATTCATATAACTATTGAAGACATATAAAGATCGATGTCACATCCAGTAGCACAGCAAAGACCATTGGAGGTCCAACAACACACAAAATATGTTACCATTTCAAGTACTAAAGGGTCACACCCCTTCGCTCGCAACTACCGCGACTCAGTCCGTAATTGACAACAACTTAATATCAACAGCTACTACTACCTTGTTTGGTCGGAAATTACCGACAGTCTGCAAATTCAAATTTCGTTTACAACAACAGCTCACACAGATTCCAGCCGAGAGACGTCAAAAATAACTCATCTTTTCCAAACAACAGTTACTATTCAAGTTCTGCGCAACTACCACAGTTCAGTTTTACATCAACAATTACATCTCACTTTCAACACCACTCCTGTCCAGCAACACGATTCCGTTACATTCCAGTTCAGCCTCAGTCATGTTTTTGCATACAACAATAGTTGATTATAATTTTTCCGTGGTTGTAGTAATAAAGGTTCGAACTCTAAGATTTGTGAAGGTGAAGGATTTTTAGATTTATAAAAATTATATACAAATATAGACAAATTGGTAGAGAGGTACTGGGACTAAAGATTCGGCCATTTTTCATTTTCAAGTGGTTCAGAAATTAATTCTAGGCAATTATAATTTAAAACAAAATGAAGATTAACTCTATTCTTTTCCAAAGTAGATTTTATAAAATATTACTTGTATTTCTTAAGCATGGCATATCAAAAATCCCTAGGACTAAGCATAAACCATCAAATGAAATCACAAATAATTAATTAAAATCTTAATTCAATTAAAATTGGTGCAAAAAGTAAATATAGAATTAAATAAAATTACCCCAAGTATGAAGTTTGGCCTCCTCCGTCGTCCCAGTGTTGGGGTTTATCTCATCATAGTAAAAATGCTCTCAAAATATTTCATTGATGCTCAAAAGTGTTTTACAATGAAGAGAAATACAAGAAATTGATGAAAAACAGAACTCTGCGACCCACAGAAGGCGTCCAGAATCAACGACAGAGCTGAGTTGCTGTTGTCGTTGAAGAACTACGACCCACAGAGGACAGTCGATGTTGCTGTTGATAAACGACTGCTTCTGCGAGTCCGTTCTTCGTGTTCTTCAGGCGTGTTAATGGCAGCAGCAGCAGCAGGTAACTTCTCTGCAACTCCTCCTACGCCTCTCTGCTCGCCTCCAAACCTCCCCAAACTCTCTACAACCATTATAGTAGGCCCAAAGATCATATTTATACTCAAAGACACGCTGAAATCCCTCGCCATAACTCCAAATAATTCGTCTTTACTCGACAGTGAATAACATTATTTTTGAATATTTTCTTACCAGATTTAGAATTTCACACGTAAACTTTGATCCTGAACGCTCTAGTAAGCCTTATACATGCCTCATAAGTCATCCAACTCCTCCAAAACACTTCCATGCACAACCAAAACACACACAACACCGTGTACAGGTCGTGTTCACTCCGTGTAGCTCTGTTTTGAGCTCGAGAATTAAATCGATATTTTCAGCCAATTCCGATCAAATTCGACACCCAAACTATCTTCCATAGGCTAAATCACATCTTTCTGCCAAAATTCAGCCATTGAATCGACCTACCACTACTTCATTTCTTCGATCGAAAATTCTCCTGAACTGTGAACATTTTCCCGCCAATTTTCAGTTTTCAAATTGTTGAAGAAGGTGCCCCTTATCCTGGACTGGGGTGCGAATAACAGATGCTTTGGGGTGACCTGGGGTTGCCCCTTAGTAATTAGGTTACCCCTTATCCAAACTTGGGAGTCCGAATAACACGTGTCCTCCGGGTGCCAAAATCAACTTTTCGAGCCGAATTTTCTTAAAATATTTATTTCCAAAAAAATACCTACAAATACATAAAATAACAAAATTAGTACAAAATCGAGTGCCAACAATATATAGTATTGAGAACAAATTGGACACAAAAATGTGTCTATCAATAGTTCATACTCAACTGTTTCCCGCCGATCTTCCAATTGCAATAGCCTCACTTGGGGGCGACTTGATTACGATTTCCACAATCAACGAAGGCAGCTTTCTTTGCGCTTCAACAACAGTAATTTACTCTTGGGTGCGTCTTGATTTCCGCAAACGAACAAGGAAGGTTGTCATTTACTTCATACGACAATAATCCACACTTGGAGGCGAATTTTATCACATTATGTTAATACAAAATGGAAAATTACTTCTTAACCCCGCAACAAGTTGGAGGTTAAGAGGGGTCGATGTTTGTACCATGAGTAAAATTGCCACATATAAGGCCAGAATGTTGCCTGGGCCACTTATCAGCAGTCATCCAAGCCCGCTAACCAGTTAACCAAAGCAGCCCACCAGCCTACCCTGTATTACAAAGACCGGTCAATGGCCAAAGTCAACGATCGGTCAACGGTCAAAGTCAACAGTTAGTCAACTGTCAAAGTCAGGTTGCACGTCGCACCTCTAGCCAATTTTCAACCTTATTACCAGCAGTGTTGCTAACCAATTTCCAGCCAAGTACTCTGCCGCACTGCCATCCAGTTTCTAGCCATGCTGCCAGTTGTGCTGCCAACCAGTTCTCAGCCATGTTGCCAGATACGCTGTCAGCAGTTCCCATCCATACTGACAGCCCATTCTGCCTGTCAACCATCAATCCAGTCTGCCAGCATGCAGAATTAATACAAGAGGGGAGTTTCATGGGGTTTTATGCAGCATTAATGCAAGGCATGGCCAGGAGGCATGCAGGTCAGTTGCATGCAGTATTAATTCCAGCAGTTTCATGCAGAATTTAACATGGAGGCATGAATGAGCAGTTTCATGCAGAATTAAACAGGGAGGCATGAATGAGCAGTTTCATGCAGAATTTAACATGGAGGCATGAATGATCAGTTAATGCCATTTAAGTTTATACTGAAATTAGGAATTCAACTGTATAAATAGGGAGGTCCTGAGGGCTAAAGAGGGGGAGGCTAGCAATGAGAAAAAAGTACTACTGTAATTCTAATATCAATAAAATACCACCCCCAAGGAGATTCGTCCGTGGATGTAGGCAAACCATGTCGAATCACGTTAAATTTGTGTCTGTCATTCTTGACTATTTTCTGTTATTAGCGCTGTTTCCATCAACAACACCAAAATCATCGTATTTAGTGTCTGGAAATATTTCTGGATGCAAACAACAGTCATTTAAATATCTAATTAGAATGTCCTACTAATTAGTAGTGCTTTTTTATAAGACTGTTTTCATCGCCAATGGATTGAGTATGAAATTTACCACCATCTTTTTCTTTATTTTTGTGGAATTTGATTGATTATCGATTGTGGGGCTAATTTGATTCGTGATTTTTAGGCGAGGAGACGGGCATGATCCATCAACTGCTTTATGTTCACAAGAACCTTGGTGAACTGGTAGGAATAGGGGCATATGTGAATAGGGGGCATGTACACATGACAAATTTACCTGTATCCAACTATAATAGGAGTTCAGATGGTGGATTGATAGTACAGGAGCCTGCAATTGCATCAAAATTTTTGGAGGTATTTCAAGCTACAATCTGAATTATTATATATATATATATAATATATAAAATAGGAAATGATTATCGGTGTTCATAATTACTGTTTGACAGATACTAAAATGGCCTTAGCTCCAAATGCAATAAGATTCTATACGTATCCTGGGAAATGTTGCCAAGTAATTTTCCAAAACTAATTGAGATTCAGTGTTCCATTATTCTCTAAAAATTCTCAACTCATTAGAGTGCTTCGGAATCGAGTATGTAGCTTCACTAAGTAGTCCGTTTTGTCATTGAGTGTAATGGCCATGAAATGTAGGAGTTTGTTCCTGAACAAACCCTTGCATATGACAGTCAATATGATGTTTATATTGAGAGACCCTTGGCTTTGTCGGCTAAATGTCAAGTAGACTATCACCGGTTACGTTGGTAGATTAATCCAGCGTCTTATTTGGTTCGTGTCTTTATGTTAGATTTTCCAATAAACTTCTAATTAATGGGAAATGGCCTTGAGATCTTGGGGAGTCCTGTTAAACGGAAATGCTACTGTGACTATCATGTGGCGCATAAATACCTACCTTCGCCGCGTTACGAGGTTAAAACATACATAAGTTGATACTTAAGTGTTCTTTTTCTTGACCGTATGTCATGAACTGACATAAAAATACTTTTTTGGGACTTGAAAGGAACGCTGCTACAAGGAGGATTGTTGCAGGAGAGCAGGGATGCAATAACGGCCAAACACGCATTCCTCCTAATTACATCATAGCCACGAAGTCGTACACTCAAGTTGGTAAGATTGCAAAAATACCTGGCTTGCTGTGCACCCAAAAAAAATACTCAACTGCTATCCTGACTTTTTTGATTGATTAAGTTCATCTTTCTATGATTAGATAGATACATTAAGTACAATTGGGATTCATTAGAATTTTTAATTTGGATTTTTTTTCTTCTTCCAAAAATTGGAATTATAGGTTAAGCATTTCGATTTCCAATATTGTGATTAAAAGAAGGGTCAAAGTATCCTAGATAAAGTTGATTTTATTTAATTCCAACCTTTGTAGCAGAGATGAAAGTTTAGAATTTCAAGTTGTAGTATTTGTTGTACTTATTTGCCCATGTTTTCTGTTAGGTGTTTTTTATTTCAGTGAAAGATTTTATCTCTTTATAGGCAGAAACTTAACCTGGGATATTGTCTTAAATGCAAATTTGGAGGAGGTCCTTGATGATGCACCAGTAGACGCTATGGGATGAGAGAAAGCTGGGAGTCTCCATCCACCAAAGGTAATGTTTTCTATTTGTTTTCAAACTGAAACTGTACATTTGTTTTTGTTATTCTTACTGTACTACTAAGCTCTTCATGTGGTGCTGAATTGTAAATGGTGATTTATTATGGTAGCTTCAGAGTGATTCATGGGGTTGCTTTTTCAAGCTCCAAACTTTATAAAGGTGGAGTGGGGTCTGTGCTTCGAGCTGTCACCGAAAAAAATGACAAATTAGGTGAAAGAGGTACTTATGCAACAAGGATTTTGAGCACTACAAATTTGAATTTTTATCTAATTAATTTTTTTCCATTTTCTTTTTTGCTAATTCATATGTACTGTGAATCATCATTAATTTTTAGAATCTTTTTTGCACTTGATAGGTAGAATACATAAAAACATCTTCAGTTGAATACCCAAATAAAGATTTTTGAATCGCTTCTTAAAAGAGTTGGAATTTAAAATTTTGTACATGATCAACTGCTAAATAGTAGGGTCAATGTGACCATTGAATTTCTCTAATCTCAGTATGACTTTTCTGCTCACACTTTGTCATCACTTGGGTTTTCTTCATTTGCATGGAGCAGGCATTGCACGAGGTAATTGGAAGTGTAGAAAACTCTCAAGACCCTCCAAAGTTGACGGTCCTTAAGATATATAACTCCTATATGACATATGCTGCCTTCTGTTACTAAATGTAATTTTGAGGCATCAAGTTCAGAATACCCTGTAAACTAAAAATTCATTTTAAAACTCGGACTTAATGGCCTTTAGATGATAAAAATATGCAGAGACCAAAAAGGATGAGGACGAATGATCGGTACATCTAATCGCAGAGTTTTCCATCCATATAGGATGAGTTCTCATGCGATATTGAATCACAGTTATAGGCTTCTTTGTCAATCTTATTTGAGGTTCTCAGCCCATGCTTCAGTTTCTCAAATGAGATCAATCTAACAAATAACGTAGTATATGGTTGATTAGTTCAAAGTTCAAACAAGAAATTTACTTATTACTTTATGTATCTAAAGGGAATTGCTGATCTGAAGTAGGGTTTCAAAAAGGATGTAAAGAATGGGTTTCAACGGTTAGGGATTAAATAGTTAGATCAAATTTTGACACAAGAAAATGCATGTCCATTAGTCATTGTAACAAGCTGTACAGAAATGCAGAATATACTAGCAATTGAGTTCGGAAGGAGAGATGTCCAAGTTTGCTTAGATGTATCTATTCTTTATCTTCATCATTCTTTGGTCACTCGATATTTTAAGCATCTGTAGGCCATAGGGTCTGGGGTTGATAATGAATGTTCTATACAGAATATACTAGCAATTGAGTTCAGAAGGAGAGATGGCCAAGTATGCCTGTTTTATCATATAGAATGTCATTTACACTACGAGAATTCCGTATGCATTTTTTGCATAACATGCTAGAATTTCAACTGACGGAGTTGTTTTTGTATTGCAGGGAGATGAAACTCACACGGTGGTTCCTAAAAACATTCTTTGGAAGTTCAAATCGCTTCTCCACAAGGAACCTAGCTCAGTTCAAATCGCTTCTCCACAAGGAACATAAAATACATAAAAATCCCTTATGTATCTGCCATAATTCATAACTCCTCATACATAAGGGAACATTATGGTGCACATTCTTTGGGGAATTTTGAACCTATAGGATCAGAAAAATAAAAATAGATGACGTTTTAGGAGTATAAGTAGGTTCGGTGTAGCAAATGAGCTCAACGTAGCATGTTGCTGCAGCACTTAATTAGACTATGTGGTCAGTTGATGAAAAATAGAACATAGGGTGTAGAGCACATCTTTGGCCCATTAGAAAACTAAATTGTGAGCTATCAACTGTTGACTGAAATATTGTGAAATTAAGAGATACTTACCGGCCAACCAAATTTGATCATGCCAGCAAGACATGGAGATCTTCCTTATAGGTTCGATCCTGTAAATTTCAACCTAATCACGACTAATTTTAAAGCGGGGACTACATTTAACTCTAAAAATTCTTATACACGGTCGGGGCCACGATTACCTAAACACCGCTCCAATCATTACCGGACGATTAAAATTTTGCATGAGGATACTGACCGGGTGATCAAAGTTGATCATGCCAGAAAGACATCAAGATCATCCTTATAGGTTCGCCCATCTAGATCTCAACCTAATCACGACTAACTTTAAAGTGGGACGATATTTAAATCTAGAGATATTCTAATTCACGACCGGGGCCCACTACTATGCATGATTACCTAAACACCGCCCCACTCATTACCAGACGACTAAAATTGGGCGAGGATACTGACCGGCTGACCAAATTTGATTAAGCCAGTAAGACATCGGGATCTTCCTTATAGGTTCTACCCTTTAAATTTCAACCTAATCACGTCTAATTTTAAAGTGGTGACTATATGTAACTCCAGAAACTCCAATCATTACTGGACAACTAAAATTTTGTTTGACGATACTGACCGGCTGACCAAATTCGATCATGCCAGCAAGATATCAGGATCTTCCTTATAGGTTTGACCCTCTAAATTGCAACCTCATCACGACTAATTTCAAACTAGGGACTATAATTAACTCTAGAAATTCTAATCCATGGTCGGGCCACGGGCCTAGACTACTATAACATGATTACCTAAACACCGCCTCACTCATAACCGGAGGACTAAAATTTTGTGCGAGGATACTGACCGGCTGACCGAATTTGATCAAGCCAGCGAGATATTGGGATCTTTCTTATAGGTTCCACCCTCTAGATTTCAACCTAATAACGACTAATTTTAAAGTGGGGACTATATTTAACTCTAGAATTTCTAATCTACGGCCGGGGCCACAAACCCGGCTACTATGACACGATTACCTAAACACAGTCCCAATCATTATCGGACGACTAAAATTTTATGTGACGATACTGACCGGTTGACCAAATTCGATCATGCTAGCAAGACAACGAGGTATTCCTTATTGGATCGACCCTTTAAATTTCAACCTAATCACGACCAGTTTCAAAGTGGGGACTATAATTAACTCTAGAAATTCTAATTCACGGTCGGAGGCCTCGGGGCCACGGGACCCGGATACTATGACATGATTACCTAAACACCACCTCACTCATTACCGGGCGATGAAAATTTCGTGCGAGGATATGGTCGGCTGACCAAATTTGATCAGGCTATCTAGATATACCACTGTACTACAATGGCACCTGCCTCTAGATTTCAACCTAATCACGGTTAATTTTAAAGTGGAGACTATATTAAACTCTAGAAATTCTTATCCACGGCCGGGGACGTAGCATGATCATTAATGGAAGACTAAAATTTTGCGTGAGGATACTGAGCGGGTGATCAACTTTGAACATGCCAGCAAGATATCGAGATCATCCTTATAGGTTCTCCCCTCTAAATTTCAACCTAATCACGACTAAATTTAAAGTGGGGACTATATTTAAATCTATATTTAAATTTATAGCTATGTTATAACACTTTTGCATTAATTTCTTTAGGGAGCAATTTTTTTTTAATAACTTTAATAGACAATTATTGTTATTTCAAGTTCTTAGTATTTCCACTTAATGTTCAATTCTATTATTGTTTAGGTATTAAATCTTTAATTAATATAAACTTTATATATTGATTCTTTAAGTAAATCTCCATATTATATTTGTTTTATTGTTTTTAGCTACATAAGCTTAGAACAACTTTTCAAAAATCGACAAGAGGTTGATCTTCATATTGTTACTGTAGTTGGACAAGATGATATCTATAGAAATACCTGAAACATGATGTGGAAACTAGGGCCACACTTATTAAATTCACGAGTTTTATACCATATATATATATCAACATCTCAGAGTTTTAGCATATATATATCATCTCCCGCAATAGTTTTACCACATATGCAAATATCAGCTCCCGATTTCACACATAAATAACGAAGGTGTAACCTGTTCTTCAGTTTTCCATCAGGGATATGTTTCACCGTCTATGTTCAAGTACGCTTAGTTTTCTTTGCTCTTCAATCAAAATCTATATCCAAGTAGGATTTATTTTCGTTGCTCTTCAATCAAAAAACCATGGCTCGCATCTGCACGAAGCTAGGGCAGAACTGGATGGGAATTATGCCGAACAATTGATGGGCGAGGACTTAGATATCCTTCCCTGCAAAAGTTTGACATTCAACACACAACCCATATTTCTTAGACTCATCGGAACTCTAAAACATCTCTTCAATATCTATCCATCTCTGATATCAACGGTAACAACTCACATTTCCAATGGCAGTAAACCCCCTCGCTGGTTTTTCGACAAAATCTCTATCTAAATTCCAACTCGGAAACACCATTCTTTTTTGTCTTCTAAAAACTCTTAACACACTATTTCTCCATCATTCAACGACATCGAATTCTTCTTTTAATGTTTTTATCGGCTTGGGACTTTTTGTCCAAATCTATGTAAAAATCTTGGATGAAAAATTAATCGAGAGAGAAAGAAGAAGCAAATTCGAAGATAGGGTAACTTAGGCGTAACGTGTTACAAAGTTGGGGAGAGTCAAGGGTAGGACTTAGGAGTTAGTTGGACTCGGCTTCGTTACGCCATAGGTGGTTAGAATAAGGCGACGTTCTCTCCGGGCCACAATTGATCCTAACCGTCCTTCTTGAAAAGTCAATTCGACCAATCTGTTCCATGTTGTGTTGTTCTTCGGAAAATCAAACGAAGGTGTAATATGTTCTATCAGTTTCCGTCCATGTTATTGTCCACGGTTCCTGCAACAAATATGCCAGATCACCGTGATCTCAATGTCAGCAGTATAAGGTCTATGTCACAGCGGAAGCGTAGAGAAAAGGAGAGGGAAAAATAGCCCATCATGGAACCAGATACGCAAAATTTACACGTCTATGTTACAGAACCAGATCCTCATAATTTACATGTTGATGTTAACCTTCATAATAAAAGGTCCTTAACAACTTATTTTGTAATTTGGATTTCTTAGTGACACTGAATATGTTGAAAACTATTAAAAATTGATAAAGCCAAGCACCCACAATAGGCAATAGGTTACATCTTAGCCTTATATTGTTGGTATTTTATGTAGGTTGTTCAGTTGACGACTTTACTGCATTTCGATTGCGTAGACTACTTAATGGCACTGAATATGTTGATATACAGGTACATGTATTTTCATGTGTGTCAGGTTGAAAATTGAAGGAATGCATGAATATGGTATATTGTATTTCTTTCAAATGTTGAAGGTTAGAACCAAGTTTTTTAGACATATTGGAACCGGAAAAGAATATTGAAGTGGTGTGTGCTACGCAGGAACTCCATCTATGTATCTTATGTGGTTTGTTTGAGGAAGATACCGCCCAAATCTTCATACAATGCTCCTTTGCTTGCTCCATTTGGCTTTACTTTAGGAATGCTGCCAGAAAAAGGGAGGTAATTCCTAATTATTTCATAGGTTTACTCTCAATTTGGAATACTTATCCACTTTGACTGCATTGTGGAAGATGCTGTCATTGTGGTCTTTCTTGCTGTTAAACATGAATGAGAGGAACATTAATCTACAGACTTTATCTGGTATGCATAATCAAATCTTATGTACAAGCATTAATTATATGGCAAGGCTTGGCGTAAGGAATACAGAAATCAATCCATTTTGAGAGAAATGACCCTGTTTAACTAACTTAGAAGTAAGTTACTATAGCTAAATACTTCATACTTCGTATTTTTATTTTTATTTTAGTGTACGTCCTAAATCGAGCCTGTGTTTGTACCCCACAAATATGTCGTTAGCTTCATGTATAGTTCCCGAGCTTTACATTCAACCAGAAGCATGTAACCATCTGAGTTAGTTGGATCCCGTGGATGGGCCATCTGGGCACCCCTCACTGTTTAAACTAACCCAGTGAATTTATGTGCACGCGTATGAATCTGAGGCGCAAGGGTAGCGCATCTGACTCCATGTCAGAAGGTTGCGTGTTCGAATCACGTCAGGTTCACTGTCTGGCTTTAACTGAGTGTTCGAATCACGTTAGGTTCAACGTCTTGCTTTAACTGAAGTTAGATACTGGAGTCTGGAGTTGGGAAAAATTTGAACAATTTGGTTATATCGGGTTATAATAAATCTTTCACTATCCGTGAATTGAATTTTTATTTGAATCTAAATAGTTTACTTTCTTTCACTAGATTCAATGTTATCTTTTTGATCCAAGGAAAAGAGAACCAGATCATATTTTTGATCATGTTTCTCGTGATATCGTTGATCGATGGGGGTGGATGAAAGTGGTGACATAAATTATGTTTTTGGTGATTTTATGAATGTGTGTAGTTACCGGTTTAATTGAAATATGACAACTTAAAGTGGGGATGAACATCTCATTTTAATGTGTTAGTTAATGAAGAATTTTATAGATTCTTATGATCATGTAATCCAAACATGTACATTGTGTAACATTGTTATTGCTATTAGTAGATACACGAATGAATTCTAGAAGTTTCATTAAACACTGGAAACTTGATACAGTGTTCAAGAGAATTTATCAACGTGCAACTGCTCAGAAAGTTTGTAAGCAATCAAATTGGTTACATATACTAAATCAGATGATTAGAAAAACAAGTAACAACGCATTAGAATCTTATCTGCTAAAAAATGTTGTTTATCAAATTGAGCAGGCTTATACCATTTTTCTTTACCAAATTAATGCTTTAGTATCACGTTGTTGTAGCTCTTACGTTCTATTACATGTCTTTTGTTAAGTAAAAGACTAGCATATTGTACTTTCAAAGTAAATTACCAGCAATTTAATCTTTCATGGAGTTGACCCAATTTGAGCATTTCTATTCTAGCTATATGTTTGGTAGAGAAAAAGGATATCTCTTCTGTTGCTCTCTCATCGTTATCATCATTACATTCTAAACTAAACTAAGTTGCTTCCTGAATAGTCTTCATATTTTCACTAGGATCATTCGGTTGTGGCGCGCCGGTCATTGTGACTCAGTTGTCCCCTGATTTGAACCTGTGTAAATTTATGTCGTGGTTTCAGCAGTCAAAAAAAGATGGTACTATTTTTTTGTTCTGGGCACTTACTCTTCTTGAATTTATTGATATACCTCCATATTGATCAATACTCTTAGAGGCACTGGTAGTTGCCAATGCAAGTGCACCTATTGCAAGGGATAATGGTCTGTTAGGTAACAAAAAATGCAATTGTCGGCACATGTCTTGGTTAATTAGAAACGGACCACTAACCTCGAAACTCAATTACAAATGCTCCAGTAATGATAACAATTATTGGAGTATTCATGAAATTATATCAAGTGATTGATTATTTTTTTTGCTGGAAATGAGTTCCTAAATGCAGACTGGTTCAATTAGTACTGATATTATTAGGTGTTTACTAATGTTATAAAATTATGAGTATACCCTGCAATGAGAAAGAAATAAATTATGTAAACTGACACTATCATGGGAGGTTGAGACGGGGCCGTAAGGCCCCGGTGATACCTAGTAAAAACAACAAATAATAATAAGATAATGTGAACCGCCTGTATATCCAAAATCTCCCCAATAAAGTCTTTTCCTTTTCTTTTATATTACTCTCCCCGTTTATATTTAAGGCTAACCCCTATGGGCTAGATTGAACTGCTAGATTGGACAAGCAAATCATGAAAAAAATGTGGGAAAAAAGTTAACTCTAGTAGTTGGTAGTTCTCTCTCCTAACAAATGCTCGCAGTTCAACTATCAGCGAGATTGAAACGCTGAATGGTTCAGCGCTCAAAAAGTGTTTTTAACGTTGAACGGTTCAGCGCTGGGAGATAAATTTTATGATCTAACGACTGAGATTTAAAACGCTGAACCAAACAGCGCTGACGCTGAACCAACCAGTGTTCTATAGTGGTCCCAGATGACGTGGATGACCAATCTAGCTGCTAGATATCTATCCCATAGGACTTAGGAGGTTTCCAATGCTGACGTGGATGGCCAATCTAGCAGCTAGATATCTAGCCCATAGGACTAAGCCTAACGCCCGCAACCCACTCCGTTAAGATAGAACAAAAGAAAAATAACGCACGCGTTACAGCCCCAGGGCTGTCACACATCCATGTAAGAGAACTCCAACAAAACAAATGATGTAAAAAAACCCCAAAATTCCTAAACTGTCTGAAATACCCTTTATTGTTATTCGGCCAAAGCTAATAGAGCAAATAAACCCTACTCATATTTTTCGATACCGTCATTATCTTCTTCTAACTCTCTTTCCTAGTCTCTGAAACATAAGAAGAAATCAGATCTACTTCATCCGTCGCAAAAATCATCCTCCGATTTTTTATTTTCCCTTATTCTCTTCTTCAATGGTTACTTACTTCAATCAATGAAACCAATTCTGACCTAAATCAAATCTACGAATTTTTCCTGTCTTCATCCGTAGCGAAAATCATCTTGTGATTTTCGATTTTCCCTTCTTCTGTTCTTCAATGATTACTTACTCCAACCAATGAAATCAATTCTGACCTAATCATCTCAATTTTCTGACCTAAATCCTCTCAAACAACAAAATAGTGAAGAAGCAAACTAAACAAGAGAAAAAAAGAGATGAAAAGTTAACGAAAACAGTGAAAAAAACTCCAAAGGTAAGAATCGTATAAACTCTATGGTGATGGTGTTAATTTTTTTTGTCTTTTCTGATGAAATCACGTAGCCATTAGCTCTGGTAGTTTTGATGAAACCAAAAATGGTTTCATCATTTTTCCCTTGTCGAACTTGGTTCCACCTAAACTGTTGGTGTGTTAATTAATTCTGGTAGTTTTGATGAAACCAAAAATGGTTTCATCATTTTTCCCTTGTCGAACTTGGTTCCACCTGAACTGTTGGTGTGTTGATTAATTCTGGTCGTTTTGATGAAACCAAAAATGGTTTCATTATTTTTCTCTTGTCGAACTTGATTCCACCTGAAACTGTTGGTGTGTTGATTAATTCTGGTGGTTTTGATGAAACCAAAAATGGTTTCATCATTTTTATCTTGTCGAACTTGATTTCACCTGAACTGTTGGTGTGTTGATTAATTCTGGTGGTTTTGATGAAACCAAAAATGGTTTCATCATTTTCCTCTTGTCGAACTTGATTTCACCTGAACTGTTGGTGTGTTGATTAATTCTGGTGGTTTTGGTGAAACAAATTTTGGTTCCATTATTTTCACTTTGTATAATTTGGTTCCACCAACACTCTGTTGATATGTTGATTAATTCTGGTTGTTTTGATGAAACCAAAAATGGTTTCATCATTGTTCCCCTATCGAATTTGGTTCCACCAATACTGGTTTAGTGTTGTTGGTTAACTCTGGTAGTTTTGATGAAACCAAAAATGGTTTCTTCATTCTTCCCCTTTTGGTTCTACCAATATTGGTTCGGCAGTGTTAGTTTATTCTTGTTTTGGCTGCTAAAATCATTTTTGTTTTGCATGGAAAAGACGTGAAGATTCATTGAGAAATTTGTTTTGTAATTTCAGAGTAGATTATAGCCTTCACGTTTGCTATTACATGAAGAGCCTCTTGAAGGGAAACATGAAATCTCATGAATAAAATATTTTAGAAAAAGGTGGAGAACTGGGGAGCAAGGTTGTGTTACAAGATCCTGATGGACAAGACACTAAAAGAATTATAAACGAAGACATAAAAATTAGTGTACTGTCAACTAGTTGTAAACTTAAATGCTTATAATAGTTTAGAAAAGGTTTAAATGTTTTATGAATGGTTTCAGTTGGTGTACTGTCAACCAGTTGTAAACAATGTTTGTAATGGTTTCAATTATGTTTAACCCAAACCATATTGTCGCGGAATGTTATGTCTGTTTTTTGATGAAACCAAGAAGGTTTCCAACATATTTTGATTCCACTGTAGCAGTGAAATGATGAAACCAGAAAGGGTTCCAATATTGCAGGTGAATCCAAAAGGAAAAGGGTCGTTTCACGGCTTGGTTTAAACTCAAAATTTTGATATATTTCAAGGCATGGAACATTTTCATGTTCCAGGGAAGAAATATAATTACAACAAAAAGTATTAGACAATAGCAAGAAACACACCAAGGATCGCTTTTTGGCGATCAACATTCGACACAATGGTTACAAGTCATGGCAATAATTCATAACACCCCCATCAACTGCACCAACCCCATCGCCGCCACAACCACCAGCACCACAATAAGATGAAACACAATAAGATGAAACCTACCACCACCATCAACTGCACCACCCCCATCACCGCCACAACCACCACTACCATTACCTCCTCAACTAAAACTAGTTTCAACAAAAAACAATCCACCTGTGTCTTGCCATCAAAAATTGATTTCATAGAGATCAATATTCGACAAAATGAAAAAAAAATACGATGAAACCTAATTAGGTTTCATCATTTTTCCACATATTTCCATTTCACTAACACAACTTCAATGATGAAACCAATACCGACAACTTCCAAGTTAGGCCAAAATAAACTAGGCAAAAATCAGGTGAAACCAAATTTTAATTTCATCATAAACTTAATTTTCATCATTAAAATCTTTGGTTTCATGATAGAAAATAGGCAAGTTTATGATGAAACCAAATTTGGTTTCATCATTAGTTTACTGTTTTCACCAACCAAAACTGTCAGAATATGATGAAACCAATTTTGGTTTCCTCATAAATATGTCATTTTCCCAACACAATATTGATTTTGACGATGAAGATGTAGCATTATTTGTTGATGATGAAACATCATAAGGTAGTAGTGGTGGTGGTGACTGTAAAGGATTGAATGAGGAGACAGAGGTGTTGTTGGTAGCGGATCTGCAAGTACTGGTGTTGATTTTAGATGATAAAATGAGGAGGAGGTGTTGTTGGTGGCCGATTTGAAGGTATTGGTGGTGGTTTTAGATGATAGAAGGAGGAGGCAGAAGTAGTGTTGGTGGCGGATCTGACATGTGGTGGTGGGAAAAAACAAAAGTAAGAGGAGCGGTGTTGTTGATGAAAAATCAGGACGTAGAAAGAGAAGAAGGTGATGATGGTGTTAATGGAGGAGACGGTGGTGATGTTGGTGGCGGATCTGGACATAGCGATTGTTTTAATGGTGGCGAAGCTACTGTTGGTGATAGATCTGAACATACAAGTAGAAGAAAAGAATAAGGAGGTGCTCGTGGAAGAGATGGAGGTGTTGTTGGTGACGGATCTGGACATAACAACTGGTTTGGTGGTGGCGGAGGTACTATTGGTGATAGATTTGAACATAAAAGTAGCAGAAAAATAAACGGAGGTTTCATGGAGGAGACAGAGGTGCTGCTGCTGGTGGTGACGGAGGTGTTGCTGCTGGTGTTCGTGGGGATCCATCTTTGTTGCTGTTGGTGATGATGGTGGTGGAGAGAAGGAGGCGGAAGAAAGAAGAAAGGAGAGAAGAAGAAGAAATAAAGATAAAAAGGGTATGTTTGGGCATTTTAAAAATAATAAAAACTAAATTTATTCATTATTATTTGATTTGGAATTTTTTGTCACTTTTTAATCAAATTGTTTTTATTTACTCCCTCCGTTCCTTTTTAATAGGCTGGTTTTTATAAATTAATGTTTCAAAAAAATAGGTTGGTTTCCTAATTGAGAAAGTCAAATGTTACTTTAATTTTCTGGGACCCCTTTTCTCTTAACTTCTTTTGATGAAAAGTGTCATGTGGATCATTTCATTTTACTTCTTTTGCTGACAAGTGTCATGGGACCATTTCACTTCACTTCTTTTATTGACAAGTGTCATGAGGACCACTTTCAATGATTAGTTCTCTTAATTTTCTTAAATTTTTCTAAAAACAAAATCAGCCTATTAAAAACGAACGGAGGGAATATTAAAAATAATATGATTGGATTTTTTGTATGACGAATTTGATCACCTTGGTTTTTGAGAGCTTATTAGGAAAGAAAAAGGAGAAAATATCTGCTCTCCGTTCTTTTCTCTCCTAGTCTCCTTTCCTTCTCGAATCTGACCTTAGCTTAGATCAGAACCAAAAAAAAAAACCAACGAAACAGGTAAAAACAAGATCTCTCCTTCTCTTTCCGTCTCCTCGTTCCTCTCTGTCGACAGCTAGAATCACCGATTTTAGTTTTTCATCCCTTCGTTTTTCTTTTACGACTGTGTTTTTCCGTTTTTTTCTCTTTTGATTTTGCTTGGGTTTTTGTCTCGTGATTTTTCAGAGATTTCCATAGTAGGTTAATTGTAAAAAAATTTAATCTTTGTGGTTCGTTTGTGTTTGTTGATGGAAACCTTAACTGGGTTATGATTTTTCATGTTTCTGTGCTTGTGGGTTTTGATTTGTGGATTGTAAAATTCTGAAGTTGTGGTGTGTTGTTGTTAGGTGTGAAATAGTGGCGGGAAAAGGAGGAAAAGGACTTTTGGCGGGAAAGACTACTGCGGCTAACAAAGACAAAGACAAGAAGAGACCAGTATCTAGGTCATCTCGTGCTGGACTGCAGGTAAAACCCTTTTTTTTTGTTTCTCTTCCTTTTTGGTTCTGATGGAACCACAATTAGTTCTATGTTTTGTTGTCAAGAGTTTCTGGACTCTTTGGAGTCTTTAATCATGCAATGCCTGACAACTTCGCTTAGTTTGAAACTATAATCAGCTTGATCTGCTGGTACTGGGCTTTAAATTAGTATATCATACATATACCAAATAAACTAGCAATAAGTCTACATCAGTGAAGCAAATTATTTGAATAGTTTGTGAAATTGGAGATATAAATGTCTTCTGACATGTTGGCTTTCAAGAATATAAAGCTTATTTGTTGGACTCGATTTGACATGTACAGCCTGACATCAGTGAAGCGAATTATTTGAATAGTTCGTGAAATTGGAGATATAAATGTCTTTTGACATGTTGGACTTCAAGAATGTAAAGCTTATTTGTTGGACTAGATTTGACATGTACAGCCTGACTATTGTATTACTTATACGTAGTTGTTCAACAAATTGAAGATGATTTAGAGGAATTTTGAATGATATTTGATATGGGTAGTGTTGAAGAACGCATAATTTCTTAAAACTGTTTGAATTGTATTATTACATCGTTGCTGTCTTCGTGTTGGATTATAGTTGAGAGATTTTGATCATGTACATGCAAGGGTTCAGGTTCAGTTTATATCTCGATAACTAGTTATCCGTACCCTATTCTTTTCAAATCGAACACCTCTGCATTTGTGTTGCATCATGGTATTAGTGTACCTGGGTTTACTAGTTCTCATTTTGTATTTGATAATCTTTATGAGGTCGCTGTTAGCTTATCCACTGTCTATGGCTTTTTAAGCAAAATTTTACCACTTCAGTATGAAACTACAGCGTATTTTGTTATTAAGCTATAGTTACAAAGGAGCATCCGTCTTTGTTAACTCTTGGTGATGGAAGTTCTGTCCTTTATGACCCTTTAGACTAGGAAAGCCCGAGAGATTGATTCCATAGAACAACTTATTGTGGGGTGCCTGGTTTTTAATTTCCTATTGGGGTGCCTGAACATCCTATTGTGGCATATGTGATCCATTTTTAGGTACATGTCCCGTCAAAAGACCTTATCCCCAGATTTACATTAGAATTCTTTTACTAGGGGGGAAAGCTAGAAGTTCCATTTCCTGATTTAGACAAGAAAATAAAAGAAGACCTTGAACATAAGTTAGCATTGTAAAACTATGTCGTCAAAGGAATATAATTTGAGTTCCTACTCAGCAATTGCTTAGTTCTGTTACTTTCCTTGTTTTGTTGCTGTTTATTATGAATATGGCTGTAATTCCTTCGACTATCTTTAAACTTCATCAGAGTTCTGTAGTATTGCTGTAATCATTGTTCTGCCAGTGAGGGAAACCTTACCTGTTATAATCTTTCCTCATGTCGTAGGATTTTCCTGGAATTTTCTCGAGTTTATTATACGTAGCTCGTTATGTTCTTAATGCACTGTTGTATATGCATGTTCATCTTTATTTGTAAGCTTCTATTACAACTATGTTGCAAATATTTAACAATTTTGTGCAACAGTGTTTGTCCATGGAGGATGATAAGATCCTCAGCTACAACGATGTTGTATTGAGAAGATCAGATTTGGGGATCCTCAGGGGTCAGGAATTTCTAAATGACCGTATCATTGAGTTCTATTTCAGTTATCTTGATTCTGGTTGTTCCTCTCAAGACATCTTGCTAGTTCCACCTTCTATCTCATTTTGGATTACGAACTGCCCATTTCCAGACAGCCTCAAAGATTTCGTTGAACCTCTTAAACTGCCTGAGAAGAGAGTAGTAATCTTTTCAATCAACAACAATACAGATGTCTCCCAAGCTCAGGGTGGTACTCACTGGAGCTTACTTGCGTACGAGAAGAATTCCGTAAGTGTTTGTACACCACGATAGCATGGGAAATTCTAATCAGAGATATGCTAAGAAACTTTACAGAGGTGTTGTGGGATTTATGGATGATTCCGAATCAGGGTCTTCAGAAATTAGCCTTTCGGAGTGTCCAATTATGCCACAACAGATGAATGGTTATGATTGTGGTTTATATGTTACTGCAATTGCAAAACTCATTTGCGATTGGCATAAAAATGGTGGTTCCACAAATAATGGAGAGTTGTGGTTTTCTGCTTTGAAGGAAGTTAAACCACAGATGGTATCTAACATGAGAAGTGATACACTAATGCTTATTCAGGATTTGATGGCCAAGAAATGAGTTTCTTGGAATTCTTTGGATGGAGCATAAAAAGCAAACCATATCAGTATACTGACGCTAAAGTCATCCAGTGTTGATTCCTTGAGGCAAGGTCACAAATAAAGCATAGAGGTAATATCTTATGGTGTGAGTGAGAATGTAGAGAAGGTTTGTTGCCCTAACAAACAACTGCTGCAGATCTTTAGGAAAGTGGACATAAATCCATAACGCCTCAATGTTTTACATAATTACAAACTATACAGCATGATTGCTAAAGGCTGATGCCAATACTTCCAGGGGTACCATTTGAGTGATCCGACGGCCAGGATCGATTTCTATCTTTTTGTCTTATAGAATGGTATTCCCCTGAAAGAATTGTCATCAGCGTTTATCTGGTTTATTGGAAATCATTTTTTTTTTCAACTGTTCCTGTGAATTGAACTTAAATTTCACCTCTCCTATCTTGCTCCCCTAAAGACTAAACGTTTCTTTTTTTACTCTGGGCTTTTCTTTTGGCTTCTTCTATGTACCTGAAACTGGCAACTTTGACTGGTGGTAAGTTTGATTCAGTGAGCAAACTTGACTAGTTTAGGTGGGATATATGAGATCCCACCACACATGTTAGGTATTAAGTATATTTGGTCCCGCATGCCACTGTCATTGTGTGATAGAGGTATTTGGAGAGATGAATTTGGATTGGAACATAAGATAAAATCATTGTGCATAGACTCTAATTAAGTTGTGATATTTTTTTTTTCTCGGTCAACATAAAATAGATTAAAAAAACAAAACTGTACAGGGACTAGGTCTTCCTAGCGCATAGCTGGGGCCATCGCTAGTAGAAAACCTATTTGAAGCGAAAATAAACCTGTCCAGGCCATTCTACAGAAAGAATGAAACTTGGCCTACCCTCATAAAACTCAAAAATATCTTCGGCCAACAAACATGCTTGCTTGGCCAAAGCATCAGCTGAAAAATTAACTTCCCTATAGGTGTGGACATAGCGTATATTGGAAAAGAAACTCTTCGCCATTCTCCATCTCTGCATTAGTTGCCAAGGCAGCTCGTCCTTTTGAAAAGCTTGAATGCAACTCATCGAATCTGACCGAATACAAAGGTTTTTAACTTCCCACCTTTTAGCTAGCATGGCACCATAAATAACGGCACACACTTCCGCATAAAAAGTTGTCTGCCAGTCAAGGCCTACACTAAGAACGCCAAGCACTGCCGAGATGGAGAATCAATTTTTCAAGATCAATAATTCATTTCCATTTCTTAATTGATTTATCACTATTTCCAATTCAAACATACCCCCTCTCTCACTAGCTTAGGACTCCCATTGCGGTTCTTAAAAGACCATACCATTACCAAGTGATATGGACGGCCAGAAATGAACTGGTCTTCAAACAATCCCAATCTCACCATGAAAATATCCTGAGGACAGCTCTATCACAACAACAAGAATTTGAATGGGCAAGAAAAATCTTCCCACCGGTTCTACCTGGAGATCCAACTCCGAGGATTGCAACAACCATCACAAGAACAACTACAATCATTCAAGTTGGATGGTCTATTCCGGATTCGGGTTGGATAAAAATAAACCCAGATGGGGCTGCTAGAGGCCATCCAGGTATGGCAGGAGCGGGATTCATTTGCAGGGATTCGAATGCACAAACCATTATGGCTCTTGCACAACCTCTAGGTTTAACTACTGCGCTAACGGCAGAGACATGGGCAACCGTAATAGCAATGGAAAGACAATGGCCAAGAGTGATAATTGAAACGGACTCGGAGAATCTCATGCACTTCATTAGAACATCAGCGGAAGCTCCTTAGTCTATATCACAAATGATTGCAGAAATCAAACAAAGAATGTGCCACATACCTTGTTGCCACATTCAACACAATTATAGAGAAGGCAACCAAGCATCAGATGGTATAGCAAACTTTGCAGCAGATAAAAGAGAAGAAGGAAACTATTCGACAACGATATGGGATCAAACAAACCCGCCTTTTCTTATTCAAATTCTGTTAAGTGACTCTAGGGGAATTACTTTCCCCCGTGTAATCTCTAATCAGTTCCTTTTAATATATACATGCTTCAAAAAAAATTAATAAATTACCAAGTGATCTACATGATTACAAATACAACCCGGGGCAAGTATAGCTATTGTTTATTATAGCTGCGGAGAGGCACCACATAATGCAACTTGTATGCGTCTTTAACCATGACTGGGAGACCAGACTGTGCAAGTTGATTCCATGTTACGAAATGCACCCTTAACCCCAAACGCTAGGCAATCACGTCATGATAGATGCATGTGGGAATCATGTACATAATCAAGAAACAAAGGATGCATAAGACAATGAAGAAGCCGGGACTGGGAGCGAGTGATGTTGAGTCATTAGCGACTCATTAAAGTAAGTTGTAACTTAATGTGGGCTCAAGACAAATGGAAGAAGTTAGCATGGAACCCAAAAATAATAATATTTTCATTGTCAGACCCACAATTAAGTTTAGGTACCGTGACACCCATAATTATTTTTGTGACACCCATAATTATAAGAAATTATTAAAAATGTCCGCATAACTAATTATGCATCCGCATGACGGGTTATGCATCAGGAGTATAATTGGCAACACAACTTGGATATAACATATCTAAAAATCCGCGCCTTGGAATTTTGTATCGTTGGAAATCTTTTTAAGAGAGCTACGTGATGAGTACAAAAAACAACATCAAATTTTTGTTTTTCACCAAAATATCGGAAGTGATCTTCATTTTAGACAAAATTTCGAAAACTGACTACATAACCATTATGCAGCCACCAAAAACTATGCATAACACATTATGCAGACGCATAACGAATTATGCAACCATTTTCTCGACTGCATAACAAATAATGCATCTATAACAAGTTATATAACCATTGTTTTGGTTGATTTTAGTGCGTAGATAAAAAATTGATGCATAATGCAGTATGCATCCATATTTACGGATGCATATCAGGTTATGCATCTATTTTCTCGATGCATAAAAGATTGTGCAACAATTTTCTCGATGCATAATGCATTATGCAGTCATATTTTCGGATGCATAACAGGTTATGCATCCATTTTCACGACTGCATAACATGTTATGTAGTATGTAGATATTATTGTAGGTGCATGACAAGTTATGCGACCTTATTTTTTTGTTGGTTTCAATACTAAGAAAAAAGTAGCTGCATAACGTGTTATGCAACCGTTTTCTGGACTGCATAAAAAGTTATGCAACAAATTTTGTAGATGCATAACAAGTTATGCAACCGTTTTCATAGCTGCATAACAAATTATCAATCACTATGACCAAACACCAACACCAATATGGTCAATCATTAACAATCTCGATATCATTGAATAGCCTGATCATACCGGAGAGTTCTTCTTCGAATCGAACTAGGGAGAAGTATGTCAGGTAAAAGATGGACACATTATCATTATTGGGAAGCTTTCCATAAAATTTGGAATCCATATGTAACTTCTTAAACGCCCAATATCATATTTATACAGGAAGCCATTTACATGGGTTTCAAAGGCACCAACACCGTTAGCTTTGTATTCGCCTCTTACCTTGAAAAATAAAATAAAAGCCTGACAGTTGATAAGCTTTTCTGTGCAACGAGATTGATCAGAGATAGAGCATACACAAACGAGAAACTAATAGGATTACATTATGAGTATTAGTGCCACACGACGAACAACCTGGAACTAATGGAAGTTGGACCTTTTTTTATTTTTGCAATCAAGTTTCGGTCGAGCTAACATTCTAAATCGATGGTAACAATCATAAATAAAAATCAACCCTGAAATTTTAGGAAGAGCAACCCGAAATTTATCTCCAGATCTACACTTTGTTTCAAAGTTTTATCTAAGACGATCAAAAAATAAACAGATTTCTAAAACCCTAATTTTAAAAACCAAAACGAAACAAATTTAAGTCTCTACTCGATGAACAAAGCGAACCAGCGAGAGGGAAAAAGAGAAGAAGAAGAAAGAAAGAAGAAGAGTACGATGAACATTAGAAACTCACGATAAAACCTAATCTCAATAATTTTGGGTCCGAAAATAATTTTTCCCTTAAAAATGGGTGCGCGCCTTCAGATTTCTGTCCGTGGGTTTTTAGTGGAAAAATCTGGGAGAATGGGTCTCACTGTAGTTTTCACAACCCAAATAGTAAGTAATTTTTTTTTTGCTAACGAAAATGATTGGTGTACCGTGGAGGAAATCCCGCGGCTGCACCGTGTGAGAGAGAAAAAAAAGATGAGCCCCACCTTTGGACCCACCCCCTGCAGATCTCCAACAGGGTTGCCCTAATGGCCCTTGGATTTCTTTGTGGTGCAGATCGTGGTACACACCTTCGGTGTGTGTATCATTACTGTTTTTCTAAACAAGAAATGAGTGAGTTAGTGGGTTCCACGTACAATAATCCCATCTCATGAGTAACTGAATGTTGCAACATCAGCTGGACTTTTCATGCCAACACATCCTGCCACCAACAGTAGACGAGCCGTCAAAGCACCGCCTGATTGACACATGTCTAGCAGCAGTAGTTAGGTACTATCACATATAACCAGTACACTCTTGAGCCTCCTCACTGCTTAGGCCAGTCACTCTATCAAGGCCTTCATGATTGTTGCATCCGTTTCTGCTACCTTCTGGTCTATGTTCTTTCATAAGTTTTTGGAATGCAGTTGATTCGAATTCTCACGAGATTTTTCGGCTTTGAAACCTATAATCCGCTCATTATGTTGGTGTTGAGGTTCAAGTTGTACATTATCTATATTTCAGCTAAAATTATAGTTAAAACAACAATAGCGTTAATAGTGCAGGATATTATCTAAATTGGCTGTGAAAATGGATCGAAAAATTGTCCTTCGACATGTTGAACTTTAGCGTAATTTAGATTTTAGAACTGCTCTGACATGCATAACCCGAATTGTTTCTTTCCTACACGTAGTGGTTCAATGAATTTAAGTTGATTTTTTTTTTTTTTGTAAGTTAAAAAGCATTCCAACAGACTTACTTGGGGAGTTAGTAACCCTTACAACAATAATAGTAGAGCCATCTAATGTTGAGCAAATGGGCTCAACTCTAACATTAGATTTATCTACTTCTAAGGCATGCACAATACAAGACGGAGGAACATTCCTCCAGTTAACAAAAGTACTATAATGTTTAGCCTCTTTAGCCAGTATATCAGCAACATTGTTTGCTAATCTAGGAACATAAAAAAAACCCAATAAGTTTTGACGGAGATTAAATTCTCTTTTTACTTCATCCATTATCTTCTGATTTTTCCAAGTGATTTGAGAAGGTTTCCCATTCAGATAGTCGAAGAGGTTTTTGCAGTCACCTTCAACACTGAAATTTTTTATTCCTTCCTCCACTGCCCAAGTTGCTGCTTGTAAAAGGCCTAAAGCTTCTGCTTCTTCTAGGGATGTGGCTGAGATGGGTCCTGCTCTTCCCTGGTCGAAGTTCCCTGAATTTCGTCCTTAAGATGATTTAAAGAGGAATGTTAGATGAAATTTGGTAAGGGTTTGATTAAAAATCTGTCATTGCTGTTAAATATTCCTTCTGCTTTTCTTGTTGTCATTGGTGTGATATCTAAAACTTTTTGGTCATCTTAAATTATTCTTCAACAAACTGTCTAAAACCATACTTTTGTTTTCAAATTTCACACTTCTGGTCGTGAATAATATGATATCTTTGCAGGTTTGTGTATATTGTTAATACCAATATTGTTAGTTAATATATTGTATCTCTTTAGTTGATCCATGGATTTAGGCTGTTTAAGCAAATAATTACCACCCCAGGATTAAAATTACACTGTATCTTGTGTTATGAAGAAGCATTTGATTGGTAAACTTTTAGTCTTTTATGCAAATCGTGTATGTTGTAGCTTATAGACATTTGGGATTTGTGGCTAATCCTGTTGTGATGTCTGTTTGTTGTATGTGATCTGGAACCCATCTCACATAATTTTTTTTTAGTAATGTCAATATATAACTTTTTTTTTGTTTTTGTATATTTTGAAAATGTTTATATGTCAACAGAGAAACACTGCTTGTGGGTCTTCTTTTTCTATGCTTTCAATTGTTCTTTTTAAAAGAAATTAAGTGATCCACATAAGTTAGTTGATAGGATTTGAAAACAATGTTGGGTCTATGGAAAGAACACAAAAGATACTATTGTCAAATTCATTTCGGTTGTTGCTTGGTAAAACTAGCCTAGGGAGCTGTAAAACGAGTCACATCTATTGCTTTATAAAGTGCTTATTTATGTTCTTTTCCCATTTTTGGAATCTTTGATATATTAAGAAGAGTTTTTTGTTTAAATTTGAGCTAGGATTTAGTGTCCCCTTTTTGATCTCTTTACATCTGCGGTGCTGAATGTATATAGAAGACGCTCCATGTTGTTGGTCTCTGACAAGTATTTAACTTTCATTTCCTTGATGTGCTTAGTGTTGTGTTTCGTTCAAACAGTAGGAAGTCAAATCTTTTTGAGCTCCATTCCTGATCTTTTTTACCTTTGATCCATTAAAGTATTTAAAATTTTATGGTTTTGAGTGCCTTCAAGTTTGTAGTAAAAGCTTTCAGATTTTGTTACCTCGGCTATTATTATCTGATATTCTGGTTAAAATTCTTCTTCTTTTATGTATATGTAAAGTGTTCGGATTCCAGTTGAGTTTTTGGATTACTGCTGCGTCTCGATGTTTCTCTTTTCCTATTACAACTTTAGAGTTGGTGTCAAGTTTGTTTTACTATGTTCATCTTTGGTCTCTCTCCCTCCAGCCTCAGTGCTTGTTCTTATTATTCTATTGATGATATTTTACATTTACCTTGCTCTAATCCTTATGATAATTAAATTCCATTTCCCTGTTGGGTGTATTCACCGACACCTTAAAACTAGGATTGCTGCTAATGGGCGTGTGGGTGCAACAACTGCAATCTACACTGCAACTATCCTTGAAGACTTGACTGCAGAAGTACTAGAGCTTGCTGGAAATGCTAGTAAATATTTGAAGGTCAAACGTATAACCCCTAGACATCTTCAATTAGCTATTAGAGGTAATGAGGAGCCGAATACACTGATAAAGGGAACAATTGCTGGTGGTGGTGTTATCCCACATATTCACAAATCTCTCATTAATAAGTCCTCCAAGGAGTAAGAAGAAGAAGTTGTTTCCATTGTCTCTCAAATTCTTTTTTCCTTCTTTCGGCTTTTACACACCTTTTTGGTAGTGTTTAAATTAGTCTATGGAACCTTTAGCATAGTGGAGTCCGTTTCTACTTTCATCCTTTCCTGCTCGTGTAGTTGTGTTGATCTTAGAAAAGTCTGGTGGATGAGTGTAATTTTCATTTGCTTAATCACTGTGGAAATTTTTAGAGGGATTATCAGTATAAAGTATGATGGGTGTTGATCAAAACTCATATGATGGTGTTGACTATGTCAAGGGATGAGTTCCCCATGGGATGTTGTTGATATAGTTGTGAACTCTTTGGTTTAGATTTCTTTAGTACAAGTCAATTGGTTGCTTAGTTTTACTTATTATAGACCATTAGGGTTTATTGCAGTATAAATTGCGTTTTCCCATGTTCTACTCATGGATGAATATCCGGTAAAAGTAAATGGAGTCAGTAAGTTGGAAAAGATGTTGAACTAGAAATGGTTCATGGATGTGTTACAAAAATACAGAATCAAAAACTACTCTATTGTGTGTGTGATTTTGTTTTCACATGGGGCTACTACTGTTCTTACATTTTACCTTGTGCCCTGTATCGTCTTTGGCTTCCCAAAATGAGCAAGATCTCTGGCTAGGTGAAGCAGCTACTAGGCCTGTCACTATCTGTCTGATATCCGGAAATTCGTTTCCGAGTATTCAAGATCCTATAGGATTTTATCCGTTTTATCGGATATTCCATCGAATATTTCTTCCTTAATATATTGAAATAGGATTAGGCTCCATCCGAATTGTTAATATCCGATATCCGATAGAACATGGACTATTTGCAATTTATCCTAACCATATTAGAGTCGGGTAGAAGACTAAGGAAGAATATCCGATATGATATGTTTGAGAAATTAAACGTAACTTTCAATTATGAACATGTTTTTAACATTTTAAAAATATCCGACGGATATCTGATAGACGCATTTATGTGTCTAATATAGCTCATTTGTATATATTGTTAGTACTCGATATTGTACTTATTTGGTTATTTTATGTATTTGTAGGTGTTTTTGGAAAATAATCTCTTGCGGCGAATTTGGCTAAAAATGTGGTATCTGGACCTCCGTTGATAACGTACCGGAAGCGCCTCAGAAGTGTACCGGAAGTATCCCAGAAGTACCCCGGAGGAACCCCGAAAAAAGTGCGGAAAATGCCTCAGAGGACACTTGCTATACGGACCCTTGATTTTGGATAAGGGGTAACCTAATTACTAAGGGGTGACCTATTTCCAGGCAGCTGCTAAAGGGAGAACAGCACAGGATAAGGGCACCCACCTTCTTCACGTTTTGAATTAAAAAAATGGCGGGAAAATGCATGCAGCGTCTGGCAGATTTGAAGATCGAATTTTGGACGTGATTTTAGGAGATTCAATTGCTGTATTTGGTACGTATGGACTCTGCATGACTAATCAGGCCTGATACAATCAATTGTACCCAACCAATTGGGCTGGAATGGCCGGGAGAAGTAATCAAAGTTCAAACAGGACACGTACTTTCTGTTCAAGTTTCAAAGATTTGTGAGAGATATTTGGGAGAGTTTGACGCTGGAAATTAATGTATTTAGTCTTGTTCACGTCTTAAGAAGAGTTTGGTACCTATTTTATAGCTAACAGACGCGTACAAACACTGAAGAGGTGATTATTCTCTCAACAGCGCCGAGAAGAAAAAGAAAAGAAAAAGTCGGATTCAGTAGAGATTTTTGGGGATTAAAAGACTATATAAGAGTTGGTTCAAGTCATAGAAAAGTTTAGAAACCTTTAGGAGAGAGTTTAGAGTCGATGAGAGCCTAGGAGAAGCAATTATAGAGGAGACAACGCTGCTGCTGCTGCTGCCATTAAAGCTTCTGAAGAACACGAAGAACAGACTCGCAGAGTCAGTCGTTCTTCAGCAGACTTATTTTCATACCACTGTCGTTGTTTCACAGCAGTAGATAGTTATCGTTTACAGCAGTCTTAAATTACCATACTCTTTTGTAACAGTGGCGCTGTAACACCACTACAGCGTTGCAAATTCCTTTTTCATCTTATATTCATCAATAAGAACACCTATTTTAGCCATGAATTTATCTTGTGAGTGTGTTTTTGGGATGAGGAGCTAAACCCATTAGCCAAGGCGACGGAGGAAGCCATTGGTCCTTATTTATGGTACAATTCTAACTTTATTATTTATTTGCAATATTATTACATGATTATTTGCATGGAATTTTAATTGAAAAATTGATTTTTATTGAATAATTGTGATTCATTTTGATGGAGCATGCTTAGTTTAAGACTCTTGATGTTTCATGCTTGGTGTTTACATTTATTACTTCAAAAATCTAAAAAAGGCATAATATTAGAATCACTCTAAAAGAAAAATTGCATGAATTTTAATTATTAGAATTTATCAAATAATGGGTCAATGGTGGAATCCAAGTCTTGGTGTTTTTCTCTAAAGGTTTGAACTATTTTATTTATTTGTGTGTTTAATTTAAATCTAAAAAAAATTGTTTCTTCACAAGTCTGAAAAGACCCCTTTTTACCACTACTACTACAATCACTATTTGAAAACCATCAAATTTTTGGCGCGCCGCCGACGCGGATTTGTGTTTAGGTAGCATTTTTTTTAGATTTTTTTTTATTATTCTTGTTCTTCTTTACGTTTTTGGTTTTTTTTTTGTTTCCTTGCAGATTTTTGAAGTTGGAGCGAGAGATAAATTTTGCCAAAGCTTGTGGTGATTTACTTAAAGTTTGGGAGCGAAAAGCAAAGCTAAAGGAGCGAAAGAAGAAGATTTTCTTTATTTTGTAAAAAGAGAAAAAAAAGAGAGACATTTTTATTTTTGTAATTTTTTTTTTAGACTTTCTTTTCTTTTTTTTTTTTTATGGACTTTGGACATTAATTTTGGGACATTTTATTTTTATTTTTAAACCCTACGGAAGGGTACCCTTAAATATAAACTGTTTGCAGGGAAGGACGACGATTACAATCGTCTCGGCCCCTCGGGTTCGCACACGGCATAGGAGTCGTGGCCCGAGTCGACTTCAGCGGTTCTTCGCCCGTCTGGTACGGGAGGTAAAATTCTAAACACCCGCGAATCTCCTGCAAGCGGGTTTACTGGACTCCTTAAGGTGAATTATGCTGAGGACTTGAATATGGACTGTTTTTAAATTCCTAGTAAAGGGCAAGGACTGGACCATATAAGATAAGGGTTCGGATTTCATCACCGCTCCCTTCTTGCCCGCCTTAGGAAAACGAAACCTAAAGCGAACCTAAGCCTAAAATTTGGACTAGAAAGAGACCTATAGGGTATCGAGCTTAACAGGACAATCATTCGAAAAATTTGGTTACTCTTTTAAGCACACCTCGAAGTTCTTGACGGTTTCTGCGAGTTGAATGCGTGACTGCGCCGCATTGGATCGGTGAGGTTTTGGGTATCAAAGCTCCACTGAGCTTCCCTCGCCTCGATTCAACTTGCTTTAACTCGGATTGATTCCAGAGGGGTTTGCTCAAATTGTAACGAATTCCCTTTCGAAGGATTAGAAGCTGGTCTAGAAACAATCTAAGTGGAGCCATCATGCTTGTTGTTTGCTAGAAATCTTTAGGTTTGCTGTGGTAAAGTCGAGTCAGCCTGCTGTGTGTTTGCTAGAACCTTCCTGTTAGGATTTTTATTTCTTTTTGAATTCTTTTTAGTGTATGCCCGATTTTGTTAGGGCTTGGAAAAGAGATACTCTAGGTCGATTGATTAGCGAAAAACCTAGTAGTTCTTCTGATTTAAGCAGGGAGCTCGAAGACTCTTCTTTGGAGAGCCCTGTTTTTGGAAACTTCAGTTTTGAGAATCTGTCTCTTTGTGAGGAAAGTACCCCTAGTACTTCCAGTTGTGCCAGCGATGGCAACTTTGAAAGATTACATGTTCCCAACTAGGACCAACCGAGCTTCATGCATTAAATTGCCAGCCACTACGGCTAATTTCGAGATAAAACCTAGTATTCTTCAATGATCCCTATATTCTTAGGAAAAGATGATGAGAACCCTTATTTTCATATTAGGGACTTTGAGGAAATCTGTGGGACAATTAGGATAAAGGACCTTACCGATGAAGTCTTGAAACTTAAGATGTTTCCCTTTTCTTGAGAGATAAAGCCAAGACCTGGCTTAACAACCTACCGTCTGAATCCATAGAAACATGGCAGGAACTTATCGCTGCCTTCTATATGAAATTCTACCCTAAGCATAAAACTGCAGCTGTTAGGCAGAAAATTAGTGCTAGTGTGCAACAAGAGGGAGAGTCTCTTTATAGGTTTTTAGAGCGATTCAATGATCTCCTATCTCAGTGTCCTCACCATGGATTTGATAATATGAAACTTGTACAGATTATTTATGATGGTTTAAGCCAAAGCCATGGTGAGTCTATGTGCGCTGGTGAGTTCACTAGTAAAAATGCTGATGATGCTTTTACCTTCTTAGGAGCTATCGCTGAAAAATCCCAACAGTGGGAATCTTGTGTTGAACCCCCTAAAAGACTCTTGGTCAATAGAAGTAGCACCAATATGGTAGATACGAGTTTTGCGTCAGATGCTAAGTTTGCTGCTTTCCAGAAGGTTAGAAGCTTTAGAAATGGGTCAGTCTAAAAATAGGTCCCTTGTTGAACCTAATAGAGCCTCTCAAGTCTCTAGTTGTGGAATAGAGCCCGATAATTCATTTTGGGAAGGTCAGGTTAGTGAAGAACAAGCCCATGCTGTCTATAACAACTCTAGGTTTGAGAACCGTCAGAAGTTTGACCCATACTCAGAAACCTACAACCCTGGTTGGAGAAACCATCCTAATTTCTCTTGGTCTAAGGGCCAGAGTCAAGGCCAGTCTAGCAATTCTCAGCCTCCCCCAGGTTTTGGTTTTAAGAATCTTCAGGTCAAACCCAGTTTCAGAACACTTCCGAGAAAAAGATCTCTACCTTAGAGGAACTCACTATGTTAGCAAATAACCATGAAATGCTATCAAAGAACCACATGAGCTTTCAACAAGAAACTAGGCAAGAGTTGAAGAATAATTCCCAGAGTCTTGCCAAATTAGAACTTCAAGTAGGACAAATAGCTAAGTTTATAAGTGAGAGAGAAATGGAAGGTTCCCTAGTCATACTGATCCTAACCCTAGGAGAGAAATCGTACAATCATGTGAATGCTGTCACAACCCTAAGAAGTGGAAAGAAAGTTGACAACAAGGTCGCCATGCCTGATAGTGAACATGCTGTAGTTCACCCTGCTGAGCCAGAAAATGAGGAGACTGATAGAGTCTCCAAAGAGACCAATGAGGGTCCTGTTGAGCCTCACTTTGTTCCCAGAGCCCCGTTTCCCCAGCTGCTAGTTCCGACTAAGAGGGAGTCCAACTTTAATGATATATTGGAGGTTTTTAAGCAGGTTAATATCAACCTTCCATTATTAGATGCAATTAGGCAGATTCCCTCTTATGCCAAGTTCCTTAAGGACTTGTGTACGCGAAAGCGTAAGCTCAGTGTCCAGAAGAAAGCCTTCATAGCTAGTCATGTGAGTTCTATTATTCAGAATACCACTACTCCTAAGTATAAAGACCCAGGGTCCCCTACCATTTTGTACAATAGGTAAGTACCGTGTTGAGAAAGCGTTGCTTGACTTAGGAGCCAGTGTGAACTTACTGCCATACCATGTGTACCTTAAGCTAGGACTTGGTGAGATGAAACCTACCCAGATAACACTCCAGTTAGCTGATAGGTCCGTTAAAATCCCTCGTGGTGTGATCGAGGATGTTCTTATTGAGGTCGACAAGTTTATTTATCCAGTGGATTTCGTGGTCCTAGATACCCAACCTGTCCCCGACCCAGAGAACCAAATACCTGTGATTTTAGGTCGCCCATTCTTAGCTACGTCTAATGCGATCATAAACTGTCGAAATGGTATTATGAATCTATCTTTTGGTAATATGACTATTGAGCTGAATATTTTTAATGTAAACAAGCTACATTCTGAGCTAGATAGCACAGAACATGTATTGAAGAGGTGAACATGATAGGAACCTTAGTTCAGGAGTCATTACCAAACATCGTATCGGAAAATACATTGGAGAGTTGTTTATCCCATTTTAGCCTGGATTTCGACGATAATAGTAACATTGAACAAGTTAATGCTCTGTTGGATTCTGTTCCTATGTTAGATATTGATATATGGAAAAATAGGTTCGAACCATTACTAGCTTCCGAGTCTATCTTAATACCTTATTTAAAAGAGCCTCATGAGTTGGAGTCTAATTATACATTTTTAGGCCCACCCGAGTCTTTCCCTGTGATTATAGCTTCCGATTTGGATAGTGATCAGGAAAGTAGGCCAGAGACCGTGCTTCAAGAAAATAAGGAAGCCTTAGAGTGGACCATAGAAGATATGAAGCAAGCTGAGGATGAACCACCTGATTATGACTTAGAGAAATCAATTGACCTTTTTCAAGAACCCGATGGTCTAGAAATTAGGAACATTGTGACTAGTCATTGTAGAGGCACCCAAAATTCTAAGTTTGGGGGTAGAGAACTAGAAGAATCTCTTGAGTATTTTAAGGACTGGGAAGATCCGGAAATTCAAGAAATAATGAGAGGTTTGTGTGAGAGTAGTGAAAACCCTAAGTTTGGGGCTAGTAATGATTCTTGTGATCGTCAATTATCCCCATTAGAAGTCCCTAACTTGGGACTCGAGCCTAGTGAGGTATTCCATGAGTCTATTCAGACTCCACAACCCGATCCTCCTGATAATGTCCAGGAAAAAATTCATATATTAGAGACCTGTTTTTCGGATGAAGCTGTTTGCCGAGACACTCATATGAAGCCCAAGTGGGCACTCCAGATAAATCCAGTTGTCTTGCGAGAAACTTTAGATCAGGTTGTGCTCTTTCTGCTCATTTTTCTGATCTTGACCATTTGTCTCCTATTAGTGGCAGTTCTATTTGGTCTTATGGACCCACAATTGTTTCGACTATTGGTATACGACTTTGGAAGGTGAAAATTCTTTTTGAGGTATTTGATGTCTAGCTAATGACTATAAATTTAGCATTTACTGGGAGGCTCCCGCGTTCATGTGATACGGTAATATCCTCCCTTATTTCTTTTCCCTCCAGTGGTAATAGTTTCTCCTTGTTCATGCTTTTAATTTCATCTTTAGAACATTGAGGACAATGTAAGATTTAAGTTTGGGGGTGGGGGAAGAAACACTTTTGTAACCTTTTTGCAATAAATAAACTCCAGAGCCTAGAAATTTATGCCTATTGAGGATTGCACTAACTAATCTAAGTGGATGGAAGCATTTTGATTGTAGGAGTTTGAGGAACCAATCTGATTAGATGGAAACATCTAAAGAGTCTATTCATAAAAGCACAGAGCTCAGGTATTAGAAATAACATGATAGTTTCACCATATCTCGTTGAGTCCTTTTCACTTCTATTTTTTTTTTTTTTTTTTAAACTATGTTTCTCTAAGTGATAGGTGGGGCCCACGATTCAAGTTGTTACCAATGTTAGGGTGAATTAGAGTGATTGAGATACCATGAAAAAAAAAAAGAGTTGAAAAAAAAAAGAGTTGAAAAAGAAAAAGAGATGAAAAAAAAAAGGATGAAAAAAAAAATGGTAGTTACCAAAAAGAAAAAAAAAAGAAAAAAAATTGAGACCAGACCATTTGACCAAAAGGAATAAATTCAATAAAGTCGACCACTGGTACCCTTGTATATGCCAGTTGTGTTGACCTAGAGTTAGGTTATCGACCACTGGTACCCTTGTATATGCCAGTGTGTTGATATTAGTCAGACTAGTATCTCAATCCATTAGGATAGGTTCATTTTGGCGGAGACCTTCAGACAGATATGGGAAACGCCGTTCACTTAGTAAACATCAAAACCATATATGTTTTCTATATCCATCTTCTTGATCTATCCATGTGATTAGTTTTGACTCCGAATATGATGTCCATAGTGCAACTATCTGAGTAGAGCTCTGTCACTTTATATGAATTTTAGTATGCTTGAGTGCAAACTCGTGTACAGCAATTGGAATTTCGCATCAGGGTACTTCTTCCTGTAGTCAATAAGTATGTCAACCAAGGAGATTCTTTAGTGCCTTCCAAGGTTCTGCGTAGATAGCTAAGGTCTGGAGTACAGGTTTTGTGGGTACACCTCTGGTAAACCCACCCGAGACTATAACTCGGCCACTAGGGCCACCTAGGGGTTTAAAGGCTTATTGCATACGCTAAATGCAATCGACGATGCCTGCGACAGTGAGTTAGGATTTTATTTTGTAGTTTTGATTTGCTCGAGGACTAGCAAATAATAAGTTTGGGGGTATTTGATAGACGCATTTATGTGTCTAATATAGCTCATTTGTATATATTGTTAGTACTCGATATTGTACTTATTTGGTTATTTTATGTATTTGTAAGTGTTTTTGGAAAATAATCTCTTGCGGCGAATTTGGCTAAAAATGTGGTATCTGGACCTCCGTTGATAACGTACCGGAAGCGCCTCAGAAGTGTACCGGAAGTATCCCAGAAATACCCCGGAGGAACCCCGAAAAAAGTGCGGAAAATGCCTCAGAGGACACTTGCTATACAGACCCTTGATTTTGGATAAGGGGTAACCTAATTACTAAGGGGTGACCTATTTCCAGGCAGCTGCTAAAGGGAGAACAGCACAGGATAAGGGCACCCACCTTCTTCACGTTTTGAATTAAAAAAATGGCGGGAAAATGCATGCAGCGTCTGGCAGATTTGAAGATCGAATTTTGGACGTGATTTTAGGAGATTCAATTGCTGTATTTGGTACGTATGGACTCTGCATGACTAAACAGGCCTGATACAATCAATTGGACCCAACCAATTGGGCTGGAATGTCCGGGAGACGTAATCAAAGTTCAAACAGGACACGTACTTTCTGTTCAAGTTTCAAAGATTTGTGAGAGATATTTGGGAGAGTTTGACGCTGGAAATTAATGTATTTAGTCTTGTTCACGTCTTAAGAAGAGTTTGGTACCTATTTTATAGCTAACAGACGCGTACAAACACTGAAGAGGTGATTATTCTCTCAACAGCGCCGAGAAGAAAAAGAAAAGAAAAAGTCGGATTCAGTAGAGATTTTTGGGGATTAAAAGACTATATAAGAGTTGGTTCAAGTCATAGAAAATTTTAGAAACCTTTAGGAGAGAGTTGAGAGTCGATGAGAGCCTAGGAGAAGCAATTATAGAGGAGACAACGCTGCTGCTGCTGCTGCCATTAAAGCTTCTGAAGAACACGAAGAACAGACTCGCAGAGTCAGTCGTTCTTCAGCAGACTTATTTTCATACCACTGTCGTTGTTTCACAGCAGTAGATAGTTATCGTTTACAGCAGTCTTAAATTACCATACTCTTTTGTAACAGTGGCGCTGTAACACCACTACAGCGTTGCAAATTCCTTTTTCATCTTATATTCATCAATAAGAACACCTATTTTAGCCATGAATTTATCTTGTGAGTGTGTTTTTGGGATGAGGAGCTAAACCCATTAGCCAAGGCGACGGAGGAAGCCATTGGTCCTTATTTATGGTATAATTCTAACTTTATTATTTATTTGCAATATTATTACATGATTATTTGCATGGAATTTTAATTGAAAAATTGATTTTTATTGAATAATTGTGATTCATTTTGATGGAGCATGCTTAGTTTAAGACTCTTGATGTTTCATGCTTGGTGTTTACATTTATTACTTCAAAAATCTAAAAAAGGCATAATATTAGAATCACTCTAAAAGAAAAATTGCATGAATATTAATTATTAGAATTTATCAAATAATGGGTCAATGATGGAATCCAAGTCTTGGTGTTTTTCTCTAAAGGTTTGAACTATTTTATTTATTTGTGTGTTTAATTTAAATCTAAAAAAAATTGTTTTCTTCACAAGTCTGAAAAGACCCCTTTTTACCACTACTACTACAATCACTATTTGATAAACCATCAATATCCATCCATTGACACCCCTAAGCTAGTTCTTTTTGGCTAGTGTCCCGTGTAATCCGAAAGTCTTAATATTGCGAGGTGGACAATTGAACGGATATTCATCCATTGACACCCCTAATCTAGCTCTTTTTGGCTAGTGTCATGCGTAGTCCAAAAGTCTTAAGATTGCGAGGTGGACAATTGTACGGAAGGCATGTCTGATGCTATCCATGGTTTTCCAAAATATTCCTACCACGAATAAGATAAAGAAAAAGGATTGATGGATCCTCTAATCCAAAATATTCCTCTTGGGTGTAAACAGTTTTGATGGAACAAATCAGAAAGAAGAAAAATAAGAAAATCACAGTAATATGATGGTACGTAACTGAAAGTAACAAAGTATGTCATGATATTCTGAAGTGTCGGCCATTTGGCGAATTAGTTGTAACAAAAAGAAGATAGAGGGAAATGATGGTTACAAAATAGCCGTTAAATGATGTGATTGTAGATAGTGGTAAAAGTGGTTCGGTTCTCAGACTTGCGAAGGATAAAATATAGACTTAAATTCTAAACCAAAAATAGAAAACTCAAACAAAGATGATGTTGTTATCAATATTAAAAGAACACTGAGGCTAAGATTCCACTATTTTCCAAGTTCAAAGTGATTTAAATCCAATATTTATATTTATTCAATTTTTTCGTTTAATTTGATTCTAAGATGTTGCAACAAGTAGATTTTTAAAATAACAAGTGTAAATCAAAAGCATGGGATATCAAAAACCTAAGTCCAAGCATATACCATCAATGGAAATCACAATTGTTGAATAAAAATCATTAAAACAATTCTCAAACAAGGCAAATAATCATATGAATAATTGTAATAAATAAGATAAATAGAAAATAACATTCTTTATTGGAAAAATAGCTTCCTCTATCGCCTCAGCAATGGGGTTTAGCTCCTCATATCAAAAACAGGTTCAAAATATTTTTCCATTGCTCAAAAGGTGTTTTCAAAGGTGAAGAGACTCAAAGGGAGTAAAACAGTTCAATCGCAACGTTTATATGTGTTGCAGATCGACTGTTACAAGAGAAACAGAAGGAATAAGACTGCTACAGTAACGATAGAAGCGAAGTGTTGTAGAACAACGACAGTGTTCTGCGACAGTTGGGCGTGGGTTGATGTTCTTCGTGTTCTTCAGCAGCACCAGCAGAACAGCTTTCCTGCAACTCGTGATTTTTGTCTCCTCTGGTTCTCTAAACTACCCCAAACTGTTCGTCCCCTCTGTGACTTGAAGCAACCTTTTTATAGCCAACAGGAACCCTAATACTCGATTTAATTCTCTTTTTTCTTCGGCAGAAAGTCTCGGACTTCTCCACTTTCCAAACTCTTCTCTACGCGTTTCTGAGCTGTACCGGTCATTCCAGTTCCTCTATTAGATTGATACGAATCTCAAGAAAGGTTATCTTCCCTCAAATCACCCGTAACTTCCAAATATAATCTCAACAGACCCCGAAAACTTCTTCCTCCTCTGTTTTCTTCTCGCGGCTTATCCAGCCTCAATTGGTTGAGTCTAATCAATCTACCAGCCCTGTTGTGATCCAGAAAGTCCAGCCCAACAAATATCTGCAATCGAATCTGGTCGAATCCCTTGCGAAATCCAATTCCAAACCTTCACGACTGCTGCCGTTTTTCCCGCCGAATTTCGATTCGAATTGTGAAGAAAAAGAGGCGCCCCCTATCCAAAGTAGGGGTGCTTTTAGCAGCTGCCTTGGGGTGTCCTGAGGGTGCCCCTTATCCATGCTGAGAGTCCGAATAACAAGTGTCCTCCGGGCGCTTTTAAACAACTTTTCGAGCCGATTTTTCCAAAAATATTTATTGGCTAAAAATACCTACACACACATAAAATACCATAATAAATACAAAAATGAGAACTATCAATATATAGAATCGAGACAAATTAGACAAAATTGTGTCTATCAAATACCCCCAAACTTATTATTTGCTAGTCCTCGAGCAAAACTGAAATATAAAATAAAATCCTAACTCACTGTCGCAGGCATCGTCGATTGCATTTAGCGTATGCAATAAGCCTTTAAACCCCTAAGTATACCTAATGGTCGAGTTGTAGTCTCGGGAGGGCTTACCAGAGGTATACCCACAGAACCTTTATACTCCAAACCCTAGCTATCTCCGCAGAACCTTGGAAAGCACTAAAGAATCTCCTTGGTTGGCATACTTATTGAGTACAGGAGGAAGTACCCTGATGCGAAATTCCAATTGTTGTACACGAGTTTGCACTCAAGCATACTAAAATTCATATAAAGTGACAGAGCTCTACTCAGATAGTTGCACTATGGACATCAATATTCGGAGTCAAACCAATCACATGGATAGATTAAGAGATGGATATAGAAAAACGTAGATGGTTTTGATGTTTACTAAGTGAACGACGTTTCCCATATCTGTCTGAAGGCCTCCGCCAAAATGAACCTATCCTAATGGATTGAGATACTAGTCTGACTAATATCAACACACTAGCATATACAAGGGAACCAGTGGTCGATAACATAACTCTAGGTCAACACAACTGGCATATACAAGGGTACCAGTGGTCGACTTTATTGAATTTATTCCTTTTGGTCAAATGGCTGGGCTCAATTTTATTTTATTTTTTCTCTTTTTCTTTTTCAACTTTTTTTTTCATGGTATACTCTAATTCACCCTAGCATTGGTAAAAACTTGAATCGTGAGCCCCACCTAATCACTTAGAGTAACATAGTTTAAAAACAAAATAAAAATAGAAGTGAAAAGGACTCAACGAGATATGGTGAAACTATCATGTTATTTCTAACACCTGAGCTCTGTGCTTTTATGAATAGACTCTTCTAGATGTTTCCATCTAATCAGATTGGTTCCTCAACTCCTACAACCAAAATGCTTCCATCCACTTAGGTTGGTTAGTGCTATCCTTAATATGCATAAATTTCTAGGCTCTGGAGTTTATTTAAAACAAAAAGTTTCTACCCCACCCCCAAACTTAAATCTAACATTGTCCTCAATGTTTCGAATGAAAGAACAGTACCAAAAATATAAGTAACATGAGGAAATACTAAAGAGAGAGTTCGGAAAGATAGTACCTGGGTGAAGTGAAACCAAAAACTGACAAAAATAGTATACAACATATAAATCGCCTCGATGGTCAATCAAGGGTAAACAAGGTCCTCCAGAGGGACCTCCTCAACATCACCTGTAGGAAAAGGCTCTAAAAAGGGCTTCAATATCTGACCGTTAACCTTTGAATAACTAGTACCATTTGATGTTTCAATCTCAATAGCGCCATGAGGAAAAACAGTACGGACCACAAAAGGACCGGTCCGAGAGCGCAGTTTCCCGGGAATAGATGCAAACGAGTGTCATACAGAAGAACTTTTTGACCTGGAGAAAATGACTTCCGTAAAATATGCTTATCATGCACAAGTTTCATTTTGTTCTTATACTCCTCAGCACTATCGTATGCATCTCTACGAATCTCGTCCAACTCATTGAGCTGGAGCTTCCTGTGAGCTCCTGCCTTGTCAAGTGAAAAGCTTAACTGCTTAATATCCTAATATGCTCTATGCTCTAACTCAACAGGAAAATGACATTCCTTGCCAAATACTAAACGGTAGGGTGACATTCCAATGGGTGTCTTAAACGCGGTACGGTAATCCCATAAGGCATCAGTCAGCCTCGAAGAAATGATGTGCCCTAAAACAATTCCTGATTTAACCATGACATGGCATTTTTCCCAATTAAACACTAAATTCTTTTCCTTACACCTAGTCAACACTAATGTCAAATGATGCAAGCACTCATCAAAAGATTAACCAAACACTGAAAAATCATCCATAAAGACCCCTAAAAACCGTTCTACCATATCAGAAAATATGCTCATCATACAACGCTGAAAAGTCGCAGGGGCATTACACAGCCCGAAAGGCATGCGTTTATACGCGAATGTACCAAAGGACAGGTAAAAGTGGTTTTCTCTTGGTCTTCTGGGGCAATAACGATCTGATTATATCCGGAAAAGCCATCTAAAAAGCAATAGAAACTATATCCAACTAATCTCTCTAGCATTTGGTCGATAAATGGAAGGGGAAAGTAATCCTTCCTTGTGACCTTGTTCAATTTCCTATAGTCGATACAGACACGCCATCCCGTGGTCACTCGGGTTGGGATTAACTCATTATCCTCATTCTGGACTACGGTGATACCTGATTTCTTGGGAACAACCTGAACGGGGATGACCCACTTACTGTCTGAAATTGGGTATATAATACCCGCATCTAACAACTTAAGCACCTCTTTTCGAACTACTTCTTTCATGTTAGGGTTGCATCTCCCTAAACGGTTTGGAGTCTTCCTCTAAATGAATCTGATGCATACAAACAGTAGGACTAATACCCTTAATGTATGGTATAGACCACCCTAAAGCTTCCTTATTATCTTGAAGTACTTTTACTAGCCTACTTTCCTGATCACTATCCAAGTCGGCAGCAATAATCACAGGTAAAGTCTCAGATGGTCCTAAGAACACATACTTCAGGTTATCTGGTAGTGGTTTGAGGTCCAACTTAGGGGGCTCTTCTAAGGAAGGAACTGAGGTAGTCTCAGAAGCTGGTAATGGTTCGAACCTAGCTTTCCATCTATCAGTGTCTAACACAGGGGTAGAATCTAATAGAGCATTCACTTGTTCAATGGTACTATCATCGTCAAAATCTAAACCAAAATGGGATAGACAACTCTCTAATGTGTCTTTAGACAAAATGTTTGGTAATGACTCCTGAACTAAGGATTCTATCATATTCACCTCTTCAACACATGTGTCATCTAGCTCATAAGGTAGCCTACTGACATTAAAAATGTTCATTTCGATAGTCATATTACCAAAGGATATATTCATCACACCATTTCGACAATTTATGATCGCATTAGACGTAGCTAAGAATGGGCGACCTAAAATCACAGGTATCTGGTTCTCTGGGCCAGGGACAGGTTGGGTATCTAGGACCACGAAATCCACTGGATAAATAAACTTGTCGACCTCAATAAGAACATCCTCGATAACACCTCGAGGAATTTTGACAGACCTATCAACTAACTGCAGTGTTATCTGAGTAGGTTTCATTTCACCAAGTCCTAGCTGTAAGTACACATGGTACGGAAGTAAGTTCACACTGGCTCCTAAGTCAAGTAAAGCTTTTTCTACCCGGTGTTTACCTATTGTACAAGCAATGGTAGGGGAACCTGGGTCTTTGTACTTTGGATGTGGTGTTCTGAATGATTGAACTTACGTGACTAGCTAAGAAAGCTTTCTTATGGACGCTAAGTTTTCGCTTTCGCGTACACATATCCTTAAGGAACTTGGCATAAGCAGGAATTTTCCTAATTGCATCTAATAAAGGAAGGTTTATGGTAACTTGCTTAAAAACCTCCAATATGTCATTAAAGTTCGATTCCTTCTTTGTTGATGCTAATAGCTGGGGAAATGGGGCTCTAGGCACAGAATCAGACCTCTCAGGAACCGAATTGGCATCATCGGAAATTTTATCAGTCCCCTCATTTAGTGGTCCTGAGGGATGATATCCTGAGGGGTGAACTAAAGTATGTTCACTATCGGGCATGGTTACCTGATTGTCTACTACTCTACCACTCCTAAGGGTTCTAATAGCATTCAATTGATTCGATGGTTTTGCACCTACTTCATGAACTCCTCTAGGGTTGGGGGTAGTCTGACTAGGGAGCCTTCCGTTATCTCTCTCACTTAAGGTCTTAGCTATTTGGCCGACTTGAAGTTCTAGCTTAGCAAGGCTCTGAGCATTAGTTTGAAAGTTCTGCTTGGTTTCTTGTTGAAAACTAATTTGGCTCTGTGCTAACATATCCTGAGTTTTTGCTAACATCTTAATAGATTCCTCTAAGCTAGTCATTTTGTTTTCTGGGCCTGATGAATTCTTAGTGTAACCAAAACCTGGGGGAGCATTATAATTACTAAACTGACCTTGACTATGGCCCTTAGACCATGAAAGGTTCGGATGGTTTCTCCAACCAGGATTATAGGTTTCTGAATATGGGTCAAACTTCGGACGATTATCATACCTAGTGTTATTATAGAGAGCATTGGCTTGCTCTTCATTATTCTGGCCTTCCCAAAAAGGCTCCAATCTACCACTAGTGTGACCCACTTCTAAAGCTTCTAACCTTTTCGCTATAGCAGCAATTTTGGCATCTGATTCAAAGCTTCCTTCTACCCTATTAACGTTTCCTCTGCCTAGAAGAATTGTTTTCTGGGGTACCCTATTGCTTTCCCATTGTTGGGTCTTTTCGGCGATTTCATGCAAATATGTCATCGCATCATCAACTGTTTGGTTTTCAAACCCACCTGTACACATGGACTCTACTATAGTTGTGGTGGGATAATCTAAACCCTCATAAAGGATCTTAACTAACCTAACCTTTTCTAAACCATGATGAGGACATTGGGCTAATAAATCATTGAACCTTTCCAAATACCTATACAAAGATTCTCCCTCTTGTTGCGTAAACGTGCAGATTTGCATCCTAATAGACGAGGTTTTGTGCCTATGGAAAAACTTGTTCAAAAAGGCAGATGTAAGTTGTTCATAGGTTTCAATTGATTCGGAAGCCAAACTATACAGCCACGACTTGGTTTTATCTTTTAAGGAAAAGGGGAATAACCTGAGTTTTAAAGCATCATCATCAAGGTTTCTAATTTTCAGGGTACTACAAATTTCCTCAAAGTCCCTAACATGGAAATAGGGGTTTCCATTTTATTTTCCTAAAAAGATTGGGAGCAACTGTAAGGTTCCAGGCTTAAGTTCATAATTTGCTACAGTTTCAGGTAACCTGATACACGAGGGACGAGTAGTCCTAGTAGGATTCAACAAGGCTTTCAAAGTTGCCATTTCTGGCGCTATTGGACTATCATGGATTCTTTCCTCAAACGGACGTTCAAAAACGGAATCTTCACGAATCGGACTTTCTAAATTGAGGTAATCAAGACGCTTAGAACTACTAGGTTTCTCTTTAACAAATCTACCTAGGTCGTCTCTTTTACGTTCAGGCATGCAACGGAATAAGGTAGGGAATTCTATGCAAACACAAAACAAGGCTGACTCAACCAAATCAAACCTAAATTTCTAGCAAACAAAAAGCATGATGGCTCCACTTAGATTGTTTCTAGACCAGCTTCTATTCTTTCGAAAAGGAACTCGTTACAATCTGAGCAAACCCATCTGGAATCAATCCGAGTCAAAGTAAGTTGAATTGAGGCGAGGGAATCTTAGTGGAGCTTTGATACCCAAGGCCTCACCGGTTACAAGGTGGCGCAGTCACGCATTCAACTCACAGAAACCTTCAAGAACTTCGAAGTATGCTCAAAAGAGTAACCAATATTCTTCGAACGACTTTCCTATTAAGCTCGTTACCCTATAGGTCTCGTTCTAGTCAAAATTTTAGTCTTAGGTTCGCGTTTGGTTTCGTTTTCCTAAGGCGGGCAAGAAGAGAACGGTGATGAAATCCGAACCCTTATCTTGTATGGCCAGTCCTTGCCCTTTACTAGGAAATTAAAGCAGCCGTTTTCAAGTCCTCGGCATATATGCAAACGAAGGAATACAGTAAACCCGCTGACAGGGGATTCACGGGTGTTTCGAAAAACTTACCTCCCGTACCAGACGGGCGAAGAACTGCTGAAGTCGACTCGGGCCACGACTCCTATGTCATGTACGAACCCGAGGGGCCGAGGCGATATCGTAATCACCGTCCTTCTCTGCACACTGTTTATATTTAAACCAACCCTTCCTTAGGGTTTTAAAAAAAAAATGTCCAAAGTCCAACGTCCAAGTGTCCAAAAAAGAAAAGAAAAATTACAAAAATAACAAACCCTAATACAGTTCTCTCTCTCTTTTTTTGTAAAGAAAAATAAACAAACCCTAAAAAAAAATATATCTAAAAAGGAATTGTCTTCTTCTCCGTTCTTTTCTCTTTAAGCTTTTGCTCCAAGTCTTTATGCTTTAAGTTCCAGTCTTTACGAAATCACCAAACTCCTTGGCTCAATTCGCTTTATGATCCAAAACCTGTAGACAAAAGATAAATACCCAAAAACGTAAAAAAGAACAAAAATAATAACAACCTAAAAATTAAAAAAATAAAATAAAAGAAAACGAAGTCTAAAAACCCTAAAAGCAAATCCGCGTCGGCGGCGCCAAAAATTGATGTGATTGTAGATAGTGGTAAAAGTGGTTCGATTCTCAGACTTGCGAAGGATAAAATATAGACTTAAAGTCTAAAACAAAAATAGAAAACTCAAACAAAGATGATGTTGTTATCAATATTAAAAGAACACTGAGGCTAAGATTCCACTATTTTCCAAGTTCAAAGTGATTTAAATCCAATATTTATATTTATTCAAATTTTTCGTTTAATTTGATTCTAAGATGTTGCAACAAGTAGATTTTTAAAATAACAAGTGTAAATCAAAAGCATGGGATATCAAAAACCCAAGTCCAAGCATATACCATCAATGGAAATCACAATTGTTGAATAAAAATCATTAAAAAAATTCTCAAACAAGGCAAAAAATCATATGAATAATTGTAATAAATAAGATAAATAGAAAATACCACTCTTTATTGGAAAAATAGCTTCCTCTATCGCCTCAGCAATGGGGTTTAGCTCCTCATATCAAAAACAGGTTCAAAATATTTTTTCAAATGCTCAAAAGGTGTTTTCAAAGGTGAAGAGACTCAAAGGGAGTAAAACAGTTCAATCGCAACATTTATATGTGTTGCAGATCGACTGTTACAAGAGAAACAGAAGGAATAAGACTTCTACAGTAACGATAGAAGCGAAGTGTTGTAGAAAAACGATAGTGTTCTGCGACAGTTGGGCGTGGGTTGATGTTCTTCGTGTTCTTCAGCAGCACCAGCAGAACAACTTTCCTGCAACTCGTGATTTTTGTCTCCTCTGGTTCTCTAAACTACCCCAAACTGTTCGTCCCCTCTGTGACTTGAAGCAACCTTTTTATAGCCAACAGGAACCCTAATACTCGATTTAATTCTCTCTTTTCTTCGGCAGAAAGTCTCGGACTTCTCTACTTTCCAAACTCTTCTCTACACGTTTCTGAGCTGTACAGGTCATTCCAGTTCCTCTATTAGATTGATACGAATCTCAGGAAGGGTTATCTTCCCTCAAATCACCTGTAACTGCCAAATATAATCTCAACAGACCCCGAAAAATTCTTCCTCCTCTGTTTTCTTCTCGCGGCTTATCCAGCCTCAATTGGTTGAGTCCAATCAATCTACCAGCCCTGTTGTGATCCAGAAAGTCCAGCCCAACAAATATCTGCAATCGAATCTGGTCGAATCCCTTGAGAAATCCAATTCCAAACCTTCACGACTGCTACCGTTTTTCTCGCCGAATTCCGATTCGAATTGTGAAGAAGAAGAGGCGCCCCCTATCCAGAGTAGGGGTGCCTTTAGCAGCTGCCTTGGGGTGTCCTGAGGGTGCCCTTATCCATGCTGAGAGTCCGAATAACAAGTGTCCTCCGGGCGCTTTTAGACAACTTTTCAAGCCGATTTTTCCAAAAATATTTATTGGCCAAAAATACCTACACACATAAAATACCATAATAAGTATAAAAATGAGAACTATCAATATATAGAATCGAGACAAATTAGACAAAAATGTGTTTATCATTAAACGATATAGTGTCCATCGAGTAATGAGGATTACGATACCATCGATAATTATAATATCGCCAGCGGTATAATAAATATTTGTGGATAGAGATATCGTCACTTAGCTGTTTTCCCATAACGGTGGGATGAGTTGAAGCAAGGTTGCATGACACTTGTTACGTATGGACCTCCGCAAAGAAAAACCCTCATCACCAGGGTTGATTCCACGTCTCGTGTATACTCTAAGAACATCCACTACAAAAATTAACAACTTCTTGCAGTTGATATATTCCAGGTATGAACCTTTTAACACCGTTTAGTTGAATTTGGTCATAATTTCCTTTAGATGTTAGAAGCATAATTTTAGGGATTCAAAGAAAAATACAGTAACCCAGCGTTTAAATTTGAGTGGAATGACTATTTTGTTTGTGATATTCTTATTCTTATTATTAGATAGACACGAAATTCAGAGTTAGAGATTAGCTTAAGAGTTAAAGACTTTACTGTTGTGAATTTGTATTTGAACTTTCGATTTGGGTTTTATAATCGAAAGCACATATATCCGCCTTTTTTTTATTTTAGCTTAAGACTTAGGTGGTATGATGATTTGTAGTCTTGTTATCTAACTTGTTCATGATTTAATTTTCTCTTATATTGAAATTTTTTCAAACAATGCGTATCAGTGTTTTGAAACTTACTAGTTATTCATTAGTATTTAATTACAAATTTCGTATTGTATTACTATATAATAATTGCTTCGGTATCTAATTAGGGTCACATTGTGGGAAAGGGATTTTTATTCTCAAAGGTGAAAAAGATGTCCTGGAACTCCTTGATTTGCGAGTTGCGATACTGGTTTTTAATTTTAGTAAATGCATGATGTGTTTTGGGGCACCTGAACATCTTATTGTGGCATATGTGATCCATTTTTAGGTATATGTCCCGTCAAAAGACCTTATCCCCAGATTTACATTAGAATTCTTTTACTAGGAGGAAAGGTAGAAGTTCCATTTCCTGATTCAGACAAGAAAATAAAAAAAGACCTTGAACATAAGTTAACATTGTAAAACTATATCGTCAAAGGAATATAATTTGCATTCCTACTCAGCAATTGCTTAGTTCTGTTACTTTCCTTGTTTTGTTGATGTTTATTATGAATATGGTTGTAATTTCTTCGGGTATCTTAAAACTTCATTAGAGTTATGTAGTTATAACACCTGGTATTTTTGACCCGGGCTTAGAACCCGTTTCAACTCATAAGAGTTGACATAGTGATTTGTATATATGTGGATGTAAAAATCCTAGTTCATTTATTATAATTTTGTGATGGTTTTTGGGGTGCATATAGCTCAAATTAGTGGGTGGAAAAAAGAAATGGTTAGCACATGGAATAATGGGGTCACTACCTAGTAGAGCACATGATTTTTATGGCTAATAATACGTATGAGAAAAAGAATGAGTCTTTCTCTCCTTTTGCATTTACTTTTAGGGTTAATTATTATATATATTGTTTTGTCATTCTCCCAAAACCCTAGAAAAGGAAAAGAAACCATCTCTTTCTTCCTCTTTTCATCTCTGCTACTTTACTAAAAGAAAAAAAAAGAATCTGTTTTGTAACTTTATCTGCCTGGAATATTTCTTGCTTGGATTGTTAGGATATCAGAATTTTTCACTTGGATTGCGTAAGAGGTAAGGGTTTCTCGTAATACTATAAAAAGTAAACTATTTTCATGATTTATTTATGTGATTTGCGTGATATTTCTGAATTATTTATGTCTGACGTTAACCGGGTACACCTACTTCAGAATCGTCTATTGATTTATCTTCACTTATAAACACAGCTCACCATTTATGAACTCTGCCAGTGCTTCGCTTTGGGTGTTTAAATCCTTTAAATAATACTCCCTCCGTCCCACTCTTAAGTGACCTATTTGAAATTTGCACAATTTTTAAGGCAAGCAAGTAAAATATTACTTTTAAGCATTTTTTACAATTATACCCTTATGAATAATAACTATCGAAATTTAGAAATGGTTTACCTCTCAAAATACTCCATGGATGTTCGCAAACTTCATACCATTGAAAAGCATTTTAAAACACCTACGTAACGAATATAAACATGCCTATCAAATTATGCATATTTCGTATATTCTTTATAATTAACTAAAAGGATAATTCCGGAATATCTCATTGTTTAATGATATAGGTCACTTATCATTGGGACAAAATCCAAAATCAAATAGGTCACTTAGGAGTGGGACAGAGGGAGTAATTGTTTCGTCCATTCAATTGGGAAGAAAACATTTTTTTAAAAGAAAAGATTCTGTACATATCTGCTTCTAAATGCACCTGTTGTTTTCCGGATTGCAGAAAAAAAAAACAACGTCAGATTCAAATAAAACAAAATGCAGAGCTTTGTTTTATTTCCTAGCTGTAGTCATGGATACCCCACCTACGTACACCCACCTTTTCCTCTTCCATGTCTGTTCCAAAGCTTACACCTGTTTTGGGTCAAATAAGAAAAACAAAAGTATTTTGTCATGTAGTATATTTACAAGTACTTGCTTTAATATTTTAATGTCTCTCTGGATTTTACATTTTAATTGATTGATTTGTTGATTTACTGAAAACTGTTTGCAGCCACTCCATTTTCTTTCTTATACCTCTTTCTTTTAATTAACTATTTAACCACTGGTGGTCTCGTTTTAAACTGATATCTGGAAACTGTATTTGACCCCACCTTTGTTGATCATATAGCCGTCTTTGTTCTTTATTTTCCTTGTGGCGATTTAATTGATGTAGAGTCAACTTTTCTTTCTCGTTTTGTGCGTTGATGTTACTAAATGATTTTAATCTTTCCAATTGAGTCAGTGATTTGAAGTATGGCTATTTCCTGACCGCGAGTCTGTCTGATTGGTAACTAGACGTAGAGTAAATAGTTTGGGCATATGGATGGTTCTATGTTTTGGAGTATAAATGCATTTTTGTTGGTTACTGTAAATATTAAACATTATATATGAATGCATTGATTGATTTTTATCGGATTATGGGCGTGTTTGAGTTTCGTACAGAATTGAGTGCACTGGTAAGAAAATAAGTTTTGGATACATAATCTCTGCTGCTGCTGAAATGTCAGGCCTTTATGGCATCCCACCACTGGTGATTATCCTGTGAAGACTGTTCGGGGAACAGTATGGTTTGTTACCGGAATAACTCTGACACTAGATTAGGAACCTACAATTATAGGTCGGCTTTTGTGAGTAAAATGAGTAAGTAATTTCAGAAGATTTTGACTTGCATGGGTTTTATTATTTTATTCGCTGCATGGTTTAATTTTCGGTGCACTATATTATTTTTTGAAATTTCTACTGAGTTGTGGTTGCTCACCCCAAATTCCTTTTCCTCTCCCCACAGAGTTTGAGGAGCAGTTAGCGCAGTAAGCGGACTTGGAAGCTTACGACATAGTACTCAGATGTTAGTATCTCGCAAGACACTACTATATGATATCACTGGGATGTTGGGTATTTTTATTCATTATCATTTTATCATTTTCTTGGATTTAGTTCAATTATTTTATTAAGAGACATCATTTCAGTATTAATAATTTTTAAACAATTGTTCTTACTCTATGACTTTTGGAACCTCTTTTATTGGAATTTAATTTGGAAGGACATTAGGTTATGTCGTCTTTATTCATCTTGTACTCTTATCTTGTTTTATTGTTATTCTAAAAAAAAAAAATTAGCATGTTCCATAGTCATGCCTCAAGAATCCGGTCTTGCTAGTTGGGTTGGACTCGATCCATTGGGTTGAATCCAGCTCGATAGAAGCCCGAATTTTTTGCGGTCGTGACAGTTTGGTATCAGAGCATGGTTCCGATTTACTCGGACCGTGCGTGTGGACCTATTAGTTTTGAAAGTTTGGTTTTGTAAAAAAAAAAACTTGCACTCTGATTTATTTTTGCTACTTTTGATTCAAAATGATTTCTTCTTGAAAAGTGTGTTATGTTTATATTTTATTTGGGAAAATTAAATTTATTTAGTTTGATCGGATTTTTGAATGTTTAATTTACATCTGGGGTTGGGGTAAATAACTAAAAGGCTTATAAAATAAAATATTGTGTGTATTAGTTAAATTAGGTTTTCGACTTAGATATTGACGTTAGTGCGCGTTTCTCTTAATTTAGAAGATGCCACCTCGTCGTGATACCACCAACGGTCCTCAACCAAATGGAGAAGAAGGAGATGACAGAAGGGAACGCATGGAAGCTACCCTAGACCGAGTTGTTGGGACATTGGAAACACTGGTACAAGTTGTTGAGACCCAACGTCAGGGTAGAGTGGACTTAGAGAAGTTCTTAAAAGTGGTTGGAAGGAAAGAATTTAAGGGGACTGAAGAACCTCTTGAAGCTGAAAGGTGGTTAATGGGGATACAAAAGGAGTTCTTAGCACTAAGAGTGGAAGAGAATGACAAGATCCGTTTTGCTACGTACCTTTTCACCGGAGCTACTGATTTTTGGTGGGATTCGATCAAACGAGTCTGAAATGTTACAGTTTGGGAAGAGTTTGAAACGCTTTTCTTTGACAAGTTTTTTCCGAGACTGTCAAAGCCCAGATGTGTGCCGAATTTGCAACCTTAACTCAGGGAGACATGACGATTTCTCAATTGGACAAGAAGTTCAGTGAATTGGAACGTTTTGGGGATAACTTGGTCAATATGCCGTTACGAAGAGCAAGAAAACTTCAGGATGCCTTGAAACCTGCTATTCGTGCTAGGTTAGTACCATGTCGCCTCACCACTTATGATGATGTTATTGAAACTGCATTAGCTATAGAAGCGGATTGGATCAAAAACCAAAAGGAAAGGGAGCCGAGAGATCTCAAGAGGAACCAGAAGACGGACCCATCGACTCATCGAAAACGTCCACGTACAGATAACATTGGGAAAGTCGTTGCACCAAAACCTTGTTTTCACTGTGGGGTAGTGGGTCACTACGCGAGGGATTGTCCTAAGTCAAAGCCACCTGGACAACTAAATGCAATCTCGGGGTGTTATCGTTGCGGGAAGGATGATCATTTTGTAAGGGAGTGTCCTTTACCTGCACCACCTAGGCCACCAACTCAGAATTAGTTTCAGAATGCTCCAAGGCCGAATTTCCAAGCACGACAACCATACCAGCCGCGAAACAATGCACCACCCTTCCATCCAAGACGTCAGCCAAATGTTCCGGGGCAGCTGAACCATATTGCTACTGTTGAGAAGAGGACAGAAAATTCCGCAATTGAGGGTAACTTCCTGATCTTTAGTTCTCGTGCTAAAGTTTTGTTTGATTCTGGAGCTACTCATTCGTTCATATCATTACATTTAGCTGCTTATCTCGGTTTGAAACTAGTACCCATGGGGTTTACTTTGAATGTCTCTTCACCGCTAGGAAATGTAGTGTCCCTTAGTAAATTTGCAAGGATTGTGAAATAACTTTTGGTGACTATATAGTGAAAATAGATTTGATACCGATGAGGCTCCAATATTATGATGTCATTATTGGTATGAACTGGTTGTCACAAAACCAAGCTATACTAGAATGTTTTGAGAAGAAGATCTCTTTCCAATCATCGGATGGAAGTCGAGTGTCTGTCCAAGGAGAAAGGTGGAAAGTCATAAATCCATCCTTACCAGGGATGAAAAGGAGGGATGAAACCGAAGAACACATAGCTTATCTTGCTCACCTGAGTGAAGAAGAGGATAGCATTATGGTAGATGAAGAGTTACCGGTAGTTCGAGATTTTCCCGATGTTTTTCCATAGGCATTACCTGGATTACCACCAAAGAGAGAGATTGATTTTGAGATCGAAGTGCAACCAGGAACCATGCCGATATCGATTCACCCATATCATATGGCACCCAAAGATATGAAGGAGTTAATGAAACAACTTGATGAGTTGGAAGAACTGGGATTTATTAGACCAAGTACGTCACCATGGAGAGATCCTGTTTTCTTTGTGCTCAAAAAGGATGGATCAATGAGGATGTGCATCGATTACCGACGACTGAACCAAGTTACAATCAAGAATAAGTACCCCTTGCCGAGAATTGATGACCTTTTTGACCAATTGAAGGGAGCATGTTATTTAACGAAGATTGATCTTCGATCTGGTTACCATCAGATGCGGGTCATAGAGGAGGATTGATAGGATCCGGAGATGACCATATATGTGATAACAGCAATCGCACGGTGTCTATAATGCAGACAACGACAAGTACGGTTCGTTCCCACAAGGAGCGGTGGAAAATATTGTAACCAATATCTCTAATGAACTAACCAGAAATGATTTTTTGATATTTTTAGAATGCGAAATGTAAAAACGAAATAATAAAATTATACTAAAAAAAATAAAATCAATATGAAAGACAGTAACCAAAGATATGAGAATCAGTAACCAGGGTTTTATGATTTCCACCACTACTTCTATTCAATTACTGAAATGGAACATAATTCCGAATATATGTCTATCGTTCGTTCTATTGGCATCACCTATTATAAACATAGAGTCGCAAATATCGCTGGGACATCCTAAGCATAGCATACCAAAAGACTTAACCAAAGCATGCACCATCAAATTGCGTTAGCGAGAAAATTATGCGAAACTAATTTTAATTCACAAATATTATCCATCTTTTCTAAGCATAACCCATCAAAGAATTTTACCCAAACATAGATTATCAAATACTAAGAACAAACATATTTATAAAACTAATTCATTATGCACGTAGGTTTATAAAACCGGTGATGCAACAACCCATCTTCATTAAATCGATAAACAATACTCGATAATCAATCTATTCAATTCATAATAGTCTATTTCTTTATTAATCAATTCAAAATAGTCATTACTCAAAGTGGTTTCTATCATAAACCCTAGTTACAAGCTTAGCCGAAGATGACTTTCTCAAAAGTCATGAATAAATTGAAATATGATTTGCTAATCAAAATCCGAAATAGGAGAAATAAAACTTCAAACCCCGTAGGCACTGTCGCCTTTTGTCTCCTTCTCGATCTCCGTTCCTCCTTCCAAGTTGCCGCTCCCGTAGCCGGCTCCCCCCTCATCTTCTTTCTCTGTTCATCATATATGGGTGTTGCGAGAATTCCAAAATACGACCTAGCAAACAACAGCGTAGGCCCAGTCTAGTAACTGACTACGACAAGCCACACCCAACTTCATCTAACTAGCCATCACCAGTTCTGACCATCCAAACCTCGTCTCCACTGATTACATAGAAGACCACGACAAATCCAGCCACGTGCACCAACTACACTTCGACCGTACAGCCTTAAACAAGACCACTCCAGAAAACATCTTCTCGATCTTTCAATCCCATTCAACTCCAGCATCACCAGTTCCGTTCTCCATCTCGTCTCACCACCAACTTCTATTTTCTGTCCGTTCAATCTTCGTCCACGCCATCGTTCACAAACTGCCAGTAACAACTTAACTGGCAACAACAACAACGGAAATAAAATCCTCATTTCTTGTTGCTTTCTCGTTAACATTTCTAGCCACATACTTGACCCAAAACGCATGGAAACAACCAACGCACAGTTCTTCTCAAAACCAGCATCTCAATTTCCTTTTCTCGCCATTTTGCCCTTGCGGAACTGGATTTCGCAGTCAAGACTCATCTTTCACTGGCCAAGAGATGACGGGGATAAAAGAGCTGCTTCCATTGACCACTTGTTCCACTTCCATCGATGTTCTCTTCTCTTCATATGCATTTCTCCAAGTCTCAACTGCACAACTCAAATCAACACCTTCGATTCAAACTATCCAGGCACACAAACCGTAGCTATGCTGCTGCCATTTCTTTTTGTTTCTGGATTTACTCCCTGACCAATTTGCAGTCCGTTAGACTATATACGAACCCCAGAAATCTCCCTTGTTGTTGTTGCACTGCCTTGAACGACCACCATTAAGATTGATTCCATCTTCATTCTTCTCAGCTTTGTTTGCTGAAATCTTGTATTCATCACTGGCGTTCACTAGCAAGCTGTAAGATCCCTCAGTTTTTTCTTCATGCACAGTCCCAAAATCATTTGAACTATTAACCCATGCCGAGATTGGGTAAAACCATCACAGTATAATAACCTCATTGTTGCTTCAGTCCACAGCATCGTCCTCCACCGGTGTCAGCAGCTTGTATAAATCACCACTGCCACCAACAGTTCATCCATCATATCCATCTACTGTTTCATGCATATTTTAGCCATTAAGAACAATTGGAACCTTGAACCCGCTGCTGCTTTTGAGGCAGCTTCTCGACTAGCCAAAATGAGACTTTCTTCTCTGCATAAAGAACATGAAATGTCGATGATGCTCTAACATATTACTAGGACATTCAGTAGTGGAGTAGGCCACGTCCTTCGTTTTCTTTTAACTCTTCTCCTGGCCCATTAGTGGAATCACACGCTCAAACAAAGAAAACTCTCTTTGTTTAACTTAGTCAATGCCTATGGTGGTGTGGCACTTGAGTTGGCTTGCCAGCCAGCCAACAAACTTTAATCCGGCTCTGACTCGTCTGGCATGGTAAATCAAAAATGCCAATTTAGCTTCTAGCTAAGCCTATTTTCCTCGGATGATTGAATCTTACTGTACTTTCTACAAAAGCACTAAAATGGTGTCATTAGTCAAATATCGAGTCCTAACTAATATAAATATGGGTATAAAATGTAGCACTTACGTGCTTATCAACACCCCCACACTTATATTTTGCTAGTCCTCGAGCAAAACAAAGAACTGACCCGCTACACAGCTGGTCATATCATAAAAGAGAGTTAGACCCGCTACACAGCTGGTCATAAAATGAAAATTTGAAATACCATACCAAGACCCGCTACACAGCTGGTCATAGAAAATACCATACAAAAGACCCGCTACAGAGCTGGTCATGATAAAACCATACAAAAGACCCGCTATACAGCTGGTCATAACCCTAAAAATCAAAATGATAACAATATTTTTTTTGGACCTGCTACACAGCTGGTCATCATTTTTTTTAATTTTTTTGTAGACCCGCTAAACGGGCTGGTCATCATTTATTTATTTTGTTTAATTTTTTATTTATTTTGAAAATACTTAACGATAATGCCACTCCCCCATACTTAAACCTTACATTGTCCTCAATGTAATTGAGTCATCCAACGTAGAAATTAAGATGGGAAATTCAAGCAAATAAATAAAAGATAGGGGAAAGAAAACAAATCTGATGGGTTGACTCCCATGAAGCGAAATCGTATGGTTTGACTCCCATAAAGCATAATCTTTGTCCCTGCTTGCGCATATAAAGAACCTCAAACAAGGTGAAGTTGCACCAAAGTAAGCAGCAAAGCATACATATAAAGTCTGAAAAGTTGGGGATCAATCCAACAAATCAGGTCAGCCGCCATGAACCTGGAAACATTATAAATCTCCAAAAAGATGTGTAAATTCATTCCCAATAGAAAACTGTATGTTATACTCAAATAATGTATGGTCGGGTTAAGTAAATCACTCCCATAAGCAACAAGTTCAGATTGTTTGACAGTTTCCATTCGTGAAGCATGCTCTAAATCAGGTTCTAAATCAGCTGAAATATATTCGGTCGACACATTATCTTCACTTGAAATCAGAGGAGGTAATGAATTGACATTTTCAAAAGGCAAAGAATCATCAAACTCAGCACAATGACCTAAATATGCATTTAGTGGTTAAAATCATAAGAATAAGTAACTCCTAAATCTGGTTCCAAGTCTGCGAAAATAACTTCCGACGTTGAGTTACCTCGATGAACTATAAAAGGGCACAATACAATATCAATAAGCGTAGGGTCATCAGAATCATCAAAATTAGATATGCAAACTGAAAAAGGTTCAAAATCAGCAGTGCAAGTTACCTGACCAGTATCAATCGGCTCATGCACGGTATAAGGAATAGGCAAGTCTTTTGGGTACTTAGATGCAAAGTAATCCAACAACACTTTAGAAGCACACAATTCTAACTCTAAATTAGGCAACTTTTGGAAGTCTAAGGGTTTAGAAACAACCTCTAAGTCGGGTGAATGATCTTGTGAGATAGATTCATCCATGGAATTAGGCATATCATCCACACAATCATCCACATGGTCTTCTATAATTTATGTCTGGAACAAAGAGTCACTACAAGGTTCATCATCATCAGCAAATAATCTTTGGCATTCAAGAACTCTCAATCTTTGTTCCAAACTAGGAGGTGTGTGTTTGTAATACTTCTCATATATTGTTAAAGGTGATTCTTCACTTACCATATGTGGAGAAAAAACTCCATACCGTTGCATATCCATATATTCCCCAAACGTCATATCAGAAGATGTCTCCTGAGAATGTGAATTTCTACGTTTATATTCTGCAAGTGTCATCTTGGATGACGTCTCGTACAAAGAATTCATCATCCTCAAAAAGGCTCCTGAAATAAGTATCTAAAACACAAAAAGAGTTAAAAGGAAAAAAAATCCTAAAACAAAATAAAAATACTGTACAAAAATAAAATAAAAATCTAATTATTTACAAAATCAAAAATACTAATTACAATATTCCACAACCGCTCCCCGGCAGCGGCGCCAAAAATTGATAGGATCCGAAGATGACCCTATATGTGATAACCGCAATCGCACGGTGTATATAATGCAGACAACGACAAGTACGGGTCGTTCCCACAAGGAGCGGTGGAAAATACTGTAACCAATATCTCTAATGAACTAAACATAAATGATTTTTTGATATTTTTAGAATGCAAAATGTAAAAAACGAAATAATAAAATTATACTAAAAAAATAAAATCAATATGAAAGACAGTAACCAAAGATATGAGAATCAGTAACCAGGGTTTTATGATTTCCACCACTACTTCTATTCAATTACTGAAATGAAACATAATTCCGAATATATGTCTATCGTTCGTTCTATTGGCATCACCTATTATAAACATAGAGTCGCAAATATCGCTGGGACACCCTAAGCATAGCACATCAAAAGACTTAACCAAAGCATGCATTATCAAATTGCGTTAGCGAGAAAATTATGCGAAACTAATTTTAATTCACAAATATTATCCATCTTTTCTAAGCATAACCCATCAAAGAATTTTACCCAAGCATAGATTATCAAATACTAAGAACAAACATATTTATAAAACTAATTCATTATGCACATAGGTTTATAAAACCGGTGAGGCAACAACCCATCTTCATTAAATCGATAAACAATACTCGATAATCAATCTATTCAATTCATAATAGTCTATTTCTTTATTAATCAATTCAAAATAGCCATTACTCAAAGTGGTTTCTATCATAAACCCTACTTACAAGCTTAGCCGAAGATGACTTTCTCAAAAGCCATGAATAAATTGAAAGATGATTTGCTAATCAAAATCGGAAATAGGAGAAATAAAACTTCAAACCCTGTAGGCATTGTCGCCTTTTGTCTCCTTCTCGATCTCCGTTCCTCCTTCCAAGGTGCCGCTCCCGTAGCCGGCTCCCCCCTCATCTTCTTTCTCTGTTTATCATATATGGGTGTTGCGAGAATTCCAAAATACGACCTAGCAAACAACAGCGTAGGCCCAGTCTAGTAATTGACTACGACAAGCCACACCCAACTTCATCTAACTAGCCATCACCAGTTCTGACCATCCAAACCTCGTCTCCACTGATTACATAGAAGACCACGACAAATCCAGCCACGTGCACCAACTACACTTCGACCGTACAGCCTTAAACAAGACCACTCCAGAAAACATCTTCTCGATCTTTCAATCCCATTCAACTCCAGCATCACCAGTTCCGTTCTCCATCTCGTCTCACCACCAACTTCTATTTTCTGTCCGTTCAATCTTCGTCCACGCCATCGTTCACAAACTGCCAGTAACAACTTAACTGGCAACAACAACAACGGAAATAAAATCCTCATTTCTTGTTGCTTTCTCGTTAACATTTCTAGCCACATACTTGACCCAAAACGCATGGAAACAACCAACGCACAGTTCTTCTCAAAACCAGCATCTCAATTTCCTTTTCTCGCCATTTTGCCCTTATGCGGAACTGGATTTCGCAGTCAAGACTCATCTTTCACTGGCCAAGAGATGACGGGGATAAAAGAGCTGCTTCCATTGACCACTTGTTCCACTTCCATCGATGTTCTCTTCTCTTCATATGCATTTCTCCAAGTCTCAACTGCACAACTCAAATCAACACCTTCGATTCAAACTATCCAGGCACACAAACCGTAGCTATGCTGCTGCCATTTCTTTTTGTTTCTGGATTTACTCCCTGACCAATTTGCAGTCCGTTAGACTATATACGAACCCCAGAAATCTCCCTTGTTGTTGTTGCACTGCCTTGAACGACCACCATTAAGATTGATTCCATCTTCATTCTTCTCAGCTTTGTTTGCTGAAATCTTGTATTCATCACTGGCGTTCACTAGCAAGCTGTAAGATCCCTCAGTTTTTTCTTCATGCACAGTCCCAAAATCATTTGAACTATTAACCCATGCCGAGATTGGGTAAAACCATCACAGTATAATAACCTCATTGTTGCTTCAGTCCACAGCATCGTCCTCCACCGGTGTCAGCAGCTTGTATAAATCACCACTGCCACCAACAGTTCATCCATCATATCCATCTACTGTTTCATGCATATTTTAGCCATTAAGAACAATTGGAACCTTGAACCCGCTGCTGCTTTTGAGGCAGCTTCTCGACTAGCCAAAATGAGACTTTCTTCTCTGCATAAAGAACATGAAATGTCGATGATGCTCTAACATATTACTAGGACATTCAGTAGTGGAGTAGGCCACGTCCTTCGTTTTCTTTTAACTCTTCTCCTGGCCCATTAGTGGAATCACACGCTCAAACAAAGAAAACTCTCTTTGTTTAACTTAGTCAATGCCTATGGTGGTGTGGCACTTGAGTTGGCTTGCCAACCAGCCAACAAACTTTGATCCGGCTCTGACTCGTCTGGCATGGTAAATCAAAAATGCCAATTTAGCTTCTAGCTAAGCCTATTTTCCTCGGATGATTGAATCTTACTGTACTTTCTACAAAAGCACTATAATGGTGTCATTAGTCAAATATCGAGTCCTAGCTAATATAAATATGGGTATTAAATGTAGCACTTACGTGCTTATCAAGGATATTCGTAAAACCGCATTTGGAACTTATTACGTTCATTATGAATTTCTCGTGATGCCGTTTGGGTTAACAAATGCACCTGCAGTATTCGTGGATCTGATGAACCGAGTTCTTCGACCTTTTGTGAACAAGTTTGTAGTAGTGTTCATTGACGACATCCTCATTTATTCCAAGACTAAGGAAGACCATGAGGAACATTTGCGGATGGTTTTACAAACTCTAAGAGAGCACAAGTTGTATGCAAAGAGGAGCAAGTATGAATTCTGGATGACGAAAGTCTTATTTCTCGGACATGTTATCTCTAAGGAAGGTATATCTGTTGATCCCGAAAAGATATCTGTTGTGACAAAATGGGAACCCCCAAAGAGTGTTTTTGAGATTCGTAGCTTCTTGGGTTTGGCAGGCTATTATCGAAGATTTGTTGAGAATTTCTCGAAGATAGCAGTTCCTCTTACTCGTTTGACCAAAAAGGGGGTGAAGTTTGAGTGGACTACTGAGTGTGATAAAGCATTTGAGGAGATGAAGCGACGATTGACTACGTCACCCATTTTGATTACCCCGAAACCAGGATTAGGTTATGATGTTTATTGTGATGCTTCAAGAAGTGGTTTGGGTGGAGTTATTATGCAGAAAGGCAATGTGGTAGCTTATGCTTCTCGACAGTTAAAGAATCATGAAAAGAACTACCCAACCCATGATCTGGAATTAGCAGCTGTAGTGTTTGTGCTAAAGCTTTGGAGGCTCTATCTCTATGGAGAAAACTTTATGGTATTTTCGGACCACAAAAGTCTAAAGTACATCTTCACTCAAAAGGATTTGAACTTGAGACAGAGAAGATGGCTCGAGCTTCTTACGGATTGTGAGTTTAAATTGGAGTACCATCCTGGGAAGGCGAATGTGGTAGCGGATGCACTCAGTAGAAAACAATCTGGATCCATAGATTTATTGAGGATGGTCAAGGTTGTGGAAAAATATGATTTCGTTGTTGAGTGGAACAATGAGAGGGCATACTTGGCGCATGTTTTTGCAGTACCTGAGATTGTGAAAAAGGTCATTCAGGCGCAGACGTTAGACGACGGTTTGCAAGAAGTCAAAGAAAAGATGGGTACCACGGATGAACAGGAAGGATGGACACTGGGATTCAATGGGGATATTCTCTATAAATGGAGGTTATGGGTACCAGACGTTGAGGAATTGCGAAAGGAAATTTTGACGATGGCTCATAAGTCCGTACTGACAGTTCATCCGGGAAGCACAAAGATGTATCAAGATTTGAAGCGCCAGTTCTGGTGGAAAGGTATGAAAAGGGATGCTGCATTATTCATCTCCAGGTGTCTTACTTGTCAGCAAGTGAAGGCTGAACACCAGCGACCAGAGGGACCTCTTCAGCCCTTATCAATAACTGAGTGGAAATGAGACTTCATTGCCATGGATTTTGTCATAGGATTACCTAAGACCCATCATGGAAAGGATGGCGTGTGGGTGATAATTGATCGTCTCACCAAATCGGCACATTTCTTCCAGTTAAGCAGACGAATACTGTTCCTATTTTATGTAACTTGTACATCAAGGAGATAGTTAGGTTGCATGGAATTCCACTATCGATCGTTTCCGACAGAGATCCTCTTTTTACATCCAAGTTTTGGGGATGTTTTCACAAATCAATGGGAACAGGATTGAATATGAGTACTGCTTACCACCCTCAGACTGATGGTCAGTCCGAGCGAACGATTCAAACTTTAGAGGATATGTTACGAGCATGTGCGATAGACTTCAAAGGTAATTGGAGTGATCATTTATCCCTTATCGAGTTCGCATAGAACAACAGTTATCAGTCCAGCATCGGTATGGAACCTTATGAGGTATTGTACGGAAGACCATGTCGTACACCGTTGTGTTGGGCCGAGGTTAGTGAAAGAAGTGTCATAGGACCTCAGATGGTTCAAGAGACAACAGAGAAGATAGGGATTATCCAAGACCGTTTGAGAATGGCACAAAGTCGTCTGAAGAGTTATGCAGATGTAAGAAGAAGACCATTGGAATTCCAGGTCGGGGAGAATGTGTTTCTAAGAGTTAGTCCTAGACCAGGCATTAAACGGTTTGGGAAGAAAAGTAAATTGGCGCCACGCTATATTGGGCCATTTGAAATTCTTCAACGAATTGGAGAAGTAGCATATCGACTAGCTCTACCAACACAATTTGCAGACATACACGATGTGTTTCATGTATCCATGCTTCGTAAAAACAATGATGATCCGTCCCACGTCATCGAATGGCGAGACTTGCAACTGAACGACAATGTTTCTTATGAAGAAAAACTGTTGCGCGTAATCGACTCAAAGGAACAAGTCCTTCGGAGGAAAACCATCAAAACCGTGAAGGTTCTCTGGCAACATCATGGTTCTGAAGAGGCAACTTGGGAGCTGGAGTCTGAGATACGAGACAAATATCCGGAATTACTAAAAGGTAATTCTTAAACTTAGATACGCTTCGAATTTCCGGAGAAATTCTTTTTTAGAGGTTAATAGTATAACACCTGGTATTTTTGAACCCGGGCTTAGAACCCGTTTCAACTCATAAGAGTTGACATAGTGATTTGTATATATGTGGTTGTACAAATCCTAGTTCATTTATTATAATTTTGTGATGGTTTTTGGGGTGCATATAGCTCAAATTAGTGGGTGGCAAAAAGAAATGGTTAGCACATGGAATAATGGGGTCAGTACTTAGTAAAGCACATGATTTTTATGGCTAATAATACGTATGAAAAAAAGAATGAGTCTTTCTCTCCTTTTGCATTTACTTTTAGGGTTAATAATCATATATATTGTTTTGTCATTTTTCCAAAACCCTAAAAAAGAAAAAGAAACCATCTGTTTCTTTCTCTTTTCATCTCTGCTACTTTACTAAAAGAAAAAAGAAGAATCTGTTTTGTAACTTTATCTGCATGGAATATTGTTTGATTGGATTGTTAGGATATCAGAAATTTTTACTTGGATTGCGTAAGAGGTAGGGGTTTCTCGTAATACTATAAAAACTAAACTATTTTCATGATTTATTTCTCTGATTTGCGTGATATTTCTGAATTATTTATGTCTGACGTTAACCGGGTACACCTACTTCAGATGTCCATTGATTTATCTTCACCTATAAACACAGCTCACCATTTATGAACTCTGTTAGTGCTTTTCTTTGGGTGTTTAAATCCTTTAAATAATAATTGTTTCGTCCATTCAATTGGTAAAAAAACATTTTTTTAAAAGAAAAGATTCTGTACATATCTGCCTCTAAATGCACCTGTTTTTTTCTGGATTGCAAAAAAAAAAAAAAACGTCAGATTCAAATAAAACAAAATGCAGAACTTTGTTTTATTTCCTAACTGTAGTCATGGACACCCCACCTACGTACACTCACCTTTTCCTCTTCCATGTCTGTTCCAAAGCTTACACCTGTTTTGGGTCAAATAAGAAAAACAAAAATATTTTGTCATGTAGTATATTTACAAGTACTTGCTTTAATATTTTAATGGATTTTACATTTTAATTGATTGATTTATTGATTTACTGAAAACTGTTTGCAGCCACTCCATTTTCTTTCTTATACCTCTTTCTTTTCATTAACTACTTAACCACCGGTGGTCTCGTTTTAAACTGATATCTGGAAACTGTATTTGACCCCACCTTTGTTGATCATATAGCCGTCTTTGTTCTTTATTTTCCTTGTGGCGATTTAATTGATGTAGAGTCAACTTTTCTTTCTCGTTTTGTGCGTTGATGTTACTAAATGATTTTAATCTTTCCAATTGAGTCAGTGATTTGAAGTATGGTTATTTCCTGACCGCGAGTCTGTCTGATTGGTAACTAGACGTAGAGTAAATAGTTTGGGCATATGGATGGTTCTATGTTTTGGAGTATAAATGCATTTTTGTTGGTTACTGTAAATATTAAACATTATATATGAATGCATTGATTGATTTTTATCGGTTTATGGGCGTGTTTGAGTTTCGTACAGAATTGAGTGCACTGGTAAGAAAATAAGTTTAGGATACGTAATCTCTGTTGCTGCTGAAATGTCAGGCCTTTATGGCATCCCACCACTGGTGGCTACCCTGGGAAGACTGTTTGGGGAACAATATGGTTTGTTACCGGAATAACTCTGACACTAGATTAGGAACCTACAATTATAGGTCGGTTTTTGTGAGTAAAATGAGTAAATAATTTCAGAAGATTTTGACTTGCATGGGTTTTATTATTTTATTCGCTGCATGGTTTAATTTTCGGTGCACTATATTATTTTTTGAAATTTCTACTGAGCTGTGGTTGCTCACCCCAAATTCCTTTTCCTCTCCCCACAGAGTTTGAGGAGCAGTTAGCGCAGTAAGCGGACTTGGAAGCTTACGGCATAGTACTCAGATGTTAGTATCTCGCAATACACTACTATGTGATATCACTGGGATGTTGGGTATTTTTATTCATTATCATTTTCTTGGATTTAGTTCAATTATTTTATTAAGAGACATCATTTCAGTATTAATAATTTTTAAACAATTGTTTTTACTCTATGACTTTTGGAACCTCTTTTATTGGAATTTAATTTGGAAGGACATTAGGTTATGTCGTCTTTATTCATCTTGTACTCTTACCTTGTTTTATTGTTATTCTAAAAAAAATAAATTAGCATGTTCCATAGTCATGCCTCAAGAATCCGGTCTTGCTAGTTGGGTTGGACTCGATCCATTGGGTTGAATCCAGCTCGATAGAAGCCCGTTTGTTTTGCGGTCGTAACAGTAGTATTGCTGAAATCATTGTTTTGCCAGTGAGGGAAACCTTACCTGTTATATTCTTTCCTCATGTCGTAGCTCGTTATGTTCTTAATGCACTGTTGTATATGCATGTTCATCTTTATTTGTAAGCTTCTATTACAACTATGTTGCAAATATTTAACAATTTTGTGCAACAGTATTTGTCCATGGAGGATGATAAGATCCTCAGCTAGAACGATGTTGTATTGAGAAGATCAGATTTGGGGATCCTCAGGGGTCAGGAATTCCTAAATGACAGTATCATTGAGTTTTATTTCAGTTATCTTGATTCTGGTTGTTCCTCTCAAGACATCTTGCTAGTTCCACCTTCTATCTCATTTTGGATTACGAACTGCCCATTTCCAGACAGCCTCAAAGATTTCGTTGAACCTCTTAAACTTCCTGAGAAGAGAGTAGTAATATTTTCAATCAACAATAATATAAATGTGTCCCAAGCTCAGGGTGGTACTCACTGGAGCTTACTTGCGTACGAAAAGAATTCCAAAGTTGTGCATCAATTAGTGGAGTTGTGCATTAATGGCATGATACATGTCTATCGCGCTTTACTGGAGAATCTGCGCTTCCAGAAATTCTATGAACTTCATGAAGGTGCAAAACAATCGGCTACAACAGCACCAGCCTTGCTAGAAAGAACTAGGCCTGCCCGGAATGAAGATACACGTGAGACTCGAGGGAGTAGACGTGTCATCAATAAGCAATACAATATTCAACCCTCTGTAAGTGTGGTGAGCGAAGGAGGAAAGAGGAAAGCTCCAACTACAGAACAACAACCCAAACGTGTGGAGATAGCACAACAAACAACTCAACCTCAAAAAGATGTGACCAAGGCTCATACAAGACAACAATAAACGGGAGAGGCTGCTCCAATTGAAGAGGTAATCGAACTCCTAGAAGCATGGATTCAAGATGATGGCATCAAGCTACCTCCTATCAGACGTCCACCAACTGAGGAAGATATAGAAAATCCCAAATATTTGAGTTACCATAGGTTCGTCAATCACCCAACTAGTGACTGCAACAAATTGAAGCGCATTTTCAAAGAGAAGGTGGATGCAGGAGAAATTCAACTAGGCATTGAAGGAGTTCACAGGGATCCTCTTCCTGTCAGAAGTTGCATGCTTTCTGGGGACTCTATCCACAAAACTGTGCAATCTATGATGGAGCGTGTATGCGAGATTTTCTATTTCTCCAAGGCGTAGTTCCAAGATATATTTGCAGCACTCAACCTTGTTGTGTCGGGCAGACGGTTGTTTTCAGTTGGAGAAGCTCTGTCCAAATCCTTACCTCTCTTGGAAGGTACGACTGGTAAATGTAACTGGGGAATCCAAACCACTGCACACCTGAAAGATGTCGAGTTTGATAGTACAATGATCGACGCATCCTCTGACTTCAACATTGTCATCGTCAAGACTCTGAGAGCTCCAGGGATTTCAAAGTAGAAAGTTGTTCACTGCCCAACAATGAGCAAAAACTCAGAAGGAGAATCCAAAAATGTTTACGGGTACATTAATCTCGAAATCAAGGTGGAAGATGCTCTAACACACGCCAAATTTCATATAGTTAAAGAATACCCAAATTATGATATGGTTCTGGGACGCTCATGGATACATAACAACAAACCAAAGCTAGGAGTATGTCCTTTGCCAGTGTCTATACCTGAAAGAGTCTCCAACAAGCCATCCAAGCCTGAAGATTAGTTGTTCTCGTATCAACAACTCGCAAATGTGACGCAAATACCTGGAGAGAGAGAGCAACAATATTTGTTCGCAGATTCCGAACACAAGTAAGTCTTATCGAACAACCTTTTTTACAACCAGTCACTCTTCCTTCCGTCAAAACCTGAGGACTCGATCCGATTATCAACCCAACTGTCACTAGAAGATGCGAATGGTATGATGGTCCTTTCAAATATTTTATTAAGTGTTTAGAAGCTATGTCAGTGAAAGATAATGAATCTAAGAGTCAAGTAGTTATGTAATGCCCAAATCCATTTCAAGTTGGAGATATGGTAGCAAGGATTGCTGCTCAGCCTGCTCCACCAGATTCCACAAAAAGAAAAGACGAGTCGTACCTAGTGGCAGAAGTTATCTCGGGAGGCTACTTCAAGCTCATCAATGGGATTCGTTGCTCTACTTTTGAAAATATTTGGTTCTAGATTAATTAAGAAAATACTAGAGAAAAAACTAATTGTATTGGCCAAAGAAAGGCAGAACTAGGGTGTCGGATTCCACTACTTTTGATGTTTATAAATTCAATAATTAATTTCTCTAATTTACTCTCAAAACTACGCAAGGCAATTTCGAACCCAATCTCATGCCTCGGAGGATGAAATGCCGAAACTCTTTTTTATGACTTTCGTCGCTATTCTAAAGCCTATTTTTCATTCGCTTATACAATATCGGTAGCTTAAAACTACCCAAAACAGTTATTTTGAAGCATATAAAGAAGAGAAAAATTCTAATCAATTAAAACTTAACTAGAGAGTAGTAATTAAAGAAAACTAACAACTAAAAAGTACACATCAAAAAGATAGTTTCCTCCTCAACCCTAGAAATTAATTTAGTTAATCATATGAAGAAAAATGGAAGAAAATTGATTAATCATTGTATTAAAAATAATAAAGTTTGCTTACAACGATTTTTGTTTGCTAAAGGCTTAACGGCTTAACGGCTAATGTGATATTTACAACTATTTTTGTTCAACAACTACAAGGCTTAACGGCTAATGTGATATTTACAACTGAAGCTGTAAACGATACGCGGGTTAAGTCGTTTTACAGGGACCATATCTGCGACTGTTTATAACTGCCTATTGTTCTTCGTTCTTCTTCTTCAATGGCAGCACCAGCATCAGAATTGCTGCAGAGCTTGATTTCTTCGTTTGTAACTCTGTGTTACCTCCCTAACTCTCTGTTCTCCTTCTCAGCTTCTCCACCAGCCCTTTTATACTCAACAAGGTCATTAAATCTCTGGAATATCTCGTCATCAATTCAATATTCTTTACGGTTTTTTCCAGTATTAACTTCTTCACGCGATTTTCGTTCCTTTTATTCCTCTGCACGCGTTAACTGCCAGCTGAGATCACTCAACACGCTTCCAACACATCGGATATTGAGTTAACTTCACTGCAGCCACGTGAAATCACAACCATGCCCGTGTATTTATATTCTCCCTCTGTGCTTCACTTCAATCAATACAACCCAATTATTTTGAATCCGAATGACTTACCAGTCCTTTTAGCTCAAACAAGTCCAGCCCGATCAATCACAACGATTGAATCTATCCGAAACTCTTCCATGATCTTAACAGGGACTATCGGTCATCTTCTCGCCAGTGTTTCACTCCAACCGAATTATCCAGCCAATTTTAGCCAAATCCAATAACTACACCAACCCGGTTAGGCCCAAAGGGAGATGCCCAATGATTTTCAGTTATTTAGTCCCACTAAATCTCACCCAAATCTCAAACCCTAGTTCTGGAAGTTTTGAAACTTGTTTTCCACCAAACTCTGTGAACTTTGTTTCATTTATTCCTGATTATATAGCCAGTTCTGGTCAAAACGGCGACCCTTACCAGTCTTGTTTAGGCCCTAGGAACAAACCCATTTGATTTCAGCGATTGAGTCTCGTTAGAACGCATCCAAAACGCAATCCCTAATTCTGGCAGCTTTGAAACCAGGTTTCCCGCCAAAATCCAAGATTTGAACGAAGAAGAAGAGTGCCCCTTATCAAAAACCGGGTTCCCTTTAGCAATTTGTGGTATATTTAGCAATTCTTGGGTGCGAATAGCAATTTGTGGGGTACAAAGAGTATTTTTGGGCTGTAAATAGTGAAAAACTCCTGGGTGCCTTTATCAACTCTTCATGGACATTTATGGGTGTACCCTTTTCCATAGTTGGGGTGCCTTTAGTACTTTTCTGAGGTCCAAAAACCACTTTTCGAGCCGATTTCTCCTTAAGAACTTATTTCCATGAAAAGACTTAAAACAAGTTTATTAGCAATAAAATGAGTCTTGTTGATGTAATTGTTGGTGAAAAAGCGTCGCACTTACGTGCTCATCAAATGCCAATAAAAAGGCGTAATAATGCACGCCCGATGGCTCAAACCTATCAATAGCTAAGACATCGTGTCGCCTTTTTCTCCAGCGTTCCTTTTAGTTTTTCCTCTAGCAGTTTCCCTTTTCATGCAATATTTGTAATTCCTCCAAAATGATTGCATTGCTTGCATTCATAATTAGGATTTCAATTTATCAGTTAATCAAAGCATCATTTCCTTTCAAAAAATTACTCATGAATCATTTCAAGACAAAATATCAAGTAAACTCAAAATCCTCACACAATCATTACCCATTAGTTCAAAATCAGAAAAAAATCAAACCATGAAAGAAACATCTTACATCTTAATACAATGATATTTTTTATTTTCTTGCTCGTATGACCGGTAGGCGTGCAGATAGTAATTGGGCTCACCATGGTATGAACCATAACCTTGAAAAGGTTGGTGCTCCCAACCACTATACACACTACGGTCAAAGTAGTAATGTCCATTTTAAAACTCTGTCGGATATTCATTGTATTGTTCTTATAATACCAGCTCGACATATTCTGTGCACATGCAAATGCAGGGTCGACTAAAATAAGTAGGCTCAGGTTACCTTAATCAGAATATACCTACAGTCAAAGACTGTTGAACGGTACTTGGCTAAGGTTTGTGGTGTTTCGAATGATAACGCCCAGAGGGTTCACCTTACTAAACAACGAGTTTTCCTAGAATCGATATCGGAAGACGCAATTGGTGTGTGCACGTGCAAAAAAAATAATACAATATTTACAAATAAAATAAAAAGAAACCTCGTCTAATTATGTACAAATATTTTTTTTATTTGTCTAGTTATTGTCTTTTATATATACAATAAAAGAAAATAAGATCTTAGGTTTTTATACTTACCTTTTTGGGTAAGTATTCCACTTTCCACTTTTTATTTCAATAAAAATCTGCACACCAAAAATAAAAGAAAAATACCCAAAGACGTAAAATAGAAAAAATAATAAAATAAAATAAAATAAAATAAATAAACTAGAAAAATATTTACAAAAGGAAATCTAAAACCTAACCTAAAGGCAAGTCCGCGTCGGCGACACCAAAAACTGATGTAGTTTTTACAAGTGGTAAGAAATGGTATTCGTTGCTCGACTTTTGAAAAGATTTGGTTCTAGATTAATTAAGAAAATACTAGAGAAAAAGCTAATTGTATTGGCCAAAGAAAGGCAGAAATAGGGTGTCGGATTCCACTACTTTTGATGTTTATAAATTCAGTAATTAATTTCTCTAATTTACTCTCAAAATCGCGCAAGGTAATTTCGAACCCAATCTCATGCCTCAGAGGATGAATCATTGAAACTCTTTTTTATGACTTTCGTCGCTATTCTAAAGCCTATTTTTCATTCGCTTAAAAAATATCAGTAGCTTAAAACTACCCAAAACAGTTATTTTGAAGCATATAAAGAAGAGAAAAATTCTAATCAATTAAAACTTAACTAGAGAGTAGTAATTAAAGCAAGCTAACAACTAAAAGTACACATCAAAAAGATAGTTTCCTCCTCAACCCTAGAAATTAATTTACCTACTCATATGAAGAAAAATGGAAGAAAATTGATTAATCATTGTATTAAAAATAATAAAGTTTGCTTACAACGATTTTTGTTTGCTAAAGATGTTCAACAACTACAAGGCTTAATGGCTAATGTGATATTTACAACTGAAGCTGTAAACAATATGCAGGTTCTGTCGTTCTACAGGGACCGTATCTGCGACTGTTTATAGATGCATATTGTTCTTCGTTCTTCTTCTTTAATGGCAGCAGCAGCAGAATTGCTGCAGAGCTTGATTTCTTCGTTTGTAACTCTGTGTTACCTCCCTAACTCTCTGTTCTCCTTCTCAGCTTCTCCACCAGCCCTTTTATACTCAACAAGGTCATTAAATCTCTGGAATATCTCGTCATCAATTCAATATTCTTTACGGGTTTTACTTTCCAGTATTAACTTCTTCACGCGATTTTCGTTCCTTCTATTCCTCTGCACGCGTTAACTGCCAGCTGAGATCACTCAACACGCTTCCAACACATCGGATATTGAGTTAACTTCACTGCAGCCACGTGAAATCACAACCATGCCCGTGTATTTCTATTCTCCCTGTGTGCTTCCCTTCCATCAATACAACCCAATTATTTTGAATCTGAATGACTTACCAGTCCTTTTAGCTCAAACAAGTCCAGCCCGATCAATCACAACGACTGAATCTATCTGAAACTCTTCCATGATCTTAACAGGGACTATCGGTCATCTTCCCGCCAGTGTTTCACTCCAACCCGAATTATCCAGCCAATTTTAGCCAAATCCAATAACTACACCAACCCTGTTAGGCTCAAAGGAACCCTGTTAGCCAAATCCAATAATTACCCAAATCTCAAACCCTAGTTCCGGAAGTTTTGAAACTTGTTTTCCCGCCAAACTCTGTGAATTTGTTTCATCTATTCCTGATTATATAGCCAGTTCTGGTCAAAACGACGACCCTTACCAGTCCTGTTTAGGCCCTAGGAACAAACCCATTTGATTTCAGCGATAGAGTCTCGTTAGAACGCATCCAAAACACAATCCCTAATTCTGGTAGTTTTGAAACCAGTTTCCCGCCAAAATCCAAAATTTGAACGAAGAAGATGAGTGCCCCTTAACAAAAATCGGGTTCCCTTTAGCAATTTGGGGTTTATTTAGCAATTCTTGGGGTGCGAATAAAAATTTGTGGGGTACAAAGAGTATTTTTGGGTTGTAACTAGTGAAAAACTCCTGGGTGCCTTTATCAACTCTTCGGGGACATTTCTGGAGGTGCCCTTATCCATAGTTGGGGTGTGTTTAGTACTTTTCTGAGGTCGAAAAACCACTTTTCGAGCCGATTTCTCCATAAGAATTTATTTCCTTGAAAAGACTTAAAACAAGTTTATTAGCAATAAAATGAGTCTTAGCTGATGTAATTGTTGGTGAAAAAGCGTCGCACTTACGTGCTCATCAAATTCTCCCACACTCACATTTTGCTAGTCCTCGAGCAAAACAGAAAATATATATATCCGCTCAACAGCTGGATATGGAGATGTCTGCTAAACAGCGAGACGGATCCACTAGACAGTGGTAGAGAAATGTCTGCTAAACAGCTAGACGAATCCACTAAAAAATAGTATAGAAATGTCTGCTAAATAGCGAGACAAATAATCAGAAAGACTCGCTCAACAGCTGATCATATAAATATATAATTATTTTTTTAAAATATTTCTTTTTCACGTGCAAGAGAATGCCATACAATAGACTCGCTCAACAGCTGGTCATAAAATGCAATAAACCCGCTCAACAGTTGGTCATAATATGCAAGGAAACACGTAAAAGTTAACCACCCCCCACACTTAAATCTAACATTGTCCTCAATGTTTTTAGTGGAAGCACAATACCAAAAGTAAAGTAACATGAGAAATCAGTGGTCGGAAAGATAATATCTAGGTGAAGCGTAGCAATCCTTCCATGGGGAACAAGAAAGAAAATAAAAAAATAAAATTCCACTAATGTACAATAAGAGGAGGGTCCTCCAGAGGGACCTTAATGTCACCATGTATGGGTTGCCTCCCATATAGCGCTAACTTTGTTGTCTTCAGCCAGACTTTGGTAAAATTAGTCGCCACATAAAATCATATAGCAATAGTCGGAACAACTGTGGGTCATCTAAATCAAATAATGTTAACACAGATAAAAGAAAACCGCAGCAGACCAAGAAAGTGAACCAACCAAATATAGCCTTATTAGAGACAACTATATCTAGTTGTGGTTCGGGTTCAGGCTCTATAAAAGGGTCTAGATAAAATATTTTCATGGGTTGGATTCCCTCAAAGGTAAGGTCCAAATGTTCAGGCCGTAGAGTCTGGAAAAACTCAAATAAGAACTTTGATGCACATAATAATAACCTGAATAATTGTGGATCCTCGAAGTCAATTATATTTGACCTACACGGTTGACCATAAGGGTGGTCATTCTTAAGAAAATGTGTAGATGATTCTAATTTCCTAAAATAATTAGGTTTAGTTCCAAAAACTAAGTAATGACACATTTTAAATTGATATACTCCCACATTTGGTAAATAAAATATTGGTGGGACAACAAAGTCAATTATGGTATCATGGACCGGATTGACCACATCAACCAAAGGATGAGTTAACTGAGTTTCATTCTGGACATCACTGGGTTCAAGAAAACGTGCATGAAGATAGTCTTTTAAGATTGTGGAGGCACAAACGTCAAGTCCCAAGTTAGGGACCTTTATAAGAGTCAAATGTAAACCACGAGGATAATGATATTCACCCCAAAACTTAGGATTGTCAATATCCTTAGATAAACTAGTCACAATTTTCTTAATTTCTAAATTATCATATTTAGGAAAATAATCTTTTATTTCTTCTAGGTTGTAATCACGTGGTTCTACATTTCCATAATCCTCGGCAGATACTATTGTATCCAAATCGCTAGACTCTAAAACACTAGTCTCAGGATAAACTCTTTACTCCAAACCATCATCACAATCATATAAAGGATTATGAAAGAAAGTTTTTAACAATGTCTCATCAACTAAGGTGTTAATCATAGTTACTTCCTCCGATTCATTGAAAGGTTCATCAAATAATGGATTGTCAAACATATTTCAGGCGAAAGGATCACAAACTAATACTTCATCGTCTAAAACAATGGTATCCCTAGTCAAATCCTCATCCTTTGAATAGGTGAATAATCATTAAAATTATTAGGATTTGAATTAGAGATAATATTTTCATCATGAATCTCAATTGAAGTGATAAATTCTTGATCACTATGCCTACATGTTTCATATTCTTCATCAGCACTATCCTTATCATCATCATAATAACAAGAAGATGATCGAACATTACCCAAACAATTATTGTTTCCAATTCTTCCCTCGTCATTTTGATTAGGTGAATAATAACTATCCTCATTTTCAAGGGTGGTATTGGGAACACTATATTGGAAATTAAGATTATTTCGAGCAATTCTTTCTTTTGTCTCTAACGTGAACCTATGTGTTTTCAGCCATTATCTTCAGAGACTCTTCTAAAGGAAGAATAGGACCAGAATGATCAGCTAATATCTTGAGAGACTCTTCTAGAGGAAGAATTGGAACAGATGGATCATAATAAGGACTAGTTTTTAACTGTTTAATTAAGTCATCCAAAGACGATGAATTAATACAATGATATTTTTTATTTTCTTGCTCGTATGACCGGTAGGCGTGCATATAGTAATTGGGCTCACCATGATATGAACCATAACCTTGAAAAGGTTGGTGCTCCCAACCACTATACACACTACGGTCAAAGTAGTAATGTCCATTTTAAAACTCTGTCGGATATTCATTGTATTGTTCTTATAATACCAGCTCGACATATTCTGTGCACATGCAAATGCAGGGTCGACTAAAATAAGTAGGCTCGGGTTACCTTAAGTAGAATATACCTACAGTCAAAGACTGTTGAACGGTACTTGGCTAAGGTTTGTGGTGTTTCGTATGATAACGCCCAGAGGGTTCACCTTACTAAACAACGTGTTTTCCTAGAATCGATATCGGAAGACGCAATTGGTGTGTGCACGTGCAAAAAAAATAATACAATATTTACAAATAAAATAAAAAGAAACCTCGTCTAATTATGTACAAATATTTTTCTTATTTGTCTAGTTATTGTCTTTTATATATACAATAAAAGAAAATAAAATCTTAGGTTTTTATACTTACCTTTTTGGCTATGTATTCCACTTTCCACTTTTTATTTCAATAAAAATCTGCACACCAAAAATAAAAGAAAAATACCCAAAGACGTAAAATAGAAAAAATAATAAAATAAATAAATAAACTAGAAAAATATTTACAAAAGGAAATCTAAAACCTAACCTAAAGGCAAGTCCGCGTCGGCGGCACCAAAAACTGATGTAGTTTTTACAAGTGGTAAGAAATTGTATTCGTTGCTCGACTTTTGAAAATATTTGGTTCTAGATTAATTAAGAAAATACTAGAGAAAAAGCTAATTGTATTGGCCAAAGAAAGGCAGAACTAGGGTGTCGGATTCCACTACTTTTGATGTTTATAAATTCAGTAATTAATTTCTCTAATTTACTCTCAAAATCGCGCAAGGTAATTTCGAACCCAATCTCATGCCTCAGAGGATGAATCATTGAAACTCTTTTTTATGACTTTCGTCGCTATTCTAAAGCCTATTTTTCATTCGCTTATAAAATATCAGTAGCTTAAAACTACCCAAAACAGTTATTTTGAAGCATATAAAGAAGAGAAAAATTCTAATCAATTAAAACTTAACTAGAGAGTAGTAATTAAAGAAAACTAACAACTAAAAAGTACACATCAAAAAGATAGTTTCCTCCTCAACCCTAGAAATTAATTTAGCTACTCATATGAAGAAAAATGGAAGAAAATTGATTAATCATTGTATTAAAAATAATAAAGTTTGCTTACAATGATTTTTGTTTGCTAAAGATGTTCAACAACTACAAGGCTTAACGGCTAATGTGATATTTACAACTGAAGTTGTAAACAATATGCAGGTTCTGTCGTTCTACAGGGACCGTATCTGCGACTGTTTATAGATGCATATTGTTCTTCGTTCTTCTTCTTTAATGGCAGCAGCATCAGAATTGCTGCAAAGCTTGATTTCTTCGTTTGTAACTCTGTGTTACCTCCCTAACTCTCTGTTCTCCTTCTCAGCTTCTCCACCATCCCTTTTATACTCAACAAGGTCATTAAATCTCTGGAATATCTCGTCATCAATTCAATATTCTTTACGGGTTTTACTTTCCAGTATTAACTTCTTCACGCGATTTTCGTTCCTTCTATTCCTCTGCACACGTTAACTTCCAGCTGAGATCACTCAACACGCTTCCAACACATCGGATATTGAGTTAACTTCACTGCAGCCACGTGAAATCACAACCATGCCCTGTATTTCTATTCTCCCTGTGTGCTTCACTTCCATCAATACAACCCAATTATTTTGAATCTGAATGACTTACCAGTCCTTTTAACTCAAACAAGTCCAGCGCGATCAATCACAACGACTGAATCTATCTGAAACTCTTCCATGTTCTTAACAAGGACTATCGGTCATCTTCCCGCCAGTGTTTCACTCCAACCCGAATTATCCAGCCAATTTTAGCCAAATCCAATAACTACACCAACCCTGTTAGGCTCAAAGGAAAATACCAAATGATTTTCAGCGATTTAGTCGCATTAAATCTCACCCAAATCTCAAACCCTAGTTCCGGAAGTTTTGAAACTTGTTTTCCCGCCAAACTCTGTGAATTTGTTTCATCTATTCCTGATTATATAGCCAGTTCTTGTCAAAACGACGACCCTTACCAGTCCTGTTTAGGCCCTAGGAACAAACCCATTTGATTTCAGCGATTGAGTCTCGTTAGAACGCATCCAAAACGCAATCCCTAATTCTGGCAGCTTTGAAACCAGGTTTCCCGCCAAAATCCAAAATTTGAACGAAGAAGATGAGTGCCCCTTAACAAAAACCGGGTTCCCTTTAGCAATTTGTGGTATATTTAGCAATTCTTGGGTGCGAATAGCAATTTGTGGGGTACAAAGAGTATTTTTGGGCTTTAAATAGTGAAAAACTCCTGGGTGCCTTTATCAACTCTTCATGGACATTTATGGGTGTACCCTTTTCCATAGTTGGGGTGCCTTTAGTACTTTTCTGAGGTCCAAAAACCACTTTTTGAGCCGATTTCTCCTTAAGAACTTATTTCCTTGAAAAGACTTAAAACAAGTTTATTAGCAATAAAATGAGTCTTAGTTGATGTAATTGTTGGTGAAAAAGCGTCGCACTTACGTGCTCATCAAATGCCAATAAAAAGGCGTAATAATGCACGCCCGATGGCTCAAACCTATCAATAGCTAAGACATCGTGTCGCCTTTTTCTCCAGCGTTCCTTTTAGTTTTTCCTCTAGCAGTTTCCCTTTTCATGCAATATTTGTAATTCCTCCAAAATGATTGCATTGCTTGCATTCATAATTAGGATTTCAATTTATTAGTTAATCAAAGAATCATTTCCTTCCAAAAAATGACTCATGAATCATTTCAAGAAAAAATATCAAGTAAACTCAAAATCCTCACAAAATCATTACCCATTAGTTCAAAATCAGAAAAAAATCAAACCATGAAAGAAACATCTTATATCTTTCAAAAAAATACATAAGAGGGGAGTATGTAAAGGAAAAAGAAAGAACAATATATTCAAGGGAAATCATCCAGCAGCAGCACATTCTTCTTAAAGGAAGCACCTTTCGTATCCCAAAGAGCAGCCTGCTTCAACGTTGAGACAACCTCTCAACCACCACATCTTTTTGACTGACGAGATCCCTGGAAGAAGTTGCGTCCATCTCAGTCTGCAATTTTCGGATTTTTGAAATCCCTTTGTGGAGCTAGGAAGCGTTGAATCCGAAGTTAACAGACACACCCAAAGGATATTCCCAGTGCGCATCAATTGAAGACAAGGCTCCTTTCACTCGCTTTGCTAAAAAATGGCGGCTTTTTGGATCTTGTAGTTCGTGGCAATGTGTCCATGCTTCTGCATATTTAGCTGGCATACAAAAAACCTCCAAGTAACACGTGATCCACAAGGGGAACATCAAATGGAGTTACAGGTTCATGGCTGAATCCTTAACCATTATTTTTGTTTTCTCTACTTTAAAGTTGCTATTACTAGGGTTACATGTGTAGAGGTGATGTCCTTTCTCATGAAAATAAAGCACGGTTCTAGTCTTATCAATCATCACCGCTTATGTCTGCCACATCGCGTCAATAAATTGGGAAGGGATTGAATTGCAAAATCAAGATAGTAATTGTGACATTCGAAGAATGAATATTGCGTGTGGAGATTTTACCATAACCCTACGAGATGTTTCTAAGGGTTTGTATTTCTTAGTTGGGAAGTTTCTTTCATACATCCAATTGAAAACATAAAATCATGAAAGCAGCATGAATAAAAGGTTACTATTCAAAAAAGTCCTGGCCTCAGCCACATGAAGCAAAAACTACTAAATACCAAAGAAGCATCTACAAGTTACGAAAACGATGCTCATCTACAAAGGAAATCACAAAGTGGAAAAATCTAATTATCAATATTAACATCAAGATTAATGCTCCTTTCATCACAATCCTCTCCGGGAGACGCCTCAACCTCCTCCTTACAAGCTGCTCTAACATCATCTTCAGTAGCCGCCCCAATAGCCTCTTCGAAAGCTTCTTCAACATCCTCTTTGGGAGCTGCTTCAACATCCTTTTCAGAAATAGTTTCAACATCCTATTGAGGATGTTCCTCATGATAGGGATCGTCCACATCAGAATCGAGGATTATGACGTCGTTGTGAATGGGGTAATCATGTTTATTTTCATTTGGGAGCTGCCTATGCTCAACCCTTCGTCGCTTTAGCCGAGCCGCAAATCTTTCAGCCCTATCACTCGTTGGCTGAGATGCTTCATTGCGTCTCCACTTTTCCTCCATGCTAACCGAAGACAGGAAAGCTTGAGCACGCTCTCGAACGATGCTCAGATATGCGAGGGGCATACCCTATATGGCCTGACCAGCTTCACGAAACAGACGATCTATCTCAACCAATACCTCTTCGAATACAGTTATCCTGGGTTCGTCAACTTCAAAATTCTTTTCTAGGGAGTTGGAGGAATAATCATCACTAGAAGTTCCCATCAAATACTGCAGAAAAGCGTTACGGTTATGCCAACAACTGACATGGCGAACGATCTAAATTTTTTTTGCAAGAGAATACGAAGCACGTACCTGGAAATAAGAAAAGCACAACTATGTGATGATCGGTGTGAAAATACTCAAGTGCTTCCTTTTATATTCCACAAATCGACAAGATCCGGGAAAGGAGAGGACTCTCTACTGCCGTGTATAAATGCTTTAGATGCGGGATATCAACTGATTATGCTCATCTACCTGGAACTAATTGACGTATGCTAGGGGACGATCACTACGTGCCTTGATACTTCATTAAACATGTCTTTCTCAAATACCAAGGCGACCTCTATCCTGGTAACGTATGTCTAACTCTTCTCATAAAATTTTCATCTGTCACCATCTAGTGCTTACTCCGCGACAATGCCACTGTTACGTACTAAGCAGGGGACTTAATGTTGATGGTGGTTTTTAGTTCAGGGCTAAAATTGTAAAATCCTATATTTAATATGTCGTCGTTCTGCAAAGAAATAAAACCATTTAAAAGTGGTGAGTGCCTATGCCTCTTTACTTACATATGTATTGAGCAATTCAGTATACTTATATATGAAATTTATTCAGAATAGTATTGGTGCATGTAGCAACAGTCCCAAATGTTCTGTAAATTTTATTAATCTCCCACCTACATTATTCACTAAATGCATGCCTTACTGAGTATTTTCCCTATGCTATGTCCACAGCCAAACCCTTAATATTGACATGATATGACAACTAATGCTCGTTCACAGCTGAGCATCATGAGTTTCCCGAAGTGTCAGGATTAAGATGTGCATGAAAATACTCAATTAGAGACACATTGCGCTGCTATTTGAGATGGAAATTGATTAATTTTGTGTCAGCTCACAAAACTCAATTTTCTAACCTTTTTATCAATTTACAAAAATTAGGTTTTTTGCGGTCTGCGTAATATCTCGATCCCTATTGGTGGAGACTAAACCTAGGCAAACAGAAAATTAATCCATCATGGAGCTAGTAGGAGCAAAATCATATTAAAAGTTGGGAAACGAGAAATAAAGAAAAACTGCGGCAAATAAAGGCAGCGGCAAAAGGGAGCGCGGCCACGCCGCTTGGACGGCCTGTTTTCCCTAGCTGGGGCCGCCCATGGCCGACCGGCCACGCCCCATATTACTGCTTATCGGCCCCTCTTTCTGACCGACCAATCAAATTGCTCTAAATGCGCATCCTACACTTTTAATTAAAAGTGGAAGTTAGCTGGTCGACACACTTAATTCCTTAAGGAATCGAATATAGGCTGCCCATGTCAGTCTTAAAATGATCACGGCCGCACGATTTGTCCGGCTAATTTATCAAGCCTAGCCGCCTCTTGACACGACCGGACAAGCTTCGTGGTACACATCGGAGGCCCACTCATACTTTAGCCAATCAGAGCCTCCCCATCTTGCAAGAAAAGCCTCAAACCGTTCGCTCAAAGTAGCATGGCCGCGCGTCTTAAAAACCCTAATTTATGTTAGCGGCAGCACATTGTTGTCGCAAAGCGATCTCGGCCGTCCAACTTGGCTAGTCAAATTGACCGGTTCAGATCCAATTTTAGGCAGCCAATGAGGTATCATTGTAATTACCGGTCGCCTCCTCCTATGAGAACCGATCATCCCATCCTCAAGTTGTTTGAATAGTTCCCGGCAGCTTCCCAAAGATGGCTGGCCGCGCTGCCTACATGAGTCTTAAATAAATTCAACGACAGACAATAACTGTTGCAAATGATCTTAGTCAACCATTTTGGCTAGCCAATTTAACCGGTCTAGATATAATTTAGTATAAGGACCCTCAAGCTCGTCAACGTTATTAGACCAGTCAAGAGTCGATCTAGCGATGATTAAGAGACGACTAAGCCGCTAATGACTCGATTAATTAGAGATGAGCGTTAATTAATAAAAATTAATCTAACAACGATTTAAATACGAAACTGGTATCACTGAATAGGTCTCGAAAAGTTGTACGGATTAGGATACTCGAACGTGTCATTCGGATACCGGACGAAGAAGATAACATCAGAGTTGTACGAGAGGAAAATAATCTTTTTACATCTAAACCACCTGGCTTCCCTTATCCATATTCTGGGTGCCTTAATAATCATTCTTGGTCTTATCCCTTTTACCCATCGAGCAGATAAACTCTAAACCCATATCGAGAAAATCATTTCTCATTTCTTTTCTTCTTCTTTCTTCGTTCTTCTTCTGTTTCTCCTCTGTTTCTCTTCTAGTTGATTTTAGGAGATGAATTATACTTCTGAGATCGAGATAAGAAGAGTCTGATCATGAATCAGGTGATGATGGATGTGATATTGTTGTTTGAGTTTAGGAGGAAGCTGAATCGAGAAGTCAGTGAGTTAGGGTTTGATAAGGAATTGAGAGGTGAATTGATTCGTTAATGGATGAAGATTGATTGGGTTGTTGATTAATTGATGAGATGAAGCAGTTCTGCTGATGAATCAAACTGAAAAGGTAAATCTGAGATTTAATTTAGGGTTTCAATTAATTCGAATTTCTTTATGAAATTGTTGTTATTTGATTGAATTAGGTTATGGGTTTGTGTTTGATTGAAGTTTAAATGGTTGAATGAAGTTTAGTTTGATTTCATAGAGAATTAGGGCTTTCCCCTGTTCTTCCCCAATTTGGAATTAGGGTTCATGAGTTAGAGAATTTAGATCTTTAGTAAGATGCAGATGTTGCTGGTAGAGATGGAAACTGAATCACTGGTAGAGATAATGTTGATTTAGTATGGTTGTGGTCTTGGCTTGAGGCTGTGAAAGTGTTGTTGAACTGGCAGGGTACATGAAGTCAATGAATTGGAAATGAATTGCAGATGTAGAGCATAAATGTTCTATTGGTGTTTATTATGTGAATTGAATCCAGTGGGTCTGAATTGTGAAGCTGAGTTGACAATGATGTTGCTGCTGTCATGTTGATGTTGTTCAGTTGTTGGTAAAAGATAATTGAGTTGCAGGTGAAGAACATGAAGAGACTCTTGGTGATCAATATGTAGAATGGCAATGTGTGATAATGAAGGAAACTTCAGAAAGAATGGAATTAGTGTTACGAGTGGTTGATGTGGTTGCATGAAGTTGTAGATGTGAACATGGCGGTAGTGTAATGCAACTGAAGTGGTAGCAGATCAGAGAATTGATGGTGGTGTTGTTGAGATATTTTGTGATTGAAGTTTGTTTTGATTAAGAGGTTGTAGCTATTTAGAAATGAACATTGAGTTGAACTGAATGAGAAGTTTTGCTTAAGAATATGTGTATGTGAATGAATTGTTGGAGACGTGGCAGAGCTACATGATTTGGTTTGAAGTTACGGCAGGCGATTGCTCAATGGAGGATTAAGGTTGGGAAGAGTTGTATTTGGTTTAACTGAAAATGGAGATGTATGAATATGGTGGAAGAACTGAAGCTAATGATGTTATTGTTGAAAGTTTGTTTGAAATGAAGATGGAAGTTAGATATAGCTTAAAGAACTGTGTATAGTTAGAATGTTGTTCAGATTGTATGTTTGCTTTTTTGTTTTGATTTTTCATTAAAGTGTTGTCTCTGTTCTGCTCTTGTTAGATGAGTTAGATGGCTGACTTATATCTTGTTTTGTCTGACTCAGTTTGCATGACTGAGTCGACTCACCTGAATCAGTCTATATGACTGAGTTGAACCATTTGACCTGATTCATATTTGAATCTGACTTTACCAGTTGACCGTTGAATTGACCATTGACTTGGACTGTTGACCTGACCTTAGACGTTAACTGTTAGAGACCCGTTGACTGTTAGATTGACAGTTGACTGTTAGATTGACAGTTAGTGACCGTTAGTTGATCCATTTGGACCAAGCCTTAGTTTATTGGGCCTGTTTAGTGAACTTGGGCTTATAGCCAGTTTCCGTAATGAACATGTGTTGGACCTTTGTGGTCTGAATTAGCCTTTAATTCCTTCTACAAAGTTGTAGATATTCTTAAGACATATCTAATGAACTATATAACCAATATAATTGAATTAGTAAACTTTAGATATGCTAAAGATAGATACTGAAAAGGTGTAGAACCATAATAGGGCTTAGAACCATTAGATAGTTCACTTTGCTTTTAACTAGAGGATTGTATGAGATTGTGTTATGAGTCTTGTATGATCCTTTTGGCTAATCTTTAGAGTCTTTGTGTGATTAACATTTACTCTTTATTAACACCGATCGATTCAAAGGATGGACCGGTAGATTGAGGATCTCGAGGTAGGCGTGGCTTGTCATCAAATCAGGTGAGAACTCTGTAACCTTCTTGTAATCATTGAGCATTCTTTCTATTGTGAGCATGATGAGTCTTTATTACTTTTGGCATGTTTGTGTGTTTCACTATCTATGTAAATGCTTGTATGTGTCTTGATGTGCGTGTAATATGCATTTTATGATTTCCCCGCAAGGAGTGTCTTTGTTTCCCCACGGCTATTTTCTAAGTTAAGTATGGCGGCTTCTTCCCCGTTTTAATATTACTTGGTAGGGAGGCTTCTTCCCCGATTCAATATATTAGTAGGGCGGCTTCTTCCCCGATTCGATAGTATATAAATAATATATAGTAGGGCGACGTCTTCCTCGTTATAATATTACCTAGTAGGGCGGCTTCTTCCCCGTTTCGTTATTATATATACTACTTTATTTTGGGGAAATCACTCGTGTGCATATTATACTAGGTTGACTAACTTTCTGATCTTGATGGTAATATACTGAATCATGGTTTGTCTGGGCACTCTGTGCGGGCGATGTTATTATTATGGATTAGAGTTGCTCTCGTGTCGTCTTCTCCAATGAGTTTGGCGAGGTTAGAGTGACACCTGCTTCATGATGCATAAACAGTTGAATGATTAGTTTCTTCTTTTTTCTTTTAATTTATATTCTTTAAGAACTGTGAAGCCTGTTAGTGATTACTTGAGAGTTATATGTTTTCTTTGAGCACCCTTTGGGATGATGTGCTCAGTCATTCCCACTTCAGTTTTCAGTAATCAGAAGAAAATGTGCGCTCGAAGATAACTGTTTCGTAGCTTAAAGATTTTATCGTATTAGAGATGTTGCGTGTCTTTTGTATATGTATATTTTTGGTAATCGGTAAAACACATTATTATATTCATATCACTCGAGAGATCTTCATTTATAATAATATCAGAGTGTATGAGTTTGCCCTTGGGATTAAATTATGTGAAAAGGAGAGGGTACCCAAATATACCTCAAGCTAAATCTTTTCCTACCTATAAGTCTTTTCTCCGAAAGTGATTGTCTATGGACTGAGTCGAGACAATACAACTAATCGGTTCACACTTCGTGTGATCGTCTATGGATATGAGATCGAGACAATACAACAATGAAGTATGTTTACTTGATACAAAGGTTCGGACTTAACGAAACACAATAGGATTGCTTATAAAGTAAATAGGAATTAACGTTTGTGTAATTTACTTTAATTATGATAAAACAATTATAATGTGGAAAATAAAAGTAAATGACACAGCAAGATTTTGTTAACGAGGAAACCGCAAATGCAGAAAAACCCCGTGACCTAGTCCAGAATTGAATACTCATAGGATTAATCCGCTACACAAAATTACACCTAACTTCGTATAGTTGAGACCAAGTAACTAACCCTATAGTTCACTTAGTTCCGTATGTATTCCCACGCCTCCGACCTATGAATAAGTCACGTACTTGGAACAATCCCTTTGGTTCGTATTCCAAACAGTAAAGGAACAAGAAATCTGAAAAAGCGGGGGTCTAACAACACCACCCAATATTTCGCTTAGCAATCTGTATGGACTAACTCCGAAATACTTTGCTAGAGAATCAACTAGACAGTCAGACTCAATCTAGATAAAAGTATCTCAAGGAGTTAAAATCTCTCTCTTGATTTGATTTTTGCTCAAGCTAAAATCAATAGCGAGTCTTTATCAAATACAAGGAATAACTTGGACGGTACCAAAGACCAATGTCCAAGGATCAATCAATATCAATCAACAACCAAAGGATGGATTTCCAATTGATGATCACGAACGCACAACCTGTATTATTTCAATTATATAAAATATGATGCGGAAAAGAAATAACACAGACACCAGAAATTTTGTTAACGAGGAAACCGCAAATGCAGAAAAACCTCGGGACCTAGTCCAGATTGAATACACACTGTATTAAGCCGCTACAGACACTAGCCTACTCCAAGCTAACTTCGGACTGGACTATAGTTGAACCCCAATCAGTCTCCCACCGATCCAAGGTACAGTTGTATTCCTACACCTCTGGTCCTAGCAGGATACTGCGCACTTGATTCCCTTAGCTGATCTCACCCTTAACCAAGAGTTGCTGCAACCCAAAATCGCCGACTTGATAATAAACAAATCTGTCTCATACAGAAAAGTCTATCAAAGGATAAATCTGTCTCCCACAGATAAACCTTAGGTTTTGTTCCGTCTTAAGATATGAAATCAAGGTGAACATGAACCAATTGATAATTCGGTCTTAGATTCCCGAAGAACAGCCTAGATTAATCAATCACCTCTCTACAATCCTTCCTGACTACACATGCGGTTTGTCGAGGAATCACAAACAGTGAGACGAAGATGTTTTTGACTTCTTTATCTTGCCTATTAGAGAACTCTCACGATCTCAAGCCAATCAAATATTGTACTCGTACGATAGAAGATGCAAGATCAGATCACACAAGTACGATAAAAGTAGTATCGGTCTGGCTTCACAATCCCAATGAAGTCTTTAAGTCGTTAACCTGGTTTTAGAGAAAAAAAACCAAAGGTTAAAGGAGAATCGACTCTAGCGAGCGCACTAGTATCACAAAGACGTGTGGGGATTATTTTTGCACAATGCTAGATGTCTCCTTTATATAGTCTTCAAATAAGGGTTTTGCCTTAGTTACAAAGCAATCCATATTCACCGTTAGATGAAAACCTGATTTAGATTCAAGCTAATATTTCTCAACCATTAGATCGAAAACTTAGCTTGTCACACACACTTGGGTAGACGTTTACTGGGTTGTGAAAACCATGCCCAAACGTGTACGTGTATGTTGGTTCAACATAGTAACCCAAAAGGTTAACCATACGAGCATTTCATATTAACCTTGTTCTTCTTCACCATAACTAGTTCAATTGACTCAAATGAACTAGTTAGAGAGTTGTTCAATTGCAATGAGATCTTATGTAACTATAAGACACAATTGAAACAAAGATGATTCGATTCGATTGAATCGTCTCATGAACTTTATAGCCACGGTTTGCATAAAGCATTCCTTAGTAATTTTAGTATCATGTTCGGAGCACATCTTTAGATCATAACCTCTTAAGCTCACAAACAAGTTCGCGGACTTAAGACAACCGGTGGAGTTTTCCAAACTCACCAGAAAATCTCCGCAAAGAGACTTTCGCCAGTTCGCGGACTAGGTTCGCGGACTGAGTTCACGGACTTACATTCAAACGAGTTTTTGGAAAATCCCGACAGAAATTCTCGGTACAAGAACTTCCGTCAGTTCGCGTACTGGGTTCGCGGACTTGGCAAAGCAAATTCCTCCGGTTTATCTCAATCAACAAAGTTCGAAAACTTCGGATTAAGGAATACATGGTTATGTAATCTAAACTCTCATTCCAATTATTGAGACATTCTCAGAGGACGTTATATAGCCGTTATTCACAGACCGTTTCGCGTCAGAGCAATTCTCAAAGTAATTGAAACTTTTCATGACTTTCGTCACTAGGTGAAGATAAACTTGATCAAAGCGAAACGCTTTACCAACACATGATTTCGAGATATAGATAGGCGAGATATACTCGGATCGAAATATCAAATGTGTATGATCCAGTCTATATAGCATACGACTTTTGTCTCATAAGAAGTAGGAGATAGAAGAGATAGACTTTTGAGTGATAGATAAGTTCAAGTCTCCACATACCTTTTTGTTGATGAAGTTCCACGGTTCCTTGAGTAGATCTTCGTCGTTGTATGATGAATCTCCATGAAGCCCTTGAGCTCAACTACACTTTTCTATCCTAGTCCGAGACTTAGCTATGTAGGCTAGAAATCAAGACACATAGTTTTGATCACTAACATTGACAAACATGCTTGAGATAGCAACGCATGTGAGGTCGACCGAGCTATGCTCTAACAATATCTGTTTGGTATCAACTCTATTCAACCAAGTGATATGAGTCGGACAAAGGCTCTTCCGTTTATCTTAACATAAACTCCTTCGTCGGGTCTAGATCTATCTTATGTTCAATCACCCTAAGGTAATCGTTTAATATTAAGCCAACGACACCTTTAATCCGAAGAACCGTGTTGATTCTGATCTACTCAATTAATCAATCCAATCTACCACAAGGACAAACCGATTATTAATTGGATCCTCTTTTACCGAAACAAGTATTGTGCACACCAAAGATTATAAAACCCAAATCAGATCTTCAATATCTTCTTTGTCTTCAAATCTTCTTAAATCTTCAATAAAAACCTGCACACAATCAATTGAATCTCTTGTGATCAATCACACACAGAACAGAGTCTGTTAACAATGGATTATCACAAGATCGTCTTTAGAACTAACAACAGTCTAAAGATCCATGTCGAAACTCTGAACTAGTTTGAGTGAATCTTATATCAGAAGAGAAGATTCTCAAGAATAAACAAACTAGGTGTAATTAAATTTCAACCACCGTTAGTCAATCAAATCAATCGAAAACAAAGATAAACCGCAATTACCTAGTTTCCCACCAACGGGTCGCGCTAGAGCTTCTCAATCCCAAAGAAGACTTTAAAACGAGCGGTCGTAAGAGATTTCACCTAATTAGATTACTCTTCTCTCCTATAGGCGGCTACACCAGTAACAAAGACAAAAGAGGAAGTCTGTTGTTACGAAGGATTAGTTTGCTAGAAAGGAAAACTTCGTGTATTTATAGACAAGGAAGTTTGGACACCAAGGAATTTATAAAACCAAAAATATTCTCAAGATATTCATAAATGCACAGATTCGGTTTTCATAATTCCTGGAAATGCTTTGTCCAAAAATAACAATCGAAATCTCTTGAAAAATTTAATTAGTAAATGCACATTACCAATTCTGTAATTTCCATACAAATGAAATTAATAGCCTTAATTAAAAGATTCTTAACTTATTTGTGTTTCGATCCTGGGATTCTCTTCCCTTAGCCGTTAAGGAATATCTTTGAACAATTATAGAAATAAGCATTCTCAGCATGTGTTCAAAGTTTGTCGACACCTTTAATTTGTAAGTTCTCTTCCAAACTTACAACCTTGAAACCGATTTTCCACACTTCCAAACAAGTTTAGAATTGGTTCATCTGACTTTCAAGAACTATGTGATTGATCAAACCAGCATTCAATCACAATCATGGGTTTACGGTTCTACCAAAACAAGTTCGGTTCTACCTCCATGTGAGTACTACGCATAGTCACACTAGCTTCCCAAAATATTCGGTTGACTAGGTACTAGGATTGGTTCCCCACATATATTTGGTATCTAACTTATATGTGTTGCACATGTTCACAGGATCGGTTCCCCTTTCTGCCGTAAACCTTGTTGCACCCCATACAAGGATCAGTTCCCCTTGATGTACTGCACCCCTTATAAGGATCGGTTCCCCCTTTCCCATACTAGGATCGGTTCCCCTTTCCCTTACAAGGATCGGTTCCCTTTCCCCAAGGCAGACATAATCCTATCATACCAATGTGATTACTTAAGATTGGTTTTACTAATAAAAGTTATACCAATACAAAAGTCAGGCCTTTGTGAATAGTTCTACCAAAAACACAACAAGTTGTGAGCGGTTCTACTTTATCACACATATTGGTTGTTCATAAGATATGCAATGAATAACAAAACCAATAACACCTGGAAATTTCTTTTTCGGTTCACAAAACAGGTTTATGAACTTACTTCCTTAGAACACATGTAAACATTGTTCCCTAGGATGAAATCCTCACCTCATACCCATACATAATCACAATAGCATTCAAATGATTATGGTGATGCCTTATCTACAAAGTTTAATGGTTAAGCAATAAACCTCGTATTGTATTCCTTAATACTATGTCTATCTAGAGTTCAAATATGCTTCGCAATTATGTTTTCAATATGCACGACTTGAAAGATACGTTAGGGAATGAAACAGTTCAAGTCAAATATCATTAACCTCAAGTGTAAGGATGATTGTTGTCGTTGTAGCTCCTTGCTTCTTCACATCTTCAAGTCTTCGCAATACTTGTAATGTTTCATATCCTAATACTTTCAAGCTAATCTATACAAATTTTAACTCTAGTACATAATCAAGCGACTCTTAACATGAGTTTTGATTCACTAAAATATGACAACCAAACTTGACATACCAACGCTTGGTGGGTTCAACCGAGCCATGCTCTAACAATCTCCCCCTTTGTCAATTTTAGTGACAAAACTCTTACATCATATGGATAAACAAATTACAATAATTCATTACAATCCGCTTGATTCCCGATTCAACAGCACAGTGAAACTGCTTACATTCAATCCTTGAAAATGTCACTGTTGACATTATAATATCAAAGAAAATACTCCCCCTAAGGAATATAGGTAGATATTCAATCCGCACGTCTTTGTTATACCAATCTATATGACATGTTACTTCCCCTTAGTCTGTGCTTTCACTCTTTCGTTAGATAAAACATTCAAGTACCAATGTTATTTTCCTTAGTGATACCAATTAATAAAAAATCAATTCCAGTATCACTTGTTTACTCCATATATTTCTCCCCCTTTTTGTCACAAAAATGACAAAGAAACGAAAAAATAAAGGACAACACGAAAAGAATCTTACAAATCTCAGAATAGGCTTGCAAACCTGTAGAGTTGGGCACGAGGGTTCCACACATCATGTTCTAATAACCAATATCAAAACCGAAACTACAAGTAGTCTTATTTTGATATGTTACCAAGGAAACAATTGCCCGAAACAATTTTTCCCATTTAGTTTAGCAAACCAAAAATAACTAATCACATTAGTTCCTTTGCTAAACCGATTGTTCAAAAACAACCGCTTAATTCGATAAGACCAAAATAAAGAATAAACTCTATTTTTCTCATCAGGTTCTAATTATCCATAAACTTAGACCTTTCAATTTTAAACAAACCAAATACTAGGTTAGTTAACTAGTATTTATTTGTTTAGGCATTCGATTAGACTTGAATAACCGGAACCTCACTTTGATAAGACAAACTAAGATCATAATTAACTTAGTTTCTTATCCGGAATCGAATTGGACTAAACAACTCATCCCATACACATATTATTTCGTTAATCCATAAATAATTCATACAAACCAAAATAAACCAACTTGCATAATTATTCACCTCAACTGGAAGCAATTGAAACAATAATAGACATTATAAGCACCGCAATTGCACCGTAATTTTGTAAGCCTAAACGATTGATACCATACAAAATCAAGATATCAATAGTTTTTCTTAACCGGAACCAATTGGATCACACACACATCAATTGTACCGAAATTTTGTAAGCCTAAACGATTGATATCACACAATAAATCAAGATAACAATAGATTTTCTTAACAGGAACCGATTGAATACGCACATCCACACACACATCATGGAATAAATATCAATTTAACCTAAATTTCGTTAAGCAAAAACAACAATATATATAATATAAACTCAGGCTTTTCTTAAACAGGAAAACAATTAACTAACAAGATTGTTACCTCAAATTTCGCATCCACTTCTCCAATATGATTGCATCTTCGTCCAGGGAGAATTGATATCGAAATATCACCACGTCGTCATCCTTATGCGTGAACAAAAGAATAACAACACACCTCAACCTTTACCAGAGAAAGGTTGAAAACCGGTTTTAACTATTGCAAGCAAAAGTTGAAAACCGTCGAAACACATATGATTTTATGCTAAACCAAAACCGATTCAACATATTGTGACTTTTTTACATACTGTTTCTATTAGAACCCCTCATAATCCTTTGATAAAGCCTACCTACTTGGGCTAGAACTTAATCCCGCTAAATCAAAAAGTCACCCAAACCATGACGGATCACAATCTATGAGATTGAATATTAAGGTATAAAACAGAAACCAAACATCCCATAAACATACATAACAATAAGGTAAAAGCAATTAAGCACAGGCTATGTAAACCAAAAACTATCACAAGAAAAATTACTAATCAAAATTTTTTATTCATAATAGACCAATACAATCAATGAAAGAAACCAAAAATTGATGTCTATATTTCCTTGAAACCTACTCCTTCATGTCAGAACTGAATGAAGGTGCATTACTACTTTTCAGCTTTTGAATTTCTTCAAGTAGAAAGCCTTGTTGCTTGACCAGAATCTCTTGTAGATGAGAAATTTTCGTGAAGGATTCTGCAAGAGCATGTAATTCTGTCTTCGATTGAACACAAAAGTGTGTCAATGCCTCAATATACTGATCTTTCTTCAGAGTATTCTCTCTTTCCTTCTTGCTAAGCCAGTCTCCCTTTCTGATTTTACCCTTAATGTCAAGAGATAATCCGGACTTAGTTTTGAGATGATCTTTCTGATCTTGCATCTTCTCCAGAGAAACCATTTGATCTAGACCCATAGTTCAGACAAGGAATGATCAAAGAAGGAAAAGAATCTTTTTATATTTTTCATACTTCCGAAAATATAATATTCCTAAAAATACGAATATATCAAAATATCTTCAAATACTAGATATTATTTCCATAATCTACACAAAAGTGCCTTGATTTATCTTCTTCCTCACTCAAAATTTGGCACACAAGATGAGGAAAGAATTCTAATACCGATCAAGGCATTAGTATGAGATTTTCTCTCGTTATGGAATTTTGAACAACCAGAGTGTTCTTGATCTAGTATAGTATGAAAAGATCTCTTTCTATTACTTCGAACCAGCGAAGTATCTTGAGATAGATTAAAATTGCATGTGCAACTTTTAGTAATTCTATTAAGACAATTTTTGCATCTTGTCTTATCTCTCCCTTTACCATTAGGTGATTTAATAACATCGGAAGACATGTCCATTTTTAAAATGGGTAAATCACTAATGATGGAGGAAGGAATAACATTGACAACCAATGCAACATCATCTGTTTCCTCTTCTTCATAATTGTATGACTCAGAGGACTCATCTAGAGTTACAACCAATGCCTTGATTCCAGTGTATTTCTTAAGATTGGGACAGTCTTTAGCAATAAGACCAAACCCTTTACACTTGAAGCACTGCGACTGATATTCATCATCTTCTTCCTGATCCTTTTTGACAGGAACTCGATCATGCGGTCGAGAAGATCGATAAGTATCCTCTTATTTCTTTTCTTTAAGAGATCTCGAAACTGTCTAGTAATTAATGACAAAGATTGTTCAATCTCATCATCAGAATTTTCTGCAATCTGTTCATTTGAATCATCCAACTGTCTATTCCTTTCCATTGGAGCTTTTGGAACTTTTGCTTTAAAAGCAATTCCTTTACTTTGAATAGACTGTGATTCATGATCAAAGATCTTTAACTTACCAACGAGTGTGCTTCGTGTGAGAGTTTAAAGATAATTTTCTTCTATGATTGCATGCTTCTTAGAATCGTATCTAGATGACAACGATCTGAGAATCTTGCATACTATATCTTTTTCAGAAATAGTCTTTCCTAACGAGAAAGAGTCATTAATTATATCAGAGAGTTTAATGTGAAACTCCTCAAAAGTGTCGTTGTCATTCATTCGAAGGTTTTCGCACTCGGAAGTGAGGGTTTGAAGTCTAGCTTATTTCTCTGAAGAATTTCCTTCGAATACGATCTGAAGATTATCCCACGCTTCTTTCGAAGTTTGACATGTTGACACATGATGTTGTAGGTCGCGACTTACAGCATGAATAATAACATTCAAACCATCTGCATTCTGCTTTGCCAATGTCTTTTCTTCGCTCGAAAATTCCGCTAAGCGTTTAAACTCAGTTTCTGAATTTTCTCTCTTTAGAAGCGTATAACCATCGACGACTAATAGCCAAGTATTAAAGTCTCGTGATTGAAGAAAAGATCTCATAGCAGATTTCCACCATAGATAGTTTGTTCCGTCAAATCTTGGCGACACGTTAATTGAAGTCGACTCATGAGAACTCGAGTTCATTCTTATAGGTTGGATCGCACCAAAAACAGATTGTTAGATATTTTCGTGTTTGCCTGCTCTGATACCAATTGAAAAGGCGAGGGTACCCAAATATACCTCAAGCTAAAACTTTTCCTACCTATAAGTCTTTTCTCCGAAAGTGATTGTCTATAGACTGAGTCGAGACAATACAACTAATCGATTCACACTTCGTGTGATTGTCTATGGATACGAGATCGAGACAATACAACAACGAAGTATGTTTACTTGATACAAAGGTTCAGACTTAACCAAACACAATAGGATTGCTTATCAAGTAAATAGGAATTAACGTTTGTGTAATTTACTTTAATTATAATAAAACAATTATAATGCGGAAAATAAAAGTAAATGACACAGCAAGATTTTGTTAACAAGGAAACCGCAAATGCAGAAAAACCCCGGGACCTAGTCCAGAATTGAATACTCTCAGGATTAAGCCGCTACACAAAATTACACCTAACTTCGTATAGTTGAGACCAAGTAACTAACCCTATAGTTCACTTAGCTCCGTCTGTATTCCCACGCCTCCGAACTATGAATATGTCACGTACTTGGAACAATCCCTTTGGTTCGTATTCCAAAAAGTAAAGGAACAAGAAATGTGTTTGGTATCAACTCTATTCAACCAAGTGATATGAGTCGGACAAAGGCTCTTCCGTTTATCTTAACATAAACTCCTTCGTCGGGTCTAGATCTATCTTATGTTCAATCACCCTAAGGTAATCGTTTAAGATTAAGCCAATGACACCTTTAATCCGAAGAACCGTGTTGATGCTGATCTACTCAATTAATCAATCCAATCGACCACAAGGATAAACCGATTATTAATTGGATCCTCTTTTACCGAAACAAGTATTCTGCACACCAAAGATTATAAAACCCAAGTCAGATCTTCAATACTCCCTCCATCCTATTTTAGATGAAGGGGAAGGGGTTTTTTCTGGTACCAAAATTGATGAAGGTTTCCATAATTTTCACACTTTCTTCCTAATTTGACCCTGCATTGGAATCAACCACTAGAAACAAGGAACAAAAAACTAGGAGATTTAAATATTTTAACAATTATTATTAAGGGATATATATGGAAAAAAGTTAATCTCTTTCCATTTTCTTAATCTACATGAAAATACCTTCCCCTTCATCTAAAATAGGACGGAGGGAGTATCTTCTTTGTCTTCAAATCTTCTTAAACCTTCAATAAAAACCTGCACACAATCACTTGAATCTCTTGTAATCAATCACGCACAGAACGGAGTCTGTTATCAATGGATTATCACAAGATCGTCTTTAGAACTAACAACAGTCTAAAGATCCCTGTCGAAACTCTGAACTAGTTTGAGTGAATCTTACATCAGAAGAGAAGATTCTCAAGAATAAACAAACTAGGTGCAATCAGATTTCAACCACCATTAGTCAATCAAATCAATCGAAAACAAAGATAAACCGCAATTATCTAGTTTCCCACCAACAGGTCGCGCTAGAGATTCTCAATCCCAAAGAAGACTTTAAAACGAGCGGTCGTAAGAGATTTCACCTAATTAGATTACTCTCCTCTCCGATAGGCGGCTACACCAGTAACAAAGACAAAATAGGAAGTCTGTTGTTACGAAGGATTAGTTTGCTAGAAACGCAAACTTCGTGTATTTATAGACAAGGAAGTTTGGACACCAAGGAATTTCCAAAACCGAAAATATTCTCAAGATATTCATAAATGCACAGATTCGGTTTTCATAATTCCTGGAAATGCTTTGTCCAAAAATAACAATCGAAATCTCTTGGAAAATTTAATTAGTAAATGCATATTACCAATTCTGTAATTTCCATACAAATGAAATTAATAGCCTTAATTAAAAGATTCTTAACTTATTTGTGTTTCGATCCTGGGATTCTCTTCCCTTAGCCGTTAAGGAATATCTTTGAACAATTATAGAAATAAGCATTCTCAGCACGTGTTCAAAGTTTGTCGACATCTTTACTTTGTAAGTTCTCTTCCACACTTACGACCTTGAAACCGATTTGCCACACTTCCAAACAAGTTTAGAATTGGTTCATCTGACTTTCAAGAACTATGTGATTGATCAAACCAACATTTAATCACAATCATAGGTTTACGGTCTACCAAAACAAGTTTTGGTTCTACCTCCATGTGAGTACTACGCATAGTCACACTAGCTTCCCAAAAGATTCGGTTGACTAGGTACTAGGATCGGTTCCCCACATATATATGGTATCTCACTTATATGTGTTGCAAATGTTCACAGGATCGGTTCCCCTTTCTTCTGTAAACCTTGTTGCACCCCATACAAGGATCGGTTCCCCTTGATGTACTGCACCCCTTACAAGGATCGGTTCCCCCTTTCCCATACTAAGATCGGTTCCCCTTTCCCTTACAAGGATCGGTTCCCTTTCCCCAAGGCATACATAATCTGATCATACCAAGGTGATTATTTAAGATTGGTTTTTTACTAATAAAAGTTATACCAATACAAAAGTCAGGCCTTTGTGAATAGTTCTACCAAAAACACAACAAGTTGTGAGCGGTTCTACTTTATCACACATATTGGTTGTTCATAAGATATGCAATGAATAACAAAACCAATAACACGTGGCATTTTCCTTTTCGGTTCACAAAACAAGTTTATGAACTTACTTCCTTAGAACACATGTAAACATTGTTCCCTAGGATGAAATCCTCATCTCATACCCATACATAATCACAATAGCATTCAAATGATTATGGCGATATCTTATCTACAAAGTTTAATAGTTAAGCAATAAACCTCGTATTGTATTCCTTAATACTATGTCTATCTAGAGTTCAAATATGCTTCGCAGTTATGTTTTCAATATGCACGACTTGAAAGGATCGTTAGGGAATGAAACAGTTCAAGTCAAATATCACTAACCTCAAGTAGAAGGATGATTGTTGTCGTTGTAGCTCCTTGCTTCTTCACATCTTCAAGTCTTCGAAATACTTGTAATGTCTCATATCCTAATACTTTAAAGCTAACCTATACGAAGTTTAACTCTAGTACATAATCAAGCGACTCTTAACATGAGTTTTGATTCACTAAAATATGACAACCAAACTTGACATACCAACGCTTGGTAGGTTCAACCGAGCCATGCTCTAACATTATGTAATTGAGATGCTTAAGAATATTAATCTATATTTTATGCTTCAATTAGTTTGTAATCCTATTAGCTAAGCAGGTTTAGTACTTGCGGCGTCACATTTAGGCTGGCCAATAGGATGTCAAAATGGCTACCAGCCGTCACTCTCCTATAAGGACCGACCGGCTCACCTTTAATGTATATGGATACCTCCTGGAAGCTTCCCGAAGATGGACGTTCATGCTCCTTTTAAAACATTAAGCTCCGCGACTAATTTAAACAAGCTTTATACAACGATGCTTCATAAGCATCGATTGTTTTCAGCTCTTGCTTAAAAGTGATGCTTTATATGTATCGATTACAAACGATGTTTTACAAATATCGATTTCATAAATAACTTAATTATTTGACCTAAAAGCATTATGTGCTATTTTTTGCGGCAAGTCTCATAACTTGACTTGTCACAAATTTCTGCCTGCCGCCTAGCTTGCGTGTGATTGGTCAAAATAATTAGGTCTTGCAAGCAAGACCCACTCAGCAGCCTGCTGCATATTTTTCTACAAAAATACTCGAGACATCAAATATGTCACAAACTGGGGGATGTTCATCATGGTATTGATGTGGAGGTTTACAGCGTGCGGCGTGCAACACGCCCATTACTAGAAAGTGTCAGGAAAGACGGACAGTTAGTGATAGTAGAGAGAAGTAGTGGGAATATAACCAACCAGTGTTCCCATCATAGTAGGGACGTGGTTTTCACCATTCTACACGATCTCCGCTTCTCCATCACTCAACTACATCCATTTCCTATGAGATCAGGGTGCGTTCAACTATGAATTGTATAAATAGGTTTTCAACCTATTTCAACCAACAACAGTGTTATTAACACGAATATCCAGAAAACACCAAGAACTTATAGCTTACATTCCGCAAGAAAGTTCTACATTCTGATACAAGTCATAAAACAACCACACCACATATAATTCACCATTCTGATCTCAACACCCTCTTTGCTTCCCTCCCTAAGATCAACCCTTCAGCTTCATTTTTTGATCGAAGCAAGGCTGGAACAACGATTTCTTGGTTTAGGCCAGAATTGTATAGATTAGTCTCTCGAATCTAAAGTACTCCTGTGAAGTACATTTTTTTAGGGTTTAGATTCGTTTCTCGACGGCACACCAAATTTACCATTTCCATCAGAGTCAGTTTTTACCCCAAAATACCTTTCTACTTCAGAGTCAGACTCGTCGGTAAGGTAATCAGGGTAACACTTATCAATGCCAGTCTGTTTCGTTCGAACACAAGGTTCATCTATATTCGAGATTGACAAATATTCTCTTTAATAGATTTCATAGAAACATAACTTTTGTTCCTAGTGATGCGTTTATCAGATATAACACTACTGTCCATAGAGTCAGATTGCTACAAACACGGACTTATGAGGTCTTAAACGTGTTTGCCTACTCTGATAGTAATTGAAAAAGCGGGGGTCTAACAACCTCACCCAATATTTCATTTAGCAATCTAAATGGACAAACTCCAATATACTTTTAAGAGAATCAACTAGACAGTCAGACTCAATCTTTAGAAAGTATATCAACAAGTTATATCTCGATTTATCAATTCAATCTGCAATAAAAAAAATTGGAATTTGCGATCCCGATTGAATAATAGAAATAACTTGGACGGTATCAAAAACCAATATCCAAGTGTCAATCAATTCAATCAACAACCCAAAGGCCGGATTCAAGAACTGATCGAACTTATGCACAACTTGTGATATTTCAATTATATAGAAAATATAATGTGGAAAAGAAATAACACATACACCAGAATTTTGTTAACGAGGAAACCGCGAATACAGAAAAACCCCGGGTCCTAGTCCAGCTTTGAACACCACACTGTATTAAGCCTCTACAAACACTATCCTACTACAAGTTAACTTCAGACTGGAATGTAGTTGAGCCCCAACCAATCTCACGCTGATCAAGGTACAGTTGCGCTCCTTACGTCTCTGAATCCCAGCAAGACTCTACGCACTTGATTCCCTTAGCTGATCTCACGTACAACTAAGAGTTGCTACGACCCAAAGTTGAAGACTTGATAAACAAATCTGTCTCACACAGAAAAGTCTATTGAAATAGATAAATATGTCTCCCACTGAAATAGCTATGAGTTTTGTTCCATATTTTGATAAATCAAGATGCACAAGAACCAATTGATATACCAGACCTATATTCTCGAAGAACAACCTAGTTGTTAGAGCATAGCTCGGTTGAACCCACCAAGCGTTGGTTTGTCAAGGTTGGTTGTTATATTTTAGTGAATCAAAACTCATTTTAAGAGTCGCTTGATTAAGTACTAGAGTCAACTTCGTATAGGCTAGCTTGAAAGTATTAGGATATGAGACATTACAAGTATTGCGAAGACTTGAATAAGTGAAGAAGTAAGAAGCTACAACGACAACATCATCCTTCCACTTGAGGTTAGTAATATTTGACTTGAATTGTTTCATTCCCTAACGTATCTTTCAAGTTGTGCATATTGAAAACGAAACTGTGAAGCATGAACACTCTAGATAGAACTAGTATTAAGGAATACAATATGAAGTTTATTGCTTAACCATTAAACTTTGTAGATAAGACATCGACATAATCGTTTAAATGCTATCGTGATTATGTATGTGTATGAGGTGAGGATTTCATCATACGAAAAAATGTTTTTACATGTGTTTTAAGGAAGTAAGTTCATAAACTTGTTTATGAATCGAAAAGGAAATCGCCAGGCATTATTCGGATTGTTATTCATTGCATATCTTGTGAACATCCAATATGTGTGATTTAGTACAACCGCGCACGACTTGTTTGTGTTCTTGGTAAAACTATTCACAAAGGCCTGACTTATGTATTGGTATGACTTTTATTAGTGAAATCGATATTAAGTAATCACCTGAGATGGTATGATCGAGTTTGTGATTTGTTGAACCGAATCTGGGTAAAGGGGAACCGATCCTATAAAGAGGTGCAAGATATCACAAAGGGGAATCGATCCTTGTATGAAGTGCAACAAGTTTGTAGCAGAAAGGGGAACCGATCCTATGAACATGTGCAACACATATTTAGGAAAAGGGGAACCGATCCTACGGACATGTGAAACACATATAAGTTAGATACCATATATATGTGGGGAACCGATCCTAGTACCTAGTCAACCGAATTTTGGAAAGCTAGTGTGACTATGCACAGTACTCACATGGAGGTAGAACCGAAACTTGTTTTGGTAGAACCGTTAAACCCATGATTTGTGATTGAGTGTTCTTGATCAATCACATAGTTCTTGAAAGTCAGATGAACTAATTCTAAACTTGTTTGGAAGTGTGGCAAATCGGTTTCAAGGTTGTAAGTATGAAAGAGGACTTACAAAGTAAGGATGTCGACATACTTTGAACATGTACAATAATTTATCTTTTATTGTCCAAAGTTATTCCTTAATAGCTACAGGAAGAAAATCCCAGGATCGAAATATAAATAAGTTAAGAATATTTTAATTAAGGTTGTTAATTTTATTTTAGGAAAATGAGAATTAGCAATGTGCATTTACTAGTTGATATTTTCCAAAGAGATTTTCGGTCATTATTTTGGACAGAGCATTTCCAGGAATTATGGAAACCGAATTTGGAATATATTGAATATCTTTGAGAATATTTTCGGTTTTGGAAATTCCTTGGTGTCCAAACTTCCTTGTCTATAAATACTTGAAGTTTGCATTTCTAGCAAACTAATCCTTCGTGACAGCAAATTTCCTCGGTTATGTTGTTACTGGTGAAGCTGCCTATTCGGAGAGGAGAGTAACCTAATTAAGCGAAATCTCTTACGGCCGCTCAGTTTAAAGTCTTCTTTGGGATTGATAAGCTCTACGAGTACCGTTGGTGGGAAACTAGATAATTATGGTTTATCTTGTGTTTTCGATTGATTTGATTAACTAACAGTGGTTGAAATTTGATTGCACCTAGTTTATTTATGCTTGAGAATCTTCTCTTTTGATATAAGATTCACTCAAACTAGATCGAAGTTTCGACAGGGATCTTTAGACTGCTGTTAGTGCTAAAGACGATCTTGTGATAATCCATTGTTTACAGACTCCGTTCTGTGCATGATTGATCACAAGAGATTCATGTTGTTGCGTGTCGGTGTTTATTGAAGATCTAAGAAGATTTGAAGACAAAGAAGATATTAAAGATTTCTGATTTGGAATTCATAATCTTTGGTGTGCACAATACTTGTTTCGGTATAAGAGGATCCAACTATAATCGATTTATCCTTGAGGTAGATTGGATTGATTAGTCGTGTAGATCGGCATCAATACAATTCTTTGTGATTAAAAGTATTGATTGCAAAATCTTAACAATTACCTTTGGTGATTGAACATAATATAGATCTAAGAACCTGACGAAGGAGTTTATGTTAAGATAAACAGAAGATCCTTTGTCCGACTCACATCACTTGGTTGAATAGAGTTGATACCAAACAGATTTGTTGTTCCTTTACTGTTTGGAATACGAACCAAAGGAATTGTTCCAAGTATGTGACTTATTCATAAGTTGGAGGCGTGGGAATACAGACGGAACTAGGTGAACTATAGGTTTAGTTGCTTGGTCTCAACTATATGGAGTTGGTTTAATTTTGTGTAGCTGCTTAATCCTGAGAGTATTCAATTCTGGACAAGGTCCCGGGGTTTTTCTGCATTTGCGATTTCCTCGTTAACAAAATCTTGCTGTGTCGTTTAGTTTATATTTTCGTATTAGAATTGTTTTATTATAATTAAAGTAAATTACACAAACGTTAATTCCTATTTACTTGATAAGCAATCCTATTGTGTTTGGTTAAGTCCGAACATTTTTATCAAGTAAACATACTTCGTTGTTGTATTGTCTCGATCTCGTATCCATAGACGAGCACACGAAGTGTGAACCGATTAGTTGCATTCTCTCGATTCAGTCAATAGACAATCACTTTCGGAGAAAGGACTTATAGGTAGGAAAAGTTTTAGCTTGAGATATATTTGGGTACCCTCGCCTTTTCACTAATAATTTCAATCACCTCACAATAATCTTAATCGTATGGAAGTGAAACAAGATATTTTGGAATCACAAACGATGAGACGAAGATGTTTGTGACTTCTTTTTATCTTACCTATTGGAGATAAACATCGAGCAAATCTTAGAGAAAATAGTACTCAATCACGATAGTATAAAGTAAGATCAGAACATGCAACTACAAAGAAAATAGTTGGGTATGGCTCCACAATACCAATGAAGTCTAGAAGTTATTAACCTATTAGGGTTTTAGGAAAAACCTAAGTTAAAGGAGAATCGAATCTAGTCGCAACTAGTATCACACAGGAGGTGTGGGGATTAGGTTTCCCAGTTGCTAGAGTTCTCCCTTATATAATCTTCAAATTAGGGTTTGATAGATTTGAAACAAAGCAATCAATATTCACTGTTAGATGAACTCCTGATTAGATTCAAGCTAATATCTTTCAACCGTTGGATCGGACTTAGCTTGTTACACACAAATGAAATGTACCTTCATTTAGATATGGGTAACCGTACCTAAACGTGTAAACAAAGTTGGCTCAACAATAGTTAACCGAAGTTAGCCATATGAACACTTTCATATCAACCTTATTCATCTTAGCCACAAGTAGTTCAAATGACTCAAATGAAACTAGTTATAGAGTTTTTCAATTGTTTATATTCTCATCGTAGTATACAAGACACAATTGAAGCAAAATCGGTTTGATTCACTCGAAACAATTCATGAACATTATAGCCACGGTTTGCAAAAGATTGCATTCCTTATTATATATCAAAGTATTAGTTCATGTCATGACTGATTCTAGAACATAACCTACTCAAGAATGCAAACGGGTACGCATACCTAAGTAGCCGGACTTGGACTGTGTTCGCCAGTATGCAAACGGGTATGCATACTATCGTACACTTCCAAACTTCAGTTGAAACCAGTACGTGTATGGGTACGCATACTATAGTTCCCGGACATCAACTGACTTCGCCAGTTAGCGTACAGGTAAGCATACTATAGCTCCCGGACTTCATCTAACCAACCAGTACGCATACTGGTATACATACTAAGTTCCGTTCTTGGATCAACACATATGCAAGTACGCATACTGTGCTTATAATTGAATCATGGTTAATTGTTCTAAACTCTCATTTCAGTCATTGAAACATTTTTAGAAGACGACAATAGCTGTGTCACACAAACTATTAGCTTCAAAGTAATTTTCAAGTGATGATCAATACGAAACATTTCGATTCTACATCAAATGACTGTCTCACACAAATCATGTAAAATGTTACCAGGCGATTTTCACATGATCATCTTTTGACTTTCGTCAAGAATATAAGATGAACTTGGTTAAAACGAAAGCTTACCAACACATATTTCGAGAAATATGTAAGCGAGTTAAACTCATCTCGAAATATCAATTGTGTATACAATGAAGTCTATATAGCTATACGACTTTTGTCTCAAATAGGAGATAGAGTAGAAATAGACTTCTGAGTGATAGATGAGTTTCAGTCTCCACATACCTTTTGTTGATGAAGTTTCACAAGCTCCCCTTAGTAGTTCTCCATCTTCAATTGACGAACACCGTGAAGTCTAAAGTTCAACTACACATTCTATCCTAGTCCGAGACATAGCTATAACTAGACTAGAAATCAAGACTTATAGTTTTGATCACTAAACTTGGCAAACAAACTTGAGATAGCAACGCTTGCGAGTTTGACCGAGCAGTGCTCTAATAATTTATAATTCGCGACCCTGCCGACTTTTCATATTTAGATTTAGTCGGTGTTGATGGTGGTTTTTAGTTCAGGGCTAAAATTGTGAAACCCTGTGTTTTAATGTGCTCTCATTCTGCAAAGAAACAGATCCATTTAAAAGTGATGAATGCCCATGCCTCTTTACTTACATGTGTATTGAGCAATTCAGTATATTTATATGAAAATTATCCAGAATGGTGCATGTAGCAACAATCCCAAATATTCTGTAAATTTATGAGTATTTATTCTATGCCATGTTCCCCAGTTGAACTCTTTATACTGACATGACATGTCGACTAATGCTCGCTCCCAGCTGAGTGGCATGAATCTCCCGAAGTGTCAGGATTAAGATGCGTGTGGAAGTACTCAATCAGAATACACAAAGTTATGATGCCCTTTGATATTAAATTAGTGATTTTTTTTGTATCAGTATGCAAAATTCACCAAAAATTGATTGATTTTGCGGCAGCCCGCAAAATTCAGTTCTTTAACCTAATTTTATGAATTTGCAAAAATTAGGTTTTTTGCACCCTGCGCGATAGTTCGAACCCTACTGGTCGAAAGTAAACCTAGGCAAACTAGGAAATTGATCCATCAGATAGGAGCAAGATCCTACCAAAAATCAGAAAACAAGAAAAAAAGAGAAACTGCGGCAAGTAAGGGAAGCGGAAAAAGGAGGCGTGGTCGCGCCACTTGGCCGACCGATTGGCTTCAGCAGGCGCCACTTGTGGCCGGCTGGCCACACTCCATGTTGCCGCTTGCCAGCCCCCTTTCCCATCGACCAATCAGATCGCTTTAAATGCGCCACACACACTTTTAAATAAAGTTGGAAGTTGGTTGGTCGAAGCACCTAATTCCTTAAGGAATTTAATATAGGCTGCCCATGTCAGTCTTAAAACGATCGCGGTCATACGTTTTGGCCACTCAATTTATCATGTCTAGCCACTTCTTAACACGGTCGGACAAACATCACCATACACACCGGCGGGCCCACTAACGTTTAAGCCAATCAGAATCCCTCTCATTCGCAAGCGAAGCCACCAAATTATTACCCAAAGGGAGTTGGCTCTACGGGTTATAAAACCCTAATTTATGTTAGCGGCAGCACATTACTGCCGCAAAACAATCTCGGCCTTCCAACTTCGCCAGCCGAATCGGCCGGCCTAGATTCAATTCCGATCGACGGACAAAGCGCGGATACGCTCACTAGTGGCTCACTGTAGCACTCCGGTCGAATAGTCCACAACATGCCGCCAACACCAAAAACGTTAGCCCCAAAATGGGTTGGCCACCCGGATTATAAAACCTAAATTGAATCAACGACAGCCATTAACTGCCGCAAATCATCTCGGACGCCCAACTTCGCCATTCGAATCGTCCGACCTAACTATTATCTTAGGCAGCCAACAAGATGTGGCCATGATTAACAATCACCCCTCTTCCATAAGGAACAATCGACCAAGACGCGACTTGCCCATATGGCTCCTAAGCGATCACCCAAAGATGGTTGGCCGCGCTTCTTATAGAAGTCTTAAATAAATTAGCGGCAAACAATAGCTTTTGCAAATCATTTTAGTCATCCAATTTGGCTAACCAATTTAACCGGTCTGGATTTAACTTGGACCGACCAATAGGATGTCAAAATGGCTACCAGCCATCACTCTCCTATAGGGACCGATCGGCCTACCTTTGGCATGCATAAATAGCTCCCAGCAGCTTCCTGAAAATGGCTGGTCACGCTCCTTTTAAGACACTAAGTTCTGCAACCAACCAAGACAAGCTCAATACAACGATGTGTCACATGCACCGATTATTTTGAGCTGCTTGCTTAAAAGCGATGCTTTACCTGCACCGATTATTTTGAGCTGTTTGCTTAAAAGCGATGCTTTACATGCATCGAATACATACAATATTTTATATATATCGGTTTCACAAATAACTTAGTTATTTAACCTAGTAGTGTTACATGCTACTCTTTGCGGCAAGTCTCATGACTTGACTCACCACACATGACTACCCGCCGTTTGGCTTGTGCGTGATTGGTCAAAATAACAAAGTCTTGAAAACAAGACCCACTCAGCAACCTGCTGCATATTTTCCACGAAAATACTCGAGACATCAAACATGTCACAAACTGGGGGATGCTCATCAGGGTATTGGTCTGGTGGTTTACAGCGTGCGGCGTGCAACACGCCCATTATGAGAAAGTGTCAGGAAAGGCGGACAGTTAGTGACAGCAGAGAAGTAGTGGGTGTAAACTGACTCGTCTTCCCTCATAGCAAGACGTGGTGTTCTAAAATTTCACACGGCCCCACTTCTCCATCACTCAACTACTCCCACTTCCTATGAGATCAGGATGCTTGCAAACTATGACTGATATAAATAGGTTTCGACCTATTTTGACCAACAACAACGGTTATCAACACAAGTATCCAGAAAAACACCAAGAACTGATAGCTTACATTCCACAAGCCAGTTCCATATTCTGATACAAGTCATAAAACATCCACACCTTCAAAGTTCAACATTTTTGATCTCAACACCTTCTTTGCTTCCCTCCCTAAGAACAATCCTTCACATTCACTTTGTGACCAATGCAAGTCTGGAACGGCCATTTCTTGGTTTAGGCCATAATTGTACAGATTGATCTCTCGAATCTAAATTACTTCCGTGCAGTGCATTTGTTTAGGGTTTAGATTCGTTTCTAGGCGGCACACCCAAATTTACCATTTCCATGAGAATCAGTTTTTACCCCAAAACAACTGGCGACCACAGTAGGAGATTAATCTCTCGGTTGCAAAACAGTTCAAAATTTCCATTCCAGTTTTGACAACTTCAAGAGGGTGGATCTTAGATCTAATTCAATCATTAACCAAAACTCATTTCAACCACCAATTCCAACTTTCCATTTTATGATGTTCCCGGTCATCCAAACTCTTCTAAAACCACGAATGCTCGAAATCCAATCACCACGGAAGGTATGACGAAAATGTTGGAGGACGTTGTCGCAAATCAGGCCAATATCAGCAAACTGCAAAATGAGACGTTTTGTCTCCAAGAGAGTATGGCAAAACGGTTGTGGCAAGAATCAGCAAACATTCCCTCGGATAACGCCACCAATTTTAGAAGTGACAAAAAAATGTTGAATCCTTGTCTGAAGTTTGTGCCTCCGCCAACGACAATGCATACATAGTACGTAGCCACATCGGACGGGAGCAGTAAGGAAATGACCAACTAAACTCAGCCAACGACAAAGAGTTGAGAAAGTTTCACAAGGCTAAGGGGAGAGACCTTCCAGGTACGTCACAATATCTACAAGATAAAGGTAAGGAGCCTGCCTATGAAGCTTTGTTGGAAAACCTGTATCTCCATATCCACGCGGAAGTTCAGAGAGTTGTCCAGCAGTCCACAGCCACGACCGCTCTAACCTTACTAAAGAGAAAATCACCTGAAGAAAGGGAAATCTACCAAGGCATTTATGAAGACGAGAACCGTGCCAATGAGAATTATTCATTCCAACCACTTCATATTTCTCTCACCGATGCAGAGCCGTCAAGAGAAGTTGCATTCCGACAAAATTGCTAAAATAAGCGATCCACACCTAAGCCAACACTCACTCGAGTCTCAACTCCACCCTCGAAATGAGCTTCGTGTCAAAACTTACAAGAGTTTCCACCACAACAGCCGCTAACGCGAGAGAAGCCAGACCCAAAGTACTCGCGCTTACTGCTCCCCATAAGAAGAATTCTGGAGTTACTGGAAGTTTCGGTACGAGACGGGGTGGTTAAATTGCCTCCTGTATGACATCCATCAACTGATCAAGAGATGTTAGATTCGACATATTACCACTATCACAGGTTCATCCATCATCCTACCGGTGAATGCAAGGGTCTGAAGCGCATTGTCCAAGAAAAGATTAATTCAGGATAGTTGCGCCTGGGAACTGAAGGTCTTCCACTTTACCACAGATCGACATAAATATATTCTTACGGTCCTAGTTATAGCCGTCCTCGATAGACGTTAAAATCTATATCGAATGAAGATTTTGTGGTTGTTCTGGCAAGGAAACACAAATCTGAAATTTTCATCAAGTCAATACACCAAGGTCACACTTACAATCAGGCTAGGAGAGCTTATGCACGCAGGGAATCAGGGAGAAGATACTTCACCGAAAATAAAGAGGGGAAACAAAAGAACGTTCATGGCCGTGGCCATCCAAGGTTCGTGCTCGTAGATGCTGCTCCTCCCTACTAAGATACGTGGTCGTAGCCACCATCACTCCTCCCTGCCAAGATCCATGGTCGTAGCCACCACTCGTCTCTGCCAAGATTTGTGCCCGTAATCACCACTCCTCCCTGTCAAGGATCGTGACAGTAGTCATCCAAGCTCCAGCCAACCTGTTTTGTTCCCACGAAAACGCAGTCTCTTCTTATCACAGTTGCTGCTCGTTTGTTGATACCAGCCAGAGCTTCATCATAGCAGCAACCACTACGGACAAAGGTAATCCAAACTTGTGCATATTTTAGTTTCCCATGGAGGAAGTAACAGAGTCACCAGTATGGATGCAAGATGGTGATATCTTTATCATGGTCAACCCATCGACCATACAAGATAGAATCACGTAAACCTCACTTGGAGACTGAGGCTCAACATGGAATTCCTTCACTGTCAATCAAGGACCTCTTCAACTCAGGAGAGACGGTCAACCAAGAATCCATAACCGTGACAAGGGCACCACTTTTCAAATATGCAGCGTAAGGATATCATCACTTCCCTGTCTGAAAGGTGCCTGACCGACAAGCAGCATTTGGTTCAACTATCCATAAGCACTGTTATCAATGAAGAATCAAAGAGGAAATTCACGCCTCAGCAATCTACACAGACCGTCCGAATCATGTTTGCCACATCACCTACTCAGAACTCAGTATCGTCTACCCAAGGTCTGCACGAAGCTGCGATCGACAACTATCAGTCGACAAAGTCGTATTTGGTGTTTCTAGATTTCCAATTTCCTATGGAAGAGGTGCATGGGTTGCCAGAAGTTTGGATACAATACGAGCCTATCAAGTGCGACTCCCGCCCATTGATTAACAAATGACGAATCCAAAAGATTGCCGCTTTCGTCAATTCGTCAATCGCCTTACCAGCAAATGTAATGGAAATACATCTATCGGGAGAAAATATACTCAGGATGATTACACCTGGGGACTACCAGCACATGATGCCTTCATGTCCCTCAATCAGGTTATTTTTTTATATCAGCATCATGATTGTCAAAGATTTACGAGCCACAGAAATTTCTCAACAAGAAGACGTATACTGCATGAAAGACTCCAAAAGTACGCCGTAGAGATATTTTCACATATCCGGCCACACCATCGGATCTGAAGTGTAACTGGGGACTTCTCATCGCATCCCATTCCATACAACAATCCAAAATTCGGAAGGCAATTCAAAGGATGTCGCTTGGAACGAAGTCCTTGAAGACCTGATAGCAGTACGTCAGCAACAGGGCGCCCATCACCTCGTCTACTTCACCTAACGTCTCCGGAAGATTTTGCCCATACAAGGATCCCCAGCATATCATCATCACAATCAGAAGGTCAAGAAAAAGCCTATGAGCTAAAGAGCCAGAGTAAACACAATCTCATTTCGGTCATTGCTCAGGAGTTTAAAGAACGTTTAATTGCGGCTTAGCAGTCCAGATACCAAATCACTTAAAAGTCAAGGACAGATCAAAAAGGCAGCTACACTCTCCAAGATTATCCCTGACATGGTCATTTCCGAACATATATCTCATCCATAAATCCCATAAATACAATGGAGTTTGGAAAATTTCGAAATCCACTGGAGATACTGGGTATTCATTCTTCTGGAGACAGAACCTTATTACACATTCTGGAGAGGATCAATGGAGTTCACTCAGGATTTGATGAAATTTCAAAGTCGTGGAAGTTATACGTACAACTAAAGTTCATACTTGCAAAAAGAAGAAGAAAGAACAAGATGTACTTACTTTGCCGTTGACGATTGGCACGCTCGTGACGGAGCTGCTGATAGTGACGAAGAGGAGACGACTGTTGCAGACGAAAGCACGGAGCTGGACGAGCAACAAAAAACATAAGAGGGTCGATACCCCTTTTTTATACTAATGGAGTTTCCAGAAAAGAGATTCCTTCTTGATCCATGAACGGGAATATATGGATGGACCCACCACACTCATACCCCATAGTCGAGCTATCAACACGCTACTATGAAGGCCACTGGCTGCGTGGTCCCGCTTCTGAAGGCCGATTAGAATTTCCCTGGTAATATCTACCCGCTTCGTCTTTTAAATATTATTTTTCGTCTGTCACCATCTAGTGCTTACCCGGCAACAATGTCACTATTACGTACTAAGAAAGGGACTTAATGTTGATGGTGGTTTTTAGTTCAGGGCTAAAATTGTGAAACCCTGTGTTCTAATGTGCTTTCATTCTGCAAAGAAACAGAGCCATTTAAAAGTGATGAGTGCCCAGGCCTCTTTATTTACATGTGTATTGAGCAATTCAGTATATTTATATGAAATTTATCCAGAATTGTGCGTGTAGCAACAATCCCAAATATTCTGTAAATTTTTGAGTATTTATTCTATCCCATGTTCCCCAGTTGAACTCTTAATACTGACATGACATGACGACTAATGCTCGCTCCCAGCCGAGTAGCATGAATCTCCCGAAGTGTCAGGATTAAGATGTGTGTGGAAGTACTCAATCAGAGGCACACAAAGTTATACTTCCCTTCGATATTAAATTAGTGATTTTTTGTATCAGTATGCAAAATTCACCAAAAATTGATTGATTTTGCGGCAACCCGCAAAATTCAGTTCTTTAACCTAATTTTATGAATTTGCAAAAATTAGGTTTGTTGTGCCCTGCGCGATAGTTCGAACCCTATTGGTCGAAAGTAAACCTATGCAAACTAGGAAATTGATCCATCACATAGGAGCAAGATCCTACCAAAAATCAGAAAACAAGAAATAAAGAGGAACTGCGACAAGTAAGGGCAGCGGCAAAAGGAGGCGTGGCCGCGCCACTTGGCCGACCGATTGGCTTCAGCAGGCGCCACCTGTGGCCGGCTGACCATACTCCATGTTGCCGCTTGCCATTCCCCTTTCCCATTGACCAATCAGATCGCTTTAAATGCGCCACACACACTTTTAAATAAAGTTGGAAGTTGGTTGGTTGGTTGAAGCACCTAATTCCTTAATGAATTAAATATAGGCTTCCCATGTCAGTCTTAAAACGATCGCGACCGTACGTTTTGGCCACTCGATTTATCAAGTCTAGCCACTTCTTAACACGGTCGGACAAACACCGGTGGGTCCACTAATGTTTAACCCAATCAGAATCCTTCCCACTCGCAAGCGAATCCACCAAACGATTACCCAAAGGGAGTTGTCTCTGCGGGTTATAAAACCCTAATTTATGTTAGCGGCAGCACATTACTGCCGCAAAACGATCTCGGCCTTCCAACTTCGCCAGCCGAATTGGCCGGCCTAGATTCAATTCCGATCGACTGACAAAGCGCGGATACGCTCACTAGTGGCTAGACTTCAACACTGGTCGGTTGAATAGTCAACAACACGCCGCCAATACCAAAACCGTTGGCCCCAAAATGGGTTGGCCACACGGCTTTTAAAACCTAAATTGAATCAACGACAGCCATTAACTATTGCAAATCATCTCGGCCGCCCAATTTCTCCAGTTGAATCGGCCGGCCTACCTTTGGCAAGCATAAATATCTCCCCGCAGCTTCCTGAAAATGTTCGGTCACGCTCCTTTTAAGACACTAGGTTCCGCGACCAACCAAGACAGGCTCAATACAGCGATGCGTCACATGCATCGATTATATTGAGCAGCCTGCTTAAAAGCGATACTTTACATGCATCGAATACATACAATAGTTTATAAATATCGGTTTCACAAATAACTTAGTTATTTAACCTAATAGTATTACATGTTATTCTTTGCGGCAAGTCTCGTGACTTGACTCACCACACATGACTACCCGCCATTTGGCTTGCGCGTGATTGGTTAAAATAACTAAGTCTTGCAAACAAGACCCACTCAGCAACCTGCTGCATATTTTCCACGAAAATACTCGAAACATCAAACATGTCACAAACTGGGGAATGTTCATCAGGGTATTGTTCTGTCGGTTTACAGCGTGCAGTGTGCAACACCCCCATTATGAGAAAGTGTCAGGAAAGGCGGACAGTTAGTGACAGCAGAGAAGTAGTGGGTGTAAACTGAATCGTCTTCCCTCATAGTAAGATGTGGTTTTCTACATTTTCACACGACCCCACTTCTCCATCACACAACTATTCCCACTTCCTATGAGATCAGGGTGCGTGCAAACTATGACTGATATAAATAGGTTTCGACCTATTTTGACCAACAACAACGGTTACCAACACCAGTATCTAGAAAAAAACCAAGAACTGATAGCTTACATTCCGCAAGCCAGTTCCATATTCTGATACAAGTCATAAAACAAACACACTTTCAAAGTTCAACATTTTTGATCTCAACACCTTCTCTGCTTCCCTCCCTAAGATCAACCCTAATCCTTCACTTTGTGACCGAACCAAGTCTGGAACGACCATTTCTTGATTTAGGCCAGAATTGTACAGATTGATCTCTCGAATCTAAAGTACTCATGTGCAATGCATTTGTTTAGGGTTTAGATTCGTTTCTCGGCGCCACACCCAAATTTTCCATTTCTAGGAGAATCAGTTTTTACCCCAAAACAACTGGCGACCATAGTGGGAGATTAATCTCTCGGTTGCAAAATCAGTTCAAAATTTTCATTCTAGTTTTCACAACTTCGAGAGGGTGGATCTTAGATCTTATTCAGTCATTAACCAAAATTCATTTCAATCACCAATTCCAACTTTCCATTTTATGATGAGCCCGGGTCGGCCAAACTCTTCCCAAACAACGAATGCTCGAAATCCAATCAGCATTGAAGGTATGACGAAAATGTTGGAGGACGTTGTCGCAAATCATGCCAATATCAGCAAACTGCAAAATGAGACGTTTTGTCTCATAGAGAGTATGGCAAACCGGTTGTGGCAAGAATCAACAAACATTCGCTCGGAGAACGCCACCAATTTTAGAAGTGACAAAAAAAAATGTTGAATACTTGTCTGAAGTCAGTGCCTCCGCCAACGACAATGCAGACAGAGTACGTAGCCGCATCGGACGGGAGCAGTAAGGAAATGACCAACTAAACTCAGCCAACGACAAAGAGCTGAGACAGTTTCACAAGGCTAAAGGGAGAGACCTGCCAGGTGCATCACAATATCTGCAAGATAAGGGTAAGGAGCCGGCCTATGAAGCTTTGTTGGAAAACCTGTATCTCCAGACCCTCGCGGAAGTTCAGAGAGTTGTCCAGCAATCCACAGCCACGACCGCTCTAACTTTACTAAAGAGAGAAGCACCTGAAGAAATGGAAATAAACCAAGGCACCTATGAATACGTGAACCGCGCCAATGAGCAGTATTCATTCCAACCACTTCACATTGATGTCACCGATTCAGGGCCGTCAAGAGAAGTTGCATTCCGACAAAATTGCTGAACTAAGTGATAGACACATTTATGTGTCTAATATGTCTCAATTGTATGTATTGTTAGTGCTCGATTTTGTATTTATTGTGTTATTTTATGTCTTTGTAGGAAATTTTAGAGAAATAAGCCCTTGCGGCGAAATGGGCTTAAAAAGTGGTGTTTTACACCCCAGGATAAAGTGTTAAAGGCACCTCAGAAATATGCTAAAAGCACCCGGAGGAGTTGTTAAAAACACCCAGAAAAATTACTATTTCCGCCCCAATTGCTAAAGGGACCCCAGGAATGGATAAAGGGGAGGTCCCTTTCTTCCAAAATTTGAAATCAGAAAAAGGCGGGAAAAATGATGCATGCAACTGGCAGAAGTTTGATCGGACATTTGGACGTGATTTTGTGCGATTCAATCGCTGAAACTTTGTGGAAAGATGTGACATATCATAATAAAGATGGTATGTGTGTTTGGTTCGACCATAATTGGCTTGAATTGGCTAGGCAATCCACGAGATGGAAAAAGGGGAATACGTGCACGGAAGAGTTGTTCACGGGATTCAGCGTGTTTGTACGTGTTTGGATGGAGTTGGGATGCTGTAGAAACTTGTTTGGAGTGTGTTCCACATCAACAGAAGCGTGGAAGAGGAATTAAAGGAAAGAAAATATCGTATTTCTTTGAAAAAGGAAAGAAAATATCCCGAGTAAAAGAAGGTTATTTGGGATTAATTGAGGAGATTCAACGCGTGTTTTTGGTTTAAATAGGTTCCTTGAGAGTCCTAGAGGGGGTATCAAGAGTTTGGGGTTGAGCCAGAGCCGAGAGGAGCGAGACCAATCGGAATAAGTATTAACACTTGGATAGCAATATGCGTGTGTTCTCCCTGTTTCCGTCGCCTAAGAAAGCGTGGAATGCAGGACCCGCAGGAACTATAATCTGCTGACAAGAAGCATGTGCTTGGATCAAAAAGATCTATTCATGCCGTTAAGTTAAAAAAAATGGTTATTGTTCTGTGTAGTCAACTGCTGGTTCCCTTGTATTTTCCAGTTTGTTGATCTAGATTTAAGTTATTGACCACTGGTTCCCTTGTATATGCCAGTTGTGTTGATATTAGTCAGACCGGTATCTCAGTCCATTAGGATAGGTTCATTCTGGCAGTGGCCTTCAGACAAATATGTGAAACATCGATCATTTGGTTAACATCAAAACCATCTACATTTTTCTATTTCCATCTCCTTTTTCTATCCATATGATTAGTTTGACTCCGAATATGATGTCCATAGTGCAACTATCTGAGTAGAGCTCTGTCACTTTATATGAATTTTAGTATGCTTGAGTGTAAACTCGTGTACAACAATTGGAATTTCGCATCAGGGTACTTCCTCCTATAGTCAATGATTGTATGCCAACCAAGGAGATTCTTTAGTGCCTTCCAAGGTTCTGCATAGATAGCTAGGGTCTGGAGTATTGGTTTTGTGGGTACACCTCTGGTAAACCCTCCCGAGATTAACTCGGTCACTAGGGACACCTAGTGAGTTAGGATTTTATTTTCCATATTAGTTTTGCTCGAGGACTAGCAAATAATAAGTTTGGGGATGTTGATAGACACATTTATGTGTCTAATATGTCTCAATTGTATGTGTTGTTAGTGCTCGATTTTGTATTTATTGTGTTATTTTATGTCTTTGTAGGAAATTTTAGAGAAATAAGCCCTTGCGGCGAAATGGGCTTAAAAAGTGGTGTTTTACACCCCCGGGATAAAGTGTTAAAGGCACCCCAGAAATATGCTAAAAGCACCCGGAGGAGTTGTTAAAAACACCCAGAAAAATTACTATTTCCGCCCCAATTTCTAAAGGGACCAGGAATGGATAAAGGGGAAGTCCCTTTCTTCCAAAATTTGAAATCAGAAAAAGGAGGGAAAAATGATGCATGCAACTGACAGAAGTTTGATCGGACATTTGGACGTGATTTTGTGCGATTCAATTGCTGAAACTTTGTGGAAAGATGTGATATATCATAATAAAGATGGTATGGGTGTTTGGTTCGACCATAATTGTCTTGAATTGGCTAGGCAATCCAAGAGCTGGAAAAAGGGGAATACGTGAAGGGAAGAGTTGTTCACACAATTCAGCGTGTTTGTACGTGTTTGGATGGAGTTGGGATGCTGTAGAAACTTGTTTGGAGTGTGTTCCACATCAACAGAAGCGCGGAAGAGGAATTAAAGGAAAGAAAATCCCGTATTTCTTTGAAAAAGGAAATAAAATATCCCGAGTAAAAGAAGATTATTTGGGATTAATGAAGGAGATTCAACGCGTGTTTTTGGTTTAAATAGGTTCCCTAGGAGTCCTAGAGGGGGTATCAAGAGTTTGGGGTCGAGCCAGAGCCGAGAGGAGCGAGAAATCGGGACTTGCAGGATTGTTCACCTGCTTCTGCTGAAGAAGAAGGAGGAGCTCAAGAACACGAAGAACGGACGGCCAAAGACCGTCGTTCTTCAACAGTTCCAGCAGCAGTGGAGAAGTGTCGCAGTTTAGCTGCAGTTTTCTGGTATCGTTTCTTTCTGGACGTGTTTTGTGAGTCTCAGAACCACTGTTTTATAACTTTTGACTCTTTTAATCATACTTTGAGCATCAAATATATATTTTGAGAACATGATTATTATGATTAGCTAAACCCCAACACTGGGATGATGGAGGAAGCCGTTCTTTACGCATATGATAATTATATTAATTCTTTTTTTTTTTGACTACTTGCACTTTTTATTAATCGATTTATGATTTTTCTTAATTGGTTGTGATATCGTATGATGATGTATGCTTGGTCGTAGTTCGTCATGCTAGTGATATACAATAAATATTCTAAAAATCTACCTTGGCAAGAATGAGAGTCCTTATGATTTGAGCTATAATTGTTTCGAATAAATATATGAATTGTGTGAATGATTAATGGTGGAATCCTGTGTCCTAGTGTCTCTTGATCCTGTGACAAATATTGTGTATATATTTTTATTTTTAAATCTTTACAAGTCCGAGCAACGAATCCTTATTTACCGCAATCGAAATACTACAACACTAAGCGATCCACGCCTGAGCCAACACTCACTCGAGTCTCAATTTCGCCCTTGAAACGAGCTTCGTGTCAAAACTTACAAGAGTTTCCACCACAAAAGTCGTTGATGCGTGAGAAGCCAGACTCAAAGTACCCGCGCTTCCCGCTCCCCATAATAAGAATTCTGGAGTTACTGGAAGTTTCGGTACGAGACGGGGTGGTTCAATTGCCTCTCGTATGACGTCCACCAACTGATCAATAGATGTTAGATTCGATATATTGCCACTATCACAGGTTCATTCATCATCCTACCGGTGAATGCAAGGGTCTTAAGCGCATTGTCCAAGAAAAGATTAATTCAGGAGAGTTGCGCCTGGGAACTGAAGATCTTCCACTTTACCACGGATCGACGTAAAGATATTCTTACGGTCCTAGTAATGAGTGCTAAAAAGTGCATATTTCTATATCTTTTTCTTGGCAATTAACTCATCTTTTGTGCTCTAATTCTCCATTTTATCCCATATTCTGTATTTTCATTGATTTCAAGAATAAATACTTTTCTTAATTAATTTTGTATTTTTAGGTTCTAAATAAAGTTTGGATGGAATTACGGAGCGAAAAGAGCAGAAAAGTGGTGGAGGCCGAGAGGAATTACGCAAGGAAGCCGCGAGGAATGTTGTGCACAAGACCAAAAGGCTAGAAATGGGCTTAACAAGGAAGAATTGTTCTTAAAGAAGATATGGGCTTGGCATACCCAAGGCCCCAAACCCTTACCCAAACCCATTTCCAATATCCATACCCGTTTCCCTTTTTAGACGTCAGATTGGATCATCTCAGCATCCAACGGTCGCATCATCTTCGTGCATCGAAATCTGAAGCTCCTGTCAAACACTATAGCACCTAACTCCATCTTGAGCCGTCAGTTTCGTTGTACTTCCGCATCTAACGGTCTCTTTAAGCTTCCTTCCATCTCGCCGTTAGATCGATCCATCACCTCCACATCCAACGTCTCATCCTCGCTGTACATCCAACTTGTTGTCCACGCTCAACACCCGAGCACCTAACACCTATACCCGTCAGCCAAACAGACCTTACCCAATTTTCCATCGACCACCTTCTTCTCCATCTTCTCCCCCTTCCCTATGCAACAGATCCACCAACTCCATCGCCACCACACCCTCGTCTCTGCCAGCCACCAAATTCCACCGAAACATCACAACCACTCCAACCACTAAAACCCATCACCCCCCCCCTTTCCATCTAGCTCCCTATTCCATCACTCTCTCACGTTTCTCTCCCTTAAACCCTAAGCGTGGGAGATTGATGAAGTAGGTAACCTAGAGCTGAAATTGACGCATGGAGGAAGTCTAGGAGAGGCAGACGCAAGTGGGTAGAAGCGTATGAGTGAAATTCGAGAAGTATGGGTAAGATTTTGAAACCCTAACTGCCCTGATTTGGGGGAATTTGGGGATTTTTGTGTAGGAACCCTAATTGATTAATTTGGGTATAAATAGAAGGTGTTTTGTGCTGTTGTGGGTATGCCTGGATTAGCCAGAGCACCCTTTGGAGTCCTGGATTAGCCAGTGCTCTCCACTGTTAGGTTTTGTAATCTTTTGTTTTAATTCCAAGTTTCAATTTCAATTACTCTTTATGTTTATCATGTTTACAATTACTGTCAATATGTTCTAATTACTCTTGCTAGGGCTTAGATGAAGCCTGAAGACCTTATTGGGTAGCAAAATCTTAGTGAACACTCTTGTAGGTTTAACTGAATTAGGATGTTAGTGTTCTTGGTGATTGAAGTCACCTGTGATTGAGTGTATGCTAGGGGTGAACTAGAGAATTTAGGGACTTAACCATCCACATTTAACTAAATTAGGGAAGTTATGAAGCTTAGGGATCAAACATCACTTGTGATTGAGTGTGCTGTAAGAAGACACTCAATGCTAGGGGTGATGCTAGTGAGCTTAGTTAATTAACTCTCTATCTATGTATGCCCTGGATTATAGGAAGGCATGAGCCTCCACCTTGGTCCATTAGGGACAAGAGCATAAACTAGATTGATGCTGCCTAGCTAGGCCATAAGGTGAATTCAAATCCCCTAGTGCATTTACTGCTTAGCTTCTCTGCCTTAGGCTCACTGCCTTTGTTTAACCCCACTGTCACGATCATTGATTCATTAGTTCACTGCCACTGCTTAGCTTAGAGAACTAGCTTAGCTTAGGAAAGCTTCAACTCACACCCAAGTCCCTGTGGAAATGACCCTGTTCTTGCACATACATTGCTACAACTGACCCTGTGCACTTGCAGAGATCACTGTAGGCTGTCTTTGCTCTTATTTTATACATATCCCAAAGCCTACCAGGTTTTTGGTGCCGTTGCCGGGGACTTGGTGCTGTTGTGTTGAAGTTGTTCTTTGCTGTTCTTTGGCTGTTATAAATTAGTGTAACTTATTATAATCTTCTGTAACTTAGCTGTAATTTAGTGTAGTTTAGTATACCTGTTTGTAGCTTAGTGTAATTGTTTTAGCTGTAACTTAGTCTATCATTGTAAGCATCTGCATCTTCATATTAGTGTAATCATCTGCATCTTAGTGTAAGCATTGCATCCATACTGCATCTGCATCTTGCATCTGTAGCTTTTCTTCTTTGCATTCTTGCATGCCTTGTAACATACCTGCAACTTTGCAAAGTGTCTGTGGCTTTGTTCATTGGCTGTAGCTTTTCCCTGCCCTATAAGCATGATGCCATGTAGCCTAGCATCTGTAGCCTCATGATAATGCATCTACAGCTGCAAACTGCACTGCTTTATGCAGTTTTCCATTTTTTCCTGCCTTCTCTGTGTACTGATCACACACAATGAGTGTCAGGTGTTGCTACAGCCAACCTCTGGTGCTGCTGCTGTTTGTTTTCTTGCTGCGACAGCTGGCTGTTACCTGCTTCTTCTCCCTGTTACTGCTGCTGACAACTTCGGCTACTTGTTGCTGCTGCTGCCTGCTAAGCTGAGCCTCTGGTGCTCTTGCTGCTGGTGCTGAGCATCTGCTGCTACTTTCTTATGTTGCTGCTACTTTCTCCTTCTATGCTGCTGCTGGAGAGAACCAAGCCCAACTGGGCTGTGCAACTAAGAGCCCAACTGGGCTCCCCTTTTCAAAGTGTAAGCCTAAACTAAAAGTAGAAATTCTGAAAGTGTAATTATTCTGGGCTTGTAACGAATTCTGTTTCTGAAAATTTTGATAACCCATTTCTAAAACTCACTTCTGGGCCTGTTTCTACTCTGGGCTTGACCCAAACAAAAAATTGAAAAACATTTTCAAGCCCCGATGGGCCTAAGCTCTTGGCTATTCTGTTAGCCCAACACTATTGAAACTGAACTTCTGGGCTCCTGAACCCAAACTGTGGGCTTATCCCAATTGTTTTTGGGCTTGTGTTAACTTTGTAGTGGGCTTATTTGAACTGTTTGTGGGTTTGTTTAAATTTTCTTTGGGCTTATTGAAATCAAACTCTGGGCCAAGTTTAACTGAATTCTGGGGCTCATCCCAAAAAAAAAAAAAAAAAAAAAACAACAAATGTTTCTAAACCAAAAATGTGGGCTGTCTCCCGACAAAACCAAATTTTTCACAAAAAGTCCAATCTCATTAAAAACCAAATTTTCTTGTATAGAATCTAGTAGATAGTTTCTTAGTTAAATCTTTTGTTTCTTTTGTACATATTTTGCTAATCCAATATGATCTCGGCTGACATATGTTGGATTCTTGCCTTGAATAACGGAGTTCTAATCTTGCTTTCGCCGAGATCGGGTATTCTCTTTCCTTTTTCTCTACTCAACATGATCCTCTTCACATGTTGTATTATAATTTTGTTCATATTTTGAAACATTGAGGACAATGTTTAGTTTAGGTTTGGGGGTATAGAGTAGATACCACGATCACATGTTATAATTGAAAACAAGAACTCCTTTTTTGAAAAAAATTAAAAAATTGAAAAAAAAATAAAAAATAAAAAATGGAGCTCATTTACCTTGAAATGTTGACTCTTGTGCAAATATGTAAATTTTAGGAGTCTTAGTCTAGATATTTAGGCACCCTGATTCTAGCACAATTCACATGTGATAAGAAACTTGCACGCGCACGATCTACCAATACATGTATAGCCTCGATCTTCAAGGTGTTTGATAGGAAGTTAGATTGACAATCACTTTAGAATACTGAATGAGACTTGACTAGCTTGTTCTTTGGTTGGCTGGGATAGAAGTTGGAGGATACGTTAAGAAAAGCAACCATAGAATTTGACTGGATGCATTCGATAAGGGCCACCTCTTGCTAAGAGTCATGTAATTATGTTTTTCTTTTTGTTCATGTATCAAAAGTGTCACTATGTTGTAAAGATCAAAGTTATTTCTTCAAAAAAAAAATCAGAAAAATTCAGAAAAATCAAAAAAATATCAAAAAAATAAAATAAAAAAAAAATAATCAAGTATTAATTTATTCCATGTTTTGTCATGTTAAAGACAATAGTTCTCTCTTGTTCCAAAAATAAAAGAGAGTAATCAATGTAAATAAGAGTCATGTAAAGAGTCATCTTTTTGTTGTAAATAGTCTTGTAATAAGCAAGGAGGGTGCAGCCATCGATGTATAACGCGGGTAAACTGAAATATCACCAACTCATTGGGTGAACATTCACAATTCTCGTAAAGCCGGACAGCTAGCTTGGCTTAGAATTCGGTTCTTAGCCTAAAAACTATCTCTTGGTGATTAGTAGTCATAACTTCAGGTCATTCTAGAAACATGTATAGATACACTTTACACTCTTATCACGTGTCTTTAGTTGTTATCAGTGCTAGGATTGTGCCTTTGATAGCTAGATTGACATCTCCATTTTGCTGTGAGCTTCTACTGTCTTGCACATGTCACATTTCATGGAATCTGAGCTTATATTTTGGCCTAGAAATTTATAGGTACGTTCTAAGCAAACCTTCACGAGACTTCACTCGTCCACTAGGGACACTTAGTGGTTTAAAAGGCTTAGTGCATACGCTAAATGCATTCGAGAGACCAGCGACAGTGGTATAGGTAGGATTTCCTTAGTTTTGTTTTACTTGAGGACAAGTAAAATTCAGGTTTGGGGGTATTTGATGAGTGCTAAAAAGTGCATATTTCTATATCTTTTTCTTGGCAATTAACTCATCTTTTGTGCTCTAATTATCCATTTTATCCCATATTCTGTATTTTCATTGTTTTCAAGAATAAATACTTTTCTTAATTAATTTTTTATTTTTAGGTTCTAAATAAAGTTTGGATGGAATTACGGAGCGAAAAGAGCAGAAAAGTGGTGGAAGCCGAGAGGAATTACGCAAGGAAGCCGCGAGGAATGTTGTGCACAAGACCAAAAGGCTAGAAATGGGCTTAACAAGGAAGAATTGTTCTTAAAGAAGATATGGGCTTGGCATACCCAAGGCCCCAAACCCTTACCCAAACCCATTTCCAATATCCATACCCGTTTCCCTTTTTAGACGTCAGATTGGATCATCTCAGCATCCAACGGTCGCATCATCTTCGTGCATCGAAATCTGAAGCTCCTGTCAAACACTATAGCACCTAACTCCATCTTGAGCCATCAGTTTCGTTGTACTTCCGCATCCAACGGTCTCTTTAAGCTTCCTTCCATATCGCCGTTAGATCGATCCATCACCTCCACATCCAACGTCTCATCCTCGCTGTACATCCAACTTGTTGTCCACGCTCAACACCCGAGCACCTAACACCTATACCCGTCAGCCAAACAGACCTTACCCAATTTTCCATCGACCACCTTCTTCTCCATCTTCTCCCCCTTCCCTATGCAACAGATCCACCAACTCCATCGCCACCACACCCTCGTCTCTGCCAGCCACCAAATTCCACCAAAACATCACAACCACTCCAACCACTAAAACCCATCACCCCCCCCCCCATTTCCATCTAGCTCCCTATTCCATCACTCTCTTACGTTTCTCTCCCTGAAACCCTAAGCGTGGGAGATTGATGAAGTAGGTAACCTAGAGCTGAAATTGACGCATGGAGGAAGTCTAGGAGAGGCAGACGCAAGTGGGTAGAAGCGTATGAGTGAAATTCGAGAAGTATGGGTAAGATTTCGAAACCCTAACTGCCCTGATTTGGGGGAATTTGGGGATTTTTGTGTAGGAACCCTAATTGATTAATTTGGATATAAATAGAAGGTGTTTTGTGCTGTTGTGGGTATGCCTGGATTATCCAGAGCACCCTTTAGAGGTCTGGATTAGCCAGTGCTCTCCACTGTTAGGTTTTGTAATCTTCTGTTTTAATTCCAAGTTTCAATTTCAATTACTCTTTATGTTTATCATGTTTACAATTACTGTCAATATGTTCTAATTACTCTTGCTAGGGCTTAGATGAAGCCTGAAGACCTTGTTGGGTAGCAAAATCTTAGTGAACACTCTTGTAGGTTTAACTGAATTAGGATGTTAGTGTTCTTGGTGATTGAAGTCACCTGTGATTGAGTGTGCTGTAAGAAGGCACTCAATGCTAGGGGTGAACTAGAGAATTTAGGGACTTAACCATCCACATTTAACTAAAGTAGGGAAGTTATGAAGCTTAGGGATCAAACATCACCTGTGATTGAGTGTGCTGTAAGAAGACACTCAATGCTAAGGGTGATGCTAGTGAGCTTAGTTAATTAACTCTCTATCTATGTATGCCCTGGAATATAGGAAGGCATGAGCCTCCACCTTGGTCCATTAGGGACAAGAGCATAAACTAGATTGATGCTGCCTAGCTAGGCCATAAGGTGAATTCAAATCCCCTAGTGCATTTACTGCTTAGCTTCTATGCCTTAGGCTCACTGCCTTTGTTTAACTCCACTGTCACGATCATTGATTCATTAGTTCACTGCCACTGCTTAGCTTAGAGAACTAGCTTATCTTAGGAAAGCTTCAACTCACACCCAAGTCCCTGTGGAAATGACCCTGTTCTTGCACATACATTGTTACAGCTGACCCTGTGCACTTGCAGGTATCACTGTAGGCTGTCTTTGATCTTATTTTATACATATCCCAAAGCCTACCACCTAGTTATAGCCGTCCTTGATAGACGCTTATTATTTAACGAAGGAACGGTGGCTCCGTCTGATTCCAGAAATTGCAAGAGCAATAAAAAAACGACTGGGGACTTCTCATAACTAGGGTTGCGTCACACAAGGAATTTGGATTTGAAGCAATTATCCGGGAAAATTCATTATCCTGGTGTTTTATTCGTTAATAAGCTTCACAAAAGTGCTTCTTCAAGCAATGCTACTGGGAATACCTTGGATAGCCGAGCATCATTAAATCTCCCAGATGAAAGGACCTGAAAGCCTCGTAGAGACACAAGAAGACGTGACTGCTACTTAGAAGTGCACAATGGCTGCTCTCGAAATCTGGATGGAGCAATCTCCTTTCCTGCAACACCATAAGTGTTATATGGAGCAAGCCGGAAACACCTCAAATTTATCAATGATATTAATGTCTCCAAGGACCACACAAGTGAAGATTCATGTAGCCGCTATTCCAGTATGGAGATAGTCGACAACAAATCTCAATACCAGTGGAATCCTAGAAAGGCACCTGCAGAGATCACGAAAGCAAAGGCATATCTATTCTACCACTGCTACCATTTTATGGTCAGGATTATCCGCTATCACTTCATCAGCAAAACGTGTAGATCCAGACCACGGCGTACTTCCGGGAATTCGTACATCTGCAATAACGAAGGAGACTTGACACATCTTCAAATCATTGTAAAGGGGTTCACCTATTATGCCAACCCAAGCAAGAGAAAGCCTGGTAAATCCTCAGATCTACTGGAGCCGACACGTCAAGAGAGAAGCCTCAAGAAGATAACGATGCCCACGTCATCAATCCAGGAAAGAATCCGCAGCCGGGATAACCTCGCACAGAGGAGATCCGATAAGTTGTTGAACCAAAAGAACCCACATTTCCCATATTTCTTTTACCTAGGTAAATGGAAGAACCTACAACGGGTACAACAACAACGCGCCGAACAACACCTTTGGTTCTAGATGATGATGCTCCCTACCATAAATATCTTTTCATTCCCAAGACGATCACTCTCAAGACTTGGACACGATGCTCCAGCAAAATAACAAGCATATTGGTGACTACGTCAAGAGATCCAAAAGTGAAGCCCTCGACTTCCAAGTCTACTGCTGGTGCTAACACATCAAGAGATAACTCATAAATAGAGACACCTCATTAGCAACGTCACCCACAAAACGTTTTTACACTGCCCTCTAGAAGAACTGAAGCTGGCGCAAATTGGTGAAGAATCTGGAGCCGAAACTCTTTCTATGTGACAGCTGAAAATGTACATCGAGTAAAGATTTTGTGGTTGTTCTGGTAAGAAGACACAAGTCTGAGATTTTCATCAAGTCAATACACCAAGGTCGTACTTGCAATCAGGCTAGGAGAGCTTATGCATGCATGGAATCAGAGAGAAGCTGCTTCACCGAAAATTAATAGGGGAAACAAAATAATGTTCATGGCCGTGGTCATCCAAGGTTCGTGCTCGTAGCTTCTGATTCTCCCTTCCAATATCCATGGTCGTAGCCACCATTGCTCCTCCCTGCCAAGATCCATGGCCGTATCCACCACTTGTCCCTGCTAAGATTTGTGCCCGTAATCACTACTCCTCCCTGTCAAGGATCGTGACAGTAGACATCCAAAATCCAGCCAACCTGTTTTGTTCCCAAGAAAATGCAGTCTCTTCTAAGCACAATTGCTGCTTGTTTGTTGATACCAGACAGAGCTTCATCATAGAAACAACCACTACGTAAAAAGGTAATCCGAACTTGTGCATATTTTAGTTTCCCATGGAGGAAGTAACAGAACCACCAATATGGATGCAAGATGGTGATATCTTTATCATGGTCAACCCATCGACCATACAAGATAGAACCACGTAAACCTCACTTGGGGACTGAGGCTCAACATGGAATTCCTTCACTGTCAATCAATGACCTCTTCAACTCAGGAGAGACGGTCAACCAAGAATCCATAATCGTAACAAGGGCACCACTTTTCAAATATGAAGCGTAAAATCACTTCCCTGTCTGGAAGGCGCCTGACCGACAAGCAGTATTTGGTTCAACTATCCATAAGAACCGTTATCAATGAAGAATCAAAGAGGAAATTCGTGCCTCAGCAATCCACACAGACCAGCCGAATCATGTTTGCCACATCACCTACTCAGAACTCAGTACCGTCTACCCAAGGTCTGCACGAAGCTGCGCAACAACGACTATCAGTCGACAAAGTCGAATTTGGTGTTTCTAGATTTCCAATTTCTTATGGAAGAGGTGCATGGGCTGCCAGAAGTTTGGACACAATACAAGCCTATCAAGTGCGACTCCCGCCCATTGATTAACAAATGACGAATCCAAAAGATTGTCGCTTTCGTCAATTCGCTAACCGCCTTACAAGAAAATGCAATGGAAATACATCTTTCAGAAGAAAATAGACTCAGGATGATTACACCTGGGGACTGCCAGCACAGGATGCCTTCACGTCCCTCAATAAGGTTTTTTCTGATATCAGCATCATCACTGTCAAAGCTTTACGAGGCGCAGGAATTTCTCAACATGAAGACGTACACTGCATCAAAGACTCCAAAAGTACGTCGCAGAGATATTTTCACATATCCGGCCACGCCATCAGATCTGAAGTGTAACTGGGGACTGCTCATCGCATCCCATTCATACAACAATCCAAGATTCGGAAGGCAATTCAAAGGGTGTCGCTTGGAACGAAGTCCTTGAAGAGCTGATAGCAGCACGTCAGCAACGGAACGCCCCTCACCTCGTCTACTTCACCTAACGGCTCCGGAAGATTTTGCCCATACAAGAATCCCAAGCATATCATTATCGCAGTCAGAAGGGAAAGAAAATGTCTATGAGCAAAAGCGCCAGAATAAACACAATCTCATTCTGGTCAATGCTCAGGAGTTTAAAGAGCGTTTTAATTGCGGCGTAGTAGTCCAGACACCAAATAACTTAAAGTCAAGGACGGATCAACAACGCAACTACACTCTCCAAGATTATCCCTGACATGGTCATTGCCGAACATATATCTCATCCATCCATCCCAGGAATATGATGGAGTTTGGAAAATTTCAAAATCCACTGGAGACGTTGAGTATTCATTCTTATGGAGACAGAACCTTATTAAACATTCCGGAGAGGATCAATGGAGTTCACTCAGGATTTGGTTAAATTTCAAAGCCGTGGAAGTTATACGTACAACTAAAGTTCATACTTGCAAAAAGAAAAAGAAAGAAGAAGATGTACTTACCTTGCCGCTGACGATTGGCACGCTCGTGACGGAGCTGCTGACAATGACGAAGAGGATCCGACTGCTGCAGACGAAAGCACGGAGCTTGACGAGCAACAAAAAACAGAAGAGGATCGATACCCCTTTTTTTTATACAAATGGAGTTTCCAGAAAAGAGATTCCTTATTTCTCCATCAAAGGGAATAGATGGATGGATCCACCACACTCATACCCCATAGTTGATCTAGCAACACGCTACTACGAAGGCCACTGGCCTCGCGGTCCCGCTGCTGAAGGCCGATTAGAATTTCCCTGGTAATATCTACCCGCTTCGTCTTTTCAATTTTATTTTTCGTCTGTCACCATCTAGTGCTTACCCCGCAACAATTCACAGTTACGTACTAAGCATGGGACTTAATGTTGATGGTGGTTTTTAGTGCAGGGCTTGAAAAAATGGGGGTACAACAACCACCCAACAATTCGATTAGCAGTCTGTATGGACAAACTCCAATATACTTTCTAGAGAATCAACTAGACAGTCAGACTCAATCTAGATAATAGTATATCAAAGAGTTTATATCTCAATCTCTCGGTTTGATCTTTACTCAATCAAATAGAAATTTTATCAAAGAGAGATAACTTGGATGGTACCAATAACCAATATCCAAGTGTCAATCAATTTAAATCAACAACCAAAAGGTTGGATATTCTAATTGATTGAACAACGCACAACCTGTGATATTTCAATTATATAAAAAAATATAATGCGGAAAAGAAATAACACAGACACCAGAATTTTGTTAACGAGGAAACCCAAAATGCAGAAAAAACCCGGGACCTAGTCCAGATTGAACACACACTGTATTAATCCGCTACAGACACTAGCCTACTCCAAATTAACTTCGGTCTGGACTGTAGTTGAACCCCAATCAATCTCACACTGATCCAAGATACAGTTATGCTCCTACACCTCTGATCCCAGCAGGATGCTACGTACTTGATTCCCTTAGCTGATCTCACCCACAACTAAGAGTTGCTACGACACAAAGTCGAAGACTTTAATAAAAAAATTTGTATCACACAGAAAAGTCTACGGTAATAGATAAATCCGTCTCCCACAAATATACCTATGAGTTTTGTTCCGTCTTTTGATAACTCAAGGTGAACAGGAACCAATCAATAAACCGATCTTATATTCCCGAAGAACAGCCTAGTATTATTGATCACCTCACAATAATCTTAATCGACGCAGCAAAAAAAGATATTGTGGAATCACAAACAATGAGACGAAGTGTTTGTGATTACTTTTCTATCTTGCCTATCGAAGATATGAAATCTCGAGCCAATTATTACAATCGTACTCGTAACGATAGAAGATGCAAGATCAGATCACACAACTACAAGAAAAGTAGTATCGGTCTGGCTTCACAATCCCAATGAAGTCTTTAAGTCATTAAGGTTTAGAAGAAGAAACCAAAGGTTAAAGGAGAATCGACTCTAGCTATGCAACTAGTATCACAGTAAGGTGTGGGGATTAGGTTTCCCAGTTGCTTGAGTTCTCCCTTATATAGTTTTCAAATCAGGGTTTGCAATCAATCTTAGATTGGTAACAAAGCATTCAATATTCACCGTTAGATGAAAACCTGATTAGATTCAAGCTAATATTTCTCAACCGTTGGATCGAAAACTTATCTTGTTACACACAAATGAAATGTCCAATTTTGGGTTTACGAACCGTTCCCAAACATTAACATTTGTTGGTTCAACAATAGTTAACCAAATGATTAGCCATATGATTACTTTCATATCAACCATATTCTTCTTCACCATAACTAGTTCAAATGACTCAAATGAACTAGTTAGAGAGTTGTTCAATTGTTTAGATCTTATATAACTACACAAGACACAATTGAAGCAAAAACGGTTTGATTTACTCGAATTAGTTTATGAACTTTATAGCCACAGTTTGCAAAATCATTCCTTAGTTTAAATAAACATGAGTTCAAGAACAACCGGTTTTATATATAACCTGCTCAAGTTCGCGGACTGGGTTCACGGACTGGGTTCACAGACTTAAGCTCATGGAAGGAGTTCACAAACTCCAGGAAAAATTCTCTGGTCGAGAACTTCCGCCAGTTCGCGGACTTGGCTCACGCCACTTCCATTTCTCTTGATCAACAAAGTTCGCAAACTTTGGTTCAAGGAATAAGGACTTATACATATATGTGTTTCCACAACAATGCTTATATCCTACCAATGGCTATGTAATCTAAACTCCCGTTTCAATCATTGAAACATTCTCAGAGGACGGATATAGCCGTTATTCACAGACCATTTTTCGTCAGAGCAATTTTCAAAGTGATTGAAACAAAACATGACTTTCGTCACTAGGTAAAGATGAATTCGGCTAAAGCGAAAGCTGACCAACACATATTTCTCGAAATAGATAGGCGAGGTAAACTCGGCTTGAAATAGAAAATGTGCATAATGAAAGTCTATATATCAAAACGACTTTTGTCTCAAGAGTAGGAGATATAATAGATACACTTTTGAGTGACAGATAAGTTCAAGTCTCCACATACCTTTTAGTCGATGAAGATCCACCAGTTCCTTGAGTAGTCCTTCGTCTTGTATAATGATTTCCATGGAGTTCTTGAGCTCAACTACACTTTTTATCCTAGTCCGAGACCTTTAGCTATGTAGGCTATAAATCAAGACTTATAGTTTTGATCACTAACATTGACAAACATGCTTGAGATAGCAACACATGCGAGTTCGACCGAGAAATGCTCTAAAAATCTCCCCCTTTGTCAATTTTAGTGGAAAAACTATTAATACATATGGAATACAAAAAATAAATAAATTAACTTTTGTGGCTCCTATTCTACATGCCTAATCTTCAACATTACTCGAAATATTCGTCACTTCCAAGTACTCCAATGATCCCCAAGGTTGTAAGTTTAGCATCATCGTTGTTGAAAATTTGTAGCCATAACAATAAGAAAACAATACTTCTCAATCATTGTTATACAGTGCCATAGTATCATTACACAGCGTCAAAGTCCAATTATATCACAACTTCAACAACAATACTATAGTGATATGTATCACCCCCCCTTAGTCAATTCTTCATCTCACATGGAAACCACTCCCCCTTACATAATGATCCGAAAACCATATGTATTTGTAGTTTGAACTACATATTAATTCTCCCCCTTTTTGTCAATAAAATTGGCAAAGGTACAAGAACGGGATCCTAATGAAATTTCTGAAAGACACATTTCTTGACCAAAAGAAAACAAAAATATCAACTTGTTCTTTAGATGCAATCATAAAGCCGAAGCTAAATGCATTCATCAAGGAGTTTATAAACATACAAGATAACCCCTATAATATTCCACAACCGCACTCCCCACAAAGATATGGCAATTAAGCGCAAGTTCAAGAGAACTCTCCCCCATTAAATGTCATTCTCGAAAGAACAACAAGAGCGACCTTAATTTCGAAAGAAAATAAGGATTTCTTTTGACACAACACACAAAGAACTCTGACAGAAAAATCAATCCTACGGAAACAAATACATAATTGAAGTAAACACTTACTGGAGTTTCAAACTCAATTGCCCAAAAGATCGAGATAAGCACAGGGGAAAGAGTCATAAAAACAATTAATGAACCAAAACAACACCGCTAGACTGCCGTAAGTGTTGAAAAGTAGCAGTATCTAATGGTTTGGTGAAGATATCAGCCAATTGTTGTTCGGAAGGCACAAATTCCATACTTATGATACCATTTTCATAGAGATCTCGAATAAAATGGTACCTTATATCAATGTGCTTTGTTCTTGAGTGCTCAACGGGATTCTCAGTGATTCAAATCGCACTAGAGTTATCACAAAAGTTCTTCATTATTCCAGTATCAATTCCATAATCAACTAGCATTTGTTTCATCCATAGGAGTTGAGTGCAACATGAGCCAGCAGAAATATATTCTGCTTCGCATGTAGAAAGGGATTGTGAATTCTGTTTCTTGTTATGCCAATCCACAAGATTCGGTCCTACATAGTAGAAACCCCCTGATGTACTTTTTCTGTCTTCTACACATCTTTCCCAATCAGCATCTGAATAAGCAGAAAGATCAGTGTTAGTATCAAAAGTGTAAGATAGACCATACCCGACAGTGTGATTGACATATCGTATGATCCTCTTTGCAGCTGCAAGATGAGATTCCTTTGGATTAGCCTGAAATCTAGCACAACAACCAACACTAAAAGAAATATCAGGTCTAGTGGTGTAAGATATAAAAGGCTACCAATAATAGATCGATACAATTTTTGATCTACTTTTACTCCTTTCTCATCTGTGTGTAGTTTACCAGTAGTGGGCATAGGTGTTAGTTTCGGACTTGACTTATCTAGACCGAATCTTGTAACAAGATCCCTTGCATATTTTTCTTGAGATAAGTAGATTCCATCCTTATGTTGTTGAATCTGCAATCCTAAAAAGAACTTTAATTCACCAACATTGCTCATTTCAAACTCTTTAGCAAGTGAAACTTGAAAATCCTTTGCAAGATTTTCTGAAGTTGAACCATAGATAATATCATCTACATAGACTAGAGCAATGACAACATCTTTACCGCTCCATCTGGTAAACAAAGTTTTATCAGCTCCACCTCTTGAAAAACCTTTTCTAATAAGAGAAGTAGTAAGTTTTTCAAACCAGGCTCTTGGTGCTTATTTCAACCCATATAATGTCATTTTGAGCTTAAGAGCATGATCTGGGAAATCAAGGTTTTCACATCCTTTAGGTTGAGCAACATAGACTTCTTCCTTTAGAATTCCGTTTAGGAACGCGGATTTTATATCCATTTGGAAAAGCTTAACCTTGAGAAAACAAGCATGAGCTAATAAAAGTCTAATGGACTCAAGGCATGCCACAGGAGCAAAGGTTTCGTCAAAATCGATACCTTCAATCTGTGAATATCCTTGAGCAACAAGTCTGACTTTATTTCTGATAATTGTGCCAAATTCATCAGACTTGTTCTTGAATATCCATTTTGTTCCAACAATATTAACATTGGAGGGACAAGGTACGAGTTCCCATACGACTTGTATTATAAATTGATTTAGCTTTTCATGCATTGCATTCACCCAAAAGGGATCGATCAGAGCTTCATCAATATTCCTCGGTTCTACTTGTGACAGATAACAACCAAAATTGCACATGTTTTGAAGTTGCCCTCTAGTCTTAGATGTAGAATCTCTTCCACCAATAATACTGTTGGGATCATGATTCCTTTGAACCCAGAGGTGTCATGGAGGGACACGTTCTTGTTCGTCAGGAGTAGCCTGATCAGTGTTATTCTCCTCGTCACTAGAAATATCAGGATCAACAATAGTTGGGATAACTTCAACTGATTCTGGTATTTCTTTGACTTTCTCAATTGTCTCGGTTGGAGGCAATTCAGCAGGAGGATTATCATGATGAAAATCACTAATATCATCGATGATGACATTAACAGACTCCATCATGACCTGAGTTCTGAGATTAAACACTCGAAAACCACGGCTATCATAAGCATAGCCAATAAAAGATACCTTCATCACTTTTGGTATCGAATTTCCCTCTCTGTTCTCGATCTTTTAGAATGTAGCATTTACTTCCGAACACTCTAAGATAGTGCAGGTTGGGTTTTCTTCCATACCAAAACTCATAAGGAGTGTTTAGGGTTTTAGACCGTAAGTAAACACGGTTGATCAAATAACATTTTGTAAAAACAGCTTCTCCCCAAAACCTTAGAGGTAAGTTTTTGTTGTGGAGCATTACCCTGTCCATTTCCTGAATGTTCCTATTCTTTCTTTCTGCAACTCCATTAGCTTGAGGAGTAATGGGTGGTGAATATTGTTGAATGATCCCCAGTTCGTCACAAAATTCAAACACCTTGGTGTCCTTGAATTTAATTCCACGGTCGCTCCTAATTTTCTTTAGTTTGCGACCTTGTTCGTTCTGGATTCTTTTAACAATAATCTTGAATTCATCAAGGGTTTCATTTTTATGAGACAGAAACGCAACCCAAGTGAATCTGGTGTAATCATATACCATAACTAAAGCATACTTCTTACCAGCAACCGTGGGTTGTTGAATTGGTCCGAAGAGATCCATATGAATTAAATCAAGTGGAGCTTTAGTGAGAATATCTCGAGATGATTTATGGTGAACTTTAGTTTGTTTACCCTTTTGATAGGCACCACATACACCTTCAATCTTTGCATTGATTTTGGGAACACCTCTAACAAGTTCTTTGTTAATGATCTTAGTTAGAAGACGATAGTTGATGTGACCAAAACGCTCATGCCAAAGATGTGTCGATTCCACCTTAGTCAAATTGCAACAATTTCTAAACTGAGTATCAAGAAGATAACAATTGTTTTTACCACGAGTTCCTTGAAAAATTACTTTCCCAGTTTTGTCTAAAATGTCACATCCATTTGCATTGAAGACAACTCGATGGCCTTTGTCACAATTTTGACTAATAGAAAGAATATTTGCAGTCATACCTTTTACGTATACTACATCATGGATTTCAGGTATGTCGGGCAGTTTGATCGTCCCTTTCTTGCTAATGTAGCAACAACTCCCATCTCCAAAAGTTATTGGTCCTCCTTCATAGTCGTCAGAAGAAACAGACCATGTGAGATCACCTGTCATACGTCTGCTACATCCACTGTCAAGAAACCATTGAAAGGGTGATGTTGATTTTAAAGCAAAAGCTCCCATATTATTAGTACTTTCCTGTTTAGGGTTTCCTGATAGTTTTGTACGTCCTTTTAGAGAAGCACTAAGTTGTTTAGTTTTCGTGTGAAGATTACTTGCAACTTTTAGTATCTTTTGGAAGGACATACAAGTATGTTGAAAGTGATTAGAGGAATCACAAAACAAACATGGGCCAACATTTTTGGAATCGTCAGAAAAGTTCTGAGTCATATCAGTTTTGACAACCTGTGAATGTTGTTTATTACTTGACTTGTGATTGTTCTTTAGAGAGAAGCAACTGAAGTTATTCAAATCCATTAAAGGGATTTTAACAGATTTCAAATCCTTAAGCATTGCAATTTCTGCTATGAGATCAGAATTGATCCGGATTTGTTCATCCAACTTTTTCTGGAGAATAACCAGTTTATTAGAACTTTTTCTACGATTGGTTTTTAATCCTGGTGAAGCGTTTCTACAGAATTTTCTGTCCATAGAGTCAGATCGCTATAAATACAGACTTGTGAGGTCTTGAACGTGTTTGCCATCTCTGATACCAATTGAAAAAGTGGGGGTACAACAACCACACCCAACAATTCGATTATCAATATGTATGGACGAACTCCAATATACTTTCTAGAGAATCAACTAGACAGTCAGACTCAATCTAGATAAAAGTAAATCAAAGAGTTTATGTCTCAATCTCTCGATTTGATCTTTACTCAAGCAAATAGAAATCTGCGAGTCTTTATCAAAGAGAGATAACTTGGATGGTACGAAAGACCAATATCCAAGTGTCAATCAATTTAAATCAACAACCAAAAGGTTAGATATTCTAATTGATTGAACAACGCACAACCTGTGATATTTCTGAAAAAGCGGGGGTCTAACAACACCACCCAATATTTCGCTTAGCAATCTGTATGGACAAACTCCAATATAATTTTTATGAGAATAAACTAGACAGTTAGACTCAATCAATAAAAAGATATATCAAAGAGTTTATATCTCAATCTCTCGATTTGATCTTTACTCAAGCAAATGGAAATTTGCGAGTCTTTATCAAAGAGAGATAACTTGGACGGTACCAAAGACCAATGTCCAAGGATCAATCAATATCAATCAACAACTAAAGGTTGGATTTCCAATCGATGATGTTTAACGCACAACTTGTATTATTTTAATTATATAAAAAATATAATGCGGAAAAGAAATAACACAGACACCAGAAGTTTTGTTAACGAGGAAACCGCAAATGCAGAAAAACCCCGGGACATAGTCCGGATTGAATACACAATGTATTAAGCCGCTACAGATACTATCCCACTCCAAGCTAACTTCGAACTGGACTATAGTTGAAACCCAAGCAGTCTCCCACTAATTCAAGGTACAGTTGTACACCTACGCCTCTGATCCCAGCAAGACACCGCGCACTTGATTCCCTTAGCTGATCTAACCCACAACTAAGAGTTGCTGCAACCCAAAATCGCAGACTTGATAATAAACAAATCTGTCTCACACAGAAAAGTCTATCAAAGCATAAATCTGTCTCCCACAGAAAAACCCTAGGTTTTGTTCCGTCTTAAGATATAAAATCAAGGTGAACAGGAACTAATTGATAATCCGGTCTTATATTCCCGAGGAACATCCTAGATTAATCAATCACCTCTCGACAATCCTTCTTGACTACACAAGCGGTTTGTCGAGGAATCACAAACAATGAGACGAAGATGTTTGTGACTTCTTTATCTTGCCTATCGGAGAACTCTCACGATCTCAAGCCAATCAAAGATTGTACTCGTACGATAGAAGATGCAAGATCAGATCACACAACTGTGATAAAAGTAGTATCGGTCTGGCTTCACAATCCCAATGAAGTCTTTAAGTCGTTAATCTGGTTTTAGAGAAGAAAACCAAAGGTTAAAGGAGAATCGACTCTAGCGAGCGCACTAGTATCACACAGACGTGTGGGTATTAGTTTTGCACAATGCTAGATGTCTCATTTATATAGCCTTCAAATCAGGGTTTTTCCTTAGTTACAAAGCAATCCATATTCACGGTTAGATGAAAACCTGATTTAGATTCAAGCTAATATTTCTCAACTGTTAGATCGAAAACTTAGCTTGTCACACACACTTAGGTAGACGTTTACTGGGTTTGTGAAAACCGTGCACAAACGTGTACGTGTATGTTAGTTCAACATAGTAACCCAAAAGGTTAGCCATATGAGCATTTCATATTAACCTAGTTATTCTTCACCATAACTAGTTCAATTAACTCAAATGAACTAGTTAGAGAGTTGTTCAATTGCTATGAGATCTTATGTAACTGCACAAGACACAATTGAAACAAAGATGATTCGATTCGATGAATCGGCTCATGAACTTTATAGCCACGATTTGCATAAAGCATTCCTTAGTAATTTAAGTTTCATGTTCAGAGCACATCTTTAGATCATAACCACTTAAGCTCACAAACAAGTTCGCGGACTTAAGGCAACCGGAAGAGTTTTCCAAACTCAGCAGAAAATCTCGGCAAAGAGACTTCCGCCAGTTCGCGGACTAAACACGCAAACGAGTTTTTGGAAAATCCCAGCAGAAATTCTTGGTAAGAGAACTTCCGTCAGTTCGCGGACTTGGCAAAGCCAATTCCTCCGGTTTCTCTCAATCAACAAAGTTCAAAAACTTCGGATTAAGGAATACATGGTTATGTAATCTAAACTCTCATTCCAATCATTTATGCATTCTCAGAGGACGTTATATAGCCGTTATTCACAGACCGTTTCACGTCAGAACGATTATCAAAGTAATTGAAATTTTTCATGACTTTCGACACTAGGTGAAGATAAACTTGATCAAAGCGAAACGCTTTACCAACACACGATTTCGAGAAAAATACAAGTAGTGAATACTCAGCTCGAAATGTCAAATGTGTATGATCCAGTCTATATAGAATACGATTTTTTGTCTCATATGAAGTAGGAGATAGAATAGATAGACTTTAGAGTGATAGATAAGTTCAAGTCTCCACACACCTTTTTGTTGATGAAGTTCCACGGTTCCTTGATTAGATCTTCATCGTTGTATGATGAATCACCATGAAGTCCTTGAGCTCAACTACACTTTTCTATCCTAGTCCGAGACTTAGCTATAATAGACTAGAAATCAAGACTCATAGTTTTGATCACTAACATTGACAAACATGCTTGATATAGAAACGCATGCGAGTTCGACCGAGCTATGCTCTAACAATTTCAATTATATAACAAAATATAATGCGGAAAAGAAATAACACAGACACCAGAATTTTGTTAACGAGGAAACCGAAAAGGCAGAAAAACCCCGGGACCTAGTCCAGATTGAACACACATTGTATTAAGCCGCTACATACACTAGCCTACTCCAAATTAACTTCGGTCTGGGCTGTAGTTGAACCCCAATCAATCTCACACTGATCCAAGGTACAATTATACTACTACGCCTCTGATCCCAGCAGGATGCTACGTACTTGATTCCCTTAGCTGATCTCACCCACAACTAAGAGTTGCTACGAACCAAAGTCGAAGACTTTAATAAACACATCTGTATCACACAGAAAAGTCTACGGTAATAGATAAATCCATCTCCCACGAATATACCTACGAGTTGTGTTCCGTCTTTTGATAAATCAAGGTGAACAAGAACCAATCAATAAACCGATCTTATATTCCCGAAGAACATCCTAGTATTATTGATCACCTAACAATAATCTTAATCGACGGAGCGAAAAAAGATATTGTGTGTCCAGTCCGAAGTTAGCTTGGAGTAGGCTAGTGTCTGTAACGGCTTAATACAGTGTGTGTTCAATCTGGACTAGGTCCCGAGATTTTTATGCATTTGCGGTTTCCTCGTTTAAAAAATTTCTGGTGTCTGTGTTATTTTAATTTCCGCATTATATTGTTTTATCTTTATAATTGAAATAATACAGGTTGTGCGTTAGATCAATCAATTGGAGAATCCGACCTAAAGGTTGTTGATTGATATTGATTGACACTTGGATATTGGTCTTTGGTACCATCCAAGTTGTTCCTTGTATTTGATTAGTACTTGCAGTTTCTGTTTGAGGAAATCAAATCAATAGAGAGATATAAACTTGTTGATATACTTTTAATTGATTGAGTCTTGTTGATTCTCTTAAAAGTATATTCGAGTTTGTCCATACAGATTGCTAAGCGAAATATTTGGTGGTGTTGTTAGACCCCCGCTTTTTCAAAAAACTATGATGAAGAGATGTCCACTTCATTGGGAATGTGACGAGGTGCAAGCAATTGTCAAGAACTTCGGGGTGTGGCCTGCGATGAAGAGTTCAGTTGTTAAGTATGAAAAAGTTACCGTATCTGCATTATGTGAGAGGTTCTATGGAGAGACTGATATAATTTTATTCTCATTCGGTGAGATAGCGGTAACTCCCGGTGATGCTCATTGAATTCTAGTTCTCGAGGTTGAGGAAAAAGCAATCAAAGATGGTTAAGATGATGGCATTTCTTAGGAGAATATCTTCAAATTGACCAAGATCTTGTTCGGTTTGGATGAGAAGCAGTCAGAGTCTTTGTTTGTGATAAAGGATGGTTATTTAAGCAAGAAGTTAAGTCTGAAGATGTTGAGGGACACATACTCTGGGACCAAGAAAATCTTTGATGACGAAGGAAGTGTGTCCATGGTGCAAATCAATGCTGAAAAGCGGAGGTCTAACAACCTCAACCAGTATTTCGTTTAGCAATTTATATGGACTAACTCCAATGTACTTTCAAGAGAATCAACTAGACTGTCAGACTCAATCTTTAGAAAAGTATATCAAAGAGTTATATCTCTGTTTCTTAATGTAATCATAAAATCGAACAGATAGAAATACGTGAGCCTTATTAACATAAGAAACAACTTGGACGGTATCAAAAATCAATATCCAAGTGTCAATCAATTCAATCAACAACCCAAAGGCCGGATTCAAGAACTGATTGAACTTACGCACAACCTGTGATATTTCAATTATGTAGAAAATATAATGCGGAAAAGAAATAACACAGACACCAGAATTTTGTTAACGAGGAAACCTCAAATGCAGAAAAACCCCTGGACCTAGTCCAGCTTTGAACTCCACACTGAATTAAGCCGATACAGACACTAGCCTACTACAAGTTAACTTCGGACTGGAATGTAGTTGAGCCCTGACCAATCTCACACTGATCAAGGTACAGTTGCATTTATTTCGTCTCTGAATCCCAGCAGGACTCTACGCACTTGATTCCCTTAGCTGATCTCATCCACAACTAAATATTGCTACGACCCAAAGTCGAAGACTTGATAAACAAATTTGTCTCACAAAAAAAGTCTACTGAAATAGATGAATTTGTCTCCCACCGAAATACATATGAGTTTTGTTCCTTCTTTTGATAAATCAAGGTGAAAAAGCGGGGGTCTAACAACCTCGCCCAATATTTCGCTTAGCAATCTGTATGGACTAACTCCAATATACCTAGAAAGTTAGACTCAATCTTAAGAAAAGTATATCAAAGAGTTATATCTCAATATCTTAATTCAATCCGCAATCAAACAAATAATAATTTGCGAGATCGATTGAATATAAGAGAGATAACTTGAACGGCACCAAAGACCAATGTTCAAGGATCAATCAATTTTGAAAAGGCGAGGGTACCCAAATATACCTCAAGCTAAAACTTTTCCTACCTATAAGTCCTTTCTCCGAAAGTGATTGTCTATGGATTGAGTCGAGACAATACAACTAATCGGTTCACACTTCGTGTGATCGTCTATGGATACGAGATCGAGACAATACAACAACGAAGTATGTTTACTTGATACAAAGGTTCGGACTTAACCACACACAATAGGATTGCTTATCAAGTAAATAAGAATTAACGTTTGTGTGATTTACTTTAATTATAATAAAACAATTATAATGCGAAAAATAAAAGTAAATGACACAACAAGATTTTTTTAACGAGGAAACCACAAATTCATAAAACCCCCGGGACCTAGTCCAAAATTGAATACTCTCAGGACTAAGCCGCTACACAAAATTACACCTAACTTCGTATAGTTGAAACCAAGTAACTAACCCTATAGTTCACTTAGTTCGTCTGTATTCCCGCGCCTCCGACTTATGAATAAGTCACGTACTTGGAACAATTCCTTTGGTTCGTATTCCAAACAGTAACGGAACAACAAATCTGTTTGGTATCAACTCTATTCAACCAAGTGATATGAGTCGGACAAAGGCTCTTCCATTTATCTTAACATAAACTCTTTCGTCGGGTCCTTAGATCTATGTTATGTTCAATCATCCAAAGGTAATCATTTAAGATTAAGCCAAAAACACCTTTAATCCGAAGAACTGTGTTGATGCCGATCTACTCAATTAATCAATCCAATCTACCACAAGGATAAACCGATTATTAATTGGATCCTCTTTTACCGAAATACGTATTGTGCACACCAAAGATTATAGAACCCAAGTCAGATCTTCAATATCTTCTTTGTCTTCAAATCTTCTTAAATCTTCAATAAAAACATGTACACAATCACTTGAATCTCTTGTGATCAATCACGCATAGAACGGAGTCTGTTAACAATGGATTATCACAAGATCGTCTTTAGAACTAACAACATTCTAAAGATCCTTGTCGAAACTCTGAACTAGTTTGAGTGAATCTTATATCAGAAGAGAATATTCTCAAGAATAAACAAACTAGGTGCAATCAGATTTCAACCACCGTTAGTCAATCAAATCAATCGAAAACAAAGATAAACTGCAATTATCTAGTTTCCCACCAACGGGTCGCGCTAGAGCTTCTCAATCCCAAAGAAGACTTTAAAACGAGCGGCCATAAGAGATTTCACCTAATTAGATTACTCTCTTCTCCGATAGGCGGCTACACCAGTAACAAAGACAAAAGAGGAAGTCTGTTGTTACGAAGGATTAGTTTGCTATAAAGGCAAACTTCGTGTATTTATAGACAAGGAAGTTTGGACACCAAGGAATTTCCAAAACCGAAAATATTCTCAAGATATTCATTAAAGCACAAATTCGGTTTCCATAATTCCTGGAAATGCTCTGTCCAAAAATAACGATCGAAATCTTTCGGAAAATATAATTAGTAAATGCACATTACTAATTCTGTAATTTCCCTAAATGAAATTAATAACCTTAATTAAAAGATTCTTAACTTACTTATTTTTCGATCCTGGGATTCTCTTCTCTTAACAGTTAAGGAATATCTTTGAACAATTATAGAAATAAACATTCATAGCACGTGTTCAAAGTTTGTCGACATCTTAATTTTGTAAGTTCTCTTTCACACTTACAACCTTGAAACCGATTTTCCACACTTCAAAACAAGTTTAGAATTGGTTCATCTGACTTTCAAGAACTATGTGATTGATCAAACCAACATTCAATCACAATCATGGGTTTACGGTTCTACCAAAACAAGTTTCATGTCTACCTCCATGTGAGTACTGTGCATAGTCACACTAGCTTCCCAAAAGATATGTTGACTAGGTACTAGGATCGGTTCCTCACATATATTGGTATCTAACTTATATATGGTGGACATGTCCATAGGATCGGTTCCCCTTTCTGCTATAAACCTTGTTGCACCCCATACAAGGATCGGTTCCCTTTGATGTACTGCACCCCTTACTAGGATCGGTTCCTTTTCTCTTACTAGGATCGGTTCCCTTTCCCTTATAAGGTCAGACATACAAAATACGATCATACCACAGGTGATTACTTAAGATTGGTTTTAATAATAAAATTTATACCAATGCATAAGTCAGACCTTTGTGAACAGTTCTACCAAGAACACAACAAGTTGTGAGCGGTTATACTCTATCACACATATTGGTTGTTCATAAGATATGCAATGAATAACAAAACCAATAACACCTGGCAATTTCCTTTTCGGTTCACAAACAAGTTTATGAACTTACTTCCTTAGAACACATGTAAACATTGTTCCCTAGGATGAAATCCTCACCTCATACCCATACATAATCACAATAGCATTCAAATGATTATGGCGATGTCTTATCTATAAAGTTTAATGGTTAAGCAATAAACCTCGTATTGTATTCCTTAATACTATGTCTATATAGAGTTCAAATATTCTTCGTAGTTATGTTTTCAATATGCACGACTTGAAAGATACGTTAGGGAATAAAACAGTTCAAGTCAAATATCACTAACCTCAAGTAGAAGGATGATTGTTGTCGTTGTAGCTCCTTGCTTCTTCACATCTTCAAGTCTTCGCAATACTTGTAATGTCTCATATCATAATACTTTCAAGCTAACCTATACGAAGTTTAACTCTAGTACATAATCAAGCAACTCTTAACATGAGTTTGGTTCACTAAAATATGACAACCAAACTTGACATACCAACACTTGGTGGGTTCAACCGAGTCATGCTCTAACAACTTTCAATCAACAACCAAAGGTTGGATTTACCAATTGATCGATACAACGCACAACCTGTGATATTTCAATTATATAACAAAATATAATGCAGAAAAGAGATAACACAGACACCAGAATTTTGTTAACGAGGAAACCACAAATGCAAGAAAACCCCGGGACCTAGTCCAGATTTGAACACCACATTGTATTAAGACGCTACAGACACTAGCCTACTACAAAGCTAACTTCGGTCTGGAATGTAGTTGAACCCTAATCAATCTCACATTCATTCAAGGTACAGTCGTGCTCCTTACGTCTCTGATCCCAGCAGGATACTACACACTAGATTCCCTTAGTTGATCTCACCCATAACTAAGAGTTTCTACAACCCAAAGTCGAAGACTTGATAAACAAATATGTATCACACAGAAAAGTCTATTGAATAGATAAATGTGTCTCCCACAGATATTCGTACGAGTTTTTGTTCCGCCTTTTGATAAATCAAGGTGAACAGGAACCAATTGATAACCCAGACTTATATTCCCGAAGAACAACCTAGAATTATCAATCACCTCACAATAATCTTAACCGATTAACGAAACAAGATATTGTAGAATCACAAACGATGAGACGAAGGTGTTTGTGACTATTTTCCTATCTTGCCTATCGGAAATATAAATCGCAAGCCAATCTTACGATTGTACTCAAACACGAAAGAAACAGCAAGATCAGACCACGCAACTACAAATAAAATAGTTGGGTCTGGCTTCACAATCCCAATGAAGTCTTTAAGTCGTTAGTCTACAGGGTTTCGTGAAAAACCTAAGGTTAAAGGAGAATCGACTCCGGATTATACAACTAGTATCACACAGGAGGTGTGAGGATTAGGTTTCCCAGTTTCTAGAGTTATCCTTTATATAGATTTCAAATCAGGGTCTCGATAGAGACCTAAGGTTAAAGGAGAATCGACTCTAGAATCAATGTTACCTTGGTAACAAAGCATTCAATATTCACCGTTAGATGAAAACCTGATTAGATTCAAGCTAATATCTTTCAACCGTTAGATCGAACTTAGCTTGTTATACACAAATGAAATGCACCTTCATTTAGGTTTGAGTAACCGTACCTAAACGTGTACACATAGTCGGTTCAACAATAGTTAACTAATGGTTAGATATATGAGCACTTTCATATCAACCTTATTCATCTTTATCATAACTAGTTCAAATGACTCAAATGAACTAGTTAGAGAGTTGTTCAATTGCTTAGATATTATAGAAGTATACAAGACACAATCGAAGCAATATCGGTTATGATTCACTAGAATCGATTCGTGAACATTATAGCCACGGTTTGAAAAGATTGCATTCCTTATTATATAAATGTTTTAGTTCATGAATAAACCGATTTTAAAAAGTAACCTACCTAAGTATGCAAACGGGTACGCGTATTTAAGTAACAGGATTGAGTTTGTTTTTCACTTTCAAACTCCAGCAGAAATTCACGGACGTGAAACTTCCGCCAGTATGCGTACGTGTACGCATACTCACCCGGATTTCCAAAAACCGCCAGTATGTGTACGGGTACGCATACTTTGGGTTCCCGGTTTTGGACTTTTACACAAATGTGAGAACACATTATGTTTATATCCAAAGATGGTTACTTATTCTAAACTCTCATTTCAATCATTGAACTTTCTTAGAGGATGTTAAAATAGTTGTTATTCACAAACTATTTTCATCAAAGCGATTTTCAAGTTATTGAAATAATCAACATAACTTTCGTCACGAGTAAAGATGAACTTGGCTAAAGCGAAAGCTTACGAACACATATTTTGATAAATAGATAAGCGAGATAAACTCGGCTCGAAATAGCAAATGTGTATAATTGAAGTCTATATAGCAATACGACTTTTGTCTCAAATAGGAGATATAGTAGATAGACTTTTGAGTGATAGATAAGTTCAAGTCTTCACATACTTTTTGTTGATGAAGTTCCACAAGTTCCCTTGAGTAGTTCTTCATCTTCAATCGATGAACGTTGTGGAGTCTAAGGCTCAACTACACTTACTATCCTAATACGAGACCTAGCTATAAGTAGACTAGAAATCAATACTTATAGTTTTGGCAACTAAACTTGACAAACAATCTTGAGATAACAACGCGTGCGAGTTCGACTGAGTAATGCTCTAACACAAGGTGCACAAGAACCAATTGATATACCAGACTTATATTCCCGAAGAACAGCCTAGAAATATCAATCACCTCACAATAATCTTAATCGTATGGAAGCGAAACAAGATATTATGGAATTACAAACGATAAGACGAAGATGTTTGTGACTTCTTTTTATCTTACCTATCAGAGATAAATCTCGAGCAAAGTATAAACTAAGATTAGAACACGCAACTACAGAGAAAATAGTTGGGTATGGCTTCACAATCCCAATGAAGTCTTCAAGTCATTAAACTATTAGGGGTTTAGGGAAAACCTAGGTTAAAGGAGAATTGACTCTAGTCACAACTAGTATCACACATGATGTGTGGGGATTAAGTTTCCCAGTTGCTAGTTTTCTCCATTATATAGTCTTCAAATTAGGTTTTGATAGCTTTGAAACAAAGCAATCAATATTCACCGTTAGATGAACTCCTAATTAGATTCAATCTAGTATCTTTCAACCGTTAGATCGAACTTAGCTTGTTACACACAAATGAAATGTACCTTCATTTATATATGGTTAACCGTACCTAAACGTGTACACCAAGTTGGATCAACAATAGTTAACTGAAGTTAGCAATATGAACACTTTCATATCAACCTTATTCATATTAATCACAACTAGTTCAAATGACTCAAATGCAACTAGTTATAGAGTTGTTCAATTGTTTATATTCTCATAAAAGTATACAAGACACAATTGAAGCAAAATCGGTTTGATTCACTCGAATCAATTCATGAACATTATAGCCACGGTTCGCAAAAGATTACATTCCTTATTATATAAATGTATTAGTTCATGACATAACCGATTCTAGAACATAACCCACTCAAGTATGCATACGGGTACGCATACCTAAGTAGCCGGACTTGGACTGTGTTCGTCAGTATGCAAACGTGTACGCATATTTTTGTACACTTCCAAACTTCAGTTGAAACCAGTACGCGTACGGGTACGCATATTAAAGTTTCCGGACTTCAACTGACTTCGTCAGAACGCGTATAGGTACGCATACTCTAGCTCCCGGACTTCACCTGACCAACCAGTACGCATAAAAGTATGCATACAAGGTTCCCGATCTTGGATCACACGTATGAAAGTACATATACTGTGCTTATAATCCAATCATAGTTAATAGTTTCAAACTCTTATTTCAATCATTGAAACATTCTTAGAAGACGATAATAGTTGTCTCACACAAACTATAAGCTTGAAAGCAATTTTCAAGTGATCGAATGATCAATATGAAACATTCTAAGTCTACATCAAATGAATGTCTCACACAAATCATGTAAGATGTTACCAGACGATTTTCACATGATCAACTTTTGACTTTCGTCAAGAATATAAGATAAATTTAGTTAAAGTGAAAGCTTACCAACACATATTTCGAGAAATATGTAAGTGAGTTAAACTCAGTTCGAAATATCAAATGTGTATAAATTAAAGTCTATGTAGCTATATGACTTTTGTCTCAAATATGAGATAGAGTAGAAATAAACTTCTAAGTGATATATGAGTTTCAGTCTCCACATACCTTTTGTTGATGAAGTTCCACAAGCTCCCCTTAGTAATTCTTCGACTCCAATTGATGAACACCGTGAAGTATAAAGCTCAACTACACATTTTATCCTAGTTCGAGATATAACTATAAGTAGACTAGAAATCAAGAATTATAGTTTTGATCACTAAACTTGAAAAACAAGCTTGAGGTAGCAACGCTTGTGAGTTCGACCTAGCAGTGCTTTAACAATCTCCCCCTTTGTCAATTTTAGTGACAAAACTATCAATACATATGGATTACAAAATAAATAAACTTTGTAGATTCTCATCCAAATGCTTGATCTTCTTGGTTCTTCAACATTACTCAAAATCTTCGTCACTTCCAAGTACTCCAGTGATTCTGAACGTGTTCAACTCAGCATCATAGTTGTTGAAGATCCGTAACCATAACAATGAGAAAACAATTGCTCTCAATCATTGTTATACAATGTCGTAGTATTATTACACAACAACAAAGTTCAATTGTATCACAACTTTGACAACAATACTATGGTGATATGTATCACTCCTCCTTAGTCAATACTTCATCTCACAATGAAAACCACTCCCCCTTACATAATGATCCGTAAACCATATGTATATGTAGTGTGAACTACATAATAATTCTCCCCCTTTTTGTTAATATAAATTGGCAAAGGTAAATAAGCTAACGGGATCGTAATGAAATTCTCATAGAGATACTTCATCACATAGTCGAAACTTAGTGTATTCATGAAGGAGTTTATAAAGATACAAGAAAACTCCTACAATATTCCACAACCGCACTCCCCACAAAGATTTGGCAATTAAGCACAAGTTCAATTAAGAACTCTCCCCCATAAAATGGCATTCCCGAAAGAACAACAAGAGCGACCTTACGTTTACAAGAAAATAAGGATTTCTTTGGATATTAACAAATCACATGAGACGTGAATTCGTATCCAAAAATCTCAATTAAATTAACCACAAAAGAAATGATTAATTTAATCGGAAGTGCTCAACATAAGAAAACTTACGGAGCCACACAGTACTTTCACAAAGTTGTGGATCAGGAAAAGACCAATACTGCGGAATATACAAACATTCATTCTATTTTTCATCAATATTTGCATAATGACATATAATAGACTTAATCTTTGTTGTTGTTGACGGTGGTTTTTAGCTTAGTTAAAATCGTAAAACCTTGCATCTGATGTGACGTCACTCTGCAAGGAAACAGAGCCACGTGTGCTAACCTCTCCACTGGCATGTTTATTGAGCCGCTCAATATACTTACATGAAATTTACCCAGACTGGCGAATCCCAGATGTTCTGTAAATTTCGGCGCCTCGCGTATATTCACTTAACATAAGTTCCTCTAAATGCATTCTATGCTATGTTCTCCGGCTGAACTCTTAATATTGATATGGCATGACGATTTGCGTTCACTCGCAGGAGAGTAGCACTAATCTCCAAGTATCAAGAATAAGATATTTGCATAAGGTATTCAATCAGAAAAGCATGATGCTCTCTGGCAACGAACTTAAAAGAACTCTATGTCGACACATAAAATTCAGTCAATCTCCCTGACTAACTTGTAGAAGTTAGTGCTTCGCCCCTCGCGCAATATACCATACATTAAAGCCAAAACGTTCCCTACCACAACAACGTATTGGTTAGCATGCCAACTTCGCAACATGCTACCCACTTCGTGGAAACCTGCCATAAATAGCCACCCACGGCCTCCTGTGGCCGTTTTCACACTATGGCCTTGCCATAGTTCCCTTGACATAGCCATGACGCTATTTGCACAAAAGTAGCGCCATGTCGCAGCCGCACACCACGTGCATTAATTAGGGTTTCGACAAACCCTAATTTGGGCAAATTGCTACCAAATCCAAATAACGTTCCCACAGCAACGGGATTGGCGTGGCAACAGGGCCAACGTTTCCACGCCACATGTGGGTCCGACTCCACGGAGCCTTGGCCACGCCAAGCCCTAATTCTTCTACGACACCTTGGCCACGCCAAGCCCTAATTCTTCCAGGAAGAATTCTTCCACGACGCCTTGGCCACTCCAAGCCCTAATCCTTCCACAACGCCTTGGCACGCCAAGCCCTAATCCTTCCACAACGCCAAACCCTAACTTTGGCCACACAGCCAATTTTCAGCTTTGGCCATGCCGCAACATCACCGGCATACCGTTATGTCACGGCTACGCTATTACCATACCGAAACATCATTGGCATACCGCTATGCCACGACTACGCCATTAGCTTGCCACTATACCATGGATAAGCCACTGGCATGCCATTAACATGTTGCTAACGTCACTTCGCTATGCAACAAGATGTGGCCACAATCAATAGCCATCCTTCTTAATGATATGCAATCTCAGCCATCCAAGTTCGCCACCGAACTGATGGACTTGTGGGAACTCTTAGGCGACCAACCGCCTAAACCCAGCGACCATGGATACGCCAGGCGCCACTTGCACCATCGTGCCACTGGCGTGCACAAGTCATGCCGCAATGCCACTGCGCCATTGTCAGGCACCAACACAAGGTAGCCACAATCAATGGCTACCCTTATTCACAAGATGCGATCTCGGTCGTCGAAGTTCGCCTCCAAACCTGTAAGCTCGCGACAAGTTTTAGGCGACTAGCCAAAACGAGCCTAGCATCACATGCTATTTACTTGCGGCAAGCCTCTCAATTTTAACTTGCCACACGTAGCAAAGTGCTACATGTTTTCCACGAAAACACTCGAGACATCAAAATATGTCACAAACTGGGGGATGCTCATCAGGGTATTGGTCTGGTGGTTTACATCGTGCGGCGTGCAATGCGCCCGTTACAAGAAAGTGTCATGAAGTAGGATAATTAGTGGTGGTGAAAAGTAATGGTGTAAACAATTCACTTCCTTCATCATGGAAGCGTAATGACTGGCGGTTACACGAATTCACTTCCCTCATCATGGAAGCATAACGCCTGGCAGTTACACGTTACTCTTTTCTTCCACCACTCAATCGTTTCCACTTCCTACGAGACCAGGGTACGTTTCACTATGACTTGTATAAATAGGTCTCACCTATTTCCACCAAACAACAAGTTTTGGTCAGGAGAACAATACAACATCCAGAAATCATATGATAGGTTTTTCATCCAGCTAGCCAGTTCAACTTTCTGATACAAGTCACAAAACGCCCACACTTCCAGAATCAACTATTCTGGTCTCAACACTTTCTTCGCTTCCCTCCCTAAGACCAACCCTTCTCCTTCACTTTGTGACCGAAGCAAGCCTGGAACGACATTTCTTGGTTTATGCCAGGATTGTACATATTGATCTCTCGAATCAAAAGTACTCCTGTGCAGTACATTGTTTAGGGTTTAGATTCGTTTCTCACCCACACACCAAAAATTACCAAAATCAGCAGAAACGGTTTTCACCCACAAACAGTTGTCAAAAGTTCATTCTATCTTTCATCAATATTTGCATAAAAACATATGATAGACTTAACTTTTGAGCATATATTGGACAATCATAGTTCATGGGCGTAAACAAACATATCCCATAACAAGTTTTGCAATATATGAAACTAATAAAGATTAATACTGCAAAATCATCTTCCAAATAACTTAGAATTTAAATAAATAAATCTAAAACATTGCAAGATGAAAACGTTGGTAATAGCTATGTGTAATCACAATATTTGGTATTCCAAACCCTAGTTATACTTCTTAAAACACAAGAATAAATTCTCATAAGAAGTTTCTTAGACAAAAACAAAATAACTTTTAAAAACATAAAACCGATCACAAGCTAAAATCAGAGTTCACAATCGGAAGCTTCACGGGTTTCAAGACTTTTGAGCTTGTGACTAACAACATCAACTTCTTCTTCGAAGAAGATATCCTCATTGAGAAGATCCTTAACACGTGTCTTCATGAGAACAAGGTCAGAGTTAACCTTTTTCAACTCAGTTCGTAACACATCAAGATCCTTCATAGTATCAATGAGCTTCAATTTTTCTTTCTCAAAATAATTGAGGAAATCATGAACCACCTCAGAAGAGACCATCTCAACCTTTTCAACATCTTGATGAGAATATGAATAATAACATGATGCACCAGGATTGAATTCGTTGGATTCAACAATAGTTCTTTCTTCTTTACATCGAAACCGAAGTATATAGCATTATAAACAAAATCTTTTGGCAAATCCCAAGAGCAAAGAGGAGAAGACATTTTTGATATGAGAAAACCTAGAGTGAGATAACTCAACTCAATAGGGAAGGTATGTAAACGGTTTCAGTAAAACTTTAGGGTTTCCAAAGTTGGTTCGTGACATGTAACACAGGTACCCGTACGAACACAAGCTTGATCCATAGGTGGAAAACACTAAAACAATAGAAACTGCAAACCAAGAAAACTGTTTGCAAGATAAACTTTTGCTAAGTGAATATTTTCATAAATCTTAGCTCAATAAATTGTATATTCTCTCAAGAGAAAAATTCAGAGCATAAGAGTAGCATTTTTGACACAATAAAATTTCAAAAAGAAATCAAAAATCAAAAACTTGACAAAACCAAACACAAATACTTATGAAAAAATGTTTGTGAATGATAATCCAGCTAAGAACGATAAGAAAATATCTAGACAATCAGAGAACATTTTGCCATCAAGTATACCTGATCATATCTCACTTAGCCAGGACTTTTTGTGACTGAGATTTCAACCTTGTGATTAATTAGCACAAGTATGAGCCTTGAGCTCGTTAAATGAATGTTGTTTTCGGTTAACCCTATTTTTCCTAATCTTTTGAGGAAAACTGTTTTGATGCGAAAAGTAATCATAAAACTTACTATCATCAAAATATGATGCATAGTATGGATTCTTACCTGAAGGATTTTGACCAGAGGAATTTAACAGCCTTTTGATGAGTTCTTTGTATCCTTCAGTTATCAAGTTTAGGTTATCTTTCACACCTCCATTTTTTGCTTCCTTCTTCTGGTACCTTATTCACATCAAGTACAACAGTACCTCCCTTTTTAATTGAAGAAGATCCTTGAGCTCTTCTTGGACGATTTGTGTTAAGATTACTGTGACACGATTGAACATTCGAGGAACAAATCGAACTGACTTTCCTGGTAGGATTCACAGGGTGAGTACTAAAACTAATTGGTTTAGACATACGAATGTCAGTTACACCTTTGAGAATTAAATCTAAGGTGTGTTGAAGTCGAACAATAGAATTGTCATTCAACCTAGATTTCCTCTTTTGTTCAACATGTCCTTTTGAATCACAAAAAAGACACACTTTCTGATCACCTGAGTGATTAGAGTGAAAAGATTTAACACCATCATTGGGAGATTTCTTCCTTCCATGTGATGTGGAGATTCCTTGATTAGAGGAAGATACAAGCACATCTTTTCCAATAGGAAGGAATTTCGATATTTCTTTTGGAACTGAATTTCTTGCAGTTGGTATAGTGGACTCTTCAGAACATCCTTGAATAGAGAGTTTACTCAAAAGATGTTCAATTTCCAAAACATCCTCTTTGAGTTTCACCTCGAGCAGGATTCGTGAATAACAGACAGAGGCGATTTCCTCTCGAAAAATCTTTAATTGAGAGTCATGGTCATTTACCATACCAACAAAAACATTGACTTTGTGTTTCAACCGATTGATTTCATCAGTCTGGATTCTAACAGGTTTCAGAATCACAACACTCTATTTGGAAGCTTCCCTTTCTACTTGATGTGTGTCGTAAGTGCAATCAAATTAATAATCTTATTTCCACACAATTAACTGGTAATATAATGGAAGTAAGCATCGTTCCCACGAAGAGAAGTGAGTTTTAGTTGTCAAAGTGTCACACGGGGGGGGGGGGGGGGGGGGGGGGGGTTTGTTTTAGAATGTGAACAAAATAAATAATCAAAGCAAATAAAATAAAATTGTATTGTAATCCTTCTTCCTACTTGTCGTTAATCATAGATTATCACCAACCGTGGAATAACAGCTAGCTCAGTGTTGTTCCCTAAATTCCTTTTATCACTGAGTACGGAAGCTCTCCAATACCAGTTTCTATTCTCCTAACCACCTAGTAGTAGCTCACTCAAGGTGTAATTAGGTCGAATGCTTTATCTTTTGTGAATTTATAAGTTGATCATAGTAGTTAGACTCTTAGCTCAAGGTCCACTTTTTAGTGTTGTTTATACACACAATCGCTCCACAGAATCCCTCTGCAAGGTTTCGTGTTCTCTACTTGTGTAAAGGTTATTGGACGATTACTTATCTCCTAACTCAATACTAGCAATAGATTGAATCAGCAAATCAATCCAGTTGGCCACCTAGACAATCTATCAATCAATCATAAATATTCAAATAGTATAAACAAACGATAATCATATGAAGAACTTCAAAGTAGATTAATATAATAAATCAAATCTTGTTTACAACTTAGAATTCATCCTCAATCAATAGGTGTTTAGCTACTCATGGATGTAGAAACATCCATGATATACATATGAAAAAAGTAAGAGATAACGTTACGATTGATAATCGCTCCGTGCGATGTTTCTTCTCTCCAAACCCTAAAAATTTCGTGACCTAGTGATATATTGTATGATATTCTTCCACATGACCTAATACATTTTTATATGTTTTCATTGCTTGGCCTTCACGTATTGGATTTGGTTCAAGAATCTGACCCAAAATAACGAAATAACGTTCCCAAACATGCCCTTAGGTCTTCCAAGGTGTGAATACACGTTTCCCCTTTGCTAAGTGCGCGAACCCAGTCCGCAAACTTAAAAATCCAGCATAAATTTTCGGAATTAAGTCTGTGAACCCCGTCCGCAAACCCAGTTCGCGGACTGCACTGTCTTCGGTATTCAATGGAAACTGTTTTGGCCACAACTTCTTCATCCGAACTCGGAATGACCTCATTATTTTTACATTCTTTTTGTATTTCAATTATCTTCAATATGGAGATGAGAAATACTTAATTTGAATGAGTTAAGATCGGTTTTTGGTCCTTCTCTTGATTATGAGCGTTTTGCTCCTTTTTGTCGCTTTTCTTCCACTTCTCTTGGACTTTGGCACTTGGATACTTGGAATACTTCTCTTCCTAGCTCTTTTCAGCACTTTGTAGCTCCCTTTTGGATGATTCACCTAATAGAGGCAAACAAGAGAAAACAAGAGTAATAATACGAAAATATGCAAGAATAATGGCTAAAACAAGTATGGAATGGACACTAAAATCATATGAATTATGCACTTATCAAATTCCCCCACACTTAGATTTTTCTAGTCCTCGAGAAAACTAAATAAAACTAATCCTAAATACAACAACTCCATGTCGTGAGGATACGGTTACTCTTAGCATGAATAACAGGCCTTTAAACCCCTAGGTGTCCCTAGTGGACGAGTTATAATCTCGTGAGGGCTTACAAGAGGTATACCCACAAAACCTACTCCAATTTCTCGCCTTGGAAGAACCACTAAGGATAGACACAAAGCAGAAAGCCAAATAATTAGCTTGCATAAGTTCTTTAGCTCCACACATTCCAATCATAACGCATAAGTAATTACTTACGTGTGTCATTCAACCTGATTGCAAAACTCCACTAAGATAGTCATTTTACTTGTCGCAACGTTTATCACAACACTCGCATACTGAAATCACATGGATATATAAGAGAATGGAAATGGAAAAGTGAAGTGTCCAAGTGTTTACTTAAGTGAAAAATGTTACCCACAATACTTGTATGAATGTCGTCAAAGGATATATATTTATAGCGCACTAGTTGAGAGAAGCATCCATTTAACTCGACCACATGATTAGATACTCTAAGCGCATGTTCTTTTTCAGCAAGTACATGATAGTTGCCTTGGATCCTGCGTTCCACGCTTGCTTAGGCGACGGAGACAGGGACAACGTTTCACACATACTGCTATCCAAGTGTCAAGAACCTCATCAATAGTCTCTTTGACTTGCTATATAATGATGATATGGTTTATGTTTTCATCGACTATGATTATCCGCGATTCCGGACCTATCATTTATTGGTGTCGAGAAATGAAGAGGAGCCTTATATATATATATATATATATATATATTTCTTTTCTTTTCTTTTTTTTTCCGGCTCACTCTTTACTCTTTAAGAGTGTAAGACAATTGTCTTATGAGGCTTTTATATGCTCAACCAATGATTACCTTGCTACAACATCCACGACAGTATCAGGATCCCACCAAATCACTTTAGAGAAACATAAAACTGCAAAAAGAAAAAAAAGAAAGTGATTCAGTAATGATTTATTGCGAGGATGACTCTTTCAAACGACTACCATAACTTAGTTTCGCATTCAACTATGAATGTATATTAATTAAGGATTGTGGAATGATAAAGTGAAACTCAATCTATAGCTGTAAGAACTGTTTCAACCTTAAAAGGTTTCGAGTGTCATCCTAAATAGCTCATAATTAACTCCAAAAGATGAAGTCTCAAGAATGCAAGAAATCAAAGAGTATGATTTTTTTTTTATGTGTATGCATAAATTATGATACTAAATGCTCCCCCACACTTAAACTCAACATTGTCCTCAATGTTTAGAATCGAAAATTCTGATTTCTGACATAACAACCCTGAAAAACTCAAAACCTGTACCAATGGGTAGGGAATTAGCAAAAACATCCTATAAAAAGTTGTTCGCCTACGTCTTTTCTATAAGGTGTCAAACTTTCACACTGTTTCGATAAACGATCTGACTTTTATGGCCTCCGGACTGACTGACATGCAATCTGAAAAAGTTATGGAAAAATTCTTAAACTCAAATGTCCAGGACTATCGCTCCAACTTAACAGACTCCGAATTCAAATTTTCTTTTTATAAAAGAAAGGTATGTTTGTCCTCTTTAAAAGTTGGAATCAACCACTCAAATCGGACTCCGTATGAAGTCTCGAGGGCTGTTTCTCGTAACAAGTATGCAGTCAGAATTTTCTGACGAGAATTCGTCAAAACTTTCATTATAGATATAAGACTTTGTAAAATCTAAGAAGGGAATGCAAGATATGATATACAAAACTAATAAAACTAAAAACAAAAGGGATAAAGATACAAAACCGATGGGTTGCCTCCCATTTAGCGCTTAGTTTAATGTCCCCAGCCCGACTTGCCTTTCCTTTCAATTACTCCTCCAGAGGAAGTAAATCATGAAGCTCAATTTATTCCATGTTCACATAAGAAATGCTTTCATAATATGGCTTCAATATATGGCCGTTCACCTTTAAATTTGTTTCATCTCTAAGACTAGAAATTTCAACTGCACCATAAGAGAAAACATTAGTAACAATAAACGGTCCAATCCATCTGGACCTTAGCTTCCCATGAAACAGTCTAAGACGAGAATTAAATAAAAAAAATTTTGTCCCACAAAAAAATTCTTTCGAGAAATCATTTTGTCATGGAAAAGCTTCCTCTTTTCCTTGTAGATACGAGAACTCTCGTATGCATCATTACGTATCTCCTCTAGTTCATTGAGTTGTAGCTTTCTTTGTTTCCCCGCATTGTCATAATCCATGTTGCACATCTTTATCGCCCAATATGCCTTGTGTTCAAGTTCAACCGGAAGATGACAAGCTTTGGCATAAACCAACAGATATGGAGACATACCAATCGGTGTCTTGTACGCCGTTCTATATGCCATAGTGCATCATTAAGCCTATAACTCCAATCTTTCCGCATAGTGTTTACGGTTTTCTCAAGAATGGATTTAATCACATGGTTCGAGATTTCGGCTTGCCCACTAGTTTGTGGGTGATACGACATACCAACCTTGTGTGTGATGTTGTACTTCTTGACTAGAGCATGGAAGGATTTCTGAAAATGTGAACCTCCATCACTGATAACCACTCTTGGTGTACCATGTCTAGAGAAAATATATTCCTTCACAAACTCACAAACAACTTGAGAATCATTAGTAGGGGTGGCTTTAGCTTCCACCCATTTCGACACATAATCCACAGCAAGAAGTATATAATATTTTCCATAAGAATTGACAAAAGGACCCATAAAATCTATGCCCCACACATCAAAAATATCTACGGTGAGAATATGATTGAGTGGCATTTGATTTCGAGCACCTAGATTCCCAGTTCGCTGACATCTATCACAAGATTTGCAAAAAAATATATGCATCCTCAAATAGGGTAGGCCAATAAAATCCACTTTCAAGTACTTTGAAAGTGGTACGTTAAGAACTAAAGTGAACCACATGCATAAGTATGACAAAAAGTAAGAATAGATTGAAATTCAGAATTAGGTACGCACCTGCGGATGATTTGATCAGAACCTTATTTCCACAAGTAGGGCTCATCCCACACGTACTGCTTGGCTATTTTATTAAGCTTAAGCTTTTGAAAATTAGACATTGTACTAGGTACTTGTCTTGTAACCAAGTAGTTCACTATATCCGCGTATCAAGGTGTTGAATCTTCAATTGAGAAAAGTTGTTCGTCTGGAAAATGATCTTGTAAAGGAAGTTCTTCTTCGGAAACAACAAGTCTACTAAGGTGATCAGCAACAGTATTTTCAACACCTCTTTTATCCTTTATTTCATAATCAAATTCTTGTAATAGTAGAATCCACCGTATCAGTCTTGGCTTAGCTTCTTTCTTCTTTAGTAGGTACCTAAGTGTTGCATGATCAGAATATACAACCACTTTTGAACCCACCAAATAAGATCTAAATTTTTCTAGTGCAGACACTATAGCCAAAAATTATTTCTCGGTGGTAGAATAGTTGATTTGTGCATCGTTTAGGGTCCTGGATGCATAATAAATCACATGAGACAGATTGTCTACTCTTTGACCCAAAACAACTCCAACTGCATAGTCACTTGCATCATACATTAATTCAAATGGTAAACTCCAATCTGGTGACTTGATAATTGGTGCAGTTGTCAACAACTCTTTCAATTTATCAAAGGCATCATTGCACTCCTTGTTGAAGTTAAAAATAACCTCTTTTTGCAATAATTTGCACATCGACATTGAGATTTTGGAGAAATCCTTGATAAACCGCCTGTAGAAACCTGCATGATCAAGAAAAGAACGAATTTCCCTCACCGAAGTGGGATATTATAAGTTTCTTATCAAATCTATCTTTGCTTTGTCAACTTCAAGCCCTCGAAAGGACACGATGTGACCGAGCACTATGCCATGGTTTACCATAAAGTGACATTTCTCCCAATTAAGAACAAGATTAGTGTTTATGCATCTTTTAAGCACAAGTTCAAGGTTTTGTAAACAAATATCAAATGAGTCACCATAAACACTAAAATCATCCATAAATACCTCAATAATGCGCTCCACATAGTCAGAAAATATACTAACCATACACCTCTAAAAAGTGGCAGGCGCATTGCAAAGACCAAACGACATCCGTCTATAGGCAAACGTACCAAAAGGACAAGTGAAAGTAGTTTTCTCTTGATCCTCCGGTGCAATAAAAATCTGATTGTAGCCCAAATAACCGTCCAAAAAGCAATAATATGAATGTCTCGCTAGCCTCTCTAACATCTGATCAATGAAAGGCAAAGGAAAATGATCCTTTCGGGTTGTGGCATTAAGCTTTCTGTAGTCTATGCATACTCTCCATCCTGTCTGAACTCTTGTAGAAACAAGTTCATCATCTTGATTTCTAACAACAGTGACACCTGATTTCTTAGGCACCACTTGTACTGGGCTAACCCATTTGCTGTCAGAAATTGGGTAAATCACCCCCACACTTAGTAATTTGAAGATCTCTTTCTTCACGACCTCCATCATTGGGGGGTTAAGCCTACGCTTATCATCACGTACTGGCTTAAAATCATCTTCCATTAGGATTCTATGCATGCACATGGATGGACTAATGCCTTTAATATCAGCAATTGTCCAACCAATAGCCGTTTTGTGCACTTTCAGAACCCTAAGGAGACGTTCTGCTTGTATTGGGGTAAGGTTCCTTGCAATGATCACCGGAAGTTCTTATTTGTCACCCAAGTACGCGTACTTTAGGTGGTCTGGAAGTGACTTCAATTCTAGTTTCGGTGCCTGCACAATAGAAGGTAAAGGAAACTCATTAGTTATGGGTAAAAAATATAAGAAATATTACCCGTTTTTGCTTCTTATAGTGATGTTAAAGCACCACACATCTACACTAGATCTTTGGCTATCTCAACGTCCAGGTTCGGTTGCCCGTGAACGTCCAAATCAATACTGTTCTGTAACACAACTCCAAGTTCATCTTCAACATTCAAATCAAACATTTGTTGCGCTAACGAACCAATAACATCAATGGAGAAAGCTGAGTGGACATCACTAGGATAGCGCATGGTTTCAAAGATATTGAACCGTATGATCTCCTTATCAAATTACATAGTGAGTGCACCACTATCAACATCAATCTTCGTCTTTGCAGTTTTCATAAACGGTCTCCTAAGAAGTAACGAAGTAGATGAACAATTATCTCCATTGTGCACATCCACAATATAGAAATCAACCGGAAAGATTAATTGATTCACTTGAAATAACACGTCCTCCACGACTCCCTTAGGATATATATTGGACTTGTTAGCTAATTGAATAGTGATCTTCGCCTCTTTTAAAGGTTCGAGATTCAAATAATCATAAACATTGAATGACATAACACTTATGGATGCTCCCAAATCAAGAAAAGCACGCTCAAATCGTCGGTTACCAGTGGTAACAGGAAATGTGAAGCCACCAGGATCTTCACACTTTGTAGGCATCTTCTTAAGTAACATAGTTGTAGCACTTTCGCTCACTTGAGTGATCTCATTAGCAATCAACCTATCCTTCATTGTACACGAATCCTTCAAAACCTTAGCATACCTGGGTAACGTTTTGATGGCCTCAATAAATGGGATGTTGATTTGTATCTTGCTAAAAATATCCATGATCTCCTTGTCTTGAGCTTGCTTCTTTGACTTGGCAAAACGACTAGGGAAAGAAGGTGGTATGGTAAAAGTGGGAACTGAGTCCTTAGGTTGGCCAGTTGAGGTTGGATTTTCCTTTGAGACGGTTTCCTCCTCTACTTCCTTTTTAATGTCGTTACTAACCTGATTTTGTTGATGTGGCTCTTCAGTTTGTTTCCCACTTCTTAGAGTTACATCATTGACATTCGCTCTTGGATTCACAAAAGGCTGTGATGGAAACTTTGCCAAATTTTGTGCTTTTATTTCATTCAAATATGTATCCAATTGTCCCATTTGAAGTTGCAAATCTTTTATAGCCATATCTTGTTTCTGCAGGATTGCATCTTGCCGCTGAGCACTGGCATCTTGCTTTTGCATCATCATTTTCATCATCTCCTCTAAACTAGAATTTTGAGTCTGTTGTTGAGGCTGAGGTGGAGGTTGTGGTCGGAGTTGTGGTTGTTGAAAACCACTTTGTCGCCCATAAGGATTAGGAGTTGCAGCTTGCTGATTTGCATAACTGAAATTTGGGTGATCTTTCCAACCTGAATTGTAAGTATTAGAGTATGGATCATACCTTGGCCTCTGATTAGGGAACACAACATTCACCTGTTCAGACTCTTCTTCATAAGTAGGAATGATCACTGCTTCCATTCGTTGCATTACCCTTTCCATGCTCCCCATCCTTTGTTCAAGATATGATGATGAATCACTAACTTCATGCACTCGCCTAACTATTGGTTCATCTCTTGTGTAGAATTGTTGCGAGTTTGCAGCCATACTTTCAATCAACTCGGTAGCTTGAGCCACCGTCTTGTTCACTAGTGCACCACCACCAGCGGCGTCAAGAAGAGATCTATCACTTGGTTGAAGACCTTCGTAGAAGTATTGAAGTATCATAACATCACTGAATTGATGGTGTTGACAGCTTGCTACCAATCTCTTGTATCGGTCTGAACATTCATACAAGGACTCTATCACATTTTGTTTTATCCCACAAATTTCCTTGCGAAGTTGAGTAGCCTTTGATGCGGGAAAATATCTCTCGAGGAAAAGTTTCTTCAACCCATTCCATGTTGTGACACTTCCGAAGGAAAATAATACAACCATTCCTCAGCATTGCCCGCCAAAGAGAACGGAAAATATTTCAACATTTCTCCATTCTCATTAGTCTCCGGTGGAAGAATGGCCATGACTATGGTATAGAAGTCCATAAGATGTTTGTTTGGATCCTCGTTCACCATGCCATGAAACTTTGGTAACTCTCTAATCAACCCCGGCTTGATATCGAAGGTTGAGTTAGTTTGGATACACCATTGTTGTGTGTCGAGCTTGTGATAAGCTAGGTCCTTGAGTGTACGATCACCCATTGCTTCTTCATCTATGTCCGAATCTGCGAACTCACTTGATGAAGAAGGAGGAAGCGGAGTGTTAACCGCTCGAATGAAGTCCTTTAGTTAAGTGCCGGATCGAAGACGTATTGGACTCGGTCTGCCCTCTTTGAGCATTCACCAAAGATATAGTACCTGAAACAAAAATCCTGAAACAAAAATTAAAAACAAAAAAGAAATAACTAAAAATAAAAATAACAACTAATAAAAATAACAACTAAAACTACCGACTGCTCCCCGACAGCGGCACCAAAATTTGATGCGTGTCGTGAGTGCAATCAAATTAATAATCTTATTTCCACACAATTAACTGGTAATATAATGGAAGTAAGGATCGTTACCACGAAGAGCAGTAAGTTTTAGTTGTCAAAATGTCACAAAGGTGGGTTTTGTTTTAGATTGTGAACAAAATAAATAATCAAAGCAAATAAAATTGTATTGTAATCAATAAAGAGAGATATGATCGAGGAATCCTCTTCGTATATAAACAGTCAATGAGTTATTATACTTTCCTACTTGTCGTTAATCATAGATTATCACCAACCGTGGAATAACAACTAGCTCAGTGTTGTTCCCTAAATTCCTTTTATCACTGAGTACGGAAGCTCTCCAATACCAGATTCTATTCGCCTAACCACTTAGTAGTAGCTCACTCAAGGTGTAATTAGGTCGAATGTTTTATCTTTTGTGAATTTATAGGTTGATCATAATAGTTAGACTCTTAGCTCAAGGTCCACTTTTTAGTGTTGTTTATACACACAACCGCTCCACAGAATCCCTCTGCAAGGTTTCGTGTTCTCTACTTGTGTAAAGGTTATTCGACGATTACTTATCTCCTAACTCAATACTAGCAATAGATTTAATCAACAAATCAATCCAGTTGGCCACCTAGACAATCTATCAATCAATCATAAATATTCAAATAGTATAAACAAACGATAATCATATGAAGAACTTCAAAGTAGATTAATATAATAACTCAAATCTTGTTTACAACTTAGAATTCATCCTCAATCAATAGGTGTTTAGCTACTCATGGATGTAGAAACATCCATGATATACATATGAGAAAAGTAAGAAATAACGTTACGATTGATAATCGCTCCGTGTGATGTTTCTTCTGTCCAAACCCTAACAATTTCGTGACCTAGTGATATATTGTATGATATTATTCCACATAACCTAATCCCTTTTTATAGGTTTTGATTGCTTGGCCTTCACGTATTGGATTTGGTTCAAGAATCCGACCCAAAATAACAAAATAACGTTCCCAAACATGCCCTTAGGAATTCCAAGGTGTGAATACACGTTTCCCCTTTTCTAAGTGCGCGAACCCAGTCCGCAAACTTAAAAATCCAGCATAAATTTTCGGAATTAAGTCTGCGAACCCCGTCCGCAAACCCAGTTCGCGGACTGCACTGTTTTCGGTATTCAATGGAAACTTTTTTGGCCACAACTTCTTCATCTGAACTCGGAATGACCTCATTCTTTTTACATTGTTTTTATATTTCAATTCTCTTCAATATGGTGATGAGAAATCCTTAATTTGAATGAGTTAAGATCGGTCTTTGGCCCTTCTCTTGATTATGAGTGTTTTGCTCCTTTTTGTCGCTTTTCTTCCACTTCTCTTGGACTTTGGCACTTGGATACTTGGAATACTTCTCTTCCTAGATCTTTTCAGAACTTTGTAGCTCCTTTTTGGATGATTCACCTAATAGAGGCAAACAAGAGAAAACAAGAGTAATAATACGAAAATATGCAAGAATAATAGCTAAAACAAGTATGGAATGGACACTAAAATCATATGAATTATGCACTTATCACTACTTCAGAGTCGGACTCGTCGGTAAGGTAATCAAGTGATATTATTTTCAATGTTGTTGTAGTAATAGTTCGTTCAAGACTTGTGAAAGCAATAGATTTTAGACTTAATAAAACTTAAAAATAAAGAAAACTTAATTCAAAATTGATTTCAAGAATTAGAAATGGACTAAGCCTCCAGATTCCACTATTACTTCAAGTTGATTGGTTTACAATAATATTTCTGAAATTATTATTAAGCTCTTTTCTCATTAATTCACTATTAATCTATAAGATGTCCAAATATTAAATTGTAATCCCTAAGCATGAATTATCAAAGAATTGATTCTAAGCATAACACATCGAATTGATTCACAACTAATTAAGAAAACTAATTTTATCTTTATGTTGATCCTAGTGAACTAAATAAATTAAATAATTAAAGAAATTTTAAAAAGAAATTACCAATCAAGCATGAGTGAATAGTTTCCTCCGTTGCCTCAGTCACCGGGTACTTAGCCTCTCATCATGATGGAAACACGCTCAAAAGTTGATTTCATTTATGCTCAAAAATGGTTTACAAATGATGAAATGGGAGAAAAATTAATAAAACCGGGTTTGTAACACTTATTTTTGTTTCAAACCAAACTGTTACAGAGAACGATAAATATGAAGTGTCACTGTTACTGTAGCAAATACGACTGTTCTATGTGCGTCTTATGTTCTTCGTGCTCTTCACAGCAGAAGCAATGGTGATTATCTGTAACTTAATTTTCTCGCTCTGTTGATGCTTTGTACCTCTCCCCCAAACTCTCTGTCTGACTCCCAGTGATTATTTATAACCCAACAACAACAAAATAATCTCGAAATAACTGCAAATAATCCTCCCATAACTCCCTCTGCAATACACGGGAATTGATTCCTTCAATCTCTCTGCATGCTTCTGTCAAATATCAACATACTCCAATCTCTCTCATAACACGATCAGAAAGGGCCCAACACACTTCAGACACGTTCAATCCTCAAATACTTCCCAGAAATAAAGCTGAGAATATATTCCTTTCCTGATTCTTCTTTGTTTGATGATTTATCCAAATATAGTCGACATAAATAGCTCTACCAACCCTGTTTCGCAGAAACAGGCTGGTTCCAAACCAAATCCGATATTTAATCTCTCTCAAAACTCTCCACAATTCTTCATAGACCCTCTCGGGTTTTGCCTTCCTTGTTTTCTTCGAATCCGAATATCCAGCCCAACTGGATAGAAACCAACACATACGCCATCCCTGTATAGCCCAGGGGAATAAACCCAACGAGTTTCAATGATTGAATCTTCCTAAAACACGTCCAAATCTCAAGCCTTAATTTCTGCAGATGAAAACCAACTTTTCCCCCAAAAATAATAATAATTCAAAAGAGGAAGGTGATGGTTACCCCTATCCAGAGTAGGGATGCGAATAGTAGTTGCCTTGAGGGGTGCCCTGGGGTGCCCCTTATCCGAATTGAGAGTGACTTTAGTAATTTCTCTGGGGGGGGGGGGTCCAAAAAGCACTTTTCGAGCAACTTTTTCTACACAAGTGTATTTCTCCAAAAAAACACATATACAAACATAAAAACGCCATAATAAGTAAAAAATCAAGCACTAACAATACAGACGCTGAGGACAATTCAAACACAAAAATGTGTCTATCATCAAGGTAACACTTGTTAATGCAAGTCTGTTTCGTTGGAACACAAGGTTCATATATATTAGAGATTGAAAAATCTTTCTATTTAATAGATTTCATAGAAACGGAACTTTTGTTTCTGATGGTGCGTTTATCAGAGATAACACTACTGTCCATAGAGTCAGATTGCTACAAACACAGAATTATGAGGTGTTAAACGTGTTTGCATGCTCTGATACCAATTGAAAAAGAGGGGGTCTAACAACCTCACCCAATATTTCGTTTAGCAATATATATGGACTAACTCCAATATACTTTCAAGAGAATCAACTAGACTGTCAGACTCAATATTTAGAAAAGTATGTCAAAGAGTTATATCTCTGTTTCTTAATGTAATCAACAAATCGAACAGATAGAAATCCATGAGCATGATTAATATAAGAAACAACTTGGACGATATCAAAAACCAATATCCAAGTGTCAATCAATTATATCAACAACCCAAAGGCCGGATTCAAGAACTGATTGAACTTATGCACAACCTGTGATATTTCAATTATATAGAAAACAAAATGAGGAAAGGAAATAACATAGATACCAGAATTTTGTTAATGAGGAAACCGCGAAAACAGAAAAACCCCGGGACCTAGTCCATCTTTGAACACCACACTATATTAAGCCGCTACAGACACTAGCCTACTACAAGTTAACTTCGGAGTGGAATGTAGTTGAGCCTCAACCAATCTCACACTGATCAAGGTACAGTTGCGCTCCTTACATCTCTGAATCCTAGCAGAACTCTACGCACTTGATTCCATTAGCTGATCTCACCCACAACTAAGATTTGCTACGACCCAAAGTCGAAGACTTGATAAAAAAATATGTCTCACACAGAAAAGTCTATCGAAATAGATAAATCTGTCTCCCACAGAAATACTTATGAGTTTTGTTCCATATTTTGATAAATTAAGATGCACATGAACCAATTGATATACCGAACTTATATTCCCGAAGAACATCCTAGAAATATGAATCACCTCACCATAGTCATATGGAAGTGAAACAAGATATTGTGGAATCAAAAACGACGAGACGAAGATGTTTGTGACTTCTTTTTATCTTACCTATCGGAGATAAATCTCGAGCAAATCTTAGAGAAGATAGTACTCAATCACGATAGTATAAAGTAAGATCAGTACATGCAAATACAGAGAAAATATTTGGGTCTGGCTTCACAATCCCAATGAAATCTTCAAGTCGTTAACATATTAGGGTTTTAGGAAAAACCTAGGTTAAAGGAGAATCGACTCTAGTCGCAACTAGTATCACACATGAGGTGTGGGGATTAGGTGTAAGGACCCTCAAGCTCGTCAACGCTATTAGACCGGTCAAGAGACGATCAAGTGATAATTCAGCCGTTAATGACTCGATTAGTTTAACACGAACATTAATTAATATAAATTAATCTAACAATGATCTAAATACTAAACTAGTACCATTGGATAGATCTCGAAAAGTTACGCAAAATAGACTACTTGAACGCGCCATTCAGACTCCGAAGGAAGAGGATACAAAGATTGGAAGTTGGAATATAATTTAGTCAACCTTCTGTTGACCTTTTCGTTGACCGAAGACCCTTGACCTTTTTACCGGACCTCTAGTTGACCGTACCTTTAATTAAATATTGGCCAACCCTTAGTAGTTCCATAGGCATTGAATAATAAACCTAACCAAGGATTAGTTAATAATTAATTATGTTTATGTTAGGTTAATTAATTAACCGTAACTTAAAACCCGTTGGAAGTTTATCTTCTTTTAAACATAAGAAGGAGTTGTAAGGAGAAATAGGAGGTGTTGGTTGCGAGAGAAAAACAGAAAAGTAAAAAGAGAGTATATAGTTTAGAATTATAGAGATGGATGGATGGTAGGGAGAGTGTTTTAGAATTAAAGAGAGATCATTAGAGAGGAATTAATGATGATGAATAATTTTTAAGTTTATGGTTAAGAGTGGTACAGGGAGAAATAGTTATAGAATGAGAAGAGGTTCTTTGGCTGTTGGGTATTAGTGAGAGGCATGGTGGATATTTGAAAAGTTATGATGTTGATTAGGAAGGATGTTAAAGCTCAAATCAATGGTGTTGATGGAATTAATTTATCAAAGATGGAGATTATAACAACTAAAGAAACTAAGCAAGGTAATAGATCTAATTGGTCTTAGCATGTATATAATGATTGGGTGTTTTCTCAAATGATTGAGTGAACTCGGTAAGTTAGTGAGGCGGACCAAATCAATGAGTTTCACCGATCCGGGTTATGAAGCGAGTCGTCCCAGATAGTTAATAGGCCGGTTCAGTGGGTCGGACCGGATCAGACCCAATAGGCTTGGGCTTAGGGCCAGAAACCTTATTTTGATGTTTTGGACCTTTATGTTCCGAATTAGCTTTTGGTTCCTTCTTCAGTGTTGTAGGGTTTTTCGAGAGCTTTCCGATGATACCCAATTTGGATAAATAGATATTAGTTTATGTCATAATTACATCTTACTAGGTTATAGAACCATTAGTAAAACTAGGACCATTAGATATTTGTCTTAGCCTATAAATAGAAACCTGTATGAGATTATGTTGTGAGACTTTTGGCTAATCTCTTATAGTGTTTGTGTGATTAACATTTAATCTTTATTAACAACGATCGATTTAAAGGACGAACCTGTGGATGAAAGATCTCGAGGTAGGCGAGGCTTGTCATCAAAAGTGGTGGGAATCGATAACGAACTCTCTTGAATTCATTATTATTTTGCAAATCAATCTTGGTGTTGTGAAATTCATGCATATCTTTGTGTGGTATGAAATGTGTCCCGACACAATATCAGTATTCTATGGCTAGGGCGATACACCGCAATATTACACGGCTAGGGCGATACACCACAATATTATTCTTCCTTTATATATTCAGTATTCTATGGATAGGGAGATACACCGCAGTATTACCTATTTGGTGTGGAATTGGCATCAATATTACTCTTCCCTTATGTGCGGCAACACACATCTCATACATGGATGTTTACTGTTATTTATGGATGTCTTTGAAGAAATTTTTACTTTGTGTTTTACTGTCTTTCCATGTATTAACGACTTTCGATAAAACCTGCATTGTCTTCGGACCATATTAATGTTTACTTGAAAGCTAGTTGTTATTCCTACGGGGCACCCCTTTTAGGGATGATGTGCTCACCCATTTCCACTTTCAATTTCAGAGACATATCAAGATGTGCATGTGACGATGAAAGCTTCAAAGAATTAGTTATTTTAATTAGTTAGTTTTTGCTATGTTATTTTGTGTTTGTATTGTATTTGTAAATCAACTCATTATTGAATATGTAACATTTGAGAGAAGTTCTTGTATATATATTTCAGAGTGGGGATAGTTTTCGGGTTAAGTTTTGTAGCAGATTTCTTAATTGAATGTTTAAGTAAATGATTTAGATTCTTAGTGCCTCTTTATTTAGATAATCTCTTGGATTAGTCAGCTGCTAGCTTTGGGGGTGCTACACTGTTGGTATCAGAGCTCACTATTAGATCTTACATGGGAAAAGATAGAAATAGCCAGTGCCAATTAGTGAAATATACTATATTTGAAGTGGGTTTGGGTTGTGAGATAAATCTTAATCACTAAAAGCTATCAATAATTAAAAGATTATTTGATTGATTTATTTATTTGTTTGGTTGTTTGTATATGTAATGAAGTAAAAATTGTAGGGTATACCAATAACTTTAGCTAATAAGGATTTTGAGAATAATTAATCTAAAAAGTATGAACAAGTAGACAATCTACTACTATAAAAATAGTGAGATCATTATTATTGATAAATCTTGAAAGTCGCATAAAAACTTACTGAATACCTTGACTTATACGTAGAATCAACAATTTATAATTACGTAAATGTTAATAACATTTTTGGGACTTAATAATATTTGTATGAGTAGTTAGAATAATAGTTCAACTATCAATGATAATAATAAAAATATTATAATAATAATTGTAGATGATAATAAAAGTATAATAATTCTAATAATGTAATGTTAGCATTTATCAATTAGTATCACATTGAACCTAACTTAACTAAAATATCATTGAAGATATATAACGATAAAGATAATAATTATGATTAAACATCTATAGAAAAATTATTAACACTTATCTACAATTAAGTTTGTAAATTAAACTAATTACAAATTTAGAGATTTATGTTTTGCGTCTAAACTAGATAATTAATATAATACTTATTAGGTGTTAGATTTAAGAAAACGAGGATATAATATATAAGATAAAAAGAATTGACTTGTTAGTAATCTTGTAGCGAAATTATCTTTAGTTTAATAAATGATTCAGTAAATCTTTAAAATGAAACAAATAGACATGAACTAATAATAATAAAATATTAATATCAAACAACTATGAAGAATTATTAGCGATTATTTACTCATATCAAGTCACATAATGCAATAAACAAATAGATACAACATTATATAGTAACATTTGGATAATAGTTATAACATTCAATTATTCTTAAATAGTACTTGAATTTAAAATTTATTCAGTTATAATAATATAGTTTCATTTGGAATTAAAATTCAATTTCATTAAAATAAATAAATAATAATAATGATAAATAAAAATAAAATAAATAATTCTGATAACTAAATTGCTTAAAATGATGTAAACTGTTTATATATTTTACGAAGTAAATCTATCATAATTACACCAGTTACGATAAAAGTTTAAAGATTAATTAATCTTAATAAATTAATACTTAGTTAATCCAGCACTGGGGAATAGTGAGGTTGGTAATTCTGATATGTTCGGGTGATACTTGTTACGTAGTAGGCATTATCAGGCGTCATGAACCTAAACAGGGCAACTGCATTCTTGTATCACTAGGCATATAACGGAGACTTGCTTCTTAGTGGACCGATAGATCCCAAATTTTACTTAGAAACTTTATTATAGAGTCTCTCCTCTCGTAATTAGAACCATTATCTTTTTGGAATAGAAACTAGCCTATTGAACCTAGAGCCACAAATTTTAGTTCTAGGAAGCCATATAGGTTTGTGCTTTGTTTAATGTTGTTTTGCGCTTAGACAAGAGATATGATTATTCTTAAGGTGGGGAGTTTTGAAGACTATAAGGGTGGTTCGATTTTCAAGGACGAAAATGAAACAAGGTGGGGAGAATGTAAGGACTCTCAAGCTCGTCAACGCTATTAGACCGGTCAAGAGACGATCAAGTGACAATTCAGTCGTTAATGACTCGATTGGTTTAACACGAACATTAATTAATATAAATTAATCTAACAATGATCTAAATACTAAACTAGTACCATTGGATAGATTTCGAAAAGTTACGCAAAATAGACGCCATTCGGACTCCGGAGGAAGAGGATACAAAGATTGGAAGTTGAAGTAGAATTTAGTCAACATTCCGTTGACCTTTCCTTTGACCGACGACCCTTGACCTTTTGACCGGATCTCTAGTTGACTGTACCTTTAATTAAATATTGGCCAACCCTTAGTAGTTCCATAGGCATTGAATAATAAACTTAACCAAGGATTAGTTAATAATTAATTATGTTTATGTTAGGTTAATAAGTAATTAGGTTAATTAATTAACCGTAACTTAAAACCGGTTGGAAGTTTATCTTCTTTTAAACATAAGAAGGAGCTGTAAGGAGAAGTAGGAGGTGTTGGTTGCGACAGGAAAACAGAAAAGTAAAGAGAGAGTATATAGTTTAGAACTATAGAGATGGATGGACGGTAGGGAGAGTGTTTGTAGAATCAAAGAGAGATCATTAGAGAGGAATTAATGATGATGAATAATTTGTAAGTTTATGGTTAAGAGTGGTACAGGGAAAAATAGTTATAGAATGAGAAGAGGTTCTTTGGCTGTTGGGAATCAGTGAGAGGCATGGTGGATATTTGAAAAGTTATGATGTTGATTAGGAAGGGTGTTAAATCTCAAATCAATGGTGTTGATGGAATTAATTTATCAAAGATGGAGATTATAACAACTAGAGAAACTAAGCAAGGTAATAGATCTAATTAATCATAGCATGTGTATAATGATTGGGTGTTTTCTCAAATGATAGAATATAGTGGAGTCAAACAAATAGTAATTTCATGTTAATTATTTTTATGTGAAGTTTGTATTTCTTTGTCCTGTGTTCTCGCATGATTAAGATTGATTTAAGTTGATACTTAGATGTGGTTTATGATATGAAATTATAGATTAGTCTCACACCTTTTTATAGAGCCTGAGTTTGCTCAATATGGATCAACATGGAATTAAATACGAATTTTGAAAGATCACCCATTGCAACTGAAAATCTGGACACAGCGGTGAATGAGCATGTTAGTGGACTTTTCTAGGCATGTTCGGTTCGTATTTGGTTTCTAGTCATAACTACAAAGTTGTAGAGGAGACTCCCTTCTTTCTAAAGAGCTATCAGGTGTCTCATTTGGATCGTGGATGATTATATTATGAACCCCGAAAGTTGAGTACTTGTGATGTGTACAAGTTGTTTGGAATTTGAATATGCTTAGAAATACCTATCAACTGTTTGTGATATAGACTGAATGAACTCGGTGAGTTAGTGAGGCGGACCAAATCAATGAGTTTCACCGATCTGGGTTATGAATCGGGTCGACCCAAATAGTTTAACAGGCCGGTTCAGTGGGTCGGACCGGGTTAGGCCCAATAGGCTTGGGCTTAGGGCCAAAAACATTATTTTGATGTTTTGAACCCTTTATTGTCCGAATTAGCTTTTGGTTCCTTCTTCAGTGATGTAGGGTTTTTCGAGGGCTTTCCGATGATACCCAATTTTACCCCATTTGGATAAATAGATATTAGTTTATGTCATAATTGCATCTTACTAGGTTATAGAACCATTAGTAAAACTAGAACCATTAGATATTTTTCTTAGCCTATAAATAGAAACTTGTATGAGATTATGTTGTGAGCCTTTTGGCTAATCTTTTAGAGTGTTTGTGTGATTAACAGTTAATCTTTATTAACAACGATCGATTCAAAGGACGAACCTGTGGATTGAAGATCTCGAGGTAGGCGAGGCTTGTCATCAAAAGAGGTGGGAATCGATAACGATCTCTCTTGTATTCATTATTGTTTTACAAATAAATCTTGGTGTTGTGAAATTCATGCATATCTTTGTGTGCTTTGTGTGTATGAGATGTGTGCCGAGACACTATAAGTATTCTATGGCTAGGGCGATACACCGCAATATTACATGGCTAGGGTGATACACCGCAATATTATTCTTCCTTTACATATTCAGTATTCTATGGCCAGGGCGATACACCGCAGTATTACGTATTTGGTGTGGAATTGGCATCAATATTACTCTTCCCTTATGTGCGGCAACACACATCTCACACATGGATGTTTACTGTTATTTATGGATGTCTTTGAAGAAGTTTTTACTTTTTGTTTTACTGTCTTTCCGTGTATTAACGATTTTCGATAAAACCTACATTGTCCTCGAATCATATTTGTTAGAGCATAGCTCGGTCGACCTCGCATGCGTTGCTATATCAAGCATGTTAGTCAATGTTAGAAATCAAAACTATGAGTCTTGATTTCTAGTCTATTATATCTAAGTGTCGGACTAGGATAGAAAAGTGTAGTTGAGCTCAAGGACTTCATGGCGATTCATCATACAACGACGAAGATCTACTCAAGGAACCGTGGAACTTCATCAACAAAAAAGTATGTGGAGACTTGAACTTATCTATCACTCAGAAGTCTATCTATTCTATCTCCTACTTCTTATGAGACAAAAAGTCGTATGCTATATAGACTGGATCATACACATTTGACATTTCGAGCTGAGTATTCACTACTTATCTTTTTCTTGAAATCGTGTGTTGGTAAAGCGTTTCGCTTTGATCAAGTTTATCTTCACCTAATGGCGAAAGTCATGAAAAGTTTTAATTACTTTGAGAATTGCTCTGACGTGAAACGGTCTGTGAAGAACGGCTATATAAAGTCCTCTGAGAATGTCTCAATGATTGGAATGAGAGTTTAGATTACATAACCATGTATTCCTTAATCCGAAGTTTTCGAACTTTGTTGATTAAGAGAAACCGGAGGAATTGGCTTTGCCAAGTCCGCGAACTGACGTAAGTTCTCTTACCGAGAATTTCTGCTGGGATTTTCCAAAAACTCGTTTGCGTGTTTAGTCCGCGAACTGGCGGAAGTCTCTTTGCCGAGATTTTCTGCTGAGTTTGGAAAACTCTGCCGGTTGTCTTAAGTCCGCGAAATTGTTTGTGATCTTAAGTGGTTATGATCTAAAGATGTGCTATAAACATGAAACTCAAAATTACTAAGGAATGCTTTATGCAAACCGTGGCTATAAAGTTCATGAGCCGATTCATCGAATCGAATCATCTTTGTTTAAATTGTGTCTTGTATAGTTACATAAGATCTCATAGCAATTGAACAACTCTCCAACTAGTTCATTTGAGTTAATTGAACTAGTTATGGTGAAGAAGAACTAGGTTAATATGAAATGCTCATATGGCTAACCTTTTGGGTTACTATGTTGAACTAACATACACGTACACGTTTGTGCACGATTTTCACAAACCCAGTAAATGTCTACCCAAGCGTGTGTGACAAGCTAAGTTTTCGATCTAACAGTTGAGAAATATTAACTTGAATCTAAATCAGGTTTTCATCTAACTGTGAATATGGATTGCTTTGTAACTAAGGAAAAACCCTGATTTGAAGGCTATATAAATGAGACATCTAGCATTGTGCAAAACTAATACCCACACGTCTGTGTGATACTAGTGCGCTCGCTAGAGTCGATTCTCCTTTAACCTTTGGTTTTCTTCTCTAAAACCAGGTTAACGACTTAAAGACTTCATTGGGATTGTGAAGCCAGACCGATACTACTTTTATCACAGTTGTGTGATCTGATCTTGCATCTTCTATCGTACGAGTACAATCTTTGATTGGCTTGAGATCGTGATAGTTCTCCGATAGGCAAGATAAAGAAGTCACAAACATCTTCGTCTCACTGTTTGTGATTCCTCGACAAACCGCTTGTGTAGTCAAGAAGGATTGTTGAGAGGTGATTGATTAATCTAGGTTGTTTTTCGGGAATATAAGACCGGATTATCAATTGGTTCCTGTTCACCTTGATTTTATATCTTAAGACGGAACAAAAACCTAAGGTTTTTCTGTGGGGGACAGATTTATCCTTTGATAGACTTTTCTGTGTGAGACAGATTTGTTTATTATCAAGTCTGCGATTTTGGGTTGCAGCAACTCTTAGTTGTGGGTGAGATCAGCTAAGGGAATCAAGTGCATAGTGTCCTGATGGGATCAGAGGCGTAGGAGTACAACTGTACCTTGAATTAGTGGGAGACTGATTGGGTTTCAACTATAGTCCAGTCTGAAGTTAGCTTGGAGTAGGCTAGTGTCTGTAGCGGCTTAATACAGTGTGTATTCAATCTGGACTAGGTCCTGGGGTTTTTCTGCATTTGCGGTTTCCTCGTTAACAAAACTTCTGGTGTCTGTGTTATTTATTTTCCGCATTATATTTTTTTTATAATTGAAATAATACAAGTTGTGCGTTAAAGATCATCGATTGGAAATCCAACCTTTGGTTGTTGATTGATATTGATTGATCCTTGGACATTGGTCTTTGGTACCGTCCAAGTTATCTCTCTTTGACAAAGACTCGCAGATTTCCATTTGCTTGAGTAAAGATCAAATCGAGAGATTGAGATATAAAATCTTTGATATATCTTTTTATTGATTGAGTCTAACTGTCTAGTTGATTCTCATAAAAAGTATATTGGAGTTTGTCCATACAGATTGCTAAGTGAAATATTGGGTGGTGTTGTTAGACCCCCAGCTTTTTCAATTGGTATCAGAGCAGGAAAACACGCTTAAGACCTAACAAGTCCGTGTTTGTAGCGATCTGACTCTATGGACAGAGGTGTTATCTCTATTAACGTACCACCAGTCTTCGATGGCTCCAATTACTTATGGTGGAAAATTGATATGCGAGTTTTTCTTCAATCGCGTGATTTTCAATCATGGGTATATGTGGTTAATGGCTATGATGCTCCCATTATGGCAGTTGGTGATGTAAACGTTCCCAAACCTATTGGTGAATACACCGCTGTTAAGATAACTGCTGCAAAGCAAAATTCCGACGGTCTGAATGCTATCTTACATGCCATTACCCCAAATCTTCAGCATCATGTGACAAACTGCACTAGATCTAAAGATGCTTGGGATATCTTAGAAACCGTATTTGAAGGCAACTCCAGTGAAAAGGATGCTAGGCTTCAAAACTTTAATTCTGATTGGGAGAACCTTCGTATGGCAGATGAAGAAACATTTGATGAGTTTAATCACAAAGTGTCTGAAATTGTTAATGCATCTTTTGCACTATTCCTGAAAAAGACATTGTGATGAAAATTCGCAGATCGCTGCCATCTAGATACGAGTCTAAGAAGGATGTCATCGTTGAGGGGAATAACCTCGATAATCTTTCCAGAAACACCTTGGTTGGAAAGCTTAATATCTTTGACCATGAGAATACATCCAAAGTCGGTAAGGATGTTGCCTTTAAAGCACAAAAGAACACTAAATTACTTGTCAAAGGTAAGAGTGTTCATGTCTCTGAGGATGATCAGTCTGCGGATGATTTTTCGGATGAAGATCTTAACAAATCAGTCTCCTTGATCACAAGACAGTTTAGGGATCTTCTGTTGAAGAGAAGTAAACAGTTTTCAAGAGACAAACCTAAGTCATCAGACAAACCTCACGGTCGCGTACCTCCTAAAAACAGGGATGCTGACGAGGACATGCCTCAGTGCTTTAAGTGTAAGGGTTTTGGCCATTTTTCTAACGAATGCCCAAATCATAGAAAATACACTGGGAACAAAGGTATAGCTGTAACACTTGATGAAATGTCTGAAACCTATGATTCCGATGAAGATAGGAAATCAAGCGTGGGGCTTCTTTGTGAAAACATCGATTTTGATACTTGTAGCAATACATATATCAACCTCAACGGGTTCGGAGAAGAGGGAAACCCAATCAAGCTGGAAGATTCACTTAATCCAATAACTGGAAACCCTATCAGTGATGTTTCAGGATCAACAGTATGTCTAGCTGCTTGCACATCTCAGATGCCTGAATATTGTCCAAGATTGACGTGCTCTTTTTGTTCGATGAAGGAACACGAACTATCAAGGTGTTACAAATACAAGCACCAAATAAAGCACGCCAGAAAACTTCAACGAAGAGCAGATCGATTAGCAAGGAAGCTGAAACTTGCTCAGAAGACCGCCAAGGTATGTAAGATCTTATCTTCGTCTAAGAAGTTGGTTTCCAAGGATAGAATAAGACCATTTGAAGAAAAAAATATGGTCAAATCGTTTTGATAGACAGAGATCAGATGATTACTCCCATGAGGAAAAAGATGGACAAATCGTTGTTCATCGCAACACAACTTGATTGTGTTGTTGGGAAAATCTTGTCTCATGTGCCTGTTCGAAAAGAGACAAGATTGAGTGCTGATCCAGGCTCCAGAAAAGTTTTTCCTTCTTTTCTTAGATTTGTTATTTTTTGTCTATAAAATAAAAGAAAGGGTTACTATCGACAATTCTACTCTTTATAGGGTTTTAGAGTTGGGCGTATACGAACCTGTCAATAGGTTTCGAACCCTACATTCCTTTTTCCTTTTGACATCTTTTATAAGACTGCTTGTTGAGTTAAGTGATTTCATCGCACAAATCCAGTTGTTCATAACTGTTCTCAAAGCACTATGTCATCAGATGGAAAGGATGTCAACATGATTGTTAAGTCTTCAATCAAGGAAAAAGAGAAATCTTCTGTTTCTAAGTCCCTGAAAAGAAAAAGAAGGAATACAAGAAAACCCAGGGCTGTTCCTTCTAACAGAAAAAAGTTTCCCGATGTTCTTGATGAGTTAAAGGAAATAAGAAGGGATATTTATGAAATAAAGACGTTCGTGTCTAAATATTTGGAAATTCATAGGACCCTAATTCGACCTCTTCAGCCAAGACAGTTCGTGGGTATTGACACTTATCTCCGTGAATCTTATGTCCCGATGGTTGTCGATAACAAGGAGTTCGGGAATGATAAAGAATTTCTCAAAGGAATTGTTGCCTAGTATGTCTTCTTTTTGGATTAGTTGGAAGAATAAATATTGCTTTGAATAACGAAGATTGTGACTACACATATCTATTTTTGTTTTCATCTTCTTATGTTATTTTTTAGGTTTATTGGTTTTTAAATTCTAAAAATATTTGGAGGATGATATTATTGCAGTATTAATCTTTATGATTTTGTGATATTGCAATATTTTTATGGGATATGTATTGTTTGCGTCCGTGAACTTGAAGGTCCCATATGTTGTCAAAAGTAAAGTCGTTCATGAATTGGTATTCGTATTGATGAAAGGACGAATGTACTTTTGACAATTACAAAAGTTATGCCTATGCAGTCATTTATTTGATGGAAAATAGGATGAAATCTTTTGTTTGACAAGGATAAAGTCTATTATGTCGTTATGAAAATGGTGATGGAAAAATAGAATAGATCCTTGTATCTTATCCACGGTATTGATCTTCATTGATCCATTTTGTTATGTTTTACCGTGAAGGCTCCATTGTGTATCTTATGTTGAGTACCTTACAACTATGTCGATTAAAATTGGCCTTGTTGGTTGTTCCATGAGATGTTATATGTTGAGCATTCTTGAACTAAATTAATCATCTTGATTGGTTATTTAGTTATTTGCTCCGAAAGTCTTCTTTTGTCGAGCAAAATCTTTTGACAATTAAATTGATTGCTTCGGTGATTAGTTTGGTTGTGTATTCCAATTAGATTAATTATAGGTTCTCTTGTAAATAATCTAGTTGATTTTTTCATATATTCCACAAGTTCTTGTGTTGAGTATATGAACGGCTATACTAATCATGTTCTATTGGTTGATGTAGTCGTTTATTCCGTAAGGTTTTCCTTATGTTGAGTATTTGAACGATTAAGGTAGTCATCTCCGTGTGGTTATCTTAGTCGTAGCTCCGTGAGTTTTCTTATGTTGAGCACAATCAATTAAATTGATCACTTTTAAATTAATCATGAGTTTACTTGTGATTAATTTGATTGAGTTTTGGATATAGAAAATCATTTCCATGGTTTTTGGTGTCCAATTAAAAAAAATCCTTCTTTTCTTTCGAAATTAAGGTCGCTCTTGTTGTTCTTTCGGGAATGACATCAAATAGGGGAGGGTTCTTTTGAACTTGTGCTTAATGGTAATATCTTCCGGGGTGTGCGGCTGTGGAATTTTATAGGGGTTATCTTGTATCTTAAAACTCCTCGATGAATGCATTTAGCTTCGGCTTTATGATTGCATCTAAATTAAGTTGGTATGTATTTTTTCTGTTAGTCTATGAAATGTCTCTTGTGGAAATTTCATTATGATCCTGTTCTTTTACCTTTGCCAATTTTATTGACAAAAATGGGGAGTAACACAAACACCAGAAGTTTTGTTTACGAGGAAACCGCAAATGCAGAAAAACCCCGGGACCTAGTCCAGATTGAATACACACTGTATTAAGCCGCTACAGACACTAGCCTACTCCAAGCTAACTTCGGACTGGACTATAGTTGAACCCCAATAAGTCTCCCACTAATTCAAGGTACATTTGTACTCCTACGCCTCTGATCCCAGCAGGACACTGCGCACTTGATTCCCTTAGCTGATCTCACCCACAACTAAGAGTTGATGCAACCCAAAATCGCAGACTTGATAATAAACAAATCTGTCTGTCTCCCACAGAAAAACCCTAAGTTTTTGTTCCGTCTTAAGATATAAAATCAAGGTGAACAGGAACCAATTGATAATCTGGTCTTATATTCCCAAAGAACAACCTAGATTAATCAATCACCTCTCAACAATCCTTCTTGACTACACAAGCGGTTTGTCGAGGAATCACAAACAGTGAGACGAAGATGTTTGTGACTTCTTTATCTTGCCTATCAGAGAACTCTCACGATCTCAAGCCAATCAAATATTGTACTCGTGCGATAGAAGATGCAAGATCAGATCACACAACTACGATAAAAGTAGTATCAGTTTGGCTTCACAATCCTAATGAAGTCTTTAAGTCGTTAACCTGGTTTTAGAGAAGAAAACCAAAGGTTAAAGGAGAATCGACTCTAGCGAGCGCACTAGTATCACGTGTGGGTATTAATTTTGCACAATGCAAGATGTCTCCTTTATATAGCCTTCAAATCAGGGTTTTGCCTTAGTTACAAAGCAATCCATATTCACAGTTAGATGAAAACCTGATTTAGATTCAAGATAATATTTCTCAACCGTTATATCGAAAACTTAGCTTGTCACACACACTTGGGTAGACGTTTACTGGGTTTGTGAAAACCGTGCCCAAACGTGTACGTGTATGTTGGTTCAACATAGAAACCCCAAAGGTTAGCCATATGAGCATTTCATATTAACCTATTTCTTCTTCACCATAACTAGTTCAATTGACTCAAATGAACTAGTTAGAGAGTTGTTCAATTGCTATGAGATCTTATGTAACTACACAAGACATAATTGAAACAAAGATGATTCGATTCGATGAATCGGCTCATGAACTTTATAGCCACGGTTTGCATAAAGCATTCCTTAGTAATTTAACTTTCATGTTCATAGCACATCTTTAGATAATAACCACTTAAGCTCACAAACAAGTTCGCGGACTTAAGACAACCGACGGAGTTTTCCAAACTCAGCAGAAACTCTCAGCAAAGAGACTTATGCCAGTTCACGGACTAGGTTCGCGTACTAATCACGCAAACGAGTTTTTGGAAAATCCCAGCAGAAATTCTCGGTAAGAGAACTTCCGTCAGTTCGCGGACTGGGTTCGCGGACTTGGAAAAGCCAATTCCTCCGGTTTCTCTCAATCAACAAAGTTCGAAAACTTCGGATTAAGGAATACATGGTTATGTAATCTAAACTCTCATTCCAATCATTGAGACATTCTTAGAGGATGTTATATAGCCGTTATTCACAGACCGTTTCACGTCAGAGAAATTCTCAAAGTAATTGTTCATGACTTTCGTCACTAGGTGAAGATAAACTTGATCAGAGCGAAACGCTTTACCAACACACGATTTCGAGAAAAAGATAAGTAGTGAATACTCAGCTCGAGATGTCAAATGTGTATGATCCAGTCTATATAGGATACGACTTTTTGTCTCATAAGAAGTAGGAGATAGAATAGATAGACTTTTGAGTGATAGATAAGTTCAAGTCTCCACATACCTTTTTGTTGATGAAGTTCCACGGTTCTTTGAATAGATCTTCGTCGTTGTATGATGAATCGCCATGAAGTCGTTGAGCTCAACTACACTTTTCTATCCTAGTCCGAGACATAGCTATAATAAACTAGAAATCAAGACTCATAGTTTTGATCACTAACATTGACAAACATGCTTGATATAGCAACGCATGCGAGGTCGACCGAGCTATGCTCTAACAATCTCCCCCTTTGTCAATTTTAGTGACAAAACGATTAATACATATGGAATACCAAAAAGATAAACTTTAGTGGCTTCTATTTCATAGTCTAATCTTCAACGTTCCTTGAAATCTTCGTCCTTCCAAGTACTCCAATGATCCCAAAGGTTGTAAGTTTAGCACCACCGTTGTTGAAGATGCATAACTATAACAATGAGAGAAATCGAGATTCTCGATCATTATTATACAGTGTCATAGTATCATTATGTAACATCAAAGTTCAATTGCATCACGACTTTAACAACAATACTGTGGTGATATGTATCACTCCCCCTTAGTCAATACTCCATCTCGATCATGGAAACCACTCCCCCTTACACAATGATCCGAAAACCATATGTATTTGTAGTGTGAACTACATTTTTATATAATTGAAATGATACAGGTTGTGCGTTAAAGATCATCGATTGGAAATCCAACCTTTGGTTGTTTATTGATATTGATTGATCCTTGGACATTGGTCTTTGGTAACGTCCAAGTTATCTCTCTTTGATAAAGACTCGCAGATTTCCATTTGCTTGAGTAAAGCTCAAATCGAGAGATTGAGATATAAACTCTTTGATATATCTTTTTATTGATTGAATCTAACTGTCTAGTTGATTCTCATAAAAAGTATATTGGAGTTTGTCCATACAGATTGCTAAGAGAAATATTGGGTGGTGTTGTTAGACCCTCGCTTTTTCAATATTAGTGTTTACTTGAAAGCTAGTTGTTATTCCTATGGGGCACCCCTTTTAGGTATGATGTGCTCACCCATTCCCACTTTCAGTTTCAGAGACAGATCAAGATGTGCATGTGACGATGAAAGCTTCGAAGAATTAGCTATTTTAATTAGTTAGCTTCCGCTATGTTATTTTGTGTTTGTATTCTATTTGTAAATCAACTCATTATTGAATATGTAACATTTGAGAGAAGTTCTTGTATATATATTTCAGATGAGGATAGTTTTCGGGTTAAGTTTTGTAGCAGATTTCTTAATTGAATGTATAAGTAAATGATTTAGATTCTTAGTGCCTCTTTATTTAGTTAATCTCTTGGATTAGTCAGCTGCTAGCCTTGGGGGTGCTACAGTGTTGGTATCATAGCTCACTATTAGATCTTACATGGGAAAAGATAGAAATAGCCAGTGCCAGTTAGTGAAATATACTAGCTTTGAAGTGGGTTTGGGTTGTGAAATAAATCTTAATCACTAAAAGCTATCAATAGTTAAAAGATTATTTGATTGATTGATTTGTTTGTTTGGTTGTTTGTATATGTAATGAAGTAAAAATTGTAGGGTATACCAATAACTTTAGCTAATAAGGATTTTGAGAATAATTAATCTAAAAAGTATGAACAAGTAGACAATCTACTACTATAAAAATAGTGAGATCAATATTATGATAGATTTTGAAAGTCGCATAAAAACTTACTGAATACCTTGACTTATACATAGAATCAACAATTTATAATTACGTAAATGTTAATAATATTTTTGGGACTTAATAATATTTGTTAGAGTAGTTAGAATAATAGTTCAACTATCAATGATAATAATAAAATATTATAATAATAATTGTATGATAATAAAAGTAATAATAATTCTAATAATGTAATATTAGCATTTATCAATTAGTATCATATTGAACCTAACTAAAATATCATTGAAGATATATAGCAATAAAGAAATAAATGATTAAACAACTATATAAAAAAAATTACACTAACAATTAAGTTTGTAAATTAAACTAATTACGAATTTAGAGATATGCTTTGCGTCTAAACTAGATAATTAATATAATACTTATTAGGTGTTAGATTTAAGAAAACGAGGATATAATATATAAGATAAAAAGACTTGACTTGTTAGTAATCTTGTAGCGAAGTTATCTTTAGTTTAACAAATGATTCAATAAATCTTTAAAATGAAACAAATGGACATGAACTAATAATAATAAAATATTAAAATCAAACAACTATGAAGAATTGTTAGCAATTATTTACTCATATCAAGTCACATAATGCAATAAACAAATAAATACAACATTATATAGTAACATTTGGATAATAGTTATAACATTCAATTATTCTTAAATAGTACTTGAATTTAAAATTTATTCAGTTATAATAAATATAGTTTCATTTGGAATTAAAATTCGATTTCATTAAAATAAATAAATAATAATAATGATAAATAAAAATAAAATAAATAATTCAGATAACTAAATTTCTTAAAATGATGTGAACTGTTTATATATTTTACGAAGTAAATCTATCATAATTACACCAGTTACGATAAAAGTTTAAAGATTAATTAATCTTAATAAATTAATACTTAGTTAATCCAGCACTGGAGAATAGTGAGGTTGGTAATTCTGATATGTTTGGGTGATACTTGTTACGTAGTAGGCATTGTCAGGCGTCATGAACCTAGACAGGGCAACTGCATTCTTGTATCACTAGGCATATAAGGGAGACGTGCTTCTTAGTGGACCGATAGATCCCAAATTTTACTAAGAAACTTTGTCATAGAGTCTCTCCACTAGTAATTAGAACCATTATCTTTTTGGAATAGAAACTAGCCTATTGAACCTAGAGCCACAAATTTTAGTTGTAGGAAGCATATAGGTTTGTGCTTTGTTTAATGTTGTTTTGCGCTTAGACAAGAGATATGATTATTCTTAAGGTGGGGAGTTTTGAAGACTATAAGGGTGGTTCGATTTTCGAGGACGAAAATGAAACAAGGTGGGAAGAATGTAAGGACCCTCAAGCTCGTCAACGCTATTAGACCGGTCAAGAGACGATCAAGTGACAATTCAGCCATTAATGACTCGATTAGTTTAACACGAACATTAATTAATATAAATTAATCTAACAATGATTTAAATACTAAACTAGTACCATTGGATAGATTTCGAAAAGTTACGCAAAATAGACTACTTGAACGCGCCATTAGGACTCCGGAGGAAGAGGATACAAAGCTTGGAAGTTGGAGTAGAATTTAGTCAATATTTCGTTGACCTTTCCGTTGACCGACGACCCTTAAACTTTTGACCGGACCTCTAGTTGACTGTACCTTTAATTAAATATTGGCCAACCCTTAGTAGTTCCATAGGCATTGAATAATAAACCTAATCAAGGATTAGTTAATAATTAATTATGTTTATGTTAGGTTAATAAGTAATTAAGTTAATTAATTAACCGTAACTTAAAACCCGTTGGAAGTTTATCTTCTTTTAAACATAAGAAACAGTTGTAGGGAGAAGTAGGAGGTGTTGGTTGCGAGAGAAAAACAGAAAAGTACAGAGAGAGTATATAGTTTAGAACTATAGAGATGGATGGATGGTAGGGAGAGTGTTTGTAGAATCAAAGAGAGATCATTAGAGAGGAATTAATGATGATGAATAATTTGTAAGTTTATGGTTAAGAGTGGTACAGGGAGAAATAGTTATAGAATGAGAAGAGGTTCTTTGGCTGTTGGGAATCAGTGAGAGGCATGGTGGATATTTGAAAAGTTATGATATTGATTAGGAAGGATGTTAAAGCTCAAATCAACGGTGTTGATGAAATTAATTTATCAAAGATGGAGATTATAACAACTAGAGAAACTAAGCAAGGTAATAGATCTAATTGATCTTAGCATGTGTATAATGATTGGGTGTTTTCTCAAATGATAGAGTAGACTAGAGTCAAACAAATAGTAATTTCATGTTAATTATTTTTATGTGAAGTTTGTATGTCTCTGTCCTGTGTTCTCGCATGATTAATTGATTTAAGTTGATACTTAGATGTGGTTTATAGCATGAAATTATAGATTAGTCTCACACCTTTTTATAGAGTCTGAGTTTGCTCAATATGGATCAACATGGAATTAAATACGAATTTTGAAAGATCACCCATTGCAACTGAAAATTTGGACACAGCGATGAGTGAGCATGTTAGTGGACTTTTCTAGGTATGTTCGGATCGTAATTGGTTTCTAGTCATAACTCCAAAGTTGTACAGGAGACTCCCTTCTTTCTAAAGAGCTACCAGGTGTCTCATTTGGGTCGTAGATGATTAAATTATGAACCCGGAAGGTGAGTACTTGTGTTGTGTACAAGTTGTTTGGAATTTGAATATGCTTAGAAATGCCTCTCAACTGTTTGTGATATAGACTGAGTGAACTCGGTGAGTTAGTGAGGCGGATAAAATCAATGAGTTTCACCGATCCGGGTTATAAAGTGGGTCGACCCAGATAGTTTAACAGGCCGGTTCAGTGGGTCGGACCGGGTCAGGCCCAATAGGTTTGGGCTTAGGGCCAGAAACCTTATTTTTATGTTTTGGACCCTTTATGATCCGAATTAGCTTTTGGTTCCTTCTTCAGTGTTGTAGGGTTTTTCGAGGGATTTCCGATGATACCCAATTTCACCCCATTTAGATAAATATATATTAGTTTATGTCATAATTACATCTTACTAGGTTATAGAACCATTAGTAAACTAGAACCATTAGATATTTGTCTTAGCCTATATATAGAAACTTGTATGAGATTATGTTGTGAGACTTTTGGCTAATCTTTTAGAGTGTTTGTATGATTAACAGTTAATCTTTATTAACAACGATCGATTTAAAGGACGAACCTGTGGATTGAAGATCTCGAGGTAGGAGAGGCTTGTCATCAAAAGAGGTGAGAATCGATAACGAACTCTCTTGAATTCATTATTGTTTTGCAAATAAATCTTGGTGTTGTGAAATTCATGCATATCTTTGTGTGCTCTGTGTGGTATGAGATGTGTGCCGACACAATATCAGTATTCTATGGCTAGAGCGATACATCGCAATATTACACGGCTAGGGCGATACACCGCAATATTATTCTTTCTTTATATATTCAGTATTATATGGCTAGGGCGATACACCGCAGTATTACCTATTTGGAGTGGAATTGGCATCAATATTACTCTTCCCTTATGTGCGGCAACACACATCTCATACATGGATGTTTACTGTTATTTATGGATGTCTTTGAAGAAGTTTTTACTTTGTGTTTTACTGTCTTTCCGTGTATTAACGACTTTCGTTAAAACCTGCATTGTCTTCGAATCATATTAATGTTTACTTGAAAGCTAGTTGTTATTCCTACGGGGCACCCCTTTTAGGGATGATGTGCTTACCCATTCCCACTTTCAGTTTCAGAGACAGATCAAGATGTGCATGTGACGATGAAAGCTTCGAAGAATTATTTATTTTAATTAGTTAGCTTCTGCTATGTTATTTTGTGTTTGTATTCTATTTGTAAATCAAATCATTATTGAATATGTAACATTTGAGAGAAGTTCTTGTATATAAATTTCAGAGTGTGGATAGTTTTCGGGTTAAGTTTTGTAGCAGTTATCTTAATTGAATGTTAAGTAAATGATTTGGATTCTTAGTGCCTCTTTATTTAGTTAATATCTTGGATTAGTCAGCTGCTAGATTTGGGGGCGCTACATTAGGTTTCCCAGTTGCTAGAGTTCTCCCTTATATAGTTTTCAAATCAGGGTTTGATAGCTTTGAAACAAAGCAATCAATATTCACCGTTAGATGAACTCCTGATTAGATTCAAGCTAATATCTTTCGACTGTTAGATCGAACTTAGCTTGTTACACACAAATGAAATGTACCTTCATTTAGATATGGGTAACCGTACCTAAACGTGTACACCAAGTTGTCTCAACAATAGCTAACCGAAGTTAGCCATATGAACACTTTCATATCAACCTTATTCATCTTAATCACAACTAGTTCAAATGACTCAAATAAAACTAGTTATAGAGTTGTTCAATTGCTTATATTCTCATAAAATCGGTTTGATTCACTCGAATCAATTCATGAACATTATAACCACGGTTTGCAAAAGATTGCATTCTTTATTATATATACGAATGTATTAGTTCATAACATAACTGATCCTAGAACATAACCCACTCAAGTATGCAAACGGGTACGCATACCTAAGTAGCCGGACTTGGACTGTGTTCGCCAGTATGCAAACGGGTACGCATACTGTCGTACACTTCCAAACTTCAGTTGAAACCAGTACGTGTACGAGTACGCATACTAAAGTTCCTGAACTTCAACTGACTTCGCCAGTACGCATACAAGTACACATACTCTAGCTCCCGGAGTTCACATGACCAACCAGTACGTATACGGGTATGCATACTAGGTTCCCGGTCTTGGATTAACACATATGCAAGTACGCATAATATGCTTATAATCCAATCATGGTTAACTGTGCTAAACTCTCATTTCAATCATTGAAACATTCTTAGAAGATGGCAATAGTTGTCTCACACAAACTATTAGCTTCAAAGCAATTTTCAAGTGATCGAATGATCAATACGAAGCATTCCGAGTCTACATCAAATGATTGTCTCACAAAATCATGTAAGATGTTACCATGCGATTTTCACATGATCATCTTTTGACTTTCGTCAAGAATATAAGATGAACTTGGTTAAAACGAAAGCTTACCAACACATATTTCGAGAAATATGTAAGCGAGTTAAACTCAGCTCGAAATATTAAATGTGTATACAATGAAGTCTATATAGCTATACGACTTTTGTCTCAAATAGGAGATAGAGTAGAAATAGACTTCTGAGTGATATATGAGTTTCAGTCTCCACAATCCTTTTGTTGATGAAGTTCCACAAGCTCCCCTTAATAGTCCTTCGTCTTCAATTGATGAACACCGTGAAGTTTAAAGCTCAACTACACATTCTATCCTAGTCCGAGACATATCTATAAGTAGACTAGAAATCAAGACTTATAGTTTTGATCACTAAACTTGACAAACAAGCTTGAGATAGAAATGCTTGCGAGTTCAACCGAGCAGTGCTCTAACAAATGCTACTGTGTCAGCTTATTTGCTATACATTTTGGGCAACTGTATCTTCCCCGACAGTTCCGGAAGCTTAGTTGACGGCAAGTATCTTCAACTATTGCATCCCTTTGATCAGATGCATAAGTATTCTTGGGATACTGCGGTGGTTGCCTTCTTGAATACAGAGTTGACAAAGGCTTCAAGGACACTCACTAAGTAAGTGAACGGAAAATATATGTCTCTTCCAGGTAACTCTATTGTCTAAATCATTTATATTTGCAAAATGCTTGTAAGATGATATTCTTACTAACCTTCGTGTTTGCATAGGTCTGGGTATATGATCACTTTCGTACTTTGGTGAAATCCAACCCCCACATCAAAGTAAATACTAATCTTGAGACTAATAATCCAAGAGGACATAGATATAGTTTTAGTGATGCTCAGGAGAAGGATATGCCGCAACAGCTTATCAACATATGAATCGCCTTGGACAAATTGACTGCGGATGAGGTAATATTTGATATGTATCGAGATGCTATAATGAAGGTATAATCGTAAGGAGAGATGATGTTGCATTCTAATACAGTCCCTTGTTTTACCCCCATGGATTTTCAATGTATGATCCACATCGGGAAATGAGACAAGTGGGTTACGTCAGGAAGAACCCCATCCCGGTGATGATCCATTCTTTAAATTGGTAAGGGAGGGGTGCAGCACATCCTAAAAAAGTATTGACGTCCATTACACTCCATTACCAGAGACTTCTCATTGGAACAGAAGATGTGACCGTGAAATCGATACGACTCTTTTGGACGAGGTGATCGAAGGTCATGAAGATTATGAAAATTACATGTCGCGGTACTTGGGCTTTTCTCGTCCTACTGTGATTAGGGAAGAGACTGTTGAACAACCGGCTCGGAAGAGGAAGATGCCACCGAAAGACCCAACAACAAGTCTTAAGAACTTTGTAAGTATTTAGACTTGCTCTTATTGTTTTAAGATTACGTTATCGAATCAGTCTATTAATTGTTTGTTGTTTAATGGAAAATAGAAGGAGCATTTGAAGACCCTTGTGAAGATGATGTGTTGTAAGAGAGAAAGAGGAGAGCCTTTGTCGATTGAAGAGCAAACTAAGAACATTGACTATGCTAGCAATGTTTACATTGAAGATGTCGACAAGATTGTGAATTGGAAGAATGCCGACCCTAATAGCAGAAATGGTGCAGTTACCAGGGTCGACAAGGTAAGAAAATTAAGACCTTGCCGACTAAAGGTTAGTCGGCAATCTAGTGAACAAATACTTTGCCGACTATATGCAGAATAATATGACTTTCTCATGTGTTACAACATTCATAAAGTCGGCAGGGTAAGAAAATTAAGACCCTGCCGACTAAAGGTTAGTCGGCAATCTGATGAACATATACTTTGCCGACTAAATGCAATATAATATGGTCTTCTCTTGTGTTACAAAAATCATAAAGTCGTCATGGTAAGAAAATTACGACTCTGCCGACGAACACTTAGTCGACATTTTATTAAACAAATACATTGCCGACCATATACAACATAATATGACCTTTCCCGTGTTTGAAAATTGTTTTAGCCGGCATGGTAAGAAAATTGCGACCTTGCCGACAGTGTGTTCATCGGCATATTGGGGAAACAAAAACCAAGCCGGCGAGTTCAAAATTAATTTTTTTGCAAGTACAACTGCATTGATTGACTACCCTAAAGGCCACATTTTGGCACCATCCTATAAATACACTAGTTCTCTCTACAAAACAACACACACCTATTTGCATATACTCTCCAAAGATCATATCATCATCTACTCTTTCTAACTCTCCCAATATCTCATATCACCTATTTACATACAAGAAATGACATCATTTGATTCAAATGAAGATTTGGTAATCACCAAAGCATGGTACACCGAAACTTGAATAAAAAATCAGTCCTCCGTAAGGGATGCTGAAACTTTTTGGGCAAAGGCATACAACAAATATAGGCAAGAGTTTGGGAATACGAATCGAAGAAGTGTTCAACAAATCCATGATAGACACCTAGTCATCGAAAATGGATACTTGCTTATTTAGCTATTCAAACTCGGATTTTGAAGTTTACCCACTTTAACTTGTCCATTGAACAATTTGTAAGTATTTTTCTGGTTTATTTTACGTAATCCATATTGTTTGATCTTCCTATTAAATACCACTAACAAAGTAAGTTTGTGTCGTGTTTTTGTAGCACCAAGTCGTGAAAGCGCGCTACTTGGAGGAAAAGGGGGAAACATTCGCATTTGATGCAAGATATCACTTCACGGTGTCCAAAATTCCGTAGTATGCCCTGAGATGATGGTGGGTGAACCGGACTCGGATTCCTCCAACGAAGATTGATGGATTTAGAAGTTTTTGTGTAAGTTTTGTGGGTAGATCTCGATGTAAATCCTCACGAGACTATAACTCGTCCACTAGGATCGCCTAGGGGTTCAAAGACTTGATGCACGTGCTAAGTGCATCCGTTATATCCTACGACAAGGAGTTAGATTTAATGTTTCAATCAATGTAGTAACAAAAATTGCATGACTAAAGTGAATTACATATTTCTAGAATTTGTTTTCTGTTGGGTATAAGCAAAGTTCGGCAAGGTTGTAAGATTACAACAATGCCGACTATATTTTGGCCGGCAAGGTAAAAAATTAATTAAGTGTTGACTATACGTTGGCCGACAAGGTGAGAAATTAATTAAATTTCGATGATAGGATAGCTGGCAGGGTAAGAAATCAATAAGATGCCGACTAATGAAGCATTTAAAACAGTCTCATGTGTGTCAAAAATAATACAGTCGGCATTGTTATTTAGAAACAATCATGCCGGCCAAAGTTAGTCGGCATCGTCTTCATTCGTCAACCTTGGCGGCCAAGCACGCCGGTATCTTCTTCATTCATCGACCCTGCCGACTTTTTATACTTTCAGAACTGAAAGTGTCGAATTCTTCTTTAATTTTGAGTATGATTTCATACATCAGCTTTGCAATCCCCTTTTTAGAAGTGTTTGGGTAGTATGTTTTCATTTCCGTTGCAAATTTTTTTCTCAAAACGAATTTTTTCATCAAAAATCTCCCACAAGAGTTCAATCAAAAACAAATTTCATAACTTAAATTCATAAGTTTTAATCTACTCAATTAATCAATCTAAACTCAATTAGTTAACCTAATCAGATTTTTTAGTGTTAATTAAACAAAGATATATTAGCCATTTAGGAAATACATGGTTATGGGGTGTCCTGTTTTACTTCAAAATGACCCAGGTTTTATCTCATTAGGTATACCCCCATTTAATCTGGGTATACCCCAGTCTCGCTAGGATATTTATATACAATTACGAAGGAAATATGTATGGAAAATGTTTGATATTGTATATATAATTTGAGTCCAAATTAGAGAGCTGTGGTTAAAAGCTGAACAAAGCTCGAATTCTAGAGCTTTTGGCCCCACTTGAGAGAATATAGACCAATGATAATCTTGGGTTTTGAGATCTTTTCGGTGTTTTTTGCGGCACACGAAATGGGGTAGGTGAACAATACCTAAATTTAGATACATGTTTCTCCGGTTTCCAGATCTTAATTTTATTCTCTTCTATCCTTTTCGCGATTCTATTCGCCCTAATTATATTCTCCTTTTCAATCCCATAAACGAGAGTGGAGGCATATATCATAAAAGTAAAACCCTAATCCCCTTCGTTTTAACAACACAAAGAAACGTCTTCTTTTCTTCTCCCTTCTCCCTATTCTTCTTCTTTCGCTTTTGCAACAACATCCAAAGATTATTAACCTGTTTTTATATTTACCTTAGCTTCTTCTTTGTTTTCTTTTCAGGAACATGCTATGAAAAAAGAGGAGCAGATCAATGGGCGTGAAGTCCGTGAGGATGAAAAAGTGGTAAGCCAATTAATTCATTGTTCTGGGTTTTTCTGAAACACATCCCATAAAATTCGTGGAATAGAATCAACACTGATAAGTATTCTTAGGGTTGTATGATTTCGTGTTAATAACTTAGTATCTCTTTTTTGTTTCCCGTTTATATGATTTCATGGTTAAATATCCTAACCTATCATATCGTGACTGATGAGCAGGTACAAAGTACCATTTTACCAAAAATTGGTACCCTCAGCTTTAAAGACTTAAATTTTTCCTGAAGGTTGAATAACCTTTTTTGCAGCAAATATAAACAGTTAAACACCCTAATCCTATAAGTGAACCTGTTCGGAAACCTGGATTCCTTCTGATAAGTCATAGGATTAGATACTTAAAACTCAACTTCTACTAAACTTCATCTTCTTTTCTCTCTTTCCAGAACTAAATATCTATCTTCATGCCTAATACCATGAAGAAAGATGCTATCGTGGATGTCAGGAAGGGGTTGATTGGTATATTCGTTAGATCTTAGTACTCTCATTTATTCATTTTTGTCTCTCTCTTTGCAGAACTGTGTATGTTGATGCCTAATATCGTGGAGAAAGATACTTTTGATGTCCGAGCGAGATGCTGATTGTTAATTTTTGTGTACTTTTAGGACTGCAGGAAGGTGATGGTAGCCTGCCTCATTTGACTGGTGTATTGATGGTACTGCCTTTACATATTACTTGATATGCAATCATCAATTGTCTTGGATGCAATGAAATTGTTCTTTAGTTGGTAGGGTTTAGATCATGTGGATGTGGCTCTTAAGAAACTTTTGCACGAGGTAACTGGTGTTGTCCGTCATAATACAATCATGGTAATGTTTTTTTTTTTTTTTTTTTTTTTTTTTTTTTTTTTAATATTACAGTATATGTGTATATTGCATGGTTTGATTTATGGCAGGGGAATTGAAAATTTGTGGGCTAACAAAAGAACATTTCTACGAGCAAGCATTTGTTCGTCGTGCTAGGAAATCATAGAAGCAAGGTTTGTTGTACTTTGATGGTAACAGATTTTGATTTGATTTTGTAAAACATAGTTTCTGCAATGATGATTAAATGCGACTTTCACAATTATGAATCACCGTCTAAAGTATATTTTATGGTGTCACAGGTGTGAGTGTGACGAGACTGAGCATGACCTTCAACATAATCAAATACAATAGGTGTGATTAAAATGCAAGGTTAAGCATTTAATTTTCAAGATTTTAGTACTAACAAGCAGATGCACAATTTGATAAAAGGCCCATTTAAGAGTTGCCGAAGCTCAAGGATATATGAGTCGACGACAACATATTGGGCGTAGCTATTCTTGCCATCTTAGAAAAAAGTAGCACGACATGGGAGTATACACCACATAGCAATTAATTAAGTAGATATATGCACATAATGAAATATGGTCCTTAGATGACAATATGAACTTAATTCGACTTCATTGTTATTAATTAACAACTTAGATTCGATATTATTGCGAGGTCTTTAACCATTTAATAATATTTTATCATGAAAATGGAAATATACAAGAATCTTGAATTGTGTGGAACATTACCATCATGAAAATGGAAATATACAAGAAACTTGAATTGTGTGGAACATTACCATCATGAAAATGGAAATATACAAGAAACTTGAATTGTGTGGAACATTGCCTTTACTTGCAGCTTGCAGGGTTCTCCTCTAATCTGAGTATATACATGGTCTGCTTTCTATGTTCATTGTATTTTTCCTTAAATGAAAACATTGAAGCATTTGTCTACATACTTATATATTCTGATTTTTGGATTTTTGGTAATGCAGTTCTAGATTTTTAATTTATTTCACCGTGGTGTAACTTTGTAGGCGATGATTAATTTCTCTGAACCAAATGGTTAACGTGGTGAACAATAGTGAGAGACATAGTAAGTGCCAACCCGCCAACCCTTGAAAATGCTAATCTTTCATTTTCAGATTACAGATTGCTACTTGCAGTTGTAACATTTTTTTTCCCGTTTTGATTGAAAATAGTGATGGTGAAAGCGAAGGTGACAAGCGTGATGACGATGAATAAGGATCAAGAGGCGGAGATTGGACACCACAGTCCTCAAGAGAATAAAGAAACAAACGTCTTCTGATGATTACATGAACATGGTTGATGTTTCAAACGGTGCCTTCTTTTCTGTTGAAAAATGTGGCACAATCTGTCCCTTGGATTAAAGGGCTGAAACTAAAGTGGTTACATTGATGGTGATTTGTAGTTCATTTTTCAAATCTCAGTGATCCGGATATCATCATTTTGAATAATTCAGGTGATATAGATTATTATCAATTATCAAATTATTTTCTTTAGTCTCTTCTCTCGAACTTATTACCGTGTTCCTCCTGCTAAATTTACCATATTCTTTTTTAAATAGGTTGCATATTTAATGATGATAGAATAAAAACGGCAACCCTTTGTGTGATATGCTTAAGCCCGTGCAAAGCACGGGCGAGACACTAATATACATATTATAGATATAAAATTCGAAAATGAAATTTTGGTAATACTCCAATATTTTTACCGAAAATTTCCCGAAATAAAATTGTACTACGGACCAGTGTAGTCAATATCGGCCGTATCAGCCGATATATCGGGGATATTTCGGATATCGGCCCAGAACGATACGATAAGAAGGATATCGGGGATACGATATTCGCCCGATAATATCGGCCGTATCGGTCGAATATCGGCCGTTTCGGTCAAATATCGGCCGTATCGGTCGATACGAAATTTTCCTACATTTCCTGATATGAGACGGTATTGGTCGTTTTCTATAAAGTTTAAGGGTAATTTTCGCAAAGAAAGTCTTCCAGGTGGTAGTAGAGGTGCATGTAGCTCTCGAAGCAAGTCTACTAAAGTTACTCTTTTGTTTTTTTGATAAAATTGATGTTATCTATTATATCTTATCCGAAAATGTGTGGAGAAATGTTTAATATAAAATTATAATCTCTAAATATAGAACCGATATTTCAACGATAATATTCCCGGTATAAAATCGTACTAGTGTATCGGTCCCGGCCGAGATGAACCGATATCCGATATTAACTACATTGCTACGGACCCAAATCCGGAATCGAATACATTTGGATACCAAATTTAGTAACTCGGATCGAGAATCGGTTCGGTAGCAATTCCCACAAGTGGAAATAGCCAGGTTCCCACACGAAAATAATAATAAGATAATATGAACCACCTATAAATCCAAAATCTCCCCAATAAAGTCTTTTCCTTTTTCTTTACTCTCCCCCGTTAATATTTATAGCACGCAACCCCACTCCCGTTAAGATAGAACAAAAGAAAAAGGAAAATATCTCCTCTCCGTTTTTTTCTCTCCTTTCCTTCTCGAATCTCAACCTCAGCTTAGATCAGAACCAAAAAAGACCCGAACGAAACAGGTAAAAACAAGATCTCTCCTTCTCTTTCTGTCTCCTCGTTCCTCTCTCTCGACAGCTAGAATCACCGATTTTAGGTTTTCATCCCTTCGTTTTTCTTTTACGACTGTGTTTTTTCCGTTTTTTTTTTCCTTTCGATTTTGCTTGGGTTTTTGTCTCGTGATTTTTCTGAGATTTCCGTAGTAGGTTAATTGTTAAAATTTTTAATCTTTGTGGATTGTTTGCGTTTGTTGATGGAAACCTTAACTGGGTTATGATTTTTCATGTTTCTGTGCTTGTGGGTTTTGATTTGTGGATTGTAAAATTCTGAAGTGGTGGTGTGTTGTCGTTGTTGTTATTAGGTGTGAAATATGGCGGGAAAAGGAGGAAAAGGGCTTTTGGCGGGAAAGACTACTGCGGCTAACAAAGACAAGAAGAGACCAGTATCTAGGTCATCTCGAGCTGGACTGCAGGTAAAACCTTTTTTTTTTCTCTTCTTTTTTGGTCCTTATGGAACACAATTAGTTCTATGTTTTGTTGTCAAGAGTTTCTGGACTCTTTGGAGTCTTTATAATATGCAATGCTTGACAACTTCGCTGAGTTTGAAACTATAATCAGCTTGATCTCTTGGTACTGGGCTTTAAATTAGTATGTCATACACATTACCAGATAAACTAGCAATAAGTCTACATCAGTGAAGGAAATTATTTGAATAGTCTGTGAAATTGGAGATGTGAATGTCTTTTGACAAGTTGGAGTTTAAGAATATAAAGCTAATTTGTTGAATATTGTCTTACTTATACGTAGTTGTTTAACAAATTGAAGATGATTTAGAGGAATTTTGAATGATATTTGATATTTGTAGGGTTGAAAAACACATAATTTCTTAAGAACTGTTTGAATTGCATTATTGCATTGTTGTTGTTGGGTTATAGTTGAGAGATTTTGATCATGTACATGCAAGGGTTCAGGTTCCAAAGTTCATATCTCGATAACTAGTTATCTATACCCCGCTTTTTTCCAATTGAGCACCTTTGCATTTGTGTTGCATTGTAGTATTAGTGTACCTGGATTTACTAGTTCTCATTTTTGTATTTAATGAAGTTTCTTTATGAGGTCGCTGTTAGCTTATCCACTGTCCATGGCTTTTTAAGCAAATTTTTACCACTCCATTTTACCACTCCAGTATGAAACTACAGCGTATTTTGTTTATTAAGCTATAGTTACAAAGGAGCATCGTCTTTGTTAACTCTTGGTGATGGAAGTTCTGGCCTTAGCCTCCATTATCTCTAATTTATGACCCTTTAGACTAGGAAAGACCAAGAGATTTACTCCATAAAACAACTTTTATTTGTTTGCCTTATTTATTTCTCTTGTAGTTTAATTTTTCATTTTTGCGTAGCACATCTAATTGTTTTCGAAATGTCTCCTGAGAAGCATAACCTTTTAATTTCCGACTTGGTTAAACATAGATTTAAACTTTTTAGGTCTTTCTTTTGGAAGTCAACCTCTTTAAGGCTCAAGGACCCTGTTATTGGACAGTACGATGGTGATGCAGATTAGGAGAACTCCTTGTATATTACTTACCTGCTAGTTTAAGCTCACTTCGGATAATGAAATTTGACTTGCACTTCTTTCAAGGTACTGACTAGCTCTAAAAGCAAGCAACTGTCATATTATATATACTGCCAACATATCTTGCCACCAACAGTAGAAGAGCTGTCAAAGCACCACCTGATTGACACAGGTCTAGTAGCAATAGTTAGGTACTATCACCAATAACCATTACCCTCCTGAGCCTCCTCACTACTTCGGCTAGTCACTCTATCAAGGCCTCCATGATTGTTGCATCTGTTTCTGCTACCTTCTGGTCTATGTTCTTTCATAAGTTCTGGAATGCAGAATTCTCACGATATTTTTCGGCTTTGAAACCTATAATCCGCTCATTATGTTGGTGTTGAGCTTCAAGTTTGTACATTATCTACATTTCAGTTAAATATTATACATCTATAAGGTAAAACATCAATAATGTTAGTGCAGGATATTATCTAAATTGGATGTGAAAATGGATGTCAATTTGTCCTTTGGCATGTTGAACTTTAGAATAATTTCGATGTTAGAACAGCTCTGACATGCATAGCTGGACTTGTTTCTTTCCTACACGTAGTGGTTCAACGAATTTAAGATGATTTAGAGAGGAATGTTAGATGAAATTTGGCATGGGTCTGGTTAAAAATCTGTCGTTGCTGTTAAATATTCTTCTCCTTTTCTTGTTGTTGTCATTGGTGTGATATCTACAAAATTTTGGTCATCTTAATTTATCCTTCCAACAAACTATCCAACCCTGCTTTTGTTTTCAAATTTCCCACTTATGGTCGTGAATAATATGATATCTTTGTAGGTTTCTGTATAATATCTATACTAATATTGTTAGTTATCGTATTATATCTAATTAATCTTCTTCAGTTTATCCATGGCTTTAGGCTGTTTAAGCAATTATTTACCACCTCAGTATTTACGGCGTATCTTGTCTATTAATATAGAGTTCCTACAGTGTTAGTTTTTCTTTTATGGGGTGTGAAGAAGCATTTTCTTGGTAAACCTTTTGTGATGAAGTTATAACATTGCCTGTATAATTATTTAATAATTTGACCCTTTGATGAACTGTATAATACGTCTATGTATGGGTATGGTTTGATAGTTCAACAACTTTGAGACTTGATCTGGTAATTTGTATGGGTCAGTTCTGCTAACCATGTATATAAAATATAAGTTACTTCGTTTGGTTGATATTCAAGCCGACAAAACAGTTGATGTCAATTTGTACTTCTAGTCGTGCACTACAATCTGAAGCTTAGAATTGTTAGGCGTAATTGTTCAAGGCTTCCAGTTGCTTGATATTTAGTCTTTTGTGCAAATCGTGTATGTTGCAGCTTATAGACATTTGGGATTCGTGGCTAATCCTGTAGTGATGTCTGTTTGTTGTATGTGAAATGGAAATGTCAATATATAGCTTTTGTTTTGTTTTTGTATCTTTTGAAAATGTTTACAAGTCAACAGAGAAACGTTACTTGTGGGTCTTGTTTTATCTATGCTTTCAATCATTCTTTTTAAAAGAAATTAAGTGATCCACTTAAGTTAGTTGATAGGATCTGGAAACATTGTTGGGTCTATGGAAAGAGCACAAAAGATACTTAATATTACATCTTGTCAAATTCATTTTAATTGTTGCTTGGTAAAACTAGCTTCGGAGCTGTAAAACGAGTCACATCTGTTGCTTTATAATGTGCTTATTTATGTTCTTTTCACATCTTTGGAATCCTTGATATATTAAGTAGAGTTTTTTTGTTTAAATTTGATCTAGGTTTTTTTAGTGCCCCCTTTTTGATCTCTTTGCATCTGCAGTGCTGAATGTATATAGAACACGCTTCATGTTGTTTGTCTCTGACAAGTATTTAACTTTCATTGCCTTGAGTGTTGTGTTTCATTCAAACAGTAGGAAGTCTATTCTTTTTCAGCTCCATTCTACCTTTGATTCATTACCATATTTAAAACTTTATGGTTCCGAGTGCCTTAAAGTTAAGCTTCGAAGTTTCAGATATTGTTTCCTCGGCTATTATTATCATCTGGTATTCTGGTTAAAATTCTGTTTCTTTTATGTGAAGTGTTCGGATTCCAGTTGAGTGTTTGGGTTACTGCTGCATCTGGATGTTTCTCTTTTCTCTTGTTCAAAATACAACTTTAGAATTGGTGTCAAGCATTCTCTGTTTGTTTTACTATGTTCAGCATTGCTCTCTACCTCTCTCCAGCCTCAGTGCTTGTTTTTATTATTCTATCGCTGATATTTTACATTTACCTAATCCTTCTTACAATGAATTCCAGTTCCCCGTTGGACGTATTCATCGACACCTTAAAACTAGGATTGCTGCTAATGGGCGTGTGGGTGCAACAGCTGCAATTTACACTGCAGCTATCCTTGAATACTTGACTGCAGAAGTACTGGAGCTTGCTGGAAATGCTAGTAAAGATTTGAAGGTCAAACGTATAACCCCAAGACATCTTCAATTAGCTATTAGAGGAGATGAGGAGCTGGATACACTGATAAAGGGAACAATTGCTGGTGGTGGTGTTATCCCACATATCCACAAATCTCTCATTAACAAGTCCTCTAAGGAGTAAGAAGAAGTTGTTGTTGCCATCGCGGGGTTTCTCTCAAATTCTTTCCTTCTTCTTTCGGCTTCTGCACACCTTTTTGGGAGTGTTTAAATTAGTCTATGGAACCTTTAGCATAGTGGAGTCTGTTTCTGCTTTCACTCTTTCCTATTTGTGTAGTTGTGTTTGATCTTAAAAAAGTTGGTTGAGTAAGATTTAGTCCATCTTTATGTGTTACTACGTCTAAAGCTGGTGGATGGGTGTAATTTTCATTTGCTTAATCACTGTGGCACTTTAAGAGGGATTATCAGTACAAAGTATGATGGGAGTTCCCCATTGGCTGTTGTTGATATAGCTGTGGACTCTTTGGTTGCTTAGTACAAGTCATTTGGTTGCTTAGTTTAACGTTTTATAGATTAGGCCTTCGTTATCAGGATTTGTTGCAGTATAAAAATAGTGTCTTTTCCCATATTCTACTCTCGGTATCCGGTAAGCTGGAAAAAATGTTGAACTAGAAATGGTTCATGGACTTGATGTGTTACAAAAAATAGAGAAGCGGTAACTACTATATATTGAGTGGATTTGCTTTCACATGTGGCACTAGTGCTACAGTTTTTACCTTGTGCTCTGTATTTTCTTTGGCAAATACCTTGTGCTCTGTATTTTCTTTGGCCAAAACGTGCAAGATCTCTGGCCAGGTGAAGCAGCTCACCCTTCTTGGCCTGGGTCCTGCGTGAGTATGTATGTCTACTGGTTTAGGTAGAACTGTAAAAAAATAGGTAGAACTGTAAAAAAAATCATCAAGTCTTGAGATCAATTTATTTTTTATAAATTATTTATATTTAAAATTAAAACCATGAGGTGAATAACTTGTTGAACGGGAGGCTAGTCTGATGCTATCCCTAGTTTTCCAAAATATTCCTACCACGAAAAAGATAAGAAAAGGATCGATGGATCCAGTAATCCGAAATATTCCTACCAGTTTGTTTGAACAAATAAAAAAGAACAAAAATCAAAAATAAGAAAATCACAGTAATGCGATGGTACGTAACTGAAAGTAACAAAGTATGTCATGATATTCTGAAGTGCCGGCCATTTGGCGAATTAGTTGTAACAAAAAGAGGAGGTACACAATGTATGATGGAATCTTTGGAATTGAACTTGGTTTTTAACGTTACAATTACAAACAAACATCTAAACAAGAGAGGTAACTAGCTAGCTGGATTGACTTCTTACAAATAGTAGAGTATGAATCAAGCAGCTACCAACGTTGATACTAACTTGTTAAGGAGAGGAGAAAAAAAACTCAAGTAGGTTACAAAGGAAAGGAAAAGCACTGTTTGATACATAATCAACCATATCAGGGGGATATCCTATACACGTTCCAGTTACGCTCTACTTCTGGCTCACTGACTGCTGCATTTATTTCACAAACCTCTTTCTGAACAAATTTTCCTCTTTGTTATCTCTGTGTGCACCTTTGCTACTTAGCTTCCAAATTGCCATCATCGGGATTTACAGATAGAACGTCCAAGTAATCTTCTCTCACACTCCAGAGCTCTGATCATATAAAGTCATTATTTCTCCAGCCATACGCACAAAAATATTTAGCTCTTATATTTGGAAGCAACTATGCTGTCATCACAACACCATAAAGGATGCAGTCTAGTGTCGTCGAATAATAGGGTTGCTACCAAATTTACGCATAAATCAAAATGTTACTCTCCTCGTTCGGTAATTGTTCGGACAGTACTTACGACCAAGCCTACTGCTACTACCAGTACTACAAATATAATAGATCACGCAATTCCTACAACTACTGTTTACAAAGACAATTGGTTTGATCGACTTGCCATTAAACATATTTCTCAAAGCATCCAAGCTATTACAGGTACATACTTTTCATAGTCTAGATGTCCATCTGTATCTATATACATATGAGCATCGTTCTCTTTTCTGATGAATTCATATACATACTTTTTTTTTTCTTTTTTGAAGCATTCATATACATACTGGTATTACATGTGAACAGGAATAAAAAATGATAAGAGTGGTTACGAAAGTTTTGTAGAGGCGTCAGCTGCGGTGATTCAAATTTCCAAAGACACGAAGATGCAACAAGAACTGGTTATCCAATCTCTCAATAAAGCTTTCCCTAAACGCATCCTCTCCTTGGTATAGTCAACTTCTTGCAATTCACATTTAAAATCTCATGTTAGCTCTGAATGTATCAATGTCCTATAAAAGTTGTCGTTACTCATAAGTGACTGTTTTCCTATAAAAGTGGCCGTTACTTACAAAATTAATTTACTCTTGCTATTAATTTTCTTTATCTGTTTCATTGTTTACATGGAGGACACAGATTAAGGTACTGATACCAGAATCAAAGTTTAAGAGAGAATTTTTTGCTACTTTCACAACCTTATTTTTCGCTTGGCTCGTTGGTCCTTGCCAGGTATGTTCGAAGATATTAGCTATTAGCTAGAGCTCTTGAGTACTCTTTCCAATTTTTTGCAAGTACTACTATCATTGATACATTCATAACTACCTTTAGGTGAAGGAGTCTGAGATAGAAGGAAAGATGGAGAAGAATGTAGTTCACATCCCCAAATGCAGGTAAGCATTTTATATGCTTGCCACAGACTCACGGACACACATATTGCACATAGATCGTATATTACTTTTTTTTTTTTTGATCGGCCATTATTGTATATATTTATATGAAGAGATGATTTATGTTTTTCGGTTATTTTCATATTCTTGGGGTGAGCTAGGCTCTTGGAGGAGAGCAAATGTGTAGGGATGTGCGTAAACCTGTGTAAGATGCCATCGCAGAAGTTCATTAAGTATTCATTTGGAACTTCGATTTATATGAAACCCAGTAAGCACAGTTGGTTGATCTATCTCATTCATTTTCTGAAACATCATTTAATCTGTACGCCCATTAAGTAATTCTGTCAATATCATTTGACTTGACAGATTTTGATGATATGAGTTGCGAAATGTTCTACGGACAGGATCCTCCCGCAACAGAAGATGATCCAGCAACCAAACAACCATGCTATAAGATCCTATGTAAGCACTAAACCACTAAGTATATTTGCAATGTTAATAATTAACTGAGAATTGTTTTTGGTAATTTGAAATGCAATTATCAAAATAAATAGTATTAATGATGATGTTTTTCTTCTTTTATGATCGATTTCTTATGATGATGCTGTGATTTGCAGGCATAGCAAAGCAAAAGCAAACTCCTGTTTGTTCCACTTCGTAAGAAATCAACGGTGATGAAAACCCAGCTAGCTTTAGGACCAATTAAACAATCATATCACTCTACTATTAATTTACCTATCATATTTCTCTAAATTAAATAAGCACCGACGGACCTTGCTCATGTGACCTCGTGTATATGCTCTTGTCCGGTAATACTACTACTGCCTAAATGCTAATGCGCCACATGGAAAACTAAGTATATCGATGGAACCAGCAGCGAAGTGATTTCATGGTTTAACAGAGATCATTACCAAAGATTAGAGCGTTGCTTATGTTATGCGAGAACAAGTTTAACAAGATCCTGTAGGTATTAAGCAAATTTGGCAATGGCACAGTACCTGATACACCCTTAAATAGTTTTATATTCTAAACAAATTCAAATTATGCAACCATTTGTGGCATGGCAAACTGAAAGTGCTTTCGTTTTTGACTGGTACCATAGTGCCTTTTTTTTGTTTTTTTTTTTTTTTTTTTTTTTTTTTTTTTTTTTGTGTCTGCGTCCCATCCGGTCTGCGTCTTGTGTCTCCAAAGCTCCAAGGTCTAAAATGTTGGGATTTGGGAGGACTCGATACTCGCTCAGCAAATGCCCCCAAGTGTTAGGTGTTTGATATAATGGATCACATTCTTTTATCTTTTAGTGAAGAGTCTGGATGAGAAGCAGCAAATTATACCTGCATATGTAGTTGTGAGATGCGTAGACGTATGCGGACAAAGTGCCGGCCAAATTAAGAGAGAATGCCAGAATGGCATCTTAAGTCTGAAGTGATATTAACGATTCCTTAACTACAAACAAACAAAAAATTTAGTGCTAATTTGGTACCTTTTCCCACTTAATTATATATATTTTTTATTTGATCGATCCACTTAATTATAATTATGATTTTGAAGATTCTTGAGATGCCTTTTTGATTATTCCCTTCCCTAAAACTTCTTCTTCATCAACAATATATATACACACACACACCACTCCATATATACAACTTCAACTAAATTGTTCCACCTCACTTCCTCTCCCTCTCTTTCTTCCGCAGAAAAACAGTTCAGTACGTATACATGGAGGCACAAATGATATTACAGTCTCAAAGAGGCAGCGCTACTAATCTTCATTCCTTTACTAGTTTGCGTTCCATAACCAACCAAAAGACGTCTAGGCGCCAATGCTCTTCGATGAAAATAAAATCAGTACTGAAAAGACCAAGTGCTGCTACTAGTGCAAGTAGCATCAGTATAATACCAGACACCATTATTAGCAGCACATCATCGAGTAGTACTGTTTACACTGATAGCTGGTTTGATCGTATCGCCATTCACTACCTATCTCGATGTATCCAACTTATTACAGGTTCTTATCACTTTTGCATCTCTGTCTTTCATACAGTATTATTAACTCTAACTTGATGATCATCTCTCAGGATATTAATTCATGTGTTATTTCCATTATATATAGGGATGAAGAATGAGAAGACTGGTTATGAAGGTTTGGTAGAGGCAGCAGCAGCACTTCATCGAAGTTCCAATGGCAATATAGAGCATCAGCAAGGATTGGTTCTTCAAGCTCTCAATAAAGCCTTCCCTAAACCCATCCATTCTTTCGTGCGAAACTCTATACCACAATCGCAGTTTAAAAGAGAATTTTTCGCAAAGTTCACCACCTTATTTTGTGTTTGGCTTGTTGGACGCAGTGAGGTATATTTTGCAATATCACCCAGGAATCATCTTTTTATTATTTTTGAATACATAATTTAATGATACAGGAATATTGATACTAATGAGGTGATTTTCTATTTCATTTCGAAATGAAGATTAAGGAGTCTGAAGTGGAAGGAAGAAAAGAGAAGAATGTAGTTCACATCAAGAAATGCAGGTTTTTGGAAGAGAGCAAATGTGTAGGGATGTGCGTAAACTTATGTAAGATGCCATCGCAGAAGTTCATTAAGGACTCTTTAGGAATGCCAGTTAACATGGTTCCAAGTAAGCTATTTATTCTGATCCCAATTCTTTCTAATGAACTATACGAATTTGTTATTAGTTTAAGAATGTCGACGAGGAAAACCAAAACATGGAAACATGAGGGGCAACCGTCGTAAGCACGTAATCAGTAGGTGAACTAATTTAGGTCGTTTTAAGCATCTAATCAAACAAAAAAGAGTACAGTTTTAAAAATGAGGTCATAGGTCATAGGGCCATCATCGGAAAATAATCATTTTGGTTAAGGCACTAGTGAACAGCTTCAAATGCAAGTAGCTAGAGATTTCCTTGGGAGTATGATGATGTTATGCAAATTACAGGGTGGAGCTTAAAAACAGGGTGGAGTAATGTTTATAGCGTCATCAAATTCGTAATCATGGTCTGATTTTGTGACCGCTGGTTGTGCTTTAAAATGATGAAAGTCGAATTAGATGATGATATCACGTTGCACTGCTCTCATGCAGCCATTTAGAACATTTGGGGAGAGACCGAGATAAATTCATTCATTGGGTCCTATAAATCATTGTCGACTAACTATAGCACCTATTGGGCAAGTGAATGAGAAGCCAAGTTGCCTTAATAGCTAGCTAGCAAGCAAAAGAATGGTCAGGTCACAAGTTTTTACTCATTGCGTTCACCACCATGAGGACAACGTATCACATCATTGGCTCATTTCCATGTCTCTGAATCTTTGGACACGTTAATATTAAAGTGCACCAATTAAATTGAGGATGTTTAGTTACTCACTACCATATGCGCCCCCTTTTCCAGAGAGTGGGGTGCACAAAATAAAAAGTGTTTTCTTTCCCTTACTTGTGAATAGCGTGATTTAATAGTGTGATTAATCAATTTGATATCGCAACACTGCAGATTTTGAGGATATGAGCTGCGAAATGATCTTCGGACAAGAACCTCCGGCACAAGCAAATGATCCAGCATTTAAACAACCATGCTACAAGTTCTTATGCAAATCAAAGCAAAAGAACACTTCAGGATGTTCAACCTTGTAAACAGAAGTAGAAAACTCATATATAGATAATCAGACGATCGGTTTAAGCTTAGCGGCGACATTAATGTACATACGTACTGGTGCCACAGTTTCATTATGCCCCACAAACTACTTTTGAAATGTGTATATGTATGTAATGTGGTGGTGTCAATTCCATGAAGAAGAGCCTTCAAGTAAATTATATTCCCTCCCAATTAATCAACTTTTTTAATGATGTTTAATTATGTACTAAGCAAGTATATGAATTAAATCCAAGTTTCTGCACAAGGAGAAGGAGGTGGTTGTTGTCGAGGCAAAGAAAATGTCTCTGCTGATTCAATATTGACCGGGCCTTGAGTGAGGTCCTACAAGAATCTTTTCTTTCTTTGTCATCAGTTGAGTTCATCATACCTCTTTCAAGTTGAGTAGTCAATAATGAAGCTCAAGGAAAATGGTATTGGTTTCAGTTTGACCCAAAATAATAAATACTAGAAAGAAATGAAACCCCAAACACATTTAAAAATTTGAATCAGTATTTTATGAGTTTTGGTGGAAACAAAATCTGTCTCCCACCACCACTCTCCAAGCAAAAACTCAATTATCACCAAAGGAACGAAGTTCCAACAAAACTTTTTGGCAGAGAAATAGAGATTCTAATGCTGTCCATTCTGTTTCCTAATTGAGGTAACGAAGGGGTCCATCCATTTCTGTTTCAATACAAAACCACCAAACAACTTAAACGAGTACAAAACATCTCTTAAGTGGTGGGTCATTTTTGGCATTAATGGTGCACTTTTCTGGTCTACCCACTACTAATCTGTGGGAAAAGTTCTTTGGTTTTGAAAAGAAAGAATAAGGCTAGGGGGGGAGGCAAGGCAGTAGACGAGAAATTCTATAGCTTCCTGCTTAATAACTTATGGTGCTTGGGTGTGGGTGCGGGTGTGAAGTTGAACTCCTCTAGTGTTTAAGGACGCATCTCTGAAGTGTCGTCCAATCCATCTCTCAGAAAGAGTTTCTGTTCCCAGTGGTGCCAATACCTACTGCTCTACCTGATTAGTATGTACACTTTCAGAAAAACCTTCATAGAGTGATACCTTCAGGAATTATCAGGTTAAGACAAACTGTTCTAATATCAAAGACAAATTCTAAGAGAACATTTTGCTTCAAGAAATAAGTATGCTGCAGCAGGCATAAATTTAAGTGCGTTCAGAGCTCAATCAAATCCTAATATTTTTAAGGTTACAACACTTTGTGTCGAACTTAAAGTCTAACATCTTAATCTCTCAGTCACCGTCACACCCCACCTCCATTTATCTTGTTCTCTTTCTATTTCATTGTTCTGAACTCAAAATGGAGCAAATGTCATGCAGAATAACTTGGAAAGAAAGAGAGCCTAAGATTCAGGTATAATCAACACATGCAGAAGCAGTTTGTCAAGGTTTATACCACCTTAAGCGCCATTATATAGTATAAGCATTAAACTGTTTGTTCTGATATTTCAATATATAGTAGGGGCGCCCATATAGTACACCTAAAAGGGCCGCGTAGACAGAGAAATCATAAATATAACATATACGATAAAGTGTAGAAAATAGTGGTCCATCAAATGACATCAACTACATACCAATCGGCATCAGCAATCTAGACCATGAAAGACAGGATTTGTATCAAGTTGCTGGGCGAAATTCTCAAGAATTTCTATCACAAGTGCTCCAAAGTCATCATTCCCTAATTCATTGTCACTCTTGCCATTCTTGTCAACATCAGAAAATACCTGATCAAAAAGATGAACCACAGATTCATTGGCTTCTGTTGATGGAAGACCAATTTGCGACCCGTTTTCCTCGAGGAATTTCCTTGTTTTCTCCATACACCTTTTTTTATCTTTGCCAACATCTATATCTTGGGATATTTTCTCTATCAAATTGTTCAACTGCTTCTCATCAACAAAAAACTGCATGGCTATTCAACACATCATCAGTATGTATAAAAGAGGGCAATGATAAAAAAAGAAACACTGATGCTACTCTATTGGAGTTTACCAATGAGTAATACCAGCAATTCTGTAAAACTTCAACAAAGAGAAAACAGATAGGTAGGGAGAGGTGTAATAGTATTGACCTTTCGTAGCTTAGAACCATTGATAATCTTGACATTTTGGATAATCACGATAGGTTTTTCAGCCAATGCATCAGCTAGGTCTTGTAGAACAAGCTGAAGTAGCTCTGCAAATTGTGCCTGACCTAACTCTTCATCCCCCTCAGCCCCGTGTTTCTTTAAGATGTCATTTATATGAGTGAATTCTGTTCAAAAATCACTTAGGATGATAAAGATATTGCAAAATTAACATGATAATTGGAATTCCACATTAGCAAAGCATATTGACCGTCATACTCAACATCATTTCGATTGCATTGCAAACACATTAAAAGTTCAAACTCATGTGGTTTCAACAATGTTATAGTGCTAAGTAATCCAATATAATACACATTATGATACTGATCCTGGAAGATCTGATTAGTGGATCCTAAGGCCAGCTTGCAACAAGTATTTATAGATTCTATCATAAGCGCAAAATTGTGCACCCCTCTGAAAGAAAAGAAAAGAAGCATACCCAGAGTTAGCACTACAGGAAAATAGTTACTAATCTATTCCTGAAACTAATGTTTCGCTTTTACTGGGAAAAAAATGGGTTGATATAAAAATACAGGGGGAATAGAACACAAAAGCTCCAAACGGATCACATACCACCAGCGACACAATCTAAAGGATTTTACATATTTAGAGAGACATCAGGCAAATTAGATTAAAGGATCTACAATGGCTTTACTCCATAATGCAAATCCAACAGCATACCCACTAATTAAATCCAAAACAGTTCTTCTTCAAACAAAAATGGCTATGTTCTATCTAACTTGTCCAGGAAACAACACAAGGTAAAAACATGCAAAACTAACTTGTCGAAGTGAACAGTGAATGCAAATCAGTGAGTTTAAGACAAAAAAGTAGGTCATGCATCAGAATCCTCATGTATATGCTGCTTATTTCTTACAAAATGGACCTCATGCCTTTTATCCTTGGCAAGGGTTACAGGCTAACCCTCCATGAATCAAATAATCAGTCGAACTGGATGACAATAGCCATTATATCAAAATAAAGTAGGGAAATCACAAAAAGAGTTCTTCTCCTCAACTCTTGTCTTTTGGACTAAGGGGTGGTCAGTGACGTTTGAGTCGCCCCAATTGGTTATTATTTAAGAGGTTAAATAAATCCGAATTGCATATCACAGTATCATGCTCTGGTGCGTGTAATGGCAAACTAGCACAAACTGAAGTGAACACTGAATGCAAATCAGTGAGAATTTTGATAAAATTTGTGCATATCATGGTATCATGCTCTTAAACTGACACTCGGAATCATAAATCTAGGCACCATAGAATTCCTTCATTTACTTTGACACTACTCATTCCTCATATGCAGACTCAGTTTCTATTCATTCCTAACCAGTTTCATCGAATACCAGATTCTTCTCATTTGTATTATGAATCCAAGCTAAACAGTTCAAGACAAAACTACACCTAAAAGCTAGTGTAATTAAAAATGAAATTATTCTGCAAAAAAGACAACAAAGGAGTATAAACTCAAAGTTTAAGGAAACGCAAACCTGAGAAAGGAGGAACCCCCATTTCAACACCCATATGAAGTAAAGCATTTCTTGTCTCACTCTTAGTAATCTTTCCTGTATCCTCAACATCTAAATCTGTAAACAAATTCTCTGCTAACATTGCAAAATCATCTTCATCTTCCAAGAATATACAAAGAGACTTCCCATCCAAAACCGATACAATCACTGGATCATCTAAATCCCAAAAAAAAAAAACCCTAAATCAGTAACTTCCAAAATGAAAAACAAAGAAAAAAATCAATCTTAAAAGAAAAAATGAAATCAAAATCAATAAAACCATACCTTTCAATTCATCAGCAATAGCAAGAATGTATTCACAAAGTTTAGACTCAGCTTGTTGTTTATCAAGTTGAGCAACAGAATCAAGATTGATACGTTTAACCGCATTTGATTTGATGTATTCAGGTAATGAAAAATTATAAAATGATGAAGAAATTTGATCATCAGCGATCTTAACAAGCTCAGCTCCTGAAATAATGGCGTCTGTTGTATTTGGTAAAACTGGATTGATGCTTCTTAATTGAGTTCCATCAAGAATTGTTAAACCTCCACCTGACATTTCAATGGTTTGATTTCAGAGAATGGTACTGTCTGTGAAGAAAATGAAAGAAATCACATGAAGATGGAAAGCAGTCTGGTTTTTGTGGGGTTTGGACGTAGTAAATGTTGTTTTTATTTCTTTGGTGTTGTTTTTTTATGATCTGATAAATGGTAATAGTAACTGTTTATTTAATTGAAAATGGACCTGCTTGTCGAGAATCAAAGTGGGTCACGCTTTGAGAATATCTGGAGATATGCCCTATTTGCAATGGCAAACCAATAATGCTAAGCTAAAGACTGTCGTAAACTTCATCAGAAAGTTATGCGATCGTTTTTGAAAGCTTGGATTACAATAAGATTCTCGAAACTTTTTTTCACATCTAGTAACGTACCATCTAGCCTCTGTGCTCCACTATTAAGAAAACATGTGCATGTGGGCATCCGACATTGACATACAAGGATTATAGTAAGCTGAGCTTCTAACACGCGGTTTGGATAATGATGATATTATATGCGGGATAGAGGTAGACCTAACTTTAAGTAAAAATATATAAATGGAGTGTTGTCAAATGAATGCAAGTTTAAGAAGAGTTCCTGTATAAAGTTCAACCGTGCTGGACAATTCAAAATTGCGTTCATAAGAATCAAGACCATTTCTTCCTTGAACGGATGTACGCAAGCATTTGACCACACGAAATTGTTAGGAAGTTTGGAATTTGGATCGCCCAATCTTGATTCTACAAAAAGATACGAGTAGATACATAAAAAATAAAATCCATCAACAAACATCTTACAAGTTACAATAACATTAGGTCAAAGAAAAGAATTGTAGTAAAGGAAAACCCAACTCAAAAAGAAAAGGACCTACCAAACATCTACAACGGAGCAATGCCAAACCGATAAAAACCATAATGTGAGAAGGATCTAAAACGAAAAGCAGTAAGAAATGTGCAAACTTAGGGTCGAAGGATTTCCATTTCCATTTCTTTTAGTGCAAACCTCGTATTGTGTTTTCTTTTTTTTTTTTAGTACAAAACAAAGCTAGGCTAAGTTTGCCTGTGTTAGTGGTGGTCAGGATTTGTCCAGAAAAAGATAAATCAAGGATTGTGGTTCTCCAGACCACCCCTACAACTCGCACGCATGACATTAATTCCAATATTATGAATAAAAAATGAATCCTAATTGCATATCACAGTATCATGCTCTTAAACTGACACTAGGAATCATAAAACTAGGCAACATAGAATCTCTTAATTTACTTTGAATCTACTCACTCCTCGTATGTAGACTCAGTTTCTATTCATTCCTAACTAGTTTCAGCAAATACCAGTGTTCCACCTTGGTTGGAATTCATAGAAAAGATAAATCAACGGTGGTGGTTTGTTCAACTTAAATATCATTATTGCTTTACTAATTAGTGTTTCACTAATTGCACATAATAAATAATCTATTCATTATAAAGTGTTCATTAATTAGTGTTTCACTAATTTCTCATAATAAATGACTAATCATTTTTTAATTATAAATATTTTCTTAATTAATTATAATATTTATTTTTCTTAATAAATAATTTTGATAAATAATATTAATAGTCATTTTTGGCGACAATGAGTAGTAGAAGAGGTGGAGGCCGAAAGATTAGTGGTGGTTAAGGGCGGAGCGAAGCACAATTATATTTATTTTTGTTCTTTTATCGTGAAATGGGATACAAAGTCCATTTTTCACATGTATCCAACTTTCCAAGAATTTTTTCTCCCTCTTTCCTCAAAATCCTGGCTCCGCCCTAATTTGTGGCGGAAGAAGTAGTGACGGTGGGTGCTGGTGAGTAGTGATGGACAATATTAATTTTATGTTGTCGTTACAACATCGATAACATCGTAGTGTAGAAGATGTGGTTGGTTGTTTTTAACACTTTCGATAAATGAAGGTACCATATATTTCAGGGATGATATCATACAAGACTATATTTTCATGATCTTAGTTGGATCACCCAAATGGTACCCCTGTTATCTTTGGTATTATATCATATAAATCATGATTATTTAATGTTAAAATAAAATTGGTTTCAATACAAAAAAGAATATATACACGGAAAAAAAATAATGAAACTAATCAATTGTCGACATTTTGTTCAATCCAAACCTCATACATTTTGTCCAACAACCTACATGGGGTGGGCGGCAGTGATGGAGTCAAAAATTGACATTGAGGATGGCTACCTTTTTTTTTTAAAAGAAACATGTAAACTTTGGTGGACTAAACCATAAATATATATGGACAAAGTACTATTTATAAAATAAACTAAAAAAATTATGCAATTATTAAAAATTTAAGGGGTTAGATCCAGGTTAGTCAACCCTTGGCTCTGCCATTAGGTGGTGGTGGATAAAAAAATGGATTCATATGGTTTTATGGTGGTGACGGGTATTGGTGAACAAAAACATATTATGCTAATTTCGTAACGCCAATATGTAACGTTATATTATAAAGTATAACACGTGGTTGATCATTCTAATGCTAAAATAAACTTGATAAAACACATGTCCATTTTAAAAAATTGGTGCAATCAATTGCCATGTTATGTAATAACTAAACGAACGACACGAATCAAGATCAGAACATATGAAATTATTTATTATCGATTTGTCTATGTAAAGAGTGGTCAGGATTTGTCCTTGGCAAAGATAAATTTACCGCTGGGGTTTGTTCAACTTAACCATTTTTAAATATTTTATTAATTAGTGTCGCATTGATTGTTCATAATGATTAATTAAATTTCTATTATAAATGTCCCTTTAATAATCTAACATAAATACATAATTTTATTAATAAATAATTTTAGTAAAAACTATATTAGTTCTAACGGTGGCGGGTGTTTGTGAATGGTGGAGGCGGTAACATTACTATTGGTGGAAGAAATAGTGGCGGCGGATGGTTTTTAGGGTGGTGGGTGTTGGTAATAGTATTGGATAATAATAGTTTTTGCTTTTTAGTGAGTTTTATTGACCGAGTAAAAAAAAAATCTTCACAAAACATACAACATTGTATTGTGAAAGATGTAATTGGTTGTTTTTAGCACGATTGATAAGGTCAAAAACCAAATATTTCGAGGATGATATCAGAACGTATAAGACAATATGATCATGACTGTTGGATCACCGAAACAGTATCCGTATTATATAATGGCAATTGGTGTACCGCGTAAGAGAACATTATCTCTCTCTCAAGTACTATTACGTTCTTTTTCCTGAAAGACCATAATATCGAGTTGTTTCGCGACAACTACATACAAAGACAACAACGTACTTTCACTCAATTCCCGATATAAAACCTTATTGATCGGGAAAATGTATTTACAATCTAAAATATTTGTTTGAAAATTATGTTTGTTCATCAAAATCATCATAAGAAACTCTAAATCATAAATCTAAATTTTGCCTCCGATGTTTATAGAATATTTTTTATATTTTACATTCTCAAATCATGTGACCTCTTGATTACAAATCAAAAATATCATATTACGGATCAATATGTATAGGTTTCATTCACTGGGTTAGAAGGTACAATAGATACACATGGGTAGATCACACAAAGCAGAACATGACTGAGAATAGTTAAATAATTTGGTCAAGAAATAAGGTCAAAAATTTAAGATTAACTTACTATAGGACTAATTAGATCGGCTTCGATATGAGCCGATTAAAATATGGATTAATAATAATTTCCACGTAAGACAATTGCAAAACATAGTTTGGCTAACTCTGCCTATGTAAAGAGTGGTCAAGATTTGTCCTTCCTCAATTGCTATGTTATGTGAGAAGAAGGTGATATCTAAGATTGAGGTACAATTCAAATATATTAGATTCATACCATCTACAACTGGACGCCTTGAAAAAAACCGACGTGTTGTTATTATTATTACAGTTAAGGGATACATTGACCACACTTGCGCAAATAGCTCACTTCGCAAATGATTGGTGTTGCATGTACTGTCAAATTAATTAAGAAAATAAATATAATTTCCTTAGTTACAACACATTTCTCATATTCTATTACAATTTTAAAACCCTTATCATCTAAAACACCACAAGAAACAAGATTTTTGCAGATGTCCGGAACATGAAGAGCTTCATTTAAAGTGAGAGTCTTGCCAGAAGTGAGCTTGAGCCCAACTTTGCTTTTTCCTACCCGAAGCTGCAGATGAGTTTCCCATATAGAGTTTCTCGGCTTCCCCTACCTTATTATGAGAGGTGAACATATCTATGTTTCCACATACACGTTTGGTAGCACCAGAGTCTACCCACCAGTCTCTCATATTTGTTACCAAATTTACTTCATACACCGTGCCAGAAAATTCATCTTTGTTGTTTTCAACCAAATTAACATTATTTTTGTTTTTAAGGTCCTTACGGTTTCTACAGTAAACCTCCATATGTCCAGGATTTCCGCAAGCATAGAAATCACCCTTAAGGCCAGAAGCAGTGTCCGGAGTATTTTGGATATAGTAACTTAGACGCGATGTAAAACTTATGTTCTTCTTTTTTTTATAGTTTTTCCACAATCTATTTATTTAAGAAAAATGAACATTACAAATACATAACATCAACAACAATTGGACAGATTGCGTTTGACAATAATGGCTACTGATGGTCCGGAAACGACAAAAGAAAGGAATTGTTGTAGAAGAATTGTTGGGATATACAACGGATTACTTGATACGAATGAAAGAGGTATAATTATTTCGATTCTGAAATCACATAAAGTTCACAGTAGAAGATGACATCAAGTTTAAAGTTAGTAACAAACATAATATGGCTAACTAAAATGTTAAAAACAAATAGGATATATAAACTTAGAAATCCGTGGGACTTGAAGAGGCCAATTTTGAAAACTACAATCTTAGAAAGCAACGATCCACAATGCCATAATTTTTTTTTATAAATATTCAACGTAGAAGATGTCAACTTTTGGTAAAGGATCTATTGACAACCTATTAATTTGAAATAGGATCAGGGAGTACAATATGTGTTCAAGGTTCTTTATGAGGTAATGTGTCGCCAGATTGTATTCCAAGTGAAGGTAGGAACATATAGAAGTGACAAAATGTCCAAGACTTTTGAAGTTACCAAAGCCTTCGTTAAGACGAACTGCTGGGCACAGTACTTTGTTGAAGATTTAATGGCAGAGGTTTGCATATATACAATCCCTTCGAAAAGGTGATGGGTACACATTTTAAACATTGTCATCTAATGGATGTTGAAAAATTACAGGAAAATCATGTCACATTGGAGAGTTTGTATCATCCGTTCGATGCAAAAAATACTATTCTTTGCCTATTTGGAAGATCGACAACATGACCATGATAGATGAGTCAGCTGGAGCGAAATAGGAGCATGGGGAGACTTTTATGGACGATATTAATTTGTTGATTTCACTGAGATGAGCGCTGCTGACGACATATTTCCAAAAAATATTTAAACTTCTATGTTCATGTAGAGCATTATCTCATTATAAGCAATAAACCTAAATAAAAAAGTGTGTGGAAGTTAAGATTATATTTCTTTCGTTTGAGCAAATCTCCGGCGGTAAAATATTAAAGGAAAAAACAAGAAAAAAAGAGAGGAAAATCTCAACTATTTTTATGACAAACCCATATTAAATCATAAGGAGTTGATAAGTATTCGGGACACAAATTATACAATATATTAAAAATGAACCAACATATGGCCCGTACCGTTACGACACGGATTAAAGGCTAGTTTTTTAATAAAGCAAAAAGAAACAGAAATGACCAGATGAGGCTTGAGCTCCTATGACCGGATGAGGCTTGAGATCCTAGCAGGAGAGAAATAAAAACTGAAGGAAAAAACAAAGAACATGTACAAAACTATCTGAATTATTAGGGAAATTCCTATGGTAATCAACAAATCCAAAACTTTGCAAAACTATGTGAATGGGCGATTGTACTTTTCCACTATGGTAAAATGAGTGAGTGGTATAAGAAGAAGTGTGCCATAGGATCAGGAATTCCCGACGTGGATTGGGTCATGGGCGGTTGGTGAAGAAACGCTTGTGTTGGAGGACAAATTGCGAATGTTGGATGGCCAACCGCGGGCAGCTGGGCATGATTCGCTAATGGGTAATAATAACCCAACAACTGCTGAAAAGGAGAGAGTACAAAGTATACCACCAAATTTTCGTGCGAAAATTTATATGGACAAAGCCTAATAGAATTGAAAGTATACGAACTTAATGATCCTGATACAAGTACAGGAGAGGGTACCAACTATAGGGCATGATTCTGTAATGGGTAAAAATCCAACAACTCTACTTCCAACGGCTGCTGAAAAGGAGAGGGTACCAAGTATACCACCAACTTTTCGTTCGAAAATTTGTATGGACAAAACCTAAGACAATTGCAAGTCTAGAAGTGGATTCCATGAACCTGATTGTTTAGAAGAGTTTGGACGTGCGATCTCAAAGTCAGAAAGTCTCCAAATAATTGACTCTGAATTCTGCCAAGTATGAAACTTGTTATCTATCTTTCAAGATATGAATTCTACAAGAACGAGTTTCGTAATCGATCACAATTAATATGGACTTATCTACTAGAATTGATTACGTACTACTTATGTTATTCCCATATAAAGATAAAACAATATAATGCGGGAAATGAAAACACATAAGACACCAGAAGTTTTGTTAACGAGGAAAACTGTACCTGAAGAAAAACTTCGGGACCTCGTCCATATTTGAACGCCGAATTGTATTAAGCCGCAACATAAACTAGCCTACTATCAGACTTCTGACTGTAATGTAGTTGAGACCGAATCCACACTCCAAGCAATTCAGCTGCAGTCGTGATCCTTACGTCTCTTGAACCTCGCAAGGCTCTACGCAATTGTTTTTCTTAGCTGACGTCCTTTACAACCTAAGAGTTTATTCAGCCTGAGTGAAGACATTTGATACCAATCTTCCTCTAACAGATAAGCCTAATTGATTTCCATTTAGATTGAATAGATCAAGGCTTGGAAATCTATTTGTAACAGACAAAGCTAACAAACATCACAAATCCGGAACACTTTCACTTAGTTATATGAGAAGACTGGATTATTAATCACCTCTCAAGAACATCCTTAAAACTAATCACTTAGGAAAAAAAATTCATATATCTATCTTGAGGAATCACAAAGTCTGAGACGAAAAGAACTTTATGATTTCTATCTATCTCATTCCTGAAACAGATTACTAAAACCTCGATAACATAATGAACAAGATCAGGATACACGAACTATCAAGGTAAAGATAATCAGACCTGGCTTCATGAATTCCTAAGTGAAGTATTTAAGTCGTAAACCTAATTACGTTTCTCATAGAAAACCTAGGTTTATAGAGAACGAATCTAGCAAATAACTATGACACGGAAGCGTCAACGATTGAATTTTTACTGCTTGTTTTAGTCTCTCTATTTATAGATTTTCAAGACTGAGGGTAGCTTAGAATTCGATCTAATATAACTTGAGATTCAAGCAAACACTTTCTTTGTTTGTATGGAACTATTGTAAGGAGTCCATGTAAGCATATGAGAAATATGTCTTGAAATCACATAAAAGAATATACACTATGATCCGGGTACCGGAACCGTGTATAATGTTAGTTATTGGAAAATATGCCTTTCGAACTTAATCTAATATTGAAATATCACAGGTTGTACGTATCTAAGCATAGATAATATTAAATCAGATATAAAGAACCTACAAGACTCGTTCTAGTTGAATTCATATCTTGAAACATAGATTACAAGATTTGTTCTTATTAGTATTTGGTTCGTGAATAGTTCAGGTATATACTAGGTTTACCTTGTTAAAACAATCTTAAATACAGTTTTGTAACTGAAGGTATAGATTGTACACCGATTGTCCATATAGGTTCCTGAACGAAAAAATTGGTGGTGTACTAGTTACCCTCTCCTTTTCAAAGGTTATGATTAGATGAATATCTAAGAACATAGTTTGCATATCATTTTGCAAATAGAGTTCTCATAAGTTGTGTTCTCGTCTCATGCATAGGAGTCAGATAGGCAGGGATAAACCTATTAGGAGAATAATATGATTTGATACCACATCAAGTCATTACATTTTGAACTCATATAATGTGGTTCCACCAAGTCAAATGACCTTAACTCAATTAATGGTGTTCACAAATACAATGAGAAGACGAGATCCATAGGATTGGATCAAGGATCGACAAACATATTTCGTTCTATAGTATTTTAGGAATATATGAGTATGGGATAAAAATCCTTTCATCATGTGTTAAGATATAACCCGAATTAAAACTTGAGGAACCTCGTTTTCATAAGCATACGTAGTTATGACATTTATGCACTCCTCACATCTCTCAATTTAGATTTTGAGGATGCACCTGTCAATACACTAAGTAGTGACAGGGTGAGTTTGTGGCTCACCATATGTATCCAAAATAGATACTCCGAGTTTTTTTTCTTATGACGGCGATGATTCTTACCTTTTGCTTATTTTGCTTCATTTCCTTCAATGCACCTATTAGAAGAAGTATTGATTGTCACATCTTCTTACGAGGAGGGTGACAACACTCTCCCGGCCCTTTCAAGTTCACAAGTACACTTTTTAGAAAATGATTTTCTCAAGTATGACAGTCGTGGACATCTTGAAATCTATATTAGTGGGTGAGAGTCGTCAGGATTTCGAGCCTAGAACATGGATTTTCCAGGTTAAATCTTATTACCAGTAAGAAATCTGATATTGGAGATGTTCTTCTTATGCCAGGACATTGTAGCAAAACATTTGCTTGACGTATGAATTCGATGAGAGTAATCCTGAATATTCATATCATAAGTGTTTTGGCTGATTGTGCAATCAGGATCAATAATTGGATATGTTGACAATCTATTTACCTCTTTGATTGCAAAGGAAAGCATGTTTTGGAGATTAATAATTTTCTTCCTCCTATGATAATATTTCATTGCAAGATGACCCTTTTTACCAAAATGAGAACAAGACTGCAGAGTACTAGAAGGAGTACTTCATACATGACCTCCATTGGAAGTTATCTTAGATGTTATCTTTTGATGTGTATTTAGACATCATTTAACAATAGGTATATGCGTGACCTTTTCAACACTAGATAAGGTCTTTAAGGAAGTATCAGAGAAAATATTAAATATTAGGGAAAGTTTGCAATTTAACGCAGTATTTTCCTTTCTCAAGGATTTACACTGCTCCTAAGTTAAGAGGATATCATACTTAGTCTTTTCTTTCAACAATCAAAAGTTATCCATTTCAGACGAATGAGTTTCAACCACACATTTTTATCGTGCACAATATTTTTCTGACAGTGTCCTCAAGAATACTAACGTTTTCTCTACTTATGTTTAATTCTTGAATAAGTTTATTGATATTGTGAGAGAAAGATTCAACAACTTCACAAAGATTACGTTCTTTGTTAGGAGATTAATTGAGTTCATTAGCATACTGAGCATACTTCTCTTGAAGGTCTTTTATTACAGAAACTTGATGTTCATTGATCTTAGATGAGTCATTGCAACTCCTGGTAAGACCTCTTCAGATTCTGCTTTTGAATCTTTTGGAGGCTTGGGGAACATATCTTCAGGGACTGAGGATATAACAAGTTCTTTACCTCTGGATTCAGAAGAACGCTTATAAACACACACTTGTTAGGTCGTAAGACGTTTGCCTGCTATGATACCAATTGAAAAGGAACGGTACCAAGTAAACCACCAACTTTTTCGTTCAGCAACATGTATGGAAAAAAACTAATACAATTGCAAGTATACTAACTTAATGATCCTTAACAATATGTATATAAAGTTTATATCTCTATCTCTTCACAATCAGAAAGTCTAGACAATAAAGTCCATGAACCTGATTGTTTAGAAGAGTAATTGAGCGATCTCAAAATCAATATCCAAGATCAAACTAATGGTATGCAAATAATAAATCTAAATTTTGCCAAGTATGAAATTTGTTATTTATTTTTCAAGATACGAATTCTGCAAGAATGAGTCTCGTAATCGATCGCAATAAAATGGACTTTTATACTAGAATTGATTACGTACTACTTATAAAGATATCGCGGAAAAGGAAAACACATAAAACACCAGAAGTTTTGTTAACGAGGAAAACTGCACCTGCAGAAAAACCCCAAGACCTCGTCCAGATTTGAATGCGGGACTGTATTGAGCCGCTACAAACACTAGCCTACTGATAGGGCTGGAAACAACACTATATTTATCTAACTGCAAGTGCATAGTGTCTAAAGCAACACAGGGCAAGCACAGGTCAGTTCCACAGGGACTTGGAGGGATATTTGCTAATTTTTTCTAAGCTTGCTTGTTAAATGGTCTTCCTAAGGGGCAGTGATGATGAAACAGTGAGAAAAGATGATTTTGTGGTGTTATGAACACCACTGATCGGTGAGGAGTGAGCAGTAGAAAGGGGGAAATAATGAGATCAAATGGAAACAACAACAAATGTAAACAGGGAGATTGAGTAAATGATGAGAAGAGTACTAGGGCCTTTGATTCCACCACTAACTTACACTACTTGTTCTGCTCCTAACACTAACCTTGTCCTCATAACTGATAATAAGAGGGATGTCAATCCTCTGCATATCTAAGGTCAATTTGAGATGGATGATTCAATCACAACTAAGGTAATTTTCCTAAGTATTAACTGTCTTTTCAAGGCACAACTAATCAAAAGGTTCATATATGTTGTTAAACATGAGTTGCAGTTCTACAACACAGAATAATTCTAACTACAATGGATGCATTACATACACTGTGAAAGTTAAGTGTTGAAGTCCTAAGACTAAATTTCATCCTAAACAATTAAGCATAACAAGGTTATTGTCAAAAACATGAACAACAAATAGCAAATTAGGACTTCATCTCAACCCTAGCAAGAGGAATTAGAACATTAAAACAGAAATTGAAAATCAAACAAAGAATTAAAATGGCATTGAAATTGAAGTTCAAACAGAAATTAAACTACATAGAACCACTAATTGGTGGTAACTCGGCTAACCCAAGCACACTCATAACAGTCTACATCATCTTCTATTTATAGTTTTACTTGAAATCCCTAATTTCTAAACCCTAATTTTGAAAGAACCCTAATTTTGAAAATCGAGAATTCACTCACTGATTCTCTGAATTTGTCTCCTCTGCTCTCTTGCTCGTCCTTCCTTTCCTCTTCTGCTACGAAACCATTCCTTCTTGGTCTTCTCTGCGCTCCTAGTTAACCCTAGCTTCTCACTGCCTAATTCATAGCATCCAGGAATGATGCTAGGAATGATGCTAGGAATGAGAGAGGGAAACTAGGGAGATGGGTTTTTGTCGGGTGGTTGTGGTGGTGGAACTCGAGGGATGGGAGATGGTGGCAGTGAACATCGGGGTCTGGTGGTGGCAGGATATGGTGGTGAAGGAGTTGCAGGTGATGGCAGAGTTTTCTTTGCATACGGTGAGGGAGAAGATGGAGTCGATAGAATTGGGGAAGGGTGCGTTTGTTTTGCGGGTATAGGTGTTAGGTGTTGTAGTGTTGAGCGGTTGTAGCAAATTCGATGTCCAGCGAAGATGATACGTTGGATGATCACATCTGGATTGAATCGAAAGGCTAAGATGGAACAAGCTTGCAGCGACCATTGGATGCGTGATACAAAAATTCTGACGGCTTAGATTGGAGTTGGGTACTATGATGTTTGACAGGAGCTTCAAGATTTGATGCTCGGTGATGAGGCGAACGTTGGATGATGTGATGGATCTAATCTGACGGCTCTCATGGAAATGGGTATGGATATTGGAAATGGATTTGGGTAAGGGTTTTGGGACTTGGGTATGCCAAGCCCATATCTTCTTTAAGAACAATTCTTCCTCTTCAAGCCCACTTCTAGTTGATCCGGCTCTTCCAAACATCATTCTTCGCTGTCTTTCTACGGGAGTCTTTGCCGTTTCTTTGCTCTTTTCGCTCCGTGAGTTAACCAGGCTTTATTTAGTTCCTAAAAATGCAAAATTAATTAAGAAAAATATTTATTCTTGAAAACAACGAAAACACAGAATATGGGATAAAATGGAGTGTTAGTGCACAAATGATGAGTTAAATGCCAATAAAAAGGTGCAAATATATACAATATTTGGCACTCATCAAATACCCCCAAACCTGAATTTTACTTGTCCTCAAGTAAAACAAAACTAAGGAAATCCTACCTATACCACTGTCGCTGGTCTCTCGATTGCATTTAGCGAATGCAATAAGCCTTTTGAACCACTAAGTGTCCCTAGTGGACGAGTGAAGTCTCGTGAAGGTTTGCTTAGAACGTACCTACAAAGTTCTAGGACAAAATATAAGCTCAGATTCCATGAAATGTGACATGTGCAAGACAGTAGAAGCTCACAGCAAAATGAGATGTCAATCTAGCTATCAAAGGCACAATCCTAGCACTGATAACAAATAAAGACATGTGATAAGAGTGTAAAGTGTATCTACACATGTGTAAAGAAAGATCGGATGTTATGACTACTAATCACCAAGAGATAGTTTCTCAAGCTAAGAACCGAGGTTGAAATCTAGCTAGCTGTCCGGACTTTACGAGAATTGTGAATGAGTTTGAGGTATTTCACAATTACTCGCGTTGTACATCAATGGCATACACCCTTCCTTGCTTATAACACAAAAACACAAAAGATGACTCTTTACATGACTCTTATTTACATTGACTACTCTCTTTTATTTTTGGAACAAGAGAGGATGGAATTGATAAATACTTGATTTTTATTTTATTTTTATTTTTATTTATTTTTATTTATTTTGATTTTTTTTTCTGAATATATACACCGTTTTTTTTTTTTTTTTTGAGAAAAATATTTACAACATGGTAACTCTTTTGATACATAAGCAAAATGAAAAAAATTACATGACACTTTGCAAGAGGTAGCCCTTTTTGATGCACCCAGTTAAATTCGATGGTTGTCTTTCTTAATGTAACCTCCACCTTCTATCCCAACCAACCAAAGAACAAGCTAGTCAAGTTTCGTTCAGTATTCTAAAGTGATCGGCAATCGTGACTTCCGATAGAACACCTCAAGGATGAGGCTATACATGTGTTGGTAGATCGTGCGCGTGCAAGTTTCTTATCACTATGTGAATTGTGCTAGAATCAGGGTGCCTAAATATCTAGACTAAGAATCCTTATGTTTACATACATGCACAAGAGTCAACATTTCAAGGTAAATGAACTCCATTTTTATGTTTTTTTTTCAATTTTTTAATTTTTAATTTTGATTTTTTCATTTTTTTTTTCAAAAAGAAAGAGTTCTGTTTTCAATTATAGCATGTTATCAAAGTATATTTCACCCCCAAACCTAAACTAAACATTGTCCTCAATGTTTCAAAAGATAAACATGATTATAACACATACCATGAGAACGATGCTAAGTAGAGAAAAGGAAAGAGATTACCGGATATTGGCGAAAGCAAGTTTTGAACTCCATTATTCAAGGAAAAACCCAACAGTAACTCAACTGAATTCACATTGGGTTAGCACAATATATACAAGAAACATATGATTCCACTAAACATTACCTACCAGATTATATACAAACAATTCACTATATACATACAGTCTAAAGAGTTGAGGATCAACCCAAAAGACAAAGTGTTGAAACATAGACAGTTTCAAACAACTATAGTTGGACTGAAATGCGAGAGAGAGTGAAAAACCAGATGAATCACCCCCAAACCTATAATTTTCAGCAGGTTTACTTTTAAGCACAAAATCTTTCCATTTTAGGGGTGCAGGATTCACAAGGTCTAACTCAAAATGGACTTTGTTTGGGATGGTCAGAGAAATTAATTCCAACTGTGGTTCTTTAAAGATGTTATATTTAGCAGAAAAATAGTCCAAGAGGACTTGGGAAGCACACAGTTCCAGTCCTAGATTAGGGACTCTCAGATTAGTTGGTTTAAAAATTTTGTGACAAACCAAATCTAGGTTGGGTGGAAAAATCTCAATCTGTGATTTAGGCAAGAAAGCAGGCACTTCTAATTTATTTTCATGATCAATAGTACTAGTACATACTTTCCCTAAATCAGAAACAGGTAAATCATGCTCATCGAACAAAACATCAAGACCTAGCTCGGTATCATGATTGTCCGTAGTATTCAAATCAACATCGGAAGAAACAACATATTGGGACTTAGGCAGGGAATCAGACACATCAAATTCGTTTTAATGTATGATAGCATTAATGTCTACAAAAGATTCAACTTTTCCTATGTCATGCTCATCTTCACAGCACAATTGTATAAGCCTCATATCAGTGTCCAAATTATCTGAATTGCAATGAATATGAATATTAGGAGAAACATCATTCATGGAAGTTTCTTCACTATGGTCTGGAATTTCGGAGTCACAAGACTCCGAAATTGACTCTTCAAGAAGAACTAGCTCTTCTAACATCATATCATCATCCGAGTAATATGCATACTCGTCCCTATTAACAGCTCTGGTGTTCTCGGTCAACTAATTTTCCTCTAGATGAGGCTCATATTCAACATCGTTTGTACGAGTTGGACTGAAAATACCATTTTCAAAATTTGATTCATCATCATCATCATGATAGGGATTTTGCAATCTAGGATAATTTTCAATCCTAAGGTCGGAGCTATCACAAGAATAAGACTCTAACTCATGGGGGTGACTCATACCATGTGGCGTTGTCCCTGTTTCCCTAACAGATTCCCATTGATGGGTTTTCTCTGCAATCTCAGCTAAAAATTTCCATGCATCATCCACAGATTTATCAAGAAATTTACCATTACACATAGACTCAACCATGGTTCGAGATTTAAAGTCTAGTCCCTCATAGAGGATGACGACAAGTCTCCACTTCTCAAATCCATGGTGCGGACATTCGCTGAACAAATCATTAAAACGTTCAAAATAGTGAAAAACAGTTTCCTCATCCAATTGGACAAAACAATTGATACTTTGACGAATAGCGATGGTCCTATGATGTGGAAAGAATTTTCTGAAAAATAGATCTGTGAGTTGGTCCCAAGTGTTGATTGATTGTGGTATCAAACCGTAAAACCATGTTTTGGCCCTTTCCTTTAGAGAAAATGTAAACAAACACAATTTCAGAGAGTCTTCGGACATATGATCAGGTTGCATATTCCGACAAATTTGTTCAAACTCTCTTACATGAGTATAGGGGTTCTCAGAATCGAACCCTCGAAATATAGGAAGTATTTGTATCATGCTTGCATTTATTTTAAAAGGGTTATTGGTTTGAGGTAAGACAATACATGATAACGGAATTTTTATTGTGGGATACATGTATTCATGGAGAGCACGAGGTTGGTCCATATTGAAAAGACACAAAGCCCACTATTTGGTTTTAATGGGTTTTCAAAATTTTGGTTTTTTAAGGGAAAATTTTGGTTTTGATGGGAATGAAAAACATTTGGTTTTTGATGGGAAACATTTGGTTTTTATGGGTTTTGAAAACTCCTTTTGGTTTTAATGGGATGAGGCCCAGCTAACTGGTTCAAATTTTCTGTGGGACAAGCCCAGCGAACGACCTAGAGATTTGAGTACACGGCCTAACTAACGAGTTCGGTGAACCAAGCCCAGAAATGCACGAGGCCCAGCTGGGTATTTGATTTTTGGGCTCTCAGTTAGCCAAAATACGAGGCCCACTTGGGCTTAAAAACTTTTTACAAATTCTGAGTTGGGTTCAAGCCCAGAGTTCAGAAACAAAGTGCACTTGGGTTCAAGAGTTTCATAATCAATTTACAAGGCCCAGAATTTCAGTTTTTAAAGCAAGCCCACACATTTATTGGGTTTAGGCTTACTCTTTTTAGCACAGCCCAGCTGCTCTGTTATTCTAGTTGCACAGCCCAGTTGGGCCTTGTTCTTTTCCTTAGCTTGTGTAGCCCAGCTGTGTTTTGGTCTAGCCACAGCAGCAGCAGACGACAACACCACAGCAACTCAGCAAAAGTAACAGGCTCCAGCAGCAACACCAGCAGCAGCAGCACCACAGCACAGCAACAACAACAGCAAAAACACAACACAGCTCCAGCAACACTAGCAGCAGTTCAGTTCAGCAGCAGAGCAACAGGAACAGCTTCAGCAACAGCAGCCCAGTAGCTCCAGCAAGGCAACAACAACAACAGCAGGGGCAACAGCTTCAGCAACAGCAGCTGCACCACAGGGAAAATAGAAGGTAAGACAGTAGCTCAGTGAACAGCTATGATAAGCCCAAAAAATAGCAAATATGCCGCTACCGAGTCCCCAGCAGCGGCGCCAAAAACTTGATAGGGCTGGAAACAACACTATATTTATCTAACTGCAAGTGCACAGTGTCTAAAGCAACACAGGGCAAGCACGGGTCAGTTCCACAGGGACTTGGAGGGATATTTGCTAATTTTTTCTAAGCTTGCTTGTTAACTGGTCTTCCTAAGGGGCATTGATGATGAAACAGTGAGAAAAGATGATTTTGTGGTGTTATGAACACCACTGATCGGTGAGGAGTGAGCAGTAGCAAGGGGGAAATAATGAGATCAAATGGAAACAACAGCAAATGTAAACAGGGAGATTGAGTAAATGATGAGAAGAGTACTAGGTCCTTTGAGTCCAGGAATGATGCTAGGAATGAAAGAGAGGGAAACTAGGGAGATGGGTTTTTGTCGGGTGGTTGTGGTGGTGGAACTCGAGGGATGGGAGATGGTGGCAGTGAACATCGGTGTCTGGTGGTGGCAGGATATGGTGGTGAAGGAGTTGCAGGTGATAGCAGAGTTTTCTCTGCAGACAGTGAGGGAGAAGATGGGGTCGATAGAATTGGGGAAGGGTGCGTTTGTTTTGCGGGTATATGTGTTAGGTGTTGTAGTGTTGAGCGGTTGTAGCAAATTCGATGTCCAGCGAAGATGATACGTTGGATGATCATATCTCGATTGAATCGAACGGCTAAGATGGAACAAGCTTGCAGCGACCATTGGATGCGTGATACAACAATTCTGACGGCTTAGATTGGAGTTAGGTACTATGATGTTTGACAGGAGCTTCAGGATTTGATGCTCGGTGATGAGGCGAACGTTGGATGATGTGATGGATCCAATCTGAAGGCTCTCATGGAAATGGGTATGGATATTGGAAATGGATTTGGGTAAGGGTTTTGGGACTTGGGTATGCCAAGCCCATATCTTCTTTAAGAACAATTCTTCATCTTCAAGCCCACTTCTAGTTGATCCGGCTCTTGCAAACATCATTCTTCGCTGCCTTTCTGCGGGAGTCTTTTCCGTTTCTTTGCTCTTTTCGCTCCGTGAGTTAACCAGGCTTTATTTAGTACCTAAAAATGCAAAATTAATTAAGAAAAATATTTATTCTTGAAAACAACGAAAACACAGAATATGGGATAAAATGGAGCGTTAGTGCACAAATGATGAGTTAAATGCCAATAAAAAGGTGAAAATATATACAATATTTGGCACTCATCACCTACTATCGTATTTCTGATTGGAATGTAGTTGAGACCAAGGTCACCTTCCAATCAATTCAGATGCATACGTGCTTCGTAAATCTCTCGAACCTCGCAAGGCTCTACGTAATTGATTCCCTTAGATGACGTTCTTTACATCCTAAGAGTTGCTTCATCCTAAGTGAAGACTTTTGATACCAATCTAACTCTAACAGATAAACCTATTTGATTTTTCTTTAGATTTGTTAGAGCATAGCTCGGTTGAACTCACCAAGCGTTGGTATGTCAAGTTTGGTTGTCATATTTTAGTGAATCAAAACTCATTTTAAGAGTCGCTTGATTATGTACTAGATATAGGTTAGCTTGAAAGTATTAGGATATGATACATTACAAGTATTGCGAAGACTTGAAGAAGTGAAGAAGTAAGAAGCTACAACGACAATATCATCCTTCCACTTGAGGTTAGTGATATTTGACTTGAACTATTTCATTCCCTAACGTATCTTTCAATTCGTGCATATTGAAAACGAAACTGCGAAGCATGAACACTCTAGATAGACATAGTATTAAGGAATACAATATGAAGTTTATTGCTTAACCATTAAACTTTGTAGATAAGATATCAACATAATCGTTTAAATGCTATTGTGATTATGTATCGGTATGAGGTGAGGAATTCATCCTAGGAAATAATGTTTTACATGTGTTTTAAGGAAGTAAGTTCATAAACTTGTTTATGAATCGAAAAGGAAATCGCCAGGCGTTATTGGGATTGTTATTCATTGCATATCTTGTGGAAATCCAATATGTATGATTTAGTATAACCGCTCACGACTTGTTTGTGTTCTTGGTAAAACTATTCACAAAGTCCTGACTTATGTATTGGTATGACTTTTATTAGTGAAACCGATCTTAAGCAATCACCTGAGATGGTATGATCGAGTTTGTGATTCGTTGAACAAAATCTGGGTAAAGGGGAACCGATCCTATGAAGAGGTGCAACACATCACAAAAGGGGAATCAATCCTTGTATGAGGTGCATCAAGTTTGTAGCAGAAAAGGGAACCAATCCTATGGACATGTGCAACACGTTTTTAGGCAAAGGGGAACCGATCCTATGGACATGTGCAACACATATGAGTTAGATACCATATATATGTGGGGAACCGATCCTAGTACCTAGTCAACCGATTTTTGGAAAACTAGTGTGACTATGCACAGTACTCACATGGAGGTGAAACTTGTTTTGGTAGAACCGTTAAACCCATGATTTTGTGATTGAGTGTTTCTTAATCAATCGCATAGTTCTTGAAAGTAAGATGAACCAATTCTAAACTTGTTTGGAAGTGTGGAAAATCGGTTTCAAGGTTGTAAGTATGAAAGAGGACTTACAAATTAAGGAGGTCGGCATACTTTGAACACGTGCAGTAATGTTTATCTTTTATTGTTCAAAGTTATTCCGTAATAGCTACAGGAAGAAAATTCCAGGATCGAAATATAAATAAGTTAAGAATCTTTTAATTAAGGTTGCTAATTTTATTTTAGGAAAATGAGAATTAGTAATGTGCATTTACTAGTTGAGATTTTCCAAAGAGATTTTTGGTCATTATTTTGGACAGAGCATTTCCAGGAATTATGGAAACCGAATTTGGAATATATTGAATATCTTTGAGAATATTTTCGGTTTTGAAAATTCCTTGGTGTCCAAACTTCCTTGTCTATAAATACTTGGAGTTTGCATTTCTAGCAAACTAATTCTTCGTGACAACAAACTTCCTCGGTTGTGTTGTTACTGGTGTAGCCGCCTATTCGGAGAGGAGAGTAACCTAATTAGACGAAATCTCTTAAGGCCGCTTTGTTTAAAGTATTCTTTGGGATTGAGAAGCTCTACGAGTACTGTTGGTGGGAAACTAGATAATTGCGGTTTGTCTTGTGTTTTCGATTGATTTGATTGATTAACGGTGGTTGAACTTTGATTGCACCTAGTTTGTTTATGTTTGAGAATCTTCTCTTCTGATATAAGATTCACTCAAACTAGATCGAAGTTTCGACAGGGATCTTTAGGATGTTATTAGTTCTAAAGACGATCTTGTGATAATCCACTGTTAACAGACTCCATTCTGTGCGTGATTGATCACAAGAGATTCAAGTTGTTGTGTGCAGGTGTTTATTGAATATCTAAGAAGATTTGAAGACCAAGAAGATATTGAAGATTTTTGATTTGGGGTTCATAATCTTTGGTGTGCACAATACTTGTTTCAGTGTAAGAGGATCCAACTATAATCAATTTATCCTTGTGGTAGATTGGATTGATTAGTTGTTTAGATCGGCATCAATACAATTCTTTGTGATTAAAAGTATTGATTGCAAAATATTAACAATTACCTTTGGTGATTGAACATAAGATAGATCTAAGAACCCGACGAAGGAGTTTATGTTAAGATAAACAGAAAAGACTTTGTCCGACTCACATCACTTGGTTGAACAGAGTTGATACCAAACAGATTTGTTGTTCCTTTACTGTTTGGAATACGAACCAAAGGAATTGTTCCAAGTACGTGACTTATTCAAAAGTTAGAGGCGTGGGAATACATACGGAACTAGGTGAACTATAGGTTTAGTTTCTTGGTCTCAACTGTACGAAGTTGGTGTAATTTTGTGTAGCGGCTTAATCCTGAGAGTATTCAATTCTGGACAAGGTCCCGGGGTTTTTCTGCATTTGCAGTTTCCTCGTTAACAAAATCTTGTTGTGCCATTTACTTTATATTTCCGCATTATAATTGTCTTATTATAATTAAAGTAAATTACACAAACGTTAATTCCTATTTACTTGATAAGCAATCCTATTATGTTTGGTTAAGTCCGAACCTTTTTATCAAGTAAACATACTTCGTTATTATATTGTCTCGATCTCGCATCCATAGACCGATTAGTTGCATTGTCTCGACTCAGTCCATAGACAATCACTTTCGGATAAATGACTTATAGGTAGGAAAAGTTTTAGCTTGAGGTATATTTGGGTACCCTCGCCTTTTAAATTGGTATCAGAGCAGGCAAACACGAAAATATCTAACAATCTATGTTTGGTGCGATCCAACCTATAAGAAATTGAATCCAATGGATGATTCAGTTAACGTAGAGAAAAAAGGTGATATACTTCATAAAGTGTTAGAGTATTGCTCGGTCGAACTTGCATGCGTTGCTATCTCAAGCATGTTTGTCAATGTTAGTGATCAAAACTATAAGTCTTGATTTCTAGCCTATATAGCTAAAGGTCTCGAACTAGGATAGAAAGTGTAGTTGAGCTCAAGACTCCATGGTAATCATCATACAAGACAAAGGACTACTCAAGGAACTGGTGGATCTTCATCGACTAAAAGGTATATGGAGACTTGAACTTATCTGTCACTCAAAAGTCTATCTACTCTATCTCTTATTCTTGAGACAAAACTCATGTTGATATATAGACTTTCATTATACACATTTGCTATTTCGAGCCGAGTGTAACTCGCATATCTATTTCTCGAAATATGTGTTGGTAAGCTTTCGCTTTATCCAAATTCATCTTTACCTAGTGACGAATGTCATGTTATGTTTCAATCACTTTGGAAATTGCTCTGATGAAAAATGGTCTGTGAATAACGGCTATATAACGTCCTCTGAGAATGTTTCAATGATTGAAATGAGAGTTTATATTACATAACCATTGGTAGGATATAAGCATTGTTGTGGAAACACATATATGTATAAGTCCTTATTCCTTGAACCAAAGTTTGCGAACTTTGTTGATCAAGAGAATCGGAATGTGGCGTGAGCCAAGTCCGCAAACTCATTCCGCGAACTGGCGGAAGTTCTCGACCCGAGAATTTCTGCTGGAGTTTGTGAACTCCTTCCGTGAGCTTAAGTCCGCGAACCCAGTCCGCGAACTTGAGCAGGTTATATCTAAAATCGGTTGTTCTTGAACTCATGTTTATATAAACTAAGGAATGCTTTTGCAAACCGTGGCTATAAAGTTCATGAACCGATTCGAGTGAATCAAACCGTTTTTGCTTCGATTGTGTCTTGTGTAGTTACATAAGATCTAAGCAATTGAACAACTCTCTAACTAGTTCATTTGAGTCATTTGAACTAGTTATGGTGAAGAAGAATATGGTGGATATGAAAGTAATCATATGGCTAATGATAATGATTTTTGAATGATGTTGTAGTAATGAGGTTCAAACTCTCGGACTTGTGAAGACTAAATTTAAAAATTTAATAAAATTATATACAAAAATATTAACAAAGTGGGCGAGAGGTAACCAAGACACTAGAATCCACTATTACACATGAATGATGTCAAATATTTCATAACTCTAATTATCCTTTTAATCCTTTATTTCTTAATCCACAAATAATCAAACATATTCTCAAAAATTAATTGTATCCCTTAAGCATATATTATCTAACCAAAGCATAGCCTATCTAATTGAATCACAACTAATGAAGAAAATTATGTAAAATTTTAAGAACTTTGCAAAAGTAGTGATTGAGTGAATTATAATTAAATATTAGAGAAAATGAAATAGTTACCCATTGTTCATGTGTGAATAGCTTCATCCATTGCCTTGGTTACGAGAGAATTAGCCGCTCATCATGTTGGAAAACCTCTCAAAGAATTTCATTGATTCTCAAAAATGGTTTACAAATGATGAGAATATGAGAAATACAATAAAACCGGGGTTGTAACAATTATATTTGTTACAAACCAGAGAACTACGACCCTCAGTGACAAACGTTGTAGTAAATAAGTCTGCCTGATGTACGACCCACAGGTGTGAGTCGTTATTACTGTAGAAAAATGACTGTTGGTGCAGGTCCGTTCTTCGTGTTCTTCATGTTCATCATCATCAGCAGCAGCAGAAACCGAGTTTGGGAAAACTCGAATTTCTTCTTCTCTGGCTCTCCTCAGCCCCCCAGACTCTCGACACCCTCTCTCTGTGGTGCAAGCAGCCTATATATACCCATTCTGACCGAGAATATGTTCTCATAACTCCAAATAATTCCCGGCAGTTAATAAAAAATATTCCCATGCAAGATACGGAGATTTCTTCCCTGTTTTGAATCTTCACGCGTCTTTGCACATCTGACACACTCCAATTAGTCTGAAACACGTCCCAGAAGTAGTTAAACACACATCCATCTTACGCCATGCACAGAAAACACGTACAATCCCGTGAAAAACTCTTCTCAACTACGCACTCCCTTGTTTTCTTCTCACAGAGAATCTAGCCAAATATAGCTGACGAAATCGACCATACCACGCCTGTTACCACCATTCAAGTCATCCCAACAATTCCCAGTCGTTGAGTCTCCTTCATTCTCGTCCAAACTGCCAAACCTAATTCTGGTTCTTTGAAATCAGATTTTCCCGCCAAAAACAGATTTGAAAGGTAGAAGATGGTGTCCCCCTAACCAAACTGGGGGTGCGAATAGCAGGTGCCCAACTGAGGTGCCCCTTATCCAAATTGAGGGTGCCTTTAGTACTTTTCTCCGGGAGTCCAAATAGCACTTTTTGAGCAACTTTTTCCACACAAGTGTATTTCTCCAAAAACACCTACAAACACACAAAGCATCAAAATTAGTACAAAAATCGAGCACTAACAATAGAGACATTGAGTACAATTTAGACAAAAATGTGTCTATCAAATACCCCCAAACTTATTGTTTGCTAGTCCTCGAGCAAAACTAATAAAAAAATAAAACCGAGTTAATCTCGGGAGGGTTTACCAGAGGTGTGCCCACAAAACCATTACTTCTAATTGGTCACAAGTATCCAAAGAGCTATGAGGACATACATATTCTCAACCTATCTCCAAGTAACTAGAATGCCAGAGAAATTAAAGGTGTCAGCTCTAAAGCTGACTGAAGAAAAGGGAGACACATCCGCAACACTGCTAGATAAAGAGATATCCGCTACACAGCTAGATAAACATTGTAAGATGCGTCCGCTGCTTTACAGCTGGATAAGATTAGGAGAGAGATAAAGATGAGAGGGACATCTGCTACACAGCTGGACTAATTACGTGTGATGAGTTAAACCAGTGCTAGAAAGATCTTGTGCCAGATTGAAAGCGGACTAACAAAGCAACCAAATGTATCTTTCTTCGACTCTCTCATAGTGCTCAGTAGAAACAACGTCTTCTTCGGCTTCAACTGTTGATGATAAACTATCGAACCTCATAGAACCTTGACAATTAACTCTTCTCTTCGATTTCTTGCTTGACTTAAAATTTCTACTTCCCTTTGGCCTTATTAAAAAACGTAACAAAGACGTAATGATTTTCATTTTTTTTTTTTTCTTTTTTTTTTTTTTTTGAAACAAAAATTACAAGACAACAATTTACATGGCCATGAGAGAAGGACTTTCAAAACTTGGATCTTCGCAACTTGTGATGTCTTGGTATCATGGATTCTAACAACTTATATCATTTGCTCTTATAACTTCAACTTTGATTTTTGAATCATTCTTTTCTATTGTTGCTTCTAAACCTAAAACGTCTTCAACTTTCTTCATAGATTTTGATGTCGCTCCGCTTGTTGATGATGATAAGTTTCTACTGAGAGAGAGTCGCAATCCAGTAACTAAGACTACATTGTGAGGTTGCTTTGTCTTTCTGGCATTTCCTGACCTACTTGCCTTTCCATCATGTATGGTTAGGTCCATCACGGTTACCCTCTAAAAGGAACAAGTTCTCTCCTGAATTTCAAGGATCTCAATGTCTTTTTCTCTAATGTCTCAAAGGTTGTTATCCCTAGCATTCCAATTTCTATCTTTTCGGTGAGAAACAATATGTAAACTTAGCTAACCGGATACCATGTGACGCTAGAAGTTTCAAAAGTGCAACTAAAAAGTTCTTCCCCACCCCCAAACTTAAATCTAACATTGTCCTCGATGTTCTAAAGATAAAATTAAAAGCATGAACAAGGAGAAACTGTTACCACTTGAAGAAAAAGAGTTAAGGAAAGATATTACCATGTTGCATGAGCATGGGTTACCTCCCAAGAAGTGCTAAGTTTAAAGTCTTCAGCCAGACTTAGGAAAGGATTAGTCAACTCGAACCGTATAACAGTAGCCGGAATAACTGCGGGTCTTCAAAACCAAATAGAGCTGACCAAAGGAAACTGCAGTAAACCAAGAAAATGAACAAGACTAGCATGCCCTTACCTAGTTTCCTGATTAAGACAACTACATCTAATTGTGGTTCAGGTTCAGGTTCTATAAAAGGGTCTAAATATATTTCTTTAGGCTGCAACTCCTCAAAAGTGAGATCCGAATTATTAGGTCCTAGAGTCTGTAAAAACTCAAATAAAAATTTAGAAGCACATAATAAAACCTGAATAATTGGGATCCTCTAAGTCAATAGTTTGACTACAAATTGACCATAATATGGTCATTCTTAAGAAAATGTGTGACCCTAATTCCTAAAGTAATTAGGTTTAGTCTCAAACTAATATCGCACAATTGAAAATCAAGTTCCCACAATTGGAAGAAAAGTTTTTGGTGGGAAAACAAAGTCAATCTTGGTATCATAGCCTGGGTTAACCACATCAACCAGAGGATGGGTTTCTAACAACTGAGCTTCTCTGGACATCATTAGGTTCGGGAAAATGTATGAAGATAATCTTGTAAGATGGTTGAGGCACAAATGTCAAGTCCTACAGGAGGGAACTTTCTAAGAGTTAAAGCACACGGAGAATGATAATCACCCCCAAACTTAGAGTTTTCTGTGTCTCTAGAAAGACTAGTCACAACTTCCCTAATTTCTAGGTCATCAGATTCCTGAAATGGTCAATTGATTCTTCTAAGTCAGGTTCATCCTCACTCATCTCTACGAGTTATCATCTTCTAAGACTAGTGTTTCTAAATCGCTAGATTCTAAAACAGTATTCTCAGGGTAAACTCTTTCCTCTAAATCATTATCGGCTTTGTAAACAGGAAATACTACATCGTCTAAAACGGGGTATCTCTAGTCAAATCCTCGTCCTTTTGAATAGGTGAATAATTAAAATTATTTGGATTTGAACTAGAAATAATATTATCATTGTAAGTTCAATTGGATAACCAATTCCTGATCACTAGCGTACATATTTCATGTTCTTCATCAATACTATCCTCATCATAATCATCACTATAATAACATGAAAATGATCGAACCTTATCAAAACAAGTAGTGTTACCAATTCTAACCTCGTCATCTTGATTATGTGAATAAAACTATCCTTATTTTCGAGGGTGGTATTGGGAAAACTACACTGGAAATTAGACTATCCTGAGCAAGTTTTTTCCACAATCCTATTTGTATTCTCAGTAAATTGCTTGAGGGTCTCTTCGAGATATCTTAGTTTACGCTCTCTACGGACTCTTCTGGGAGAAGAATATTATAAGTCTCTTTCATAAATAACTTCTGTGTTGACTCATTGAAACTCTGAGAGACTATTATAGAAATAGAAGGATCGTTTTGCTCGTATGACCTTTGGGTATATGGATAGTAATTGGGCTCACAATGGTATGGACCATAACCTTCAAAAGTTTCGCGTTCCCAATCACTATTCACACTATTATGGTCTAAAAAGGATAATGTCCAAGCTGCTCAGTCGGATACTCATTGTATTGGCTATTAATACCAGTTCGACATCCTACCGCAAGGGAATTCTACACAATCACAAACAAGTCTAACTCGACCAAATCAAACCTATAAAATCTAGCAAACAACAAGCATGATGGCTCTACTTAGATTGTTTAGATCAGCTTCTAAGCTCTTCGAAAGGAATTCGTTACAATCTGAGCAAACCTCTTTGGAATCAATCCGAGTTTAAGTAAGTTGAATTGAGACGAGGGAAGTTGCGAGGATCTTGGATACCCAAGGTCTCACCGGTATTATAAGGCGGCGCAGTCACGCATTCAACTCGCAGAAACCATCATGAACTTCAAAGTATGCTCAAAATAGTAACCAATATTTTCGAACGACTTCCTATTAAGCTCGTTACCCTATAGGTCTCTGTTCTAGTCAAAATTTAAGCTTAGGTTCGCGTTTGGTTTCGTTTTCCTAAGGCGGGCAAGAAGGAAACGGTGATGAAATCCGAGTCCTTATCTTAATTTGGCCAGGCCTTGCCCTTTACTAGGAAATTAAAACAACCGTATTCAAATCCTCAGCATATATTCACCTTAAGGCATACAATAAACCCGCTGACAGGGGATTCGTGGGTGTTTCTAAAGCTTACCTCCCATACCAGACGGGCGAAGAACCTCTGAAGTCGACTCGGGCCACGACTCCTATGTCGTGTGCGAACCCGAGGGGCCGAGACGATATTGTAATCGTCGTCCTTCCCTGCAAACAGTTTTATATTTAATGTACCCTTCCTTAGGGTTTAAAAAAAATAATTGTCCAAGTCCAAAGTCCAAATAAAGTGCAAAAGAAAAGAAATAAAAAAAAATTACAAAAAATGGAAGGTCTCTAAAAAAATAAGATAAATTCTCTTTTTTTTATTTTTATTTTTCTTTCGTTTTTTTTTTTTGGTTTGTCTTTTTCCTTCTCTTTTGGCTTTAAGCTTTGATTCCAAGTCTTTAGTATCCAACTTCAAACTTGTAATACAAAGACACACCCAAAGAAACGTAAAAAGAACAAATGAAATAAAAAAAAAACCTAAAAATTCTACCTAAGCACAAATCTGTGTCGGCGGCGCCAAAATGATAATGATTTTTGAATGATGTTGTAGTAATGAGGTTCAAACTCTCGGACTTGTGAAGATTAAATTTAAAGATTTAATAAAATTATATACAAAAATATTAACAAAGTGGGCGAGAGGTAACCAAGACATTAGAATCCACTATTACACATGAATGATGTCAAATATTTCATAACTCTAATTATCCTTTTAATCCTTTATTTCTTAATCCACAAATAATCAAACATATTCTCAAAAATTAATTGTATCCCTTAAGCATATATTATCTAACCAAAGCATAACCTATCTAATTGAATCACAACTAATGAAGAAAATTATGTAAACTTTTAAGAACTTTGCAAAAGCAGTGATTGAGTGAATTATAATTAAATATTAGAAAAAATGAAATAGTTACCCATTGTTCATGTGTGAATAGCTTCATCCATTGCCTTGGTTACGAGAGAATTAGCCGCTCATCATGTTGGAAAACCTCTCAAAGAATTTCATTGATGCTCAAAAATGGTTTACAAATGATGAGAATATGAGAAATACAATAAAACCGGGTTTGTAACAATTATATTTGTTACAAACAAGAGAACTACGACCCTCAGTGACAAACGCTGTAGCAAATAAGTCTGCCTGATGTACGACCCACAGGTGTGAGTCGTTATTATTGTAGAAAAATGACTGCTGGTGCAGGTCCGTTCTTCGTGTTCTTCATGTTCATCAGCAGCAGCAGCAACAGAAAACGAGTTTGGGAAAACTCGAATTTCTTCTTCTATGGCGCTCCTCAGCCCCCCCAGACTCTCGACACCCTCTCTCTGTGGTGCTAGCAGCCTATATATACCCATTCTGACCGAGAATATGTTCTCATAACTCCAAATAATTCCCGGCAGTTAATTAAAAAATATTCCCATGCAAGATACGGAGATTTCTTCCCTGTTTTGAATCTTCACGCGTCTTTGCACATCTGACACACTCCAATTAGTCTGAAACACGTCCCAGAAGTAGTTAAACACACATCCATCTTACGCCATGCACAGAAAACACGTACAATCCCGTGAAAAACTCTTCTCAACTACGCACTCCCCTGTTTTCTTCTCACCGAGAATCTAGCCAAATATAGCTGACGAAATCGACCATACCGCGCCTGTTACCACCATTCAAGTCATCCCAACAATTCCCAGTCGTTGAGTCTCCTTCATTCTCGTCCAAACTGCCAAACCTAATTCTGGTTCTTTGAAATCAGATTTTCCCGCCAAAACAGATTTGAAAGGTAGAAGATGGTGTCCCCCTAACCAAACTGGGGGTGCGAAAGCAGGTGCCCAACTGAGGTGCCCCTTATCCAAATTGAGGGTGCCTTTAGTACTTTTCTCCGGGAGTCCAAATAGCACTTTTTGAGCAACTTTTTCCACACAAGTGTATTTCTCCAAAAACACCTACAAACACACAAAGCATCAAAATTAGTACAAAAATCGAGCACTAACAATAGAGACATTGAGTACAATTTTAACACAAAAATGTGTCTATCAGCTAACCATTTGGTTAACTATTGTTGAACCAACAAATGTTAATGTTTGGGAACGGCTACGTAAACCCAAAATTGGACATTTCATTTGTGTGTAACAAGCTGAGTTTTCGATCCAACGGTTGAGAAATATTAGCTTGAATCTAATCAGGTTTTCATCTAACGGTGAATATTTAATGCTTTGTTACCAAGCTAACATTGATTGCAAACCCTGATTTGAAAGACTATATAAAAGAGAACTCTAGCAACTGGGAAACCTAATCCCCACACCTTACGTGTGATACTAGTTGCATTGCTAGAGTTGATTCTCCTTTAACCTTTGGTTTCTTCTTCTAAAACCAGGTTAACGACTTAAAGACTTCATTGGGATTGTGAAGCCAGACCGATACTACTTTTCTTGTAGTTGTGTGATCTGATCTTGCATCTTCTATCGTTACGAGTACAATTGTAATAATTGGCTCGAGATTTATATCTCCGATAGGCAAGATAGAAAAGTAATCACAAACACCTCATCGTTTGTGATTCCACAATATCTTTTTTCGCTGCGTCGTTTAGGATTATTGTGAGGCGATTGATAATACTAGGTTGTTCTTCGGGAATATAAGTCCGGTTTATCAATTGGTTCTTGTTCACCTTGATTTATCAAAAGACGGAACAAAACTCGTAGGTATATTCGTGGGAGACATATTTATCTATTACCGTAGACTTTTCTGTGTGATACAAATTTGTTTATTAAAGTCTTCGACTTTGGTCATAGTAACTCTTAGTTGTGGGTGAGATCATCTAAGGGAATCAAGTACGTAGCATCCTGCTGGGATCAGAGACGTAGGAGCATAATTGTACCTTGGATCAGTGTGAGATTGATTGGGGTTCAACTACAGTCCAGACCGAAGTTAGTTTGGAGTAGGCTAGTGTCTGTAGCTGCTTAATACAGTGTGTGTTCAATCTGGACTAGGTCCCGGGGGTTTTCTGCATTTGCGGTTTCCTTGTTAACAAAATTCTGGTGTCTGTGTTATTTCTTTTCCGCATTATATTTTGTTATATAATTGAAATATCACAGGTTGTACGTTGTTCAATCAATTAGAATATCCGACCTTTTGGTTGTTGATTTAAATTGATTGACACTTGGATATTGGTTTTTGGTACCATCCAAGTTATCTCTCTAGTATTTGATAAAGACTCGCATATTTCTATTTGCTTGAGTATATATCAAATCGAGATATTGAGATATAAACTCTTTGATATACTTTTTATCTAGATTGAATCTGACTGTCTAGTTGATTCCCTAGAAAGTATATTGGAGTTTGTCCATACAAATTGCTAAGCGAAATATTGGGTGTGGTTGCTGTACCCCCATTTTTTCAGAAAGGATGTTTGTTTTCAAAACCTGATAAACAGCTCAGCTACTTCTCCCGTGGAACACATCTCAGGAAATATTAACCATGATAAGTTAATACAGAAACAAATACTTGTGACAAACAAGTCAGATTAAGAAGACTGTAATGAGATTAAATTTTTTATAAAGCTTGCTGAAAAATATAATCTAAAGGATAATGTGTATTATCCATCTGCCGAGAAGCTCGTCAGAGAATTATTGATTCATGAAAATGCCGAATCTAAAGAATTTGATGTTGTTCAAGCCAAAAGGAGTATATTAGTTAAAACAAGGATATGCGGTTCTAATCTCCAGAATCTCTTAACTAATATACTACATCATGATTCTAATAGCCTAACCACCTACAAGAATCAAGATAAATGTGCTTTAAGGGATAATCCTCTGACTAGTATCCGTTCAACATCATCCAATGATTGATTATCTCTTAAACAGAGAAAAAGATCAACTCTTGAATACAAAAACAAATTATTTCAGATCATGTTGCTTTGTTGTTGATCAAGTGTCTAAAATAGAATCCAGGAAACAATCTTATCAAATGATGATGTCATATTCCAAGGAATTCTTGGGTCGATATAAGAGTTCTGGTTTCGGAACTCAAAAAACTTCAACTCACGACTATAAGGTTGATCATCGATCTGATCCTTCTGTTAAATCAGATCACTCCAGCTGTGACACAGTGAAAGAAGTTTATTCTTGGAAGAATCCTAAAATGATATATATTCAAAAATATCATGATGGATCATGTTCCATAAAATCTGAGCTATCACTAGCTCACTCCAACAACTGATGTTGGTCTGTGGAGTTTCCCTAGATGTGCTCAATTCAAATAAAAAGGGAAGTTCTTTAAAAAGAGCACAAGAACATGAAGATTGTATAATATTATACTCTTGAATATCTAAAGTGATTTTCTATACTTGGAATTCTATTTTTAGAAAAATACTTTAGATCCTTGGAAAGTCCATGAGAAAAGTTGGGAAAAATATTTTTAAAACTTCTGGTTATACTGGTTCGGAAAAAACTCTATGATGTTTCCGAAATTTTACATTTTCACAAATAAAAACTACAGTGATTAGGTATTACAATCTTGATAACCAAGTTTGGGTTATTATATAAATCCTCTATAGGAACGATCCTTCTTATGTCCACGTGTAGATGGGGGAAAACGATTTGCTGGTTTTCACGGAATTGAGGAGACGACCGTGCGGAGGAGACTCCTTGAACCGAGCGAAATGCTTAACCTCACACAGATGCACTGTAAGAAGGGAGTTCTTTAAGTTCGATAGATCAATCTGTAGGACTCCGGCCTAAACCAAGACAATGGTCGTTCGAGAGTCAATTAGGTCACAACAGAGGATGGGTCGATCTGTAGGAGGGAAGCTTAGAAATGTGTGAGATCAATAGTGATCAAGGATTATTGGTGTGTTGTGTATTTTGCGTGAAAATAGTTTCTGAATGATTGAGTTTACTCAGCTGAGAGTAATTGCTAAGACGATGAGTTCGTGTAGACGAAAGACTGTCTATCGAGAATTGTCTGTTATTTCAATCATGATTCAGAGACTTATTTATATTGATAGAATTGTAAACACCTTGATCCCATGAAGTGTGACAGTTGCTGGAGTTAAAGAGTGGGGAAGTGGAAATCGTGTTAAAACCAATTGCTCATCGTGCGGAGACTTGGTTGATTTTCCATCCACTACTTTGCTAACTCCTCCAACTGATTGCACGCCTTGCACACATTCTCATCCTGTGTATGAATACACGTGTCGTAGATCGCCAGACCAAAACCCTAGTTAATATCCCCCCATGTAACACGATTGATGTCTCGTGATTTTAGTTAGTTAGTTGATGACTTGATGAGACGATGAGTCTTTGTATTGCTGAGTTGAACAAATGTTATGAGACTCATGAATTGAACGTGTCTGTTGAGGCAGAGGTATAATTATCGAATAAATATTGATAGTTGAGGTGAACAAATATTGTTCACTTGATGAATTGTTGAATATTGATAGTTGAACCAATATTCCTTAGTCTGAGCAAATATTGCTCATTTGAGAGAATGTTGCTCGTTTGATGAATTATTGGTAACAGGACCAAATAAAATATTAATTTAAAATACTGGCAACTGAGCCGAGTATTAAAATATTGATCACGGGATCAACGTAAAATTATTAGTGTTTGAATCTGCTCAGAATTATGTTTTGCAGAGCTTTGGATTCGAAACCCTAATTTTGATCAATTGCTAATCAATTGATGATTTATTGAAAATCAACCACGAAATGAAGGAGGGACCAGCTACATGAGATGATGGATCGACCATGTAGAGCCCAGATGCTCGAGTGAGCTAATACCAAAGTCTCTTGAAGACCAGTTGGTGAAAAGATGATTAAATGCTGGTTTAATCATTTATTCAAATAATGTTCATCTGAACCTTAGGTGATAAAACCTGATAAATTATGAAGAGATGAAGAACCGACCAAGGGGTCATGAAACAGGCCCTGGTTGGTCACGGGATCGACTGACGATCATTTTATGAAATTCCAAGTCGTTTGGAAGAGTTCTGGACCTAATGCGTGCAATTGTGCAAATTAGGTCAAATTGTGAAAATGCGTGGGACCGGCTCCTTGCAAGCCAAAGAGTCAACCTTGGTCGGTCAAGGTAACATGCTCACGTCGCCAAAGTGTCTGCGTCTCAGTCCTGAGAATTTTGATATCTTCTGATGTGCGTTTGAGCAACATTTTGAGAAAATATGAAGAAATCAAGGATTTTGTTGAAACTGAGGAAACTTCATAAGATGAAGGAAATAATAATAATAAAATGAAGGAATCATGAGGTGTGGAACCGTATATGGCCAAGGCATGGCCGACCGACCAATAAGCCCGGTCCCATGACACTTTTCCTAATTTTATATTATTTTCATGATTTTAGAGAAATATCATGAAATCAAGGAGTTTCCTTGAAGTGAAGGAGTTTCCATGAGATGAGGGAAACAAATAATATTATTAATAATAAAATAAGGGCGTGTGGGACCGGCTTGGGCATGGTCGGCGGCCAGGGACCGGCTTGGGCATGGTCGGCGGCCAGGGCCTGGTCCCGTGAGTCTCCCCTAATTTTATATTATTTTCATGATTTGAAGGAAATATCCTGAAACGAAGGAATTTCATCAATTGAAGGGATTTTCATGGGATCAAGGAAAATAATAAAACATGATAAAATAAAGGAAGAAGCGTGGGACTGACTACGGCGGCATGACCGGCCGGCCGGTGGACTTGGTCCCCTTAACGCCTTCTTTAGATATTTTATTATTATTATTATTTTCTCCATGGTTTGATCGTTCCTTCGTGTTATCGAATGTTCGTTCGTGCATTCAGGTGCTCGTGCATTTATTGCTGAGTACACTTGCACCATTTTGGTCGGGGCTTACTCGATAGCGGCTCAGATGCCCGTGCATTGAATATTTATCACTAACTCATGGAATTCTGCTGGGAAGAACCACGAATTGAAGTAATGGAATATTATGAAGAACGTAGAATATTTCAGAATATTCAGTTAATGAATTTAATAATTAGAAATAATTAATTGATGGCTCTATACTAGCAGGCATGCCGTCTAGGAGCATTAATTATTAGAGGATTGGGTGATATGAGCTAGTTGAAGCGTCATATTTATTATGTATAGTATAGTCAGGGAAAACACGTTGTTGCACCCTGAAGACGTTAACGCTCCATACTAGCAGGCAAGCTGTCTAGGAGCCGTCCAATCATAATGATTCTATACACATGTCTTTTATATAGTCAGGGAAAACATTGTTACATCCTTAAGACGTTATTGCTCTATACTAGCAGGCAAGATATCTAGGAGCCGTCCAATCGTTCGATTCTATACAAAAGTAATTACTGAAATTGCTCAGTATTCATGAGATATGTCGTTGCCTCAGTTGAGAGACTGCATATTCACGTATGCTCTGAGAGATAATATACTCAGTCAGAGATTCTTGTGGCATGAGATTTCATGCTTCAATTAGAGACATGAGCCTCAATACTCATTTGATTGTTGGATCAGGTGATACAGGAGTATCGTAGAAGAAGTTGAGCCATATTAAGGCTAGAGGAGTGACGTGAAGATTATCTTCATAGAGATGTATCAACGGCTATATAGTTGGATGTGCAGATCATATGCACAGAGGACGTGTGAAGATTATATTCACAAAGGGACAGTTAAGACTGCCAGATGAGCCTAGGTTTAGTTGAGCCATACTATGGCTAGAGAGTGTCTAGAAGATACTAGATGTTGGTCGACTAGTTTGTTTGATCAACAAGACTTGAGGTTTCCTTACTTAGATTAGGATTCCTAGTTGATGAGTTCTAAAACTCATAGCTTTTGAGGTTTACTAACTTAGATGAGATTCCTAGTTTAGATGAGTTCTAAAACTCATAACTTTATTTCTTTTACAACAAGTTTTCACTTATATAAAAGGGAGAGACTTGTAGGCAAGAAGGGTAGAGAAAATGAGAGGGATAGCAGTCATTTTTTTGATTGTAATAGAGTTTTCTTTCAAGAAATTAAGAAGAAGAAGTTAGCAGGTGGAGAGAAACTCGAGACAGAGTGCAGCCATAGTTTTGGTTTGTAATAGAGTTTTTCTTTCACAGTTTAAAGAAGAAGAAGTTAGAAGAAACAATCGTGTTATTTACTTTATGTTATTATTCTTTTCTTTGTGTTCTCTTAATCACTTCTACAAAGTATTACTTACTCTAGGTACCCTTGATCGATTACGTATCAAGTGGTATCAGAGCCACGTTCTGACTTCTAGGGTTAGTTGTGGTGCATGGTCTTAACACGTGAACAATATACGCGATCAGGGGAAGCAACTGTTGTTCTACCAGACACAAGAAAACCTAGAGGAAGTACTAAAACCAAGATGGGAAGTGAAGATGATAAGAATCCTAAACTAACAGATGAGGACAAGTTTGCTAAACTTGAATGTAAGGTACAAGATTTAGCAAATATCCTTGTTGCATTCATAAAAACAAGTGTTGTCAAGTCAAAACCTAAAAATAGAAAAGAAGGATTAAAGGAAGATGATGAAGAAAGCTCATCTGAAGAAGAAGAAGAAGAAGAAGAAGAAGATGATGATATAATAAATAACAATCCATATGGAGGATTTAAAATTGAATTCAAGCTCGAGATATCTGACTATGATGGAGTCATGGATGCTGAAAAACTTGATGGATGGCTAGATAAGTTGGAAACATACTTCACCGTACACCAACTTGTTGAGTCACAAAAAATCAGTTTTGCAAGTATGAAGTTGTCAAACCATGCCTCAACATGGTGGAAAGCTTATAAGAAGAGGTATATTACAGAAAACATGACTTGGAAACAATTTAAGACTCTCATGAGGAAACAATTTTACCCTGTGGGCTATCTGGATGAAAGATGGTATAAGTGGCAGCATCTTCGACAACGATATCAACAAAGTGTTCAAGACTATACTACAGAATTCTACAACCAAGCTCTGACTTTAGATGTAAATATGACCAGTGATGAGACTTTTCTAAAGTACAATGGTGGACTGCTTGAATATATACGAAGGGAGTTGAAAATTTTCAGTGTACAAGACATTGAAGATGCTATAAACAAAGCTGTGTCCATTGAACAGAAGGTTAAAGGTGCTGCATGATCAGACAATAATAGACTTGTTACGAGTGGGGAAGATATGACTCAAAGAAGGGTTGAGACGAATAAGAACAAGTCTCTATTAGCCGAACAAGAAGAAAAGGTGTGTGAGCATTGCAAGGAGAAAGGTCACATAAAAGACACTTGCTGGACTCTTTATCCTCATATCAAACCAAAGAAATTGCGTGAGGCTGAAGGAAAAAGAAGTTTTAAGAAGAACACTATGATTACAGAAGCTGTGGATACCGAAAAAATATCTGAAATAGATCAGCCAGACCCAAAGCTTTTGTTGATGACCAAGCTAATAGACGCAGAACAAGTGAATCTACATGAAGAATTGTTTCATGTCAAGATTCAAGTAAAACAAAGCATCGTCGAGGCTATCATCGATTCTGGCAGCCAAAAGAACTTAATTTCAGAAAAGCTGGTGGAACAAATGGGTATCAACAACTCCACATCCAAAACCCTACCAATTGGGATGGATATAGAAGGATATTGAACTTCAGGTATCAATGCAGTGTCGATTCAAATTTGCTATCACTGACAAGTTCATTGATGAGATTTTCTGTGATGTTGTGTCATTGGATGTAGCACAAGTTATTTTTGGAAATCCATATTTATGGGAACGTGATGTTGTTCTCTATCATAGAGAGCGTGTATATTTGTTCAAGAAAGATGGAAAAGATTTTCGTATTCAGGCTAGTAAAACCCATTTACCCATGAAACTGGTTACCACTAACCAATTCAAGAGATTGATCAACGCTTGTGGGAAGTTTTCTTTATTAATCAGGCCCGTGATCAAAGAGGAAAAGAAAGTGGTATTACATACTGCACTTTCCACCAGGAAACAAAGTGAATCAAGTTCTCTAAAGAAGAAGTTCGTGGATCTGTTCCAAGAAGAAGTCATTATACCACCCAAGAGAGGTGTTGAGCATGGAGATGCAATATTCTTCACCAAACTTGATCTCGAATATGGTTATAACCAAGTGCGAATTAAAGAAGAAGACACTAGAGCTCAATGATTTATTGAGGAGATAAGTGAAGTACATGTTTTAGCAGAAGACTTGTGGATATAACGAGAAGAAGTTCTTGAAGAAGGTTGTATTATTGAAATAAAGGTGACGCCTATCAAAAGAGGAGACTGTGTAATGTTTCGTGTGGCACGTACATGACAAGTGCCAAATAAAGCAAGGTGGTTCAACAAGGAACAAGGGGAGATTGAGTTTCCCCATCTTCAGTTCAAAGCTTACACCGGAGTTTCATCTTCCTAAAATGGGGGAGCCATGATACAGGAGTATCGTAGCAGAAGTTGAGCCATATTAAGGCTAGAAGAGTGACGTGAAGATTATCTTCACAGATCTGTATCAACGGCTAGATAGTTGGATGTGCAGATCATATGCACAGAAGACGTGTGAAGATTATATTCACACATGGACAGTTAAGATTTCCATATGATCCTAGGTTTAGTTGAGCCATATTATGGCTAGAGAGTGTCTAGAAGATACTAGATGTTGGTCGACTAGTTTGTTTGATCAACAAGACTTGAGGTTTCCTTACTTAGATTAGGATTCCTAGTTTAGATGAGTTCTAAAACTCATAGATTTTGAAATTTCCTAACTTAGATGGGATTCCTAGTTTAGATGAGTTCTAAAACTCATAGCTTTATTTCTTTTACAACAAGTTTTCACTTATATAAAAGGGAGAGACTTGTAGGCAAGAAGGGTAGAGAAAACGAGAGGGATAACAGTCATATTTTTTGATTGTAATAGAGTTTTATTTCAAGCAATTAAGAAGAAGAAGTTAGCAGGTGGAGAGAAACTCGAGAGAGAGTGCAGCCATAGTTTTGGTTTGTAATAGAGTTTTTCTTTCACAGTTTAAAGAAGAAGAAGTTAGAAGAAACAATCGTGTTATTTACTTTCTGTTATTATTCTTTTCTTTGTGTTCTCTTAATCACTTCTACAAAGTAGTACTGACTCTAGGTACCCTTGATCGATTACGTATCATCAGGAGCATGTACAATTATGGTTTTACGATTTTAGCCTTTGTCGAAAATCCACCATCTACACCATGGTAAAACATGGGTGAAAATACTATTGACATTGAATCTCAACTTCGAAAACTTGAGACCTTTCCAGTTGAGTTCAAATGCTACTTCTCAAACGAACATAAAAAGAATCATATTTCTTTTGAGCTTATTCTTATGCTAATGAGAGATTTTGAAGTCGCTCGTGATCTTTTGGAAACTGCAGTGGTGAATGAAAAACTACTCGAGTCAAAAATCCTGAAGTCGATTGTGGAATTGAATCTTCTGAAACAAAGACTCAATCATCTGAAAGAGAAAAGAAGACTCAAGATTCAAAACACCGAGGAATCGTTGGTAAACAATGAGAGCACCACTAGAGATTAAGTTATATGCTGTAATCTTTAATCTAAGAAAATAGACATCAATTTTTGATTTCTTTCAATGATTGTATTAAGTCTATTATGAATAAAATTGTTTGATTTATAATTTTTCTTGTGATGGTTTTTGATTTACGCAGCCTGTGCTTGAATTCTTTATTATTGCTATGGATGTTTATGGGATGTTTGATTTCAGTTTTATTACCTTGATATTCGATCTCATAATATTGTGAACCCTTATGGTTTGGGTGACTTTTTGATTAGCAGGATTAAGTTCTAGCCCATGTTGGTAGGCTTTATCAAAAGATCACGAGGGGTTCTGGTAGAAACAATATATGAAAAAGTCACAATATGTTGAATCGGTTTTGGTTTAGCATAAAAGCATATGTGTTTGAACGGTCTTCAAATTTTGCTTGCAATTGCTAAAACCGATTTTCAACCTTTCTTTGGTAAAGGTTGGTTGTTGTTATTCTTTTGTTTTGCATAACGATGACAACATAATGATATTTCGATATCAATTCTCCCTGGAAGAAGATGCAAACATGTTGGAGAAGTGGATGCGAAATTTGAGGTAACAATGTTGTTAGTTAATTGTTTTCCTGTTTAAGAAAAGCCTGATTTTATTTCATATATATTTTGCTTTTGCTTAACAAAATTTCGGTACAATTGATGTTTTATTCCATGATGTGTGTGTGGATGTGTGTGTGTGTGATTTAATTGGTTCCGGTTAAGAAAAACTATTGTTATCTTGCTTTATTGTGTGGTATCAATTGTTTAGGCTTACAAAATTTCGGTGCAATTGCAATGTTTTAATGCTTATTCAATTGCTTCCGGTTGAGGTGAATAATTTTGCAAGTTGATTTATTTGGTTTGTATGAATTATTTATGGCTTAACGAAAGAAAAGGTTTACAGGATGGATTGTTTAGTCCAATTTGATTCCGGATAAGAGAAGCTAAGTTTATCTTAGTTAAACTTATCAAAGCGGAGGTTTCGGTTATTCAAGTCTAATCGAATGTCTTAACAAGAAATGCTAGTTAACTAACCTAGTACTTGTCTTGTTTAAAATTGAAAGGTCTAAGTTATATGGATAATTAGAACCTAATGAGAAAAATAGAGTTATCTTTATTTTGGTCTTATTGAATGAAGCGATTGTATTTGTACAATCGGTTTAGCAAAGGGACTAAGTTGCTTAGTCGATTTTTGGTTTGCTAAACTAAATTGGGAAAATTGCTTCAGGAAATTGTTTCCTTGATAACATATCAAAACAAATAAATTTGTAGTTTTGGTTTTGATATTGGTTATCAAAAATGGTGTGTGGAACCCTCGTGTTTAACTCTATAGGTTTGCAAGTCTATTTTGAGATTTGTAAGATTCTTTTTGTGTTGTCCTTTATTTTTTTCGTTTCTTTGTTATTTTGTGACAAAAAGGGGGAAAATATATGGAGTAAATAAATGATACTGGTATTTATTTTATATTGATTGGTATCACTAAGGAAAAGAACAGTTGTGCTTAAACGTTTATCTAACGAAAGAGTGAAAGCATGGACTAAGGGGGAGTAACATATCATATTAATTGGTATAACAAAGACGTGCGGATTGATAAAATCTACCTATCTCACCTATAGGGGGAGTATTAGCTTTGTTATTATAATGTCAACAACGGCATTTAAGGATTGAATGAATGCGGGTTATTGTGTTGTTGAATTCGGGAATCAAGCGTATGTGTAATGAATTCTTGTAATTTGTTTATATATATGATTGTAAGAGTTTTGTCACTAAAATTGACAAAGGGGGAGATTGTTAGAGCATAGCTCGGTTGAACCCACCAAGCGTTGGTATGTCAAGTTTGGTTGTCATATTTTAGTGAATCAAAACTCATTTTAAGACATTACAAGTATTGAGAAGACTTGAAGAAGTGAAGAAGTAAGAAGCTACAACGACAACATCATCCTTCCACTTGAGGTTAGTGATATTTGACTTGAACTATTTCATTCTCTAACGTATCTTTCAAGTCGTGCATATTGAAAACGAAACTGCGAAGCATGAACACTCTAGATAGACATAGTATTAAGGAATACAATATGATGTTTATTTCTTAACCATTAAACTTTGTAGATAAGACATCGACATAATCGTTTAATTGCTATTGTGATTATGTATGGGTATGAGGTGAGGATTTGATCCTAGGGAACAATGTTTTACATGTGTTTTAAGGAAGTAAGTTCATAAACTTGTTTATGAATCGAAAAGGAAATCGCCAGGCGTTATTGGGATTGTTATTCATTTCATATCTTGTGGACATCCAATATGTGTGATTTAGTATAACCGCTCACGACTTTTTTGTGTTCTTAGTAAAACTATTCACAAAGGCCTGACTTATGTATTGGTATGACTTTTATTAGTGAAACGGATCTTAAGTAATCACCTGAGATGGTATGATCGAGTTTGTGATTTTTTGAACCGAATCTGGGTAAAGGGGAACCGATCCTATGAAGAGGTGCAACACATCACAAAGGGAAATCGATCCTTGTATGAGGTGCAGCAAGTTTGTAGCAGAAAGGGGAATCGATCCTATGGACATGTGCAACACGTTTTTAGGCAAAGGGGAACCGATCCTATGGACATGTGCAACACATATGAGTTAGATACCATATATATGTGGGGAACCGATCCTAGTACCTAGTCAACCGATTTTTGGAAACCTAGTGTGACTATGCACAATACTCACATGGAGGTAGAACCGAAACTTGTTTTGGTAGAACCGTTAAACCCATGATTTGTGATTGAGTGTTTCTTAATCAATCGCATAGTTCTTGAAAGTCAGATGAACCAATTCTAAACTTGTTTGGAAGTGTGGCAAATCAGTTTCAAGGTTGTAAGTATGAAAGAGGACTTACAAAGTAAGGATGTCGGCATACTTTGAACACGTGCAGTAATGTGTATCTTTTATTGTTCAAAGTTATTCCTTAATAGCTACAGGAAGAAAATTCCAGGATCGAAATATAAATAAGTTAAGAATCTTTTAATTAAGGTTGTTAATTTTATTTTAGTAAAATGAGAATTAGTAATGTGCATTTACTAGTTGAGATTTTCCAAAGAGATTTTCGGTCATTATTTTGGACAAAGCATATCCAGGAATTATGGAAACCGAATTTGGAATATATTGAATATATTTGAGAATATTTTCGGTTTTGGAAATTCCTTGGTGTCCAAACTTCCTTGTCTATAAATACTTGGAGTTTGCATTTCTAGCAAACTAATCCTTCGTGATAGCAAACTTCCTCGGTTGTGTTGTTACTGGTGTAGCCGCCTATTCGGAGAGGAGAGTAACCTAATTAGGCGAAATCTAATAAGGCCGCCAGTTTAAAGTCTTCTTTGGGATTGAGAAGCTCTACGAGTACCATTGGTGGGAAATTAGATAATTGCGGTTTATCTTGTGTTTTCGATTGATTTGATTGACTAACAGTGGTTGAAATTTGATTGCACCAAGTTTTTTTATGCTTGAGAATCTTCTCTTATGATATAAGATTCACTCAAACTAGATCGAAGTGTCGACAGGGATCTTAAGACTGTTGTTAGTTCTAAAAAGACGATCTTGTGATAATCCATAGTTAACAGACTCCATCCGTGCGTGATTGATAGGAGCTACTTAAGTTTCTTTATCTTTTTTGTATTCCATATGTATTGATAGTTTTGTCACTAAAATTGACAAAGGGGGAGATTGTTAGAGCATTGCTCTGTCTAACTCGCATGCGTTGCTATCTCAAGCATGTTTGTCAATGTTAGTGATCAAAACTATAAGTCTTGATTTCTAGTTTATTATAGATAAGTCTAGGACTAGGATAGAAAGTGTAGTTGAGCTCAGGACTTCATGGCGATTCATCATACAAGTAGAAGAACTACTCAAGGAACCGGTGGAACTTCTCGACAAAAAGGTATGTAAAGACTTGAACTTATCTGTCACTCAAAAGTCTATCTACTTTATCTCCTACTTCTTGAGACAAAAAGTCGTATGCTATATATATAGACTTAGATTATACGCATTTGGTATTTCGAGCCGAGTATACCTCGCCTATCTATATCTCGAAATATGTGTTGGTAAGCTTTTCGCTTCGACCAAGTTTATCTTTACCTAGTGACGAAAGTAATGATATGTTTCAATCATCTTGAAAATTGCTTTGACGAGAAATGGTGTAACAACTGTATTACGTCCTCTAATAATGTTTCAATGATTGAAATGAGAGTTTAGATTACATAACCAATGATGGACATAAGCATTGTTGTGGAAAAACATTTATGTATAAGTCATATTCCTTGAACCAAAGTTTTCGAACTTTGTTGATCAAGAGAACCAGAAGAATGGCAAGTGCCAAGTCCGCGAACTCAGTCCGCGAACTGCAGAACTTCTCATTGCGAGAAATTCTGCTGGAGTTGACAAACTAGTTGCGTGAGTACCAGTCCGTGAACCGGCGGAAGGTCTCTTGCCGAGATTTTCTGCTGGATTTTGTAAACTCTGTCGGTTGCTTAAGTCTGGGAACCTAGTGTGCGAACTTAAGAAGGTTATATATCTGAAGATGATTTCTGAACTTAAAATTTAAAAAGACAAAGGAATGTAGTTTGCAAACCGTGGCTATAAAAGTTCATGAACTGATTCAAGTGAATCAAATCATCTTTGCTTCAATTGTGTCTTGTGTTGTTACATAAGATTTCCTTGCAATTGAACAACTCTCTAACTAGTTCATCTGAGTCATTTGAACTAGTTATGGTGAAGAAGAACATGGTTGATATGAAATGCTCATATAGCTAACCTTTTGGTTAACTATTGTTGAACCAACAATGTACAGTTTGGGTAAGGTTAACAAACCTAGAAGCGTGCAGTTCATTTGTGTATAACAACCTAAGTTTTCGATCTAACGGTTGAGAAATATTAGCTTGAATAATCAGGTTTTCATCTAACGGTGAATATTGATTGCTTTGTTACCAAGGCAAAACCCTGATTTGAAAGACTATATAAAGGAGATATCTAGTATTGTGCAAAACTAATCATCACACCTTACATGTGATACTAGTTTGCGTACTAGAGTCGGTTCTCCTTTAACCTTTGGTTTTCTTCTTCTAAAACCAGGTTAACGACTTAAAGATTTCATTGGGATTGTGAAGCCAGACCGATACTACTTTTATCGTAGTTGTGTGATCTGATCTTGCATCTTCTATCGTACGAGTACAATCAGATTGATTGTCTTGAGATTTGATATCTCTGATAGGCAAGATATAAAAAGTAATCACAAACATCTTCGTCTCATTTTTTGTGATTCCACAACATCTTGTTTCGCTACCATATGATTAAGATTGTTGTGAGTTGATTGATTAATCTAGGTTGTTCTTCGGGAATATAAGAGCGGATTATCAATTGGTTCCTCTTCACCTTGATTATTATCAAAAGACGGAACAAAAACTTTATGGTTTTTCTGTGGAAGATAGATTGATCCTTTGATAGACTTGTATGTGTGAGACAAATTTGTTTATTGTCAAAGCCTGCGATTTTGGGTCGTAGCAACTCTTAGTTGTAGGTGAGATCATCTAAGGGAATCAAGTGCGCGGTATCCTGCTGGGATCAGAGGCGTACGGAGTACAACTGTACCTTGGATCAGTGCGAGACTGATTGGGGTTCAACTACAGTCCAGTCCGAAGTTAGCTTGGAGTAGGATAGTATCTGTAGCGGCTTAATACAGTGTGTGTTCAATCTGGACTAGGTCCCGGGGTTTTTCTACGTTTGCGGTTTCCTCATTAACAAAATTTCTGGTGTCTGTGTTATTTCAATTTCCGCATTATATTGTTTTATCTTTATCATTGAAATAATACAGGTTGTGTGTTAGATCAATCAATTGGAGAATCCGACCTAACGGTTGTTGATTGATATTGATTGACACTTGGATATTGGTCTTTGGTACCATCCAAGTTATTCCTTGTTTTTGATTAGTACTCGCAGTTTCTGTTTGAGGAAATCAAATAAAGAGAGAGATACAAACTCGTTGATACACTTAATTGATTGAGTCTTGTTGATTCTCTTAAAAGTATATTCGAGTTTGTCCATACAGATTGCTAAGCGAAATATTGGGTGGTGTTGTTAGACCCCCGCTTTTTCAATTGGTATCAGAGTAGGCAAACACGTTTAAGACCTTACAAGTCTGTGTTTGTAGCGATCTGACTCTATGGACAGTTGTGCTATCTCAGTAAACGTACCACCAGTCTTCGATGACTCAAACTACCTATGGTGGAAAATTTCTATGCGTACTTTTCTTCAATCGCGTGATTTCCAATCATGGGTTTATGTTGTTAATGGCTATGAGATTCCTGTCGTTATAGTTGAAAATGCTACCATGCCTAAAAACATCGGTACATATACTGCTGCTGAGTCACTTGATGCAAAGCAAAACTCCGACGGTTTGAATGCCATCATGCATGCCATTACCCCATAGCTTCGACACCATGTGGCTTCATGCTCCACGTCTAAAGAGGCTTGGGATACTTAAGAAACTGTATTTGAAGGTAACACCAGGGAAAAGGAAGCTAGGCTTCAAAACCTTAATTCCGAATGAGAAAACCTTCATATGGAAGAAGAAGATTCATTTGATGAATTTTATCACAAAATGTCTGAAGTTGTTAATACATCCTGTGCATTGGGTAGGACTATTCCTGAAAAGGAAATTATGATGAAGATTCTCAGATCGCTGCCATCTAAATACGAATCTAAAAAGCATGCCATCGTTGAGGGAAAGAACCTTGATACCCTTTCGTGAAATACGCTTGTCGGGAAGCTTAAAATTTTCGATCGTGAACTTAATTCAAGAGATAAACATCACTTGTCTAGTAGTCATGTTACTATTCCTGATGGAAAATCTCACCGTCCTAAATTGATTGATAAGAAAAATGAGAATTGCTTTATTTCTATGTTGTCTCGGTTTATACAACAGCTTAAGAAAATTCTTAGACAAAGTAAAAGAAAGTCTCAAAAAGAGGTTCAATCAATCAAAAAGGGGGATAAGAGAGTTCAAAAAAACTGTACTAGCGAAACTGGTCTTGTGTGCTGTAAAAATGTGCATACTTCCAAAGGTACAGATACTAAGGTGAATAAGATAACTAAAGCATGGATGAATACTCTTGATTATTGTCCTGAGGATGAATCTGTGATTATTCTCTTAATCTCTTTGCTGAAAATCACAATCGTGATTCTTATACGACATGTCGAATAACTCCGACTGTGTCTCATAAGATGTGTCAGCAAATGTCACCTGACTATGTATCACTCTCCAGTCATCTTGACAACAAGGGTGATACAGAAAAACACAGGATGCTACCAAAACTCTCGGGTTCCTTGTGTGAAAATCAGGATCAACTTAGCACGAATGATCAAAAGCAGTCCTGCTCTGCTAAATGCTGGGTGCAGAAGAAAAAGAAGAAATCTCCTATGAAATCCCTTTTTCCTCAGAAAATGATTTCTAAAACGGTGCAGGATTTGCGAAACTCAACAAACAAGTTGTTCAAAACTGTGATTAAAAGGGAAAAGAATGATGTGCATAACTCTTCTTTCCTAAAGAATAAGCAAAAACTTGAATTAACATATAATTCCTCGCCTCGAAAAAATTATCCCAGTCCTATATCGGAGTGGAGTAATTATGATCAGTAATCTTATTGTTTATGATTCTTTTGTCTATCCTTCTTAGGAAAGAATCATTATTTTGAGAGGGTTGTGTTGGAATTTGTCTGTTAAATCTCTAGGAGTGTTCGATTCTTGTTTATTCTCTTCTAGTACCGTTTTTTTTTTTTTTTGTTTTTCATGAACGGTTCCTGGTTCTTTAAAAGACTTTTTCTTGGAGATAACCGAATTTTGCTAGGGTTTGGTAAAAGGTCTTTTTTTGGAAATTCTTCATCTTCATTACTTTAAAATGAAGTTTCTCCTCTTCTACATGATCATTTCATTTACCTTCTCTATCATGTCCTCCTCCAGTCTTTCAAGCAAAGAAAGTGATGTATGGACTGTTCTGTTTCCCTCTAAGAAGATTCGTTTTGATTCCTCTGACAATGAGATGTGTTATGACAAGCGTATCTCCTCTTCTGATGAGAATTCTTCTGTCTTACAGTTTGATAAGCTCTCGTTAACCATGAATCTTTCCTTGGAACAAGTACGTGCTCTGAAAAGTGAACTCGAAGCTTCTTCCAAAAGACTTGAAGAAAAGATGGATAGTATTGAATCTAGGATTGATCTAATCGAAGATGAGCTTGATGAATACATGGAATATGAGAAGGATATTAAAAGTAAGTGAAATGCTTCATAGAGGTTTTGTGCCTAGTATATCTTCTTTTTGGTTTAGTTGGAAGAATAACTAGTGCTTTGAATAGCAATGATTGTGACTACACATGGCTATTATTTTTCATTTTCTTGTGTTATTTTTAGGTTTATTGATTTAAGATTCTAAAAATATTTGGAGGATGATGTTTTTGCAGTACTAATCTTTATGATTTGTTATATTGCAACTTGTTATGGGATATGTATGTTTGCGTCCGCGAACTTGAAGGTCCCATACTTTGTCAAAAGTAAAGTCGTTCATGTTCGGTATTCACGTACTGGTAAAAGGATGAATGGACTTTTGACAAATACAAAAGTTAATCTTATATTGTCAATTATGTTGATGGAAGATAGGTTAAAATCTCTTGTTTTCAAGGATTATGTCTATTATTGTTTTTATGCAAATAATGATTGAAGATAGAATGAATCCTTGTGTATTCCGCAGTATTGATCATCCCTGATCCATATTCATATGTATTACTGTGAGGCTATGTAATGTGTCTTATGTTGAGCACGATACAACCAAGTTGATTATTTTTTATTAGCTTTGTTGGTTGTTCCGTAAGGTACTTTATGTTGAGCATTTTGAACTAAATTAGTCATCTTGTTTGGTTATTTAGTTATTGCTCCGTAAGTTTTCTTATGTCGAGCAAAACAATTGACAATTAAATTGATTACTTTCGTAATTAGTTTGGTTGTGTATTCCAATTAGATTAATTATGGGTTCTCTTGTAATTAATCTAGTTGAGTTTTTTTTGTGTCTCCATGAGTTTTCTTATGTTGAGCACAAACAATTGAATTGATCACTTTTTGTGTTTAATTTGATTGCGTATACCGATTAAATTAATCACGGGTTTTACTTGTGATTAATTTGATTGAGTTTTTGGATATAAAAAATCATTCTTATGGTTTTTGGTGTCCAATAAAATCCTTCTTTTCTTTCGAAATTAAGGTCGCTCTTGTTCTTTCGGGAATAACATCAAATGGGGGAGAGTTCTTTTGAACTTGTGCTTAATGGTCATATCTTGAGGGGTGTGTGGCTGTGGAATTTTTGAGGGGTTATCTTGTATCTTTAAACTCCTTGATGAATGCTATTAGCTTCGGCTATATGATTGCATCTAAATAAGATGATGTGTGTTCTTTCTTTTTTAGTCATGAAATGTCTCTTACGGAAATTTCATTATGATCCCGTTCTTGAACCTTTGCAAATTTTATTGACAAAAAGGGGGAGAATTAATATGTAGTTCACACTACAAATACATATGGTCTTCGGGTTATTATGTAAGAGGGAATGGTTTCCATGTGAGATGGAGTATTGATTAAGGGGGAGTGATACATATCACCATAGTATTATTGTTGAAGTTGTGATACAAATGAACTTTGACGTTGTGTAATAATACTATGCCACTGTATAACAATGGTCGAGACCGATGCTTTCTCATTGTTATAGCTACGGATCTTCAACAACGGTGATGCTAAACTTACAACCTTTGGGATCATTAAAGTACTTGGAAGTGACGAAGATTTCGAGGAATGTTGAAGATTAGACATGTGGAATAGGAGCTACTTAAGTTTCTTTATCTTTTTTGTATTCCATATGTATTGATACTTTTGTTACTAAAATTGACAAAGAGGGAGATTGTTAGAGCATTTCTCAGTCGAACTCGCATGCGTTGCTATCTCAACCATGTTTGTCAATGTTAGTGATCAAAACTATAAGTCTTGATTTCTAGTCTATAATAGCTAAGTCTCGGACTAGGATAAAAAGTGTAGTTGAGCTCAAGGACTTCATGGCGATTCATCATACAAGTAGAAGAACTACTCAAGGAACCGGTGGAACTTCTCGACAACAAGGTATGTGAAGACTTGAACTTATCTGTCACTCAAAAGTCTATCTACTCTGTCTCCTACTTCTTGAGACAAAAAGTCGTATGCTATATATATAGACTTAGATTATACACATTTGGTATTTCGAGCCGAGTATACCTCGCATATCTATATCTCGAAATATGTGTTGGTAAGCTTTTCGCTTCAACCAAGTTTATCTTTACCTAGTGACGAAAGTCATGATATGTTTCAATCATCTTGAAAATTGCTTTGACGAGAAATGGTGTAACAACTGTATAACGTCCTCTAAGAATGTTTCAATGATTGAAATGAGAGTTTAGATTACATAACCAATGATGGACATAAACATTTTTGTGGAAACACATTTATGTATAAGTCCTATTCCTTGAACCAAAGTTTTTGAACTTTGTTGATCAAGAGAACCGGAAGAATGGCAAGTGCCAAGTCCGCGAACTTCCGAACTTCTCATTCCGAGAAATTCTGCTGGAGTTGACAAACTAGTTGCGTGAGTACCAGTCCGTGAACAGGCGGAAGGTCTCTTGCCGAGATTTTCTGCTGGAGTTTGTAAACTCTGCCGGTTGCTTAAGTCCGCGAACCTAGTGTGCGAACTTAAGAAGGTTATATATCTGAAGATGATTTCTGAACTTAAACTTTAAAAAGTCTAAGGAATGCAGTTTGCAAACCGTGGCTATAAAATTTCATGAACCGATTCAAGTGAATCAAATCATCTTTGCTTCAATTGTGTCTTGTGTTGTTACATAAGATTTCCTCGCAATTGAACAACTCTCTAACTAGTTCATTTGAGTCATTTGAACTAGTTATGGTGAAGAAGAACATGGTTGATATGAAATGCTCATATGGCTAACCTTTTGGTTAACTATTGTTGAACCAACAATGTACACGTTTGGGTACGGTTAACAAACCTAAAAGCGTGCAGTTCATTTGTGTATAACAATCTAAGTTTTCGATCTAGCGGTTGAGAAATATTATCTTGACTCTAAAACAGGTTTTCATCTAACGGTGAATATTGATTGCTTTTTTACCAAGGCAAAACCCTGATTTGAAAGACTATATAAAGGAGACATCTAGTATTGTGCAAAACTAATCCCCACACCTTATGTGTGATACTAGTTTGCGTACTAGAGTCGGTTCTCCTTTAACATTTGGTTTTCTTCTTCTCAAACCAGGTTAACGACTTAAAGACTTCATTGGGATTGAGAAGCCAGATCGATACTACTTTTATCGTAGTTGTGTGATCTGATCTTGCATCTTCTATCATACGAGTACAATCAAATTTATTGTCTTGAGATTTGATATCTCCGATAGGCAAGATATAAAAAGTAATCACAAACATCTTCGTCTCATTGTTTGTGATTCCACAACATCTTGTTTCGCTACCATATGATTAAGATTTTTGTGAGGTGATTGATTAATCTAGGCTGCTCTTCGGGAATATAAGACCGGATTATCAATTGGTTCCTGTTCACCTTGATTATTATCAAAAGATGGAACAAAAACTTTAGGGTTTTTCTGTGGAAGACAGATTGATCCTTTGATAGACTTGTCTGTGTGAGACAGATTTGTTTATTGTCAAAGCCTGCGATTTTGGGTCGTAGCAACTCTTAGTTGTGGGTGAGATCATCTAAGGGAATCAAGTGCGCAGTATCCTGCTGGGATCAGAGGCGTAGGGAGTACAACTATACCTTGGATCAGTGGGAGACTGATTGGGGTTCAACTTCAGTCCACTCCGATGTTAGCTTGGAGTAGGCTAGTGTCTGTAGCGGCTTAATACAGTGTGTGTTCAATCTGGACTAGGTCCCGGGGTTTTTCTGCATTTGCGGTTTCCTCGTTAACAAAATTTCTGGTGTCTGTGTTATTTCAATTTCCGCATTATACCAACCTAACGGTTGTTGATTGGTATTGATTGACACTTGGATATTGGTCTTTGGTACCATTCAAGTTATTCCATGTATTTGATTAGTACTCGCAGTTTCTGTTTGAGGAAATCAAATCAAGAGAGAGATACAAACTCGTTCATACACTTTTAATTGATTGAGTCTTGTTGATTCTCTTAAAAGTATATTCGAGTTTGTCTATACAGATTGCTAAGCGAAATATTGGGTGGTGTTGTTAGACCCCCGTTTTTTCAATAATTACCTTTGGTGATTGAACATAAGATAGATCTAAGAACCTGACGAAGGAGTTTATGTTAAGATAAACAGAAGAGCCTTTGTCCAACTCACATCACTTGGTTGATTAGAGTTGATACCAAACAGATTTGTTGTTCCTTTACTGTTTGGAATACAAACCAAAGGAATTGTTCCAAGTACGTGACTTATTCATATGTTGGAGGCGTGGGAATACATACGGAACTAGGTGAACTATAGGTTTAGTTTCTTGGTCTCAACTATACGAAGTTGGTGTAATTTTGTGTAGCGGCTTAATCCTGAGAATATTCAATTCTGGACAAGGTCCTGGGGTTTTTCTGCATTCGCGATTTCCTCGTTAATAAAATTTTGCTATGTCATTTACTTTATGTTTCCGCATTATAATTGTTTTATTATAATTAAAGTAAATTACACAAAGTTAATTCCTATTTACTTGATAAGCAATCCTATTGTGTTTGGTTAAGTCCGAACCTTTTTATCAAGTAAACATACTTCGTCGTTGTATTGTCTTGATCTCGTATCCATAGACGATCACATGAAGTGTGAACCGATTAGTTGCATTGTCTTACTTAGTCCATAGACAATCACTTTTGGAGAAATGACTTATAGGTAGGAAAAGTTTTAGCTTGAGGTATATGTGGGTACCCTCGCCTTTTCAAGATCGAACAGTTCAAGGCTTTGAAATATGTTTACAATAGACAAAGCTAGCAAACTTCACAAATCCAGAACACTTACACTCAATTAGCTGAGAAACCTGGACTTTTAACCACCTCTCAAAAACAACCTTAAAACTAATCACTCAATAATAGTTTTTTAGATATTTATCTTGGGGAATCACAAAGTCTCAGATGAAGAGAACTTTGTGATTTCTATCTATCTCGTTCCTTAAACAGATTACTAAAACCTCAATAACAAAATGAACAAGATCAGGATACACGAACTATCAAGGTAAAGATAGTCGGACCTGGCTTCATGAATCCCTAAGTGAGGTCTTTAAGTAGTAAACCTAAAATTATATTTCTCATAGGAAACCTAGGTTTATAAAGGACGACTCTAGCAAACAACTATGACACAGAAGCGTCTAAGGATTGAATTTACTGCTTGTTTGAGTCTCTCTATTTATAGATTTTCAAGACTGAGGGGTTGCTTAGAATTAAAGATTAGATAACTTGAGATTCAAGCAAACACGTTCTCTGTTTAGATGAAACTCTCGTAAAGAGTCCATGCAAGCATGTGAGAAATATGTCTTGAAGTCACATAGAAAAATATATACTATGGTACAGATACCAGAACTGTGTATAATGATAGTTTTTGGTAAATATGCCTTCCGAACTTAAAAGCAACACAAAGTGTTTTAATAATCAATTAGTGATGTCTTAGAGGTATTTATGAGAGTCATAACAATGCTAAACATATTTGGGAAAATAATCTATAAGCATATTCGTGATTCGTACTAGGTTGGTATGTGAAACAGTACGCATACCTATGACTAGTTCGTGAATTGAGGGACCAACAGTACGCGTATTAGGTATATGTACCGCTTGGTTGTTCACGAACTCGGATCAATATAATACGCATACTAGGTAAACGTACTTTCCCTATTCACGAGTTTATAACCTTAAAGTACCCGTACTAGGTATGTGTACCTATATATAGTCCGGAACCTCAGATGTCTATGGTATGCGTACTAGGTACGTATATCTACCCTGAGTCCATATTTCAGTAAGTTCTTATATTATAACTCTCTTTTGATGTTTTGGAACACTCCCAAATGCCATAATAATAAAATATCATTGCTTGGGGGATTTTCAAATAATTTATATGACACAAACATAGTTCTTCAACAAAAAATTATTTCAAACTAAGATTGTTAAGGACCTATGAACATCTATTGCTTGAATCATATTTCAACATGTTTAAGAAGACAAGCTTGACTGAAAATTTCTTTTTTGCAATACTAAATATACTCGAAGTCAGACGACATAGACTCATATAAATAGAATGGTGATTCATGTGAGTAAAATAGAATGATTCGGTCTTTACATACCTATTGTTGATGAAGTTCTCCAAATGTCTCCGTTGATCTTCAATCTTCGGGGGTTTACTCAATGATGTATGATCGATACTCAACTACCAACTTTTAAACCTAGTCCGAGACTTGACTTTAGTAGACTAGAAATCAAGATATAGTTTTGTGCATCTAACATTGACATCAATCTTTGAGATAACAAAACTTGCGAGTTCGACCGATCAATGCTCTAACGGCTGCAACTCCTCAACCCTATAAGTACTACAATTTTCAACATTTTTCACTCATAATGTTCCACTCTCTTCTTCTCAATAACTCTAAAAAAAAACTTCTACTATTTAAAATTCCTAGCATAAAATAAGGAGCAAAATGAGGGATGTCAAAAACAACGTAGGGGGAAAAAGAAATCAAAATGATGAAAGAATATCGACGTCTACTATAATATCGACTATACTCAAAATTGTGATGCAGAGTTTACTTCGATGAATGTAATTGCTACTCCAGACTTAATTCCATGTTTTGTGTTAGGGCATCTAGACCGTTCTAGATAAGAATGTGAGGCGGATACAAAGACTTAAATCTTGTTTATCGAGATCTACCCCCTCTAGTCCGAGAAAGAATGGATTGATATCCCTAACATCGATTTTATCATGTGAATCACAAAAAGCATAATAATATTTGTTAGAATACAGGCATCCAACTCAAAACCAATTGGCAATGAGTGGAGAGGCCCTAAGGCCGGTTCCTATGGGGGGTGGCTAACCCACCCATTTTCCATGCCAGCTGGCTTGGCAAACTGGTCGCGCCACTATGGGGAAATGAATAAGCAGTCGAGTTTCCACCTAGCGGTCGAGACTACACCACTAGAGGTTTTGTAACGACCGACAGGTGTAAATAGGAAGGAAAAAGGAAAATCTGTTGCAGATAGTGATATCGTATAGGTTCAGGATAAAGAGAACGAGTTCGCTAATGTTAGGCAACTAGTTGGATCTGGTGTAACATCTACGCATTTATGTAACCATCCTGAGCGAGTTTTGTTACCTAAATTAAGAGGTGAGTGGTCTGAGCTAAGTGAAATTTATGAGTTACTCCCAGAACCTGTTCAAGAATCCTTGAGAAGATATCCTTGTCAGCGTTTATATTTCATGAAAAGCAAAAACCACAAGACCCAAATTGTGCGGGTTATTTGTGAATGTTGGTGAAACACTGCAAATACGTTATTTTTCAAGGATTTTGAGTGTGGTAAGTTCTATTTCTTCCATTCAATATTTAATTTTTAGTTCATAAACAAATTTTAGTTCCACATACAAACTTTAATTTTATGACCATGTTGTTTTTAGGGTTCACACCGTTAGATTTGTATATGTTGACTGGAATAAAAAGTCAGGGTGAAATAGTACAATTTAACCAATTAAAGTGGATATCAGAAGGAAGATGGAAACAATTACTCCCTTTGTACTCAAATGATAATGGAGGAAAGCCAGAATCCAGAGACTTACACTCATATGGATTAAGAGTGTCTGGGTTGAAGGCTTTTTTGACCCGTTACCATGCCAAGGGGATAAACAGAGCTGAAGATTATCTCGAGCTTGAACGTATTTTTGTATTATGGATGTTAGGCCAAGTTTTTTTCCCCAATGCTAGCACAGTGTCATTAGTTGGTTTTCTGGAATATTTACAAGATTTAAGTAAAGCGCCAAATTATGATTAGGGTTCTGCAATTTTAGATGAGTTATACATATGTCTCGGTGATTGCTCAATTAAGAAGACAGATAGCTTAAATTCGTTTTGGGTCGTATTGGAGGTAAGAACTATTTATTATGTTTATTATCAATGTTATTTTTCAATGGTGAAATGTACCAACACATCAATTTTCGTCAATGTTCTTTTTCAGTATCGGTGGTATACTTACTTTACGATCAGTGAACCTGATCTTCATGATAAACGATTAATTTTTCCAGTCGTGTACAAGTACAAAGATGATAATTGGATTGGCCAGATTAACGATGGTCAAAATGTTGCTGCTATGCAAAGGATGCAACAAGTGTGCAGAGCTACTATCAACATTACGCTAGCGCCATATACAGTAATAGATGAGTTCAATGAACCAGTGGCACAAGACATGCTTCGGTTAAGCCTTAAGCGACTTGTGTTTTACAGTCCAGTTAGTGGTCAGGGCATTTGGTACTACGAAGAAAGACATATTTTTCATTTACAAGGAAGAAAGGTAAAAGCAATCAACCCGTTTCCAACTTCAATTATTTCACATGATGATTGGATACAGTTGATAAATAATGGACAACCTTGGGAAGAAGCTGATGATTTGATCCAAGAACCAGAAAATGACTATGATTACTACAGTTGGTTCTAAAAGGTATGCAAGCTAAATATTGTTGTTCATCCACAAAACTTATTTAGTGTTGACTTCCCAGCAATTGGCAATTTTCCACTTACAGATCTTCCATCCCAACCCCCATCACAGACAGGCGAACCATGTACGTACCCTAGCAGTCAAATGGGGTCACATATGCCTCCATTTTCTTGGAAAGTCCATACTTTATCACCGAGTGGAGATGTTGTTGCAGTTCCACTTACTAGTGAAGGTATGCAGCAGAGCTATCCATACGATGTTGTGGATGCAACAAAAGAAGAGTATCAGACCGAGTTGAACAATTTTGCGCATTTTACCAATCAATTCCGCAATTTTCACTTGAGTCAGATGCAGGCTTTGAGGGAGAGTATGAGTTATGAATTGAGTTATGAATAGCCTGAGACTCCATTAGGGTCAAGTTCTCAAATGCCCGTGAGAGCAATACAAGAGGTCGTGCAAGTGGAAGTCGTGGAGGTGGTAGAAGTCGTCATGACACTCCGATGGAAGATATTATGGTGTAAGAGACTCAACTACCACCAACAACATCAAACTTGGAGACGGATTTCCAGTCTCCTCTTGGTTTCATTCCTCAAGGTCATGTACTTACTCCTGGTGGTGCACACGTCAATTTGGATGCATTTAGGCAGTCCGTAATTTATACCCCAAGTTCAGCATTTCACCGATTTCAAGCACCTCCAATGGCCCCGATACCATTTCAAGGTTATGATTCACCTGATGCTACACAACCACCATCTCAGAGTCCAAATAATGAGTTTTCACAAGATCCAACAGGCTTAGAGGATTATGTATTTGGTGGTAATCGTTAGTTTGAGAGTTTTGTTAACATATGAAGCGTGGTTTGTTTAAATCGTTAATGTAATTTTTCTTTTGTTTGATAAATAATAATCTTCATTTAAAGTTTTCTACATAAGTTAAATTAAAAACTTAGAATTGATAAGCTAGATTAAATTGGGGCAACACTTTTAAGATTTCATAACAACTTGCATATCGGAACTTTTCTCCGTTGTCACGAAGCCACTTTGCACGACATCTTTGATCAATCTCCAGCAGGGTTTCACCACTTCTCATGTTTCGAGCCTCTTCCCTTATCATACCAATATACTTGTTAACATTTTTGGAAATTCTGGCGAACCGAGCACTCAACACCATCGAATTGCGATTGTTGAGGTTTGTTGGTTCTTCTTCAAATTTCATTAAAACGCGTCCGCAAAACGGAATAAGCCGTAATGCGCCATCAACGATTGGATGATTAGTGAAGAAAACATAATTCCTGCAGATGCATTCATCTTCTAACGTGCTAAAATTGCGTTGTTGTGCAACTCTCCAACTATTTGCTCTTCTTAATTCATTTTGCACACTAGCTCGAAGTGCAACTCTTTGATTTTCGGCCGCATGTTGCTCTTCGATGAATTGAGCCATTGGAAAATCTAAGAAAATAGGAAGAAGGTGTGAGTTAAAATGGTAGAGGAATGTGGTATTTATAGGGGGAAGATTTATGACCGTTGGATCAGATTCTACTCAACGGCTTAAACTAGGACGGCCGGTCTAATAGGACCTGCTAGCGGTGTAGTAAACGCCTAACGGTGTAGAATTGACCGAGCGGTCGAGAATGGCAGGCCGGTTTGCCAGTTTGCCACCTCCATAGTGGATGCTTAAATGGCAAACATTCATGTTTGCCACACCCATAGGAAGAGGCCTAAGAAACTAAACCGCAGGATCTTAGATTGCGCAGATAATATGAGACTAATAATCTCAACAATATTATTACAAAAACATTAATAAAAAGGTGGTCGCCTACGAGGCACACTTTCTTTTTCTTGGACTTTGAAATTGGTTGAAACAGTAGTTACATTTAGATTTTTGTTAAAGGGAGAGCAAAAAGAGATCCGAGGAGAGCAAAAATCGTAGTTGACTCATTAATTAAGACCGATTCAACTTATTCATATAAATCGGACTAAGATACCCTTATTTACACAATTTTTTCACACAAACACGATAAATTTACTCCGCATTTGTTCCTCCACCATCGTGATAGCTGTTGTAGTACAGGTGAAGGCTGTGAAACAAATTTAAAGATCTCTATTATTGATTGTGTGGATAGGGATGGTCATGGGGCGGGGATCTTGTATCCCAGTCACTGCCCCGTTCAAAAAAAAAACCCACACCCTCCCCATTACCCGCTTGATCTGGGACGGGGCGGGTATGTGAAATACCCGTACGGGGCGGGTTTTTTACGGGTTACCCATAACATTAAGCTCAAATATGATGAGTTAATTTAATAATCAATACCTAAGTTCAACCAATAATAATAATAATTTAAAATTTCAAACTCATAAATTCACCTGTAATGTTTGCCTCGGCAGTTTCACTATGGTCATCATCCATTGGAGAACTTGGAATTGTCTCGACATGGTGTTCAGACTGTTCGGATTCACCTCGTGTGGATATAGTTGTCATTTTGGGATCGCTGTGTAATATACACATAAAGTAATATAATATATAATAAAGAAAGCTTAAATAATATAATATAATCAATACAATAATTAAATAATATAATATAATATAATTTCTTAGTCTAAATATAATATAAATAATTAATGATATCTTATATTTTTATCGTTTTCTTTTATAATATAATTTCTTAGTTTAAATATAATATAAATAATTAATGATATCTTATATTTTTACCTTTTCTTTTATAGTATAATATAATATAATTTCTTAGTTTAAATATAATATAAATAATTAATGATATCTTATACTTTTATCTTTTCTTCTATAATATAATATAATATCTTAGTTTAAATATAATATAAATAATTAATAAAAATATAAAATCCTAAAATGGGAACGTACGGGGCGGGTATGAGGCGGGGACCTAGAATCCCATCCCCGCTTTACTAATTTCGGGTATTACCCATACCCAACCCCAAACCCGTTTGTACGGACAAAACCCTACCCAATAGGGACCGGTACCCACGAGAATGGGTTTGGGTGGGGCAAATGGCCATTCCTATGTGTGGATGACACCCGGAATCTGTAGAACATTCTAAATCAAAATTAAGAGGAGAATATGAATGATCACCGATAATACTAACCTCAAACAATGCTCGATGTTAATCCAAACAACAAAGCGATTTTACTTACCTGCCAATTTCTTTTTCTTTCATGTTAAGATCTTCACAAAATAAATTAGGTCGAGACCTAACACTACCAAAATATCTTTAGAATCACTAAAGAGAAATTAAGGAATTGACCTAATTACATTGTTAATTGTTGGTGAGACAAACTGCGTCCAATCGTTAACTAAAATCAAAAAGATGATGCCAATCAGAGGATACATCTCGTAACTGTGTTAAAAGGTAAAGAAACCTATATTGAAATCTCCAGTTAGATCATTAAGATCATAAATAACTATAGTATAAAGAGATAGCACGACAGTGATTTCTTTCTCAATTCCTAACTCTTCCAAAAAAAACAAAAAAAAAAAAAAAAAATAGATCCCAGATCCCAGTACCGAGACATAACGATGAAAGACTTCAGTTTTTCAATTCCGGATATTTGATCAAGGGTATTACTGTCCGACTCGCCCAAATAGTTTGAACCGTTCCTATTTAATGAGTTTGAGTATGATTTTTGCGCTCCTCGGATCCCATTTTACTCTCCCTCTAACAAAAATCTACATTTATATACGTTGCTGTTCAAACTGGGTTGTTTATATAATGAACTTCCTGTAGCATTTCCACGAAAACAGTGTCATACCAAGTGTTGGCTCTACTTCCGAAGTAAAGAAAATTAAAACACTACGACAAAAAAGTGAGAAACTCAAATTGAAATTGCAGCACAAGATTTTCATTAAATCAAACTGATGCAGTTAAATTGCTGGCATTTGATTTTTTCTTGCAACTGGTACACACACCAAAGGATGAGCCCTAGGAAGAGTTAAACCCTTTCCCTCAGTCATGTCAACAGGGAAACTCTCTCCATTTTTAAGTTTCCACTCAAAACACTGTATAATTCCAGCTAAGGTTGTCTGTACTACTTGCAGTGCCAATAAAGTTCCTGGGCATCCTCTCCTTCCGCTTCCAAATGGTAACAAATGAAAATGCTGTCCTCTAATATCTAATGAACTTGGTCCGCTACCTTCTTCACGCATGAATCTTTCTGGTTGGAATTTGAGTGGATTTTCCCAATTCTTAGGGTCTCTGCCGATTGCCCACACGTTAACAAAAAGTCGGGTTCCTGCAGGTATGTCGTAGCCTAGCACCTTACAGTCTTCAGTAGATTCTCTAAGAATTATTGGACCAGTTGGGTGTAATCTCAATGTTTCTTTTACAATTGCTTGAATGTAAGGGAGGTTGGGTAAATCAGACTCTTCCACCAATCTGCTCTTTCCAATCACTGAATCGATCTCTTTTCTTGCCTTTTCAAACATGTCAGGATTGTTCATGAGTTCTGCCAGTGCCCATTCTGTTGTTAGCGCAGATGTATCTGTGCCGGCAGCAAAAATGTCCTGCAAAAGAAAAGTAGCTTCAAATTCTTAGAAAATTTTTAATAACAAAAATCTCATAGAAAGTAAGAAACTTTTAACTACCAGAATGAAGGCTTTGATGTTTTCTCTGGTTAGTTTCATTTCTGCATTATCATCTTCTGCTATGTCGAGTAGAATGTCAACCAAATCTCTAGTGCTATCTTCATCAATTCCATGAGTCCCCGTTTCGTCTTTTTTTCTCTTCATTTTTTTGTCTATAATTTTCTCAACCATATCATCAAATCTTCTATGCAAATCTTTGTATCTTTTCCTCAAGCCTTGTACATCCAAATGTTTACAAACCCATATATAATCTGACAAGTTAAATGTTCCGGTTAGCTCAGCAACTTCTTGCACCAATAACCTCACTGCATCAGCTTCATTTTTAGTCCCTGAACATTTGGTACCCATAGTCATCCTCGAAATTATATTATTTGTCAATCTTGTTAACTCTCTTCCAACATCAACAGCTTCCCCTGAATTGGATTTAAGCAACATTGTTTGTAGAAAATGGAGAATTTCTTCTCTCCTTATAGGTAGTAAACTTTCAAGTGTTTTACCACCTAATAACTCAGACATGCATAATTTCTTCATGAATTTCCAATATGGTCCATATGGTGCAAAAGAGAAATCCGCCGAGCCATAAGTCAAATGGTGAACTGCAGCGGATTGTGGCCGAGAGGAGAAGGAAAGGTCGTGCGTCTTGAGGAATTCTTTCGCTGCATCGGCTGATGATGCTACAAGGCAAGGAACAGAGCCAAGGAAAAGATGGATCAATGGACCGTAGCGGTTTGACAGCTTATGTAAGGCTTGGTGAGGAATTGGACCAAGAAGGTGCAGGTGACCAATGATTGGTAAGGCTATTGGGCTAGGTGGGAGGAAAATCCTTGGTCGTGTATTTGGGAAAAACTTCCGAACCAGAATGACTGAGATAAACCAAATGAGGAAGAGAACTGCATAATTTTGGAGGTCAGCCATGGTTGGTGGTAAGGACTAGAGACATTGATGAAGAGATGCTTAAATAAGTACGATGAATTAACCTGTAACATATGGATTTAATAAAATGATCATTGCAGGGACGGCAAACAAGGTGGAATATTTGGCCAAGTCAAAATCAAAAGTTGGACTAGGTTTCATATGTATATGACAAGATGGTAAGATTCGGAAACTGTGAAGACTAAAACAGAAATGAATAATCTATTGCATCATTCATATGCAATATTCCCTGGAAGTTATTGTATTTGAAATCTGCCGGGCTTCTGATAAACAAAGCTTGAATGCTAGAAGTAGGGACTTTGAAAGCATTGGACTTGTGAGTGAAAGGTTCTCTATATGTGTGGCTTGACGTCATACTAAATTGCCATTTTTCTTTTGGTTAACATTGCCTTGCTTAACTTAGCTTGTTCTCCTCTACTCCTCTGTTCCCTGCTTTCCGCTCTACAAATTAATGGATGTGTTGGATTCTAAGTTTTTGTGATCAGTTGTTTGTTTGAGTTAATGCACAACTGGGATTCAGACACCTAATCACTTTGGTGTAGTCGTTAACTCCTAATCCTAACAATCAAGCCTTTTATGGGATATTCGGGTTTTAAACCCAGCGTTATTCGAAAGTGAAAAATACTAGAACCCCTACTATATGAATTCAATATATAGAAGCCCCACTAAATGGATCATCCACTGTCAACTCCATACTTTAGAAAAATGATATTGTTAGTCCCGAAAAATCAAATTTTCTTCAGATCTGGCCCATAATTAATTATTACGAATTTTAATAATACCAAGACCACCTTTAGTATATAAACAAGAGGAATATCATAATATATTTTCATTTTCAGATTTTGTCTCTCTACCAGACGAGGTTTTCTTCTGCAAAAATGTTTTCTCTTCATTTCCAGATCTGAAACAATATTTCTCTCCCGAAATCAGGTTCTTACACAGTTAATCATCGCCAACAACTCGTATTCTTGCTATTTCAGTGCATACCGGTGAGGAAAAGTGAATTAAAATTGTCAGCAACAACTAGAAATGAAGATTTAATCATCAAATCATGATGACAAAAACAGGTTCGATATATCTTCATCTTTTCTTTCGATTTAAACTCCTGATTTGTTGATTTCTAAATCGATATCAGATGAAAAAAAATTTGTTTACTGTTCAAAACTTAATCCATCTGATTTCATCTAGAAATCTTCATTCAAAAGATGATTAGAATATAGATCCACAGTTATTTCATCTAGATCTCTGTTTTGAGTTGAAATTTTCAAAAAAAATTTGTCAATAAATTTTCTAGGGTTCCGAATTGAAAATCGGTTTAATTTTTAATCTGAATTTTCGAAAGAAAAATTTAAGTTTATTTATGAACTCAGAGCATCTTAATCTCCATTACCCGTCAAATGAGATCAGAGATGGAGACACACGATTTTTCTTGAATCGATCGATTCGTGTAATTTGAATCTAGGCACGTTTTTGTTTGTTATTGTTAATGCTGTTATTTTTTGTTGTTTTAGGTTCGATTTGTTGTTTTTTACATTTCAATTTGATTTTACAGGGTTGATTAATGGTAGTGGTGATAATTTTGATCGGAGGTTGAATAGTAAGTGGATAAAAATGAAGGAGAATATGAGAAGAAAGAAGATGAACCATGTTTAGTTTTTGTTGCTGGCCCTGGTGAGAAATTCCAAAGAATTTGATTCATATTTCATTGTGATTGAGTTTCTCAAAGAATGTAATTGTTATGTTCATTCAGTTTAGGTGATTATGTATCCATTTTTATGTTAATTATTGGCTTACACTACTGGTTTTGTGTAGGGCAAAGGGATGCACAGTAATGAAGAAACTGAAAGCTATTACCTCTGGAGCAAAATTACCGGAAGAAAAGGTGTAAAGGTGCAGGCAGGTTTGATACAACTATATGTCTATCGCTCTACTTGAACATCATATGCAGGCGTCAAAATTAATTATTAATTGGTTTAAAGAATACCTAACTTATCATGGTTGTTACTAGACTTAGCTGATTTTGTTGTGAAAACTAACATAAAACGGATTTGTTCAACAACTGCGAAGTGGATGCCTTCGGATTTTACGAGTATGCTAGGTATATGGATGTGTAGTTAATAGTTACACATGTCAATTGGGTGTGTAATTGCTACTTACACATGCAAATTGAATGTGTAACTTCTAGTTACACATGCCAATTGGATGTGTGATATTTCAGTGAAGCTGAAATGATGGGTAAATCGGTTTACTAGTTTGCATATATGCCTGAATTTTCTAGAAGTGAACTGGTTCTAATTATGCACAGATGCTAATTAGCTGTTAATTTAAGATGATTTGATTTAGATTGATGTGTGTATCTTTAGATAGGAATAATACGTTGTATGAATTTGCTAATTACAGGTTATGGAGGTGTTGATTTCAGAGTATGAAAGTTCACAGAGAGCTGTAGGAGTGTGCAAGTGGTACAAATGCAGATTTGGCGTTGGTTTATTATGAACTGGTGTTGTTATTGCTATGATATAGCTATGGGATGAACGGGAACAGCTCAGGTATGTACTGGTTGAAGAATCAGAATGGTTTGAGTTAATGATGCTCAGATAGATGTATGTTAGGAGTTAACATTACAGGTACTGGTGCAGCTGCAGTTAAGACAGTGGTAATGGAATAGAGGCAATGAAGCTGGTTGGTGCTGAGATTTGTACTCAGTTGACAATTAAGAAGAAACTTATTCGTAAAGCTCTTGATATGATCTGTCGGATTGCTGAAAGAGGATCCTGATGGGTCGAGTGGAAAGGACAAGATTGGTATGTTAATCAAACTGATAGAAATAACAGAACTTTGCATTCATTTTTTGTTACCTGAATGATAATATTATTTTTTTCACTGGCTGGAATACATAATATGTAGTGGGAGGCTCTCTCAATATAAAACCATCTATAGAGAAGTTTCTTAGAGGAAAGAGATGAGATATTGTACTGATTTTATGTGTAACTAATGTTTACATATGACATATGCATGTGTAACTACTGATTACGCATGCATTTTGTATTCCTGGGTAACAAAAGAAACTAATGACCGAGCCAGTTCCATGGACAGAGTTAAACTCGTTACATTAGTTTTGGAGTATTTACTTATTAATTAAGACTGACTAAAGCAGATTATTTGCATTAGCATGTTCCTGAAGCACATAGCTAGGAACTAGTTTCCTTCACCAAGTACCAAAAGCATTTGACAGCTAATTTTTTGGGGAAGCTGCCATATTTTTTTGCATTAGCTTGTATGTATTGTTTATTTAAGCTTATAAAAACTGATTGCTTGTTGTGATATTTCAGGTTTCTGATAACTTCATAAAAGCTTATTGGTTATTTATGGTATTGGTCTTGCTGGAATTGGAGTTGACCCTGAATATACAAGTCAGATGCATGTGTAACTCTCAATTACACTAGATAAATGCATATGTAACTTTCAATTGCACTAGAAAGATGCGTGTGTAACTAGACTAAGAAATTATTGTAAATAATTCTTAAAGTAATACATCCATTTTTTTATGTATTTTTTTTTTATTTTTTTTTATGTTATGTCTATTTTTTTGATGTGTAATTTCTCATTACACATGCCATATGAACGTGTAACCTCTGGATACACATGTCATATGCATGTGTAAATTCTCCTTACACATGTCATACGCATGAGTAACCCTTTCATGCCATACCCATGTGTAACTTCTGGATACACATGCTCGTTGCATGTGTAACTTCAGATTACACATCCATATGTTATTGGTGGGAGGCGGTGGTCGGTGGTGGTCAGAGGTAGTTGGTGGCAGTGGTGGCCGGAGGTGGTTTGACATTGGTGGTGGTGGTCGGAGGTGGTTTGTGGTGGTGGTTGTCGTAGGTGGTTGGTGGCGGTGGTGGATGGCGGTGGCTGTAGTGGTCGGAGGTGATTGACTATATTTTAATAATGCTGGGCTTAAATTTAAATTTTATTTAATTTGGGACTTGACAATATATAAAAGGGTATGAATATCCTTTAATAATTCGGGGCCTAAATTTAAATTTCTTTTAATTAGGGGCCTCATATTATGGGTTATCCATGAGTTGGGCCTTAGCCTAAGTTTCCCGATTCGAAAACCCCCTCAGCCCTCACAGCTGACGTAAACCTGTGCTCACGATCATTTCTGTTACCCATTCCATCTGTTGTTCAACTAAATCCTAGTCGTCAAATACTCCATCAAACTACCCATAACCATAAGATATTCGAGTAGGCCCACTAAAACCACAAACACCCAATGAACCATATTCAAGATCGGACCCACCAATGAAGTTTCCATCCCCTCGGTTCATTACTTCGTATAGACATCTTTTCAATTTTTAGCAACAATCTTTCTTTTTTCCTTTACAAAAACATCTTTTCTATTCTTCCATTGCAAACAGACTAGTAAAAGGAAAGCGATTTCAATCTTCGATTCTCCAAGAAACCTTTTGATTCGGACGTTTCGCTTTGTTCAATTACTCAACCCTAAAATAAAATATAAAGGTTAGATTCTTCGGTCCTTTTTCTGTTCATTAGATTAGATCTGCAAATTTCACTTAATCTAAGCTCCTGTTTCTTGATTTTTTTTCTTCTTTTTATAAAGAATTCGATCGATTGATGAATTATTGATGTTTTCTTATTGGTTTTATTAGATTAATTTGTTCTGTGTTTGATCAATTCGGGAATAAAGAAGAATATATAAAGAATGGGAGCGTTTATGTCAAGATTTTGGTTCATGATGTTTCCTGCAAAAGAGTATAAGATTGTTGTAGTCGGATTGGATAATGCTGGAAAGACAACTACTCTATATAAATTGCATCTTGGAGAAGTTGTTACTACACATCCAACTGTGGGAAGTAATGTTGAAGAACTTGTTTATAAGAACATTCGATTTGAGGTAAGAGCTAAAATTCTTATAAGAACAATCTTTGTTGAAACACCAATTGGATTTGTAGAAAGATGAGTAGATATGGGTAAACATTAGTTTAATTAGGTTATAATATGGTACATATGCTAACAAGTAACTCATTGCTGTAAAAATTCGTGTTTAGTAGCTGGCGGCTTCTGTTTTAATTTGATGTTCTTGGTTCTTGAAAAGAAAAGAAGAGGTTTTATACTTGATGTACTTCGTGTATACAACTTGTAGTTTTCTGTTGTTAATATCTGGTTTAAGACTTATTAGATGTAATCATTAGTTTAGATTGTTCTGTGTTGCACTTTTAAGCTTTTTACAAGTTAGACAATGCTAACGTCTACATAGATGTTGAACCAGGTTGATCAAAATTTCCTGTATTACACTTTAAGAAAGCTAACATCTAAAATTCATCAATTTTTGAGCAGTGAGTTAGAGATGAGACTTAGTGATGATATCAATTTTGCTGGCCTTTAGAGAGAGAGGGAGATCATATTTTATGTTTATTTTTTTGGACAGGGAAAGAGATCATATTAGGAGAGCTTACCAGGTGCAACTTTATATTAAGATGTGATACATCAGATTACAGTAGTTATTACCAAACCTTCCTATTTTTTCTGGTTTCTATATGTAAGTTAATTGCTTTCGTTTTTGTTGAATTTTTCCGTATTTGGAAACGTTAGCTAAGTATAAAGTTGGCCAAGGGTCTGTGAGATGATTCTTGAAGTAATGCCCAAGTATTGACCTTCAAACAATTTATTTCCTTGTCTACAACAGAGAATAAGGGAAGCTCATTTCGTCGGTTAGTAAACATTTTACAGGTTCTTTTGAGGGTATAAATAGACTGGGTGGTGTAGGTTTACATATCAAATTCTGTAGTTGCACAAATACTGACTTGACGTGTCATACAAAAGCTAAATAATGTAGGATAAAGGCTGAACCTTAGGAGAAATTTAAATAAGTGTTGATTCGGGTGCATAAGTCATTGTTCTTAGAAATGGTGATCTATCATTGGTACTGATTAATTCAGCGGAAGTTATTTGGGAGTTGATAGCTCTTTTTCTGTATGTGTTACTGAATAATCTTGTCACCCTTGACGGGGATCTTGAAATTTTGATTCTCTCCCTGTATCAACTTGTTTGGAATTAGACGGGGCATTGATCTATGCATAGTTGCTGGCTGCATTTAGAACAACCCTCCTGTAATTTTGCCAGGTGATACATAGTAATAGAAGATCCACAGATAAGATATCTTTCTGTTAATTACCACTTGCAGCAACTTTATCCTTCTACCACTACCATATGCTCTGTCTCTAACAGAAAAATCTCTCAAATGCGGAAGTAGTGGTCAACCTCTTCCTGCTGATGATAATTTAAGAACTTACATCATAACCAGCTGGTTTGACTGATATGCTCTGTTGAAGTGGACACTTGTTATATTCAGTCGTGTACATGAATTCATGTTTCTGTATATCTGCATGTCGAAACATGATTCAGAACCTATCTAACCTTGTAATTTAATGTTTTATCAGGTGTGGGATCTTGGTGGTCAAGAACGGCTGAGGACATCCTGGGCTACATACTATCGTGGTACGCACGCAGTGATAGCAGTAATCGACAGCACTGACAGAGCTAGAATCTCCCTAATGAAAGATGAGCTTTTCAGGCTGCTTCAACATGAAGACCTTCAACATTCAGTCATTCTCGTCTTTGCAAACAAACAGGACCTCAAGGATGCCATGTCCCCTGCTGAGATCACTGATAACCTTTCTCTTCACAGCATCAAGAACCACGACTGGCATATTCAAGCATGCAGTGCCCTAACGGGTGATGGTTTATATGATGGATTGGGATGGATAGCTCAGCACGTCACCGGCAAAGCTACTAGTTAAAGCAGAAACTTTGGCAAGTATTTTCATTCATGTACTTGGCAAAAACTGAAAAGAGCTTATTCTGTATAACACTCATCCATATGGATTTCTTGTGAAAGAACAACTTGTATTTTCATTTTGATTTTATGGAAAAAATTCTTCATCTTTGTGCATAAATCACAATGGCATTACACTTAATATTTACGAATGTATCAAACCCTACACTTGCCTCAATAAACAATCTTTCACTCCCAAATATCGGAAAGGAAAAGGAGAAATAAAAAAGACGAGGAAAAATAATCCTTTGAGCCTATATAGGCTAATAGATGGAGAATGGGATTTAAAATCTCCAGAAGAATGTGATTCAGAGTACCCAGCATCTACAACCTTGTGAGTTTGGAGGTCCTTCAAACCACCTATCCCAGAATGGATTTGCTGGGCCATGCATTCTGTCACAACCGAAATATAGCAGCCATTGGTTAATGTATAAGGTAAACGGTTACAGTTTCTGTATTTAAGGTGCAAAATGAGAGTTAAAGTAAAAGATAATGAATGAAAGAAATATTACTCTGGGAGAAGTGGGTCTGGTCTAGCGTCTACGTTAAGCAACAATCTGACGAAAGAAAGCAAGGTGAAATTTAGTCTAGAACATAAATAGTTTTAAAGTGCTAATCAAACCAAAGAATGTAGCAAAATAATTTATGTCTTCAGTGAGAAAATACGCACTCCCTGCATGCTGCAGAGACTTTCTCTGTTTTCTCGAGTTCTTCCAGTTCTTCCTACATAACATGATGGAAACAAAGGACATTCAGATGGTCTGGGAAAATAAAGAAGGTCTTTAGTATAAAGTATAAACACACAAGTACTTTTTATAGATGGGGCATATATTCTTAACATGGCGCTTTTTTTTTCCATCTGAAGGGTTAAAGGTTAGATTAAACTGAAACAAGAAAATATACAATTTGTTTATATAGCTGTACAAGGCAGCCCATAGCTATATAAGTCAAAATATCAAAATCTCACAGAACCAATGACTTAATCCCATTTATACATGAAATCAGTTGCCGTGAAACCACTACAAACCGCAGAGAATCAATGACTGAATCTTAGCAGGTGATCCCATTAACGGTGTAGTGATGAATATGCCAATCATCAACACCTTAATTCCCGAGTTAACCCCAACAGACTCCTAAGCCTGCACCAGTGTTGACACCCGAAACTATGCTTAACACAGATGCCTCAATACCATCAAGATTCGCTGAAAAGTTTATTTCCTTGTCTCGACTCTCCAAAACACATTGGTGCAAATTTCAAACTGATGCAACTAATATCTAAACATCAACAAACTAAATGTTTACTTGCCTCAGGCTCCTAAATTCTGAGCAATATATTTGCGATAGTTACGGGAAAACAAGACACAACCAGCGCCTTATCACCTCCAAATTCGCACCAAATTTAGTCAGATCATAATTTAGAAATCTATAAATATGATTGAGCGTGCATTCGGATAACCATCTAGCATCTACTGGGATAGCTTTTTGTTCTAACAGACTAAACCCACTTACATTGAAATCTTTTAGGAGTGCAGCTTTATGAGAAGCAACATTCCCCGAAACCCAACTCCTCAGCTCCATGAGGAATGGGAGCATTGAATTGCATAGATTTACAAATGAATCCCCATATCTTCATAGCACGAAAACATGTCCCAGTGAAGAAAACATCAAAACAGGCAACATGGGAAAAACCAACCATTGGCTATCTTTTGGTTGAGCTTCTAGAGCAAGCAACATTGTCTAGTCTAGTAGAAATTAAACCTCATGAAAAACAACATTAAGGAATACATAGATGAACCTTAAAAACTCTTACTGATACGTTGGAACCTATGTACATAAGAGTGGACATCATGAACATTCCACTCTCATAACTATAAGTAAAATGGATTCAGAGAAAATACTTAGGATTCTTAAAGTTGAAATATATACCGGATGGAAGAGGCGTTTCATCTAGCTTTACCTACTAACCAAATTGGTTGAGATGAAAACCAACTTGTTTGTACAAAGCAGATATGTAGAGGGGTATATATAAACCAATGCCCTAGAAACCATCTCATATTAAACTGACAAATTGACAATGGCTTCAAGAAGTTCAGCACACCAAGTCTGGATGGAATGACTACCTTCTCCACAAGTTCTTACAAAATTTCCACAGACAGCAGAACTATCCAGACCCATCAGGCCATAAACCCCTTAATTTGAAAACATAAACTGACACCAAAATCAACTCCCTAGAAATTTTCGTACGAAACTTCCAAAAATCACCAAAACAAAAAGAAAAAAAATCAAACTTCATGGTCATCTATTGAATATTTTCCCCAGCTCTACTGTATTTAGTAACTTACCAATATCAATAACTCAATCACAGTTAATCAAATTAATTAAACACACAAAACACAGTGGCTCAGAGTTATTTCAAATTTTGAATATAGAAATTCTGTGTTAATCTTGTCAACTGATTTAGAGCAATAACATTTCATTTGAAAGGTACTTGATAAACCTAAAAGAAATACAATGAAGCAAAAGAAATAAGAGAAACAAATACCTCCAAAGATCGAGTTTCTTGTTCAAGTCTTTTAAGTTCAGCAAGAATCCTATGTTTTCCTCTAGTATCACCTGTCAATACAGACCCAACCTGGTGGTTCTCACTATCCATTTCCATACCTCTTCTCTCCATCTCCATCTCCATCTCCATACCTTCTTCTCTCTAACAACTTTTTTCTGTAGTATGAAATCAGAATAAAAAGCACTCTCTATATCTCTTTACAACAACTAAAAAACCATTCAATCAATAAAAACAACTGTAAAGTACAGAGAACAGAAATTGTCATAGTCTTCTGGTTCTCGTTATTCTCCTTCGGTTCTTCTTCCAAGTACACTTCTTTCCATTATTTATTTAATTAATACCCAAACCTCTCCAGTGGATCTGAGAATAGTTAAGAAAAAAAAAGGGGTTTGGGTTTGTTAATTGGTTTGAGTTTCGATTGATTAAAACAGCAGAAAGGAAACCCCTTTTTAATCTGTTAAAAACTTAGAAAAGGAGTTTTTTCTCTTGAGAGAAACAAAAAGAAATATCTCTTTTTCTAGCTTCTGTGTTGTTGTTGATGGTGGTATATAGGAATCAGTAAGTATTCACTGTATTATTTTGTATTCTTTCTACTTTTTGGCTCCGCAATCGTGAGTGAGAGAAAAGAGTAACTGTACATTTTACACTTCTCTCTCGATAAATGCTAAAAAGGAAACGCGTTTTTATTTTGGTGTTGGAGACCTACAACCCGGGAAAAAAGACAAATCGTCTACGGCTTGAGTTTGCGAGCTTTTGTGTCTTCTCACCAACTATTCTAGATATGTGATTTTAATCGAAAATCATAGGAACCTACCTGCGAATTAGCGTCAAAGAAATGTCCTGATCCTTGACAAAAATACAGTAGGGAATTACCAAATTCCAGGAAGTTACTTGTACTTGCGGGGTTGGGTATGACCGATTTTAAGTGGACTCTTTTTGAGAGTTAAGGAGGTGTCCTAATGTATGAAATTACAAAGCTATCCTTACCCATTATAATTGAAATTATCCTAATGATTTTATCAATTCATTTTCATTTCCTCTTCCCCTCTACCATACCGGCCTCCTCAACCACACCTTTATCGAAAACGCGTCGTAATCGGCGATTCGGAAATTCCATCGCCGATTAATCTTCAAACATGAAACCGCATGTGAAACAAAATTATAGAAGACCTAGCACTGAAGACCCTGGCATTGGAAAATTAGTCCAATACAAACAGAAGAAAAAAACAATTGAAGAAAAAGAAATCACTGAAACTGCTGAAACCCAAGAAATGACGCGATTGAGAAAGTAAGTGACTAATTAAACTCACTCCAGTACTTCAATTTTTTGTTTACATGTCAAATTAGGTCAGAAAATTAAAATTTTTGAATTTGCAAATATGTAGCCGGCATGGTGTTTATTCGACGATTTTGTCGGATTTTCATATTTCGGAGTAGTCGTTGTCTTCTTATGTTGAATATTATGTCGACTTTTCATATATGTAAGTGCCATTTACAGAGTCGTCACGATATTCAACCTTAAAACCTTGTCGACTAAATGTAGTTTTATTAGTCATTCATTCTTGAAATTCCTAACTTGCCGACTAATACTGTGAAAATCCTTGTGTTTCCTGAGTCCCATTTGGTTATTAGCCGGCATGTTATTTGAATACATCCTGCCGACTATTTATTAGTTGGCATTATATAGATTGATATAGACCTTGCCGACTCATTACTGACCACAACCAAGTTTCTCCTTGTAGCTTTTTATTATTCATTGTTTCTGTTTTTTTTTTTTTTTTGCTAAGGTGGCGACGGGGTTTGGTCGGCACCTAACCCTGACGACTAGTTGAAAAATATTTTCATTGTTCTTGTTTAGGATGCAAAAGGTCAAGCAAGGAAAGAAAAATGCTACTCCTCCTTCAAGACCTCCTCGCGTAGGTGACAAACTCTTAACTGCAACACATCGAGGGGAACATGTGGTGTCGAGAACGCTTAGGATCCGTGAACAGGAAGAGACTCGTCCACATGAACCAAGTGCTTCCGATGAAACTCCAGATGAAGACCAATCAATTCTATCTGGTAGAAGAGGTAATGATGATGATGATCAAGGAGATCCACCTACTAGAGGTGGTAATGATGGTGATGATGATGATCAAAGTCTCCCACCTGCTGGAGAAGGTAATGATGGTGGTGGTGACAATGATGATAGTGATAATAATCATACAAAGATGATGGACAAGGTGAAATTGTTGAAGAAGATGAAGAAGAAGATGAAGAAAAAGAATGTAATAGTCAAGAAACAGGGGTTGTTCAAGAACTACAGGTACCACAACAACCACAAGCTGCAACGAAAAAAAAGAAGGTTATCAATAAACCTATTGATTCCCACATGCATCCCTCTCACTTGAAGAAGCAACAAAAAGATGGTGAGCCACTCATAGGATTACCCGAAGATGATGGACATGTTCTTTTTTTGATACAAAGACTCATGGGCGTATGAAGTTTATTCTACTATCATAAGTAATCTCAACCTCACTTTGTTTTTATTCAAGTGTATTTATCTTAAACTTGCTTCAAATGTTTGTATTTCTTTTGTAATTGTATGTTTTGGTTTATGTTATTTAAGATCATAAGAATGTCATCCTTTTTGAGGCGCCAAGCTCAAATACTATGATTAAGAAATGGCCACTTGAACTTGAGTGTGACGTTGTGAAAGAAATTGTCAAGGACTCCGGGTTGTGGCGTGCGATGAAAAGTTCAATTATTGAGTTTGACAAAGTTACCATATCTGCATTCTATGAGAGGTTCTGCGGGGAGACGGATACAATGTTATTCCCATTCTGTGAGATGGCGGTTACTCCCTATGATTGTCAACAAATTCTAGGCCTCGAGGTTGATGTACAATCTACCAAAGATTGCTACGATGAAAATATTTCTTGGGAGGATCTCTACAAATTAAATAGGAGCTTGTTCGGTTGGGATGAGAAGAAGTCGGAGTCTATGTTTGTGATGAAGAATGGTTATAGAAGCAAGAAGCTGAATCTGAAGAATCTGAGGGACACATACTCTGGGACCTAGAAATTTTTTGATGAGGAATGAAGTGTGGACGAAGTGCGAATCAATGCTACTACGTCCGCTTATTTGCTATACGTCATGGAAAACTTTATCTTCCCCGACAGTTCCGGAAACTTGGTCAACGCCAAGTATCTACACCTATTGCACACCCTTGATGACATGCACAGCTATTCATGGGGTACTGCGGTGGTTGGCTTCTTGAATGCAGAGTTGATAAAGGCTTCAAGGGCTCTAGTCAAGCAAGGTAACAGGAATCTAGGTCTCTTCCAGGTAATTCAATTGTCTAAATCATTTATATTTGCAAAATACTTGTAAGATGAGATTCTTACTATACTTTGTATTTGCATAGATCTGGAGCACTTCCCGTCCTTGGTGAAACCCAATCCCAACATCAAAGTCAATGTTGATCTACCGAAGCACAAGCAAAGAGGACGCAAGTACACTTTTACTGGTTGTCAGGAGAAGGATATGTTAGAGCATTGCTCGGTCGAACTCGCATGCGTTGCTATCTCAAGCATGTATGTCAATGTTAGTGATCAAAACTATAAGTCTTGGTTTCTAGTATACTATAGCTAAGGTCTCGGACTAGGATAGAAAGTGTAGTTGAGCTCAAGAACTCCATGGCAATCATCATACAAGACGAAGGACTACTCAAGAAACCGATGGATCTTCATCGACTAAAACGTATGTGGAGACTTGAACTTATCTATCACTCAAAAGTCTATTTATCTCCTATTTTGAGACAAAAGTCGTTTTGCTATATAGACTTAGATTATACACATTTGCTATTTCGAGTTGAGTTTATCTCGCCTATCTATTTCTCGAAATATGTGTTGGTAAGCTTTCGGTTTAACCAAGTTCATATTTACCTAGTGACGAAAGTCATGACAAGTTTCAATCACTTTGGAAATTGCTTACTTTGACGAAAAATAGTTTGTGAATAACAACTATAGAATATCAACGTCCTCTAAGAATGTTCCAATGATTGAAATGAGAGTTTAGATTATATAACCATTGGAGGATATAAGCATTGTTGTGGAAATATATATATGTATAAGTCCTTATTCCTTGAACCGAAGTTTGCGAACTTTGTTGATCAAGAGAACCGGCATGGTGGCGTGAGTCAAGTCCGTGAACCCAATCCGCGAACTGGCGGAAGTTCTTGTCCTGATAATTTCTGCTGGAGTTTGTGAACTCCGTCCGGGAACTTAAGTCCACGAACCCAGTCCGCGAACTTGAGTAGGTTATATTTGAAAACGATGCTTGTGAACTTATTCTTATATAAACTAAGGAATGCAAATGCAAACCCTGGCTATATAGTTCATGAACCGATTCGAGTGAATCAAATCGTTTTTGCTTCGACTGAGTCTTATGTAGTTACATAAGATTTCCTTGCAAGATATAAAAGAAATCACAAACACTTCGTCTCATCGTTTGTGATTCCACAATATCTTTTTTCGCTGCGTCGATTAGGATTATTGTGAGGTGATTGATAATACTAGGTTGTTCTTCGAGAATATAAGTCTGGTTTATCAATTGGTTCCTGTTCACCTTGATTTATCAAAAGACGGAACAAAACTCGTAGGTATATTCGTGGGAGACGGATTTATCTATTATCGTAGACTTTTTTGTGTGATACAGATTTGTTTATTAAAGTCTTCGACTTTGGGTCGTAACAACTCTTAGTTGTGGGTGAGATCAGCTAAGGGAATCAAGTACGTATTATCCTGCTGGAGTCAGAGACGTAGGAGCATAACTGTACCTTGGATCAGTGTGAGATTGATTGGGGTTCAACTACAGTCCAGACCGAAGTTAATTTGGAGTAGGCTAGTGTCTGTAGCGTCTTAATACAATGTGTGTTCAATCTGGACTAGGTCCCGGGGTTTCTCTGCATTTGCGGTTTCCTTATTAACAAAATTCTGGTGTCTGTGTTATTTCTTTTCCGCATTATATTTTGTTATATAATTGAAATATCACAGGTTGTGCGTTGTTCAATCAATTAGAATATCCGACCTTTTGGTTGTTGATTTAAATTGATTGACACTTGCATATTGGTCTTTGGTACCATCCAAGTTATCTCTCTAGTATTTGATAAAGACTCGCAGATTTCTATTTGCTTGAGTATATATCAAATCGAGAGATTGAGATATAAACTCTTTGATATACTTTTTATCTAGAGACTGTCTAGTTGATTCTCTAGAAGGTATATTGGAGTTTGTCCATACATATTGCTAAACGAAATATTGGGTGTGGTTGTTGTACCCCCACTTTTTCAGGATATGTCAGGGAAGCTTATCAACATGCGAGCTGTCTTGGACAAAATGAATACGGATGAGGTAATCTTTGATCCGTATTGAGACGATTGAAATGATAAAATAATCATAAGGAGAAATCATGTTTCATTTTGCTACGGTCCCTTGTTTTACCCAAAGGATTCTCAATGTACGATTCACATCGGGTTATGCAATAAATCGATTACGTCTAAGAACAACCCCATCACGGCGATGATCCGTTGTTTAAAGTGGTAAGGGATGAGTGCAGCACGTCCCAAAAATCTATTGATGTCTTTTACGCTCCACCACCAAAAATTTCTCATCGGGACGAAAGACGTAACCATAGAATTAATTTGAGTCTTTTGGACGAGGTGCCCGAAGGTCATGAAGATCATGAGAACATGTCGTGGTACTCCGGTTTTGCTCGTCGTATTGTGATTAGGAAAGAAATTGTTGAGAAACCGGCTCGTAAGCGGAAGAACACCACGAAAGACCCAACAAGTCTTAATAATTTTGTAAGTCTTTTAGAGTTGCTTTTATTGTTTTAAGATTACATAATCGAATCATTTTATTAATTTTATTTTGTTTAAATGAAAATAAGACCACTTAAACCATTGCGAAGATGATGTGTTGCGCGAGAGATAAAGGAGAGCTTTTTTCGGTTGAAGAGAAGCACATTGACTATGCTAAGAATGTTGACAATAAAGATGGCATCGAAATGTTCCAATGAGCTAATGCTGAACTAAAGAGGCTTCGTACCCATGCGAGTGATAGACAAAGAGGAGAAAGTGCTAAACGGGGTCGGGGTGGTGGTCGTGAATGAATGAATTTCCAGTTTGTTCCTTTATTTATTAGACAATATGTTAAGGTTAATGGTTGGACAAATGTTTCTTTAAGGTTGTTTGGACATATGTTCTTTTTATTTTGGACAAATTTTGGATTCCTAGTTGTTGAATGAATGGTTTGTTTAGCTATATTAAGTTTCAATAATCTAGCCAGCAATGTGTTGAATGAATGGCCTTTTTAGTTATAGTGATGACTAAACCGGCATCGACAAGGTTGTAAACTGGCAGAGTGCCGACCCTGACAGCAGAAATGATGCAGTTATTAGGGTCATCATGTTAATAACATTACGACCTAACCGACTATATTTTAGTCTTCATTATTGTAAACCACTACCATGTCGACTAATGGTAGATGGAACTTACCTTCTACTGTGTGTGAAAAATTTAATAGTCACCAGGTTAAGAACATTACGACCTAGACGACCATGTATTAGTCGACATCTTCTTAAATCACTATCGTGCCGACTAATGTTCAATGAATATGACTTTTTCCTGTGTGCTTAATTGCTAGTAGTCGCCAGCTTAACAATGTTATGTACAACCGACTATAAGTTAGTCGCCATTGTAATAAACAGATGTCTTGTCGACTATAGGCAGAAGAATATGACCTTCTCATGTGTGTGAAAATTCTATTAGCCGTCAGGTAACAAAATTACAACCCTTACGACTAAGAATGGTCGGCATTTGGGTGAAACAACAACCTTGACAGCAGGTTTAAAATTCAAAATTTTGTAAGTACCATTGCATTGATTGAATACCCCAACAACTAGATTTGGTAACCATCCTATAAATACACTAGTTCTCTTTATAAAACAACACACACCTATTGTCAAATACTCTACAAAGCTCAATTCATCATCTACCCTTTCTAACTCTCTTCATACCTCTAAAAAAAATCATTGCATCATTTGATTCCACTGAAGATTTGGCCATTATCAACATGGAACGCCGAGTGTAGAGTTTCTGATCAATCCCCTATAAGGGTAGAACCCAGAACCTTTTGGGCGAAGATATATAACCAATATAGGCGAGACTATGAGAATCCAAAGAGAAGAAGTCTTAAGAACATTCATGATAGGTACCAAGTCATCCAAAAATCCATATGTGATTTCATAGATATCTAAAAACGAGTATTCGACGCTAGCCACTTTATCTTGTCCTTCAACAATTTCTAAGTATTTTTAGAGCTTATATCACATAAACTAAGTTGTTTCATCTTCCATTATAACAATATACCGACGAAGTAACTTTGTGTTGTGTGTTTGTAGCACGAACTCATAAAAGCACGCTACTTGGAGGAAATCAGGGAACCATTCACGTTTGATGAAAGCTATCATTTCATGATATCCAAAATTCCGGAGTATGAGCACCACGACCATTCCTCCGATGAAGTTCGATAGTTTTACAAGTTGTTGTATAAGGTAAATCTGTATGTAAACCCTTACGAGACTATAACTCGTCCACTAGGGTCGCCTAAGGGGTCCAAAGGATTGATGCACGTGCTAAGTGCATCCGTGATTCCTACGAAAAAGAGTTATATTTTATGTTTCAATCAATGTAGTAACCAATATCGCACGAATAAAGCAGATTACATCTGAAAAAGCGGGGGTCTAGCAACACCACCCAATATTTCGCTTAGAAATCTGTATGAACAAACTCTAATATACTTTTTATGAGAATCAACTAGACAGTTAGACTCAATCAATAAAAAGATATATCAAAGAGTTTATATCTCAATCTCTCGATTTGACCTTTACTCAAGCAAATGGAAATTTGTAAGTCTTTATCAAAGAGAGATAACTTGGACGGTACCAAAGACCAATGTCCAAGGATCAATCAATATCAATCAACAACCAAAGGTTGGATTTCCAATTGATGATCTTTAACGCACAACCTGTATTATTTCAATTATATAAAAAATATAATGCGGAAAAGAAATAACACCGACACCAGAAGTTTTGTTAACGAGGAAACCGCAAATGCAGAAAAACCCCGAGACCTAGTCCAGATTGAATACACACTGTATTAAGCCGCTACAGACACTAGCCTACTCCAAGCTAACTTCAGACTGGACTATAGTTGAACCCCAATCAGTCTCCCACCGATCCAAGGTACAGTTGTACTCCTACGCCTCTGATCCCAGCAGGACACTGCGCACTTGATTCCCTTAGCTGATCTCACCCACAACTAAGAGTTGCTGCAACCCAAAATCGTAGACTTGATAGTAAACAAATATGTCTCACACAAAAAAGTCTATCAAAGGATAAATCTGTCTCCCACAGAAAAACCCTAGGTTTTTGTTCCGTCTTAAGATATAAAATCAAGGTGAACAGGAACCAATTGATAATCCGGTCTTATATTCCCGAAGAACAGCCTAGATTAATCAATCACCTCTCAACAATCCTTCTTAACTACACAAGCGGTTTGTCGAGGAATCACAAACAATGAGACGAAGATGTTTGTGACTTCTTTATCTTGCCTATCGGAGAACTCTCCTCAAGCCAATCAAAGATTGTATTCGTACGATAGAAGATGCAAGATCAGATCACACAACTACGATAAAAGTAGTATCGGTCTGTCTTCATAATCCCAATGAAGTCTTTAAGTCGTTAACCTGGTTTTAGAGAAGAAAACCAAAGGTTAAAGGAGAATCGACTCTAGCGAGCGCACTAGTATCACACAGACGTGTGGGGATTAGTTTTGCACAATGCTAGATGTCTCCTTTATATAGCCTTCAAATCAGGGTTTTGCCTTAGTTACAAAGAAATCCATATTCACTGTTATATGAAAACCTGATTTAGATTCAAGCTAATATTTCTCAACCGTTAGATCAAAAACTTAGCTTGTCACACACACTTGGGTAGACGTTTACTGGGTTTGTGAAAACCATGCCCAAACGTGTACGTGTATGTTGGTTCAACATAGTAACCCAAAAGGTTAACCATATGAGTATTTCATATTAACCTAGTTCTTCTTCACCATAACTAGTTCAATTGACTCAAATGAACTAGTTAGAGAGTTGTTCAATTGCTATGAGATCTTATGTAACTACACAAGACACAATTGAAACAAAGATGATTCGATTCGATGAATCGGATCATGAACTTTATATCCACGATTTGCATAAAGCATTCCTTAGTAATTTAAGTTTCATGTTCAGAGCACATCTTTAGATCATAACCACTTAAGCTCACAAACAAGTTCGCGGACTTAAGGCAACCGGAAGAGTTTCCAAACTCAACAGAAAATCTCGGCAAAGAGACTTCTGCCAGTTCGCGGACTAAACACGCAAACGAGTTTTTGGAAAATCCCAGCAGAAATTCTCGGTAATAGAACTTCCGCCAGTTCGCGGACTGGGTTTGCGGAATTGGCAAAGCCAATTCCTCCGGTTTCTCTCAATCAACAAAGTTCGAAAACTTCGGATTAAGGAATACATGGTTATGTAATCTAAACTCTCATTCCAATCATTGAGATATTCTTAGAGGATGTTATATAGCCGTTATTCACAGACCGTTTCACGTCAGAGCAATTCTCAAAGTAATTGAAACTTTTCATGACTTCCGTCACTAGGTGAAGATAAACTTGATCAAAGCGAAATGCTTTACCAACACACGATTTCGAGAAAAAGATAAGTAGTGAATACTCAGCTCGAAATGTCAAATGTGTATGATCCAGTCTATATAACATACGACTTTTTGTATCATAAGAAGTAGGAGATAGAATAGATAGACTTTTGAGTGATGTATAAGTTCAAGTCTCCACATACCTTTTTGTTGATGAAGTTCCAAGGTTCCTTGTGTAGAACTTCGTCGTTGTATGATGAAACGCCATGAAGTCCTTGAGCTCAACTACACTTTTCTATCCTATTCCGAGACTTAGCTATGTAGACCAGAAATCAAGACTCATAGTTTTGATCACTAACATTGACAAACATGCTTGATATAGCAACGCATGCGAGGTCGACCGAGTTATGCTCTAACAATCTCCCCTTTGTCAATTTTAGTGACAAAACTATTAATACATATGGAATACAAAAAAGATAAACTTTAGTGGCTCCTATTTCATAGTCTAATCTTCAACGTTCCTTGAAATCTTCGTCCTTCCAAGTACTCCAATGATCCCAAAGGTTGTAAGTTTAGCACCACCGTTGTTGAAGATCCGTAGCTATAACAATGAGAGAAATCGAGATTCTCGATCATTATTATAAAGTGTCATAGTATCATTATGTAACATCAAAGTCCAATTGCATCACGACTTTAACAACAATACTATGGTTGTAGTTGCAGGAAATTCTACACTACACCCCTCATATGATTTTATTGTTGATCAACTCATTTTTAGGTTTACACTCTTAATTTTATTGATAAATCTTTGGATGTTCTTACAAGAAAGATAAAGAAATCAAGAATGGTCTCTGCTCTGGACTTTCTCTCTCCTATTTGCTTGTTTCTTACTCAAAAAGATCTCTCTTTCCTTTACAACTCGAATGACTATTTATAAGGAAATACATAGTGGATGACAGCTAATCTGTCCTTTGTTTTCGGATATGGTTTGCGACATTCTCGCAACCTTACAAATGTTAATTTCGCAAGCTCTCTAATTTTCGCAGGACTATCACATCTTTCTCATGATCCTTGCTGACGTCGTTTCTGAAATTGTTCTGCGACGCTATTGTGTTGTACCATTGATAATTTCGCTGAGACATAATTGTTGCGAGATTCTGATCCTACATCTTGCCTCTTCTCATATCTTCTCTGCAAAGTAGAGAATGATGTGAGAAATGCCGCAACTGTTCTTTCTTTCATATTCTGCATTTATCACACGTATTCTTTCTTCCATTTATTTCTCGACACGTCTTTTGTAACCGTTACTTTTAACCGCTTAATCTTTCCGTATTAACCGTGTTATTTTCTCGAGGAAAATTCCCTCTATATATTTCTTTTCACTCCTTTTCTTCTTTTATTCTCTCTGCAACTTCATCGTTCTTCTGCAAACTCCATTGCAACTTTTCTTCTTTCTTCTTCAATCTTTTAAGTTCTTCTTCATCTTCATACTAGATCTTCATAGTTCGTAATTTCTTCGAGACAATTCCCTGCTCTTTTTCATGGATTCATCAAGGTTAGTCTTCTCTTTTCTTCCTTTATGAGTTTTGCTGAAATTGATATATTTGAAATTGATCTTGTTTATTGCCTTATTTGATGTTGTTATGTGATTCCCATACTCTTGTTATTTCAGCAAAAGCGGCTCCAACACTAAATTTACAGTTCAGAACCCTAACAATCCCAAATCACAGCATAAGTTGTCGCACATAAAAGAAAGTCTGCGAATGAGAAGGTAGTAAGAAACACTATCTTTTTCTAATAACAATATTGTTGCCTCTGTTTCTTATCTAGATTGTAATTCGCAGGGTGATAAAGATCTTCATAAACCTCACAAGAAATCTCGCCACCTAAACTGTTCCAACTTCTGTTCCCTTCCACCTACTCATTTCTTCCAAATCTCCTGCGACATCTTCGCAAGATAAACCTTTATCTCCAATTCGCGAAAATGCTGCCTCTGATTTCATTTCTTCCAAATCTCCTGCGACATCTTCGCAAGATAAACCTTTATCTCCAACTCGCGAAAATGTGCCTCTGATTTCATTTCTCCAGTTGATCTTTCTATGATTGAAATTCCCCTTGTGGATCCTTCTGCGAATGAAACCTCTTCTCTTCCCATTGAGAATGTTTCTCAACCTTCTGTCTCTACAGTTCTCTACCCAAGTCTCTTCCTCTGTCGAAAGAGACCGTGGAAGGGATAGATATTGCTTTCAAGGTTTTATCTGAATTCTGGATGATGGCAAGAAGTCTTCTACTGATCCCATCAAGTCTAATGTTTGCGAAATTCTGAGCAAGCATTTGGGTTCTGCAAGCTGCTTCGCAGACAACTTTAGAAAAGAATGTAATGTATTCTTCTTGAAAATCAGAAGCTTCAGAATGTTTTGGATCGTGACAATCTTCGCAAGAAGAATGATGAATTAAGAGGTATGATTTCCTATCTATGTCTTTAATTTCCTTTTCGATGGTTTTATCCTTCCCATGTTTAATTATCCTTTAAATCCCTCTTTCGCATGTTAAGCATTAAATCAGAAACGAATAATGGAGAGATATCAATTTGAATGCTGTTGAAGAAGCCCGTGTTGATAAAGAAATCTTGATGGATCAATATAACCAATTAGATAACCTCTATTCATATTCTCTTGATCAATAAATAATCTTACCAATGAAAATACCCAATTAGTTCAAAGACAAGATCTATTAAGTAATGAAGTATCTCGTCTTTCTTATTCTTTAACTAAAGCTAATTTAGGGATGGAAACTTTATCAGATGAGAATAAAACCTTATCTCAAGAGAAGCGAACTTATTTAAACAAGATGGCGATATCTTCGCAACAACTTAGTATTCTCCAAAAAGTATGTGTTGACCAAGAGAAATCTCTTCGCTCTTTGAGAAATGAACTTAAAGAAGTAATAGAATCATCTATCGCTGAAAGAGATACACTCATTCAAGGTAGAATAGCTTTAAGTGTGAAGGCAAATCATCTTAAAGAACAATATTCCAAATTAGAAGAATCTTATTCTTCCCTTGCGAAGAAGAATGCCTTTCTTATTTCTAAAGAGAAAAATCTTCAGTCTCGATTTAAAGGTTTAGTTGGAGATAAATTTGATGACGCAATGGACTATTGGGAGAATAGTTGTCTATCCTTGATTCAACACCTTATTTCGCAAAAGGAAGGTAGTCATAATAGTTTGACTGCCTTAATTATCTTTTCTTTGTCATATCTCTCTGAATTCCTTATCTTAATAAAATTTTGTATTCTATTTTTCGCAGTCTGAGAAGAATCTTCATTCTTCTATTTCTGATCTGGGGGCTAAATATGCTAAAATTCGCAAAGAGAATGCATTGCTCGTCTCTACCCTTACTGGTTCTCGCGACCGAGCAGAAAGAAGACTTGATTATCTTGCTTATTTTAAGGATATTCAAGATAGGAATCATCAAAGAGCACTTCTTCGCCAAGTTCATCTCCGGGCTGAAGTCCTTGTAAATGACATTTTATTGTCCAACTCTCTTCCTCCTACATCAATTGATCCTTTAGAAGTAGATGATGATGAAGTTCCTCGTCCTGCTGATAGTGATTATGATTACGAAAGCGGTGCAGAGGATAACTTCCTGGAAGATGAAGAAGAGGTTCCTTCTAAAGAAGTATATGCTGGTGTTAATCAGAATGAGAAAGAAATTTCTCCTGAAGAAGTAATTGCTGGCTATAATCAAGATGCTAGTCATGGCGAAGATCAAATTCGAAATGAAGGAGAAGCTTGCGAGAATGTTGGCGAAGAATTTCTGTCATCTCCTACTACTGACATTAATATTGAAGCTTGAGCTTCTTATCTAGCTTTGTTTTCTTGAACTATATTATTTTTATCACCTTTGAGAGTTACATTTTTCAATAACTTTGGAGTCAACTTTTCCTTTTAATATTTTGTTGATAAGAAAGATAATGCTTCTTGTGTATCGGTTCCCATACTTGCCTCTCATTATCTTTCTTGCAAAAAATAATCTGTTATGAATGCTTATCATTAATTTGTTTTATCATATGGTCTTATTTTTCCTTCCTAATTAAAGGTCTTATTATGCCATCTCTTGTCATTGCGACAAAATCGCATGACGTCCTTGCACTTTCATACAAAAACCCATTGATCTTGTCTTAAATTTTTCTTTTGTATTATGGCCTCTTCAGGAATGTGGCGACAATATGACAGGCCTAAATATTCTTGCGAAAATAAAGCCCCATGACATTGCCGTCTTGCGACGAAATCGCAAGACGTTTTCGCACTTTCATGCGAAAACCCATTGATCTCGTATTATCCTTTTCTTTTGTATTATTGCCTCTTCAGGATTGTTGCACAAATATGACAAGCCTTAATATACTTGCGAATAAAAAGCCTCATGACATTTGCGTCTCAAGACAGTTATCAGCTCCCTAATGGAGGGTGCCGCCCTTATCTCCCCCTGGTTGCCCCTTCAAGGAGGCGTACTTCTACCATACAAGGTTAGATCCTCCCATCGAGTCTTAACAACAACCAATTGTTTTCGCAGCCTCTTATCCCTTTTGCCTATAGGGCTTATGGTTACGAGACTGCACCCTAAGTGGGGTTTTCTTCAGGCCGAGTGCAGTATGAGCCAAGACTTGTCAAGAATGGCAAGGACGCTTCAAACGCCCCCGACACTCTTGACTCAACCGTGTACCTCAGCGCCTTGATCAGATTCTGCACTCCTTGGGAGAGTCCTTATTACCTTAGTCGCCCAACCTAAGTCATATGCTTAAGTTGAGAATCCAAGGTGCCTCTCCCGGATGGGCTTTATTGACCCCAAATCTCCATGACTCAGGTTCCGGTGGCGGTGTAGCCTTTCCCTGAGCCATGTAACAGGTACCCCCTAATATGACGTACTTTAGGTCTTACATTTGCCTCTTGCAAAATTTTATTCGCGAACTAGGGTGTACGCCATAAAGGTTCGCCCCTTTCTTTTATGTCATTGTTCTGTGATTATCTCTGCGATAATTTCGCACATCATGATCTTCTTTTGATATGAGTAATTCTGCAATTATTCTTTCAGAATTCATAACTTCTCAAAGCTTCTTACTGATAATATCTTTTTAAATACAACCTGTTCCATGGTCTGTCTAATCTATGACCAATATCTCTTCCTTCTGGATCCATTAATCTATAAGCCCATGTTCCAACTATCTCCTTAATGATGTAAGGTCCATCCCATTTTTTCGCTAATTTTCCACCATTTTCTCGCTGATATATTGGTGTTTCTCGCAGAACTAAATCTCCTAGTTGAAATTACGTATTTTGACACGTTTATTATATTCTCGAGCTAATCTTCGCTGATAATTCTCCATACGTTGTAAAGCTTTTTCTCTTCTTTCTTCTAATTCATCAAGTTTGTTTAAAATTAAGCCCGCACTAAGATTTTTCTCCCAAGCTTCTCTTTTTGTTTTCGGAATAACAACTTCTGTTGGTAACATCGCTTCAACTCCGTATGTTAAACAAAAAGGTGACATTCCAGTAGCTTCTCTTCTAGTTGTATTATAAGCCCATACTGCATTATGTACTTGTTCGCACCATGATGTGTGATGTCCTTCCAATTTCTTCTTTAATATATCTGCAATTGTTTTATTTGTTGCTTCTACTTGCCCATTAGCTTGTGGATACAAAGGAGTGGACTTTCCACATTTTATCTTGAATGCATTAAGTAACATTTCTATATTCTGCCCCTCAAATTGTTTCCCATTATCAAAAACCAACTGTGCGGGAATTCCAAATCTGCAAATGATATTTTCGAATATGAATGTAAAGATATCTTTGTCGCGAATATGTTGTACTTCCTTCACTTCTGTCCATTTTGTGAAATAATCAATTGCGACTATTAAGTATCTTCTTTATCCAGTTCCTGGTAAAAATGGCCCCACAATGTCTAAGCCCCATTTTCCAAAGGGCCACACACTGGTTGAAGATGACAATGGTGCTCCTGGTGCATGTATTTTCTTTCCATGTCGCTGAAAATCTTCGCAACGTCTTGATATTTATTTTGCATCTTCATGCATGTATGGCCAATAATAACCTTGCATTTTTGATCCTATGTGCCAAAGATCTTCCTCCACTATGATTGCCAGCATCTCCACTATGTAACATTTTCAGCACCTTTTCTCCTTCCTCTCGTGTCAAACATCTGAGTGATGGTCCACTAAAGTATTTTCGATATAGCAACCGATCTCTTAATTCATAATTTGTTGCTCGGATTTTTAACTTGTGTGTTTCCAATCTATTTCTTGGTGTTTCTCCTTTCGCCAAATATGCATGAAGTTCCATTCTCCAGTCTGCGACATTGTTTATTTGTTCTTATTTTTCATTATCTATTATCATCACATCCACATCTTCCTCTTGTTTATTTATTGATGGTGACCGAAGTGTTTGTATTTTTATACATCTCGCAATCGGATCTGTCCATGCTTGAGATGAAAGCAAAAGCGTCTGCGAGTCTATTATCCTTTCTTGAAATGTGTCTCCATTTTATCTTTGGGATTTTCGCTGATAATTCTTCAACCAGCTTCTTGTATTTCTTCAAGGATGGTTCATTTGTAGTATACTCTCCTTTTATTTTGCGAATAACTAGCTGCGAATCACTAGTGATCCTGGCATTTTCTAGTTTCATTTCTATTGCGAATTTTAAGGCATGTATCACAACTTCATATTCTGTTTCATTATTAGTGGATGCAAATTCCAATCTGAATGAAAAAGCCATCTTTATTCCTTCTGGCGAAATTAAAACAATTCCAACTCCATTTCCTTCTCCATTTGATGATCCATCTACCAATATTCCCATCTATTTGGTTCTGTTAATAAATCTTTTGGATCTCCATGTTCTTCTTCTACATCCATCATTTCTTCCACTGCTTCATCTTCTTCTAAAGGAAATTCTGCCAAGAAATCCGCAACAACTTGTGATTTTGGTGAAGACAAAATTTCATATTTAATATCAAAGTGGCCTACTTGTGCATTCCATCTCTCCACCCTTCCTGATCTTTTAGAATTCTTCATCACTGATTCAATTGGTACTTTTGTCAATACCTTTATTTTGTGTGCTTGAAAGTATATGCGGAGCTTAAATGATGCATAAACTAATGCTAAGATTAACTTTTCAATTTTGAGTAATTCTTCTCAGCGGTATTAAAAGTTTTGCTAATGTAATAAATGGGTTTCTCCACTCCTGCGTCTACTCGTAATAACACAGCACTTAATGCATGCGACGTTGTCGCAAGGTAAATCAATAATTCTTCTCCTGGTTCTGCCTTTTGTAAAATAGTTGTATTCATAAGATGTTCTTTGATTCCTTGAAAATCCTTTTCACATTCATCACTCCATTTAAATTTTGCACCCTTCTTGAGTATATCGAAAAAATATTTGCATTTGTCTGCTGATCGCGAAATGAATCTCCCCAGCGAAGCTAGAAGCCCATTCAACTTCTGTACATCTTTTATTGTTGCTGGTGTTGGCATGTCACGAACTGCTTGCACTTTTTCTGGATCAACTTGTATTCCTTCCTTTGATACAATGTAGCCTAAAAATATTCCCGATGCAACTCCAATAGTACACTTCTCAGGATTCAATTTAATGTTATACTGCCGCATTTGTTCAAAAATCTCCCTCAAGTCTTGTACATGGTCTTTAGCTTCTTTACTCTTTACTAACATGTCGTCCACGTATACTTCTAATGTTTTATGTATCCATTTTGCGAACACCTTCTCTACCATTCTTTGATATGTCGCTCCCGCATTTCGCAAACCAAATGGCATTTTCGTGTAACAATATAAACCTCTAGGGGAAAATAAAGCAGCATGTTCTTGATCTTCTTCAGCGAGAGGGATTTGGTTATACCCTTTGTACCCATCTAAAGATGATACCCTATCATTTCCCGCTGCGGATTCCACCATTTGAGGAATATCTGGTAATGGAAAACTATCTTTGGGGCAAGCTTTGTTTAAATCAGTGAAATCTATGCAAATCCTGATTCCCTTGTTTTTCTTTGGGACAATGACCATATTCGCTATCCATTCTGGGTATTTTGCTTCTCTTATGATTCCTGCTTCAAGCATTTTCTGTAATTCTTCTTCTATTTGGGAATGGTGAGTTGTTGCAATTTTTCTTATTCTCTGTTTAAATGGTCTCACGTTTTTGTTAATCTCCAATTTGTGGCAAGCAATTGATGGATCTATTCCTGGTATCTCATCCATGTTTCCTTCGAAAATATATTTATATTCTCGCAACAAGTTAACAGTTCTTTCTTCTTCTTCTATATCCATTTTGGTTCCAATTCTTAACATTAGAGGCTCCTCTATAGTCCCAACGTTTATTTCTTTTGTTGGTTCTGCGGCAGTGTAACTGGGTTTGGGTTCTCCCATTGGTGTTGGTTCTTTTATTGCTTTTATGGGTCCTTCCCCTTCTTCCGAAATTTCGCTGGGTATTCCTTTTCCTTCTTTTTCCCTTATCATATATACTCTAAATTCTTCTTCCTTCTTTGGTTCCTTTGCCAATTTTCTGCAAAATTGTTTCTTTTTTGCTTGTTCTTCATAATGTTTTACTTCAATTTGATGACATAATTTCGCATTGTCAACATCTCCTATGATTTCACCTATTCCACTTGGAGTGGGGAATTTAATACATTGATGCCACGTTGATACCAGAGCTTTTATCGCATGTATCCATGATCTTCCTAATAACATATTATATGGCGATTCCATATCCACCACACACAATGTTACATGTGTTTCGATTTCTCCAAGTGGAATTCGTACCACTATCTCTCCTTTAGGTTTTGTTGTAGATTTTCCAAAGCCGTGAACAAAATATGTTGAACTGGACATCTCTTCTTCTTTAAATCCCATTCCCCAGAATGCATGATAAAATATTATATCAACTGAACTTCCTGTATCGATTACAGTTCTGTTCAACATCCATTCTCCTGTGGATTTTATTGTTGTCTCCTTCTCTTTTCTTATAATAGGCACTGTGATGACCAACGGAGATGTATGGTTCAAATTTTCTTTTGGTATTTCTTCCGCCATGAATGCAATTTTTTGCTTTTCCCAATCTTTCAAGGGTGATGTTTTTTCTACCGCCATAACTTTTTTTCCTTCAAAATTTCGTTTATGTATTCTTCCTTTGATGTTTTCATGGAATTCATTAATCAAGATTTTTGTTATCACATTACACTCCAATCTTTTTCCATTTTCATTAATTCTATTCATCTTTCTTCTAACTGATCCACTGATTTATTTAATCACTTTCTTGATTTGAATATTCTCAATCAACAATCTTCGACTTTCGATCTTCAATTCCCTATTTCTAGCGCCATTATGTAGTTGCAGGAAATCCTACACTACACCCCTCATATGATTTCATTGTTGATCAACTCATTTTTAGGTTTACACTCTTAATTTTATTGATAAATCTTTGGATGTTCTTAAAAGAAAGATAAAGAAATCAAGAATGGTCTCTGCTATGGACTTTCTCTCTCCTATTTGCTTGTTTCTTACTCAAAAAGATCTCTCTTTCCTTTACAACTCGAATGACTATTTATAAGGAAATACATAGTGGATGACAGCTAATCTGTCCTTTATTTTTGGATATGGTTTGCGACATTCTCGCAACCTTACAAATGTTAATTTTGCAAGCTCTCTAATTTTCGCAGGACTATCACATCTTTCTCACGATCCTTGCTGACGTCGTTTCTGAAATTGTTCTGCGACGCTATTGTGCTGTACCATTGATAATTTCGTTGAGACATAATTGTTGCGAGATTATGATCCTACAATGGTGATATGTATCGCTCCCCCTTAGTCAATACTCCATATCGATCATGGAAACCACTCCCCCTTACACAATGATCCGAAAACCATATGTATTTGTAGTGTGAACTACATTATTTCTCCCCTTTTTGTCAATAAAATTGGCAAAGGTAAAAGAACGAGATCATAATGAAATTTCCACAAGAGACATTTCATAGACTAAAAGAAAAATACATACCAACTTAATTTAGATGCAATCATAAATCCGAAGCTAAGTGCATTCATCAAGGAGTTTTAAGATACAAGATAACCCCTATAAAATTCCACAACCGCACACCCCGCAAGATATTACCATTAAGCACAAGTTCAAAAGAACTCTCCCCCATTTGATGTCATTCCCGAAAGAACAACAAGAGCGACCTTAATTTCAAAAGAAAAGAAGGATTTTTAATTGGACACCAAAAACCATGGAAATGATTTTCTACATCCAATACTCAACCAAATTAATCACAAGTAAACCCATGATTAATTTAATCAGAATACGCAACTAAATCAAACCACAAAAGTGATCAATTTAATTGATTGTGCTCAACATAAGAAAACTCACAGATCTACGACTAAGATAACCACACGGAGATGACTACCTTAATCGTTCGAATACTCAACATAAGGAAAACCTTACGGAATATATGACTACATCAACCAATAAAACATGATTAGTATAGCCGTTCATATACTCAACACAAGAACTTGTGGAATATATGAATCTAATTGGAATACACAACCAAACTAATCATCGAAGCAATCAATTTAATTGTCAAAAGATTTTCCTCGATAAAAGAAGACTTCGGAGCAAATAACTAAATAACCAATCAAGATGATTAATTTAGTTCAATAATGCTCAACATATAGCATCTCATGGAACAACCAACAAGGCCAATATTAATCGACATAGTTGTAAGGTGCTCAACATAAGATACGCAATGGATCCTTCACGGTAAAACATAACAAAATGGATCAATGAAGATCAATACCGTGGATAACATACAAGGATCTATTCTATTTTCCATCACTATTTGCATAACGACATAATAGAATTTATCCTTGTCAAACAAAAGATTTCATCCTATTTTCCATCAAATAAATGATTGCATAGGCATAAATTTTGTAATTTTTAAAAGTCCATTCGTCCTTTCATCAATACGAATATCAATTTATGAGCGACTTTACTTTTGACACAATATGGGACCTTCAAGTTCACGGACGCAAACAATACATATCCCATAAAAATATTGCAATACTTCAAAACAGATTAATACTGCAATAATATCATCCTCCAAATATTTTTAGAATTTAAAAACCAATAAACCTAAAATAACATAAGAAGATGAGAACAAAAATAGCTATGTGTAGTCACAATCTTCGCTATTCAAAGCACTAGTTATTCTTCCAACTAATCCAAAAAGAAGACATACTAGGAAAAAATTCCTTTGAGAAATTCTTTATCATTCCTGAACTCCTTGTTATCGACAACCATCGGGACATAAGGTTCACAAAGATAAGTGTCAATACCCACGAACTGTCTTGGCTGAAGAGGTCGAATTAGGGTCCTCATAATTTCCAAAGACTTAGACACGAACGTCTTTATTTCATAAATCTCCCTTCTTATTTCCTTTAACTCATCAAGAACATCGGAAAACTTCTGAGAGTTAGAAGGAACAGCCATGGGTTTTCTTGTATTCCTTCTTTTTCTTTTCAGGGAATTAGAAACAGGAGATTTCTCTTTTTCCTTGATTGAAGACTTAACAATCATGTTGACATCCTTTCCATCTGACGACATAGTGTTTTGAGAACAGTTATGGACAACTGGATTTGTGTGATGGAATCACTTAACTCAACAAGCATTTATAAAGGATGCCAAGAGGAAAAAGGAATGTAGGGTTCGAAACCTATTGACAGGTTCGTATACGCCCAACTCTAAAACCCTATAAAGAGTAGAATTGTCGATAATAACCCTTTCTTTTATTTGATAGACGAAAAATAACAAATCTAAGAAAAGAAGGAAAAAATTTTCTGAAGCCTGGATCAGCACTCAATCTTGTCTCTTTTCGAACAGGCACATGAGACAAGATTTTCCCAACAACACAATCAAGTTGTATTGCGATGAACAACGATTTGTCCATCTTTTTCCTCATGGGAGGAATCCTCTGATCTCTGTCTATCAAAACGATTTGAACATATTTTCTTTTCAAATGGTCTTATTTTATCCTTGGAAACCAACTTCTTAGACGAAGATAAGATCCTACATACCTCAGCGGTCTTCTGAGCAAGTTTCAGCTTCCTTGCTAATCGATCTGCTCTTCGTTGAAGTTTGTTGGCGTGCCTTATTTGGTGCTTGTATTTGTAACACCTTGATAGTTCGTGTCCCTTCATCGAACAAAACGAGCACGTCAATCTTGGATAGTATTCAGGCATCTGAGATGTGCAAGCAGCTAGACATACTGTTGATCCTGAAACATCACTGATAGGGTTTCCAGTTATCGGATTCAGTGAATCTTCCAGCTTGATTGGGTTTCCCTCTTCTTAGAACCCATTGAGGTTGATATGTGTATTGCTACAAGTATCAACATCGATGTTTTCAAAAAGAAGCCCTACACTTGATTTCCTATCTTCATCGGAATCATAGGTTTCATACATTTCATCAAGTGTTACAACTAGACCTTTGTTCCCAGTGTATTTTCTACGATTTGGGCATTCGTTAGCAAAATGGACAAAACCCTTACACTTAAAGCACTGAGGCATGTCCTCGTCATCAGCCTCGTCAGTATCCCTATTTTTAGGAGGTACGCGACAGTGAGGTTTGTCTGATGACTTAGGTTTGTCTCTTGAAAACCGTTTACTTCTCTTATACAGAAGATCCCTAAACTGTCTTGTGATCAAGGACACTGATTTGTCAAGATCTTCATTCGAAAAATCATCCTCAGACTGATCATCCTCAGAGACATGAACACTCTTACCTTTGACAAGTAATTTAGTGTTCTTTTGTGCTTTAAAGGCAACATCCTTACCGACTTTGGATGTATGCTCATGGTCAAAGATCTTAAGATTTCCAACCAAGATGTTTCTGGAAAGATTATCGAGGTTATTACCCTCAACGATGGCATGCTTCTTAGACTCGTATCTAGATGGCAGCGATCTGAGAATTTTCATCACAATGTCCTTTTCAGGAATAGTCTTACCCAATGCAAAATATGCATTAACAATTTCAGACACTTTGTGATTAAACTCATCAAATGTTTCTTCATTTTCCATACGAAGGTTCTCCCAATCGGAATTAAGGTTTTGAATCCTAACATCCTTTTCACTGGAGTTGCCTTCAAATACGGTTTCTAAGATATCCCAAGCATCTTTAGATCTAGTGCAGTTTGTCGCATGATATTGAAGATTTGGGGTAATCGCATGTATCATAGCATTCAAACCGTCGGAATTTTGCTTTGCAGCAGTTATCTCAACAGCGGTATATTCACCAAAAGGTTTGGGAACGTTTACATCACCAACTGCCACAACGGGAGCATCATAGCCATTAACCACATATACCCATGATTGAAAATCACGCGATTGAAGAAAAGATCGCATAGGAATTTTCCACCATAAGTAATTGGAGCCATCGAAGACTGGTGGTACGTTAATAGAGATAACACCTCTGTCCATAATGTCAGATCGCTAGAAACACAGACTTGTTAGGTCTTAAACGTGTTTGCCTGCTATGATACCAATTGAAAAAGTGGGGGTCTAACAACACCACCCAATATTTCGCTTAGCAATCTGTATGGAAAAACTCCAATATACTTTTTATGAGAATCAACTAGACAGTTAGACTCAATAAATAAAAAGATATATCAAAGAGTTTATATCTCAATATCTCGATTTGATCTTTACTCAAGCAAATGGAAATCTGCGAGTCTTTATCAAAGAAAGATAACTTGGACGGTACCAAAGACCAATGTCCAAGGATCAATCAATATCAATCAACAACCAAAGGTTGGATTTCCAATTGATGATCTTTAATGCACAACCTGTATTATTTAAATTATATAAAAAATATAATGCGGAAAAGAAATAACACAGACACCACAAGTTTTGTTAACGAGGAAACCGCAAATGCAGAAAAACCCCGGGACCTAGTCCAGATTGAATACACACTGTATTAAGCCGCTACAGACACATCCTACTCCAAGCTAACTTCGGACTGGACTATAGTTGAACCCCAGTCAATCTCCCACCGATCCAAGGTACAGTTGTACTCCTATGCCTCTGATCCCAGCAGGACACTGCGCACTTGATTCCCTTAGCTGATCTCACCTACAACTAAGAGTTGCTGCAACCCAAAATCGCAGACTTGATAGTAAACAAATCTGTCTCACACAGAAAAGTCTACCAAAGGATAAATCTGTCTCCCACAGAAAAACCCTAGGTTTTTGTTCCGTATTAAGATATAAAATCAAGGTGAACAGGAACCAATTGATAATCCGGTCTTATATTCCCGAAGAACAACCTAGATTAATCAATCACCTCTCAACAATCCTTCTTGACTACACAAGCGGTTTGTCGAGGAATCACAAACAGTGAGACGAAGATGTTTGTGACTTCTTTATCTTTCCTATCGGAGAACTCTCACGATCTCAATCCAATCAAAGATTGTACTCGTACGATAGAAGATGCAAGATCAGATCACACAACTACGATAAAAGTATTATCGGTCTGGCTTCACAATAGCAATGAAGTCTTTAAGTCGTTAACCTGGCTTTAGAGAAGAAACCCAAAGGTTAAATGAGAATCGACTCTAGCGAGCGCACTAGTATCACACAGACGTGTGGGGATTAGTTTTGCACAATGCTAGATGTCTCCTTTATATAGGCTTCAAATCAGGGTTTTGCCTTAGTTACAAAAAAATCCATATTCACTGTTAGATGAAAACCTGATTTAGATTCAAGCTAATATTTTTCAACCGTTAGATCGAAAACTTAGCTTGTCACACACACTTGGGTAGACGTTTACTGGGTTTGTGAAAAACATGCCCAAACGTGTACGTGTATGTTGGTTCAACATAGTAACCCAAAAGGTTAACCATATGAGCATTTCATATTAACCTAGTTCTTCTTCACCATAACTAGTTCAATTGACTCAAATGAACTAGATAGTGAGTTGTTCAATTGATATGAGATCTTATGTAACTACACAAGACACAATTGAAACAAAGATGATTCGATTCGGCGAATTGGCTCATGAACTTTATAGCCACGGTTTGCATAAAGCATTCCTTAGTAATTTAAGTTTCATGTTCAGAGCACATCTTTAGATCATAACCACTTAAGCTCACAAATAAGTTCGCGGACTTAAGGCAACCGGCAGAGTTTCCAAACTCAGCAGAAAATCTCGGTAAAGAGACTTCCGCCAGTTCGCGGACTAAACACGCAAACGAGTTTTTGGAAAATCCCAGCAGAAAATCTCGGTAAGAGAACTTCCGTCAGTTCGCGGACTGAGTTCGCGGACTGGGTTTGTGTACTTGGAAAAGCCAATTCCTCCGGTTTCTCTCAATCAACAAAGTTCGAAAACTTCGGATTAAGGAATACATGGTTATGTAATCTAAACTCTCATTCCAATTATTGAGACATTCTCAGAGGACGTTATATAGTCGTTATTCATAGACCGTTTCACGTCAAAGAAATTCTCAAAGTACTTGAAACTTTACATGACTTTCGTCACTAGGTAAAGATAAACTTGATCAAAGCGAAACGCTTTACCAACACACGATTTCGAGAAAAAGATAAGTAGTGAATACTCAGCTCGGAATGTCAAATGTGTATGATCCAGTCTATATAGCATACGACTTTTTGTCTCATAAGAAGTAGGAGATAGAATAGATTGACTTTTGAGTGATAGATAAGTTCAAGTCTCCACATACCTTTTTGTTGATGAAGTTCCACTGTTCCTTGTGTAGATCTTCGTCGTTGTATGACGAATCGCCATGAAGTCCTTGAGCTCAACTACACTTTTTTATCCTAGTCCGAGACTTAGCTATGTAGACTAGAAATCAAGACTCATAGTTTTGATCACTAACATTGACAAACATGCTTGATATAGCAACGCATGCGAGGTCGACCGAGTTATGCTCTAACAACATCTTTTTATATTCCGTTTTTTGTTGGGTATAACCAAAGGTCGGCAAGATTCTAAACTGCACAACGTGCCGGATAATCCAGGGTCTTCCTGTTCCAAAATTACTACCATGCCGACTATACATTAACCGGTAGGTTAAGAAATTAATAAAATGCCGACTTATCAAGCATTTACAACACCTTTCATGTATGTCAAAAATCATATAGTCTGCATTATGATTTATTATCAGCGGATGCCAATGGTCGTTATCTTCCAAATTTGTTGACCTTGCCGACTTTTCATACTTTCAGAACTGAAAATGTTGATTCCTTCTGTAATTTTGAGCATGAAATCACCCAGCAGCTTTGTAATCCCCTTTTTAGAAGTGTTTGGCTAGTGTGGTTCCATTTCCGTTACAAAAAACAAAATCTCAAAAAGAAAAAAAATCCTCAAAAATCATAACACATAATCCATGAGTTCAATTTAATAAAACCTAATTTCAAAATTTTAATCAACTAATTAACTAACTAAATTAACCAACCTAAACAGATTTATTGGCGTTAATTAAGCAAGGGTAGATTAGCCATTTTGGAAAATGTGTGGCTAAGGGGTTTTGGTTTTTACTTTCTAATGACCTTATTTTGTCTTATTAGGTATACCCAGTTAATCTCGGTATACCCCAATCCGGCCAGTTTACTTATACAGTGGAGCCTGGTTGAAGATTGTTTTGTTTTTGTAGATGGTGATTTTTTGGCCAGGAATAAAATGGTCATTTTGAACCTGGATGGTCCGAATTTGTTTACCTGGTCAATGCTCACGTAATTCTCGTAAATATGACTCAAACTCTTAAATTTCATAAGGCACAACTCAAACTTAAGTTCGAGACAAAGCCAAATCAAGATAAGGTTTCAGATAAGCTTGACTTAGACAAGGTTTCAACCAAGTCGGAAACAAAGCTTCAGCTAAGCACGCCTGAGATATCCAAGCCTAAGGCGAGGCTTCAACCGGGGGGGGTCAGTTTTATCCAAAGACGAATCTTGCCTTACACTCAAGGCGAGAATCGAGTTAATACCTAAGGCACAAGTCACACCTAAGCATAAGACAAGACTCGAAGTAAAGCTCAAGACAAGATTCAAGCTAGCCTCAAGATACAACCTGAGATTCAGCCTCAAGGAAAGCGTGACTTTATCTTAATCTAACAATCATGAAATGCATGATACTCTAGTTTTACACCTCACAAGAAGGATCAAGACTCCACAGTCTTGAGCACGTCATAAGCGAAAACGTTAAGCTCGTGACATAGAAGACTCATTTGAGTTTTACAAGCGTATATTTTTGGCAATTTTATCCATCGGAGTTTCAAGCTCGTCTATGAGACCCTCACGAGAATTAAGGTGTACGCTCTCCTCAAATACAAATACCAGACCGCAAGTCCTTTTTAGAAACGGCTCTGCTACAACCTCTCTTCAGAGCCCACAATGCATTTAACTATCTTTAGTCGACCCTTGACCTCAGCCAAGATTTTATTCTACACATGTCACACACGACTACATTAAGCTACCTTGAGCTCTCTTCATGACTCAGGCCGACTATAAATATACAAACACAAGTATTCCTTTATTTCATAGAATATCACAATGACACATTAAATATGAAGGCTGACTAAGTCGTTTTGGGGGAATATCAATTCGAGGTTTCATCTAGCGGTCTATGAAACGTGAGTATCAACCTACTCAAAAAGGAATAAATCCGTCGGTCACATGAATATTCAGATGCAGAGAGAAACTCAAATCCTTAATATATCCTTAGTTGTTCCCGAGGTTAGGGAAGAGGTGGTTATGTTACTCGTCATCTTTATTTCACCGACTTGAGGTTAGGTTTTTGCAAGTAATAAATAAACCAACTATCGGTCATTTTAAACAGAACAATTTTAGAAGCATCCACTAGAAAACATCTCAGAGCTTTCTTTCTGCAACTAAAAACTCTGATCTTGTTTCTTTAGGCTTTCCACCTTAAAACCACCATGATCTCTCTCCTATGACTGAAGTAGTCTTTGAACAACCATTTTTGTTTTAGGTAAGAACTGTCTGTAATCAACCTTATGCACTCATCCTCAATCCTGCCAATCTTCATCTCTTTTTCCCTCTACATTTTTCATCCACAGTTTTAAAAATTAGAAGTCTAATTTCCAATTCTACTTTTTGTTTTAATAAGTTCAAATTTTCAAATTAAATTTACAGTGTTGGGATTTTTCTTATAAGATATAAATTAGACAACTAAAACTTAAACCAATACTTCAATGACAATCTCGAAATAGTCCTTGCCTCTTTTTATCTTCATTTGATGGAATTTCCAATCGATGCGCTCTTGGGAAGATTTTAATTTGTTTTTATGATTAGTACCACGGTTAATTTTAAGATTTTCTTTGCATTGATTTTTCTTGCCTTGAAATCTTTTCTGTTTTTTAGCTGCAGGTTTGACTTAGTTAATATCCATATCTTAAAAACTTCTTTGCTTTTTTACTTATTTCTTATAATTATCACATATCTTGTTGATAGCAGCTTCAAGTATTACTCCACAAAAATCGAGTTGTGTTGCCAAATCAAATTGGGTTGTAATTTCTGCCATTTGAAAAAATTAAGCGTAAAAAGAAGATTGAAAAACAATTGACAAAGAAAAGGGAAAATTTTATTAATTAGAAATGGTCACCAAAATATTGACAAAAGAAACAACACTAGCATTAATTAGTAACAACATCCCAGTTTACAATCAGAGTTGATACGTGAACGTCCCTGAAAATACCCGTATTCAATAATCAATTATATAAAGTAGTTTTGATAGAAATAATAAGTTGAGTATGAGTTCTCGACTTTCCAATAAATTCTAGCATTCCTCTTTCTCCGCAAATTCCACAAGATGACAAATGACAACATATTATATAACTTCGTTATTTTTCTTCAACTCTTCTTCCTATCCCATTCCCATAACGTAGTCTTAACCTGACCGTCTAATACCCAATTAAATTTGAAACTATTAATGAAGTAAGACTACACTTTGAAAGAATACACACAATGCAGAAAAATGTGGTTATTGTTCTCAATATTGTTTGTTCATAGCAAACAGTTGAGAGATTTCACTTTTCCAACTCTATATAAGAAATCCATAGTAGGATAACCATTGTAACATAGTGTTCAAACTAACAAACACAACTTTGGAGGGACTTTGAGGTTCCATAATCTTTTATGAGGAAATATTAGGAAACCATCGATATCTAAAGATTTATATGCATCGGAAACAGAGAACTCACGTCCTGGAATCCAGTATATTTATCTTCACAGTCTGCTTGATGATCAACGGGCTATAAGTTGTAACATCTGCACCACTTCTCCCAATTATGTTCCATTAAGATTCCTTATAAAATTCAAACTCCAAGCACCATTAGAAGTATATAAGTCTTTAATTGTACCATTTTAAGCCTAGAAAACTTAAGAAGAGAAAGAAAACTTGAGGACAATGGGTAGTTTCATATCCACACATCTTTCTAGAATAAAAAACTAGACTCATTATTAATAGTCAAGAATTTGAAATAACCAACTCCTTGGTATTAGAATTCTAGCCCATAAACTAGCACTTATATACATCTTTGAATTGGAAGGCAGAATCGCATCAATAAAATCACCAAACTTATGAAGTATAACCTTCCTCCATAAATAAATTTTCATATTTTTTCATATCTCCATATCCATTTTGTGTGCAAAGCCTTGTTCACCAATTTTAATTTCCTGATGCATAAACCACTTCTACACTTTGGTAAAGTTGCTTTTGCATAAACCACTAATGTAATATTAGAAGTTCACCATTTAATCCAGTTTCTCTACACATTACCAATCCAAATCTAGTCAGGGCCATATCAATGCAGTTCCAGTTAATATTATTGAACGCATTTTCAAAGTCTACCTTACAAATAGGACTAGACATCCCAGCTCTCATTCTTGAGTCTATAATTTCGAAGGCAATTAAAATAACATCATTAGTCCAACTACTCTGCACAAAAGCACCTTGATAATCTGAAATTGTGGAAGGAAGGACTACTTTTAATCTTTCAGCAGGCATCTTAGATATAACTTTATATACACTATCAACGAGACTAACGGGTCGGTAGATGTGCAAAAACAAACAACACCATTGCATTTTGGAACTAGAGTTAAATTTGTACGAGAAAATCTCCAATCCAAACAACACTTAACTTCAAAGAGGTTTAAAATTGACTTATTTATAGCCGGTAAAGAAATAGTCATTGGGGATACAGTTCCCGCCGAGCGTGGACTGTCTAATTCCAGCGATATAGTTTAGGCCGCTGGTGGCACAATAACTACCGATCGATAGAGACTTTGTCACTCCGTTCGTTTCCAGTCATGGACGAATCAAGAAATCTTCCAAGGGTAGGGTTAGAATATTACCGGTTGTCTATGACCGGAGGCCATGACAAAAAAAAATTAAAACGAATTGCATAATTATTGATTAATTTGGATTTTCTTATAAACTACTAGATAAATTTACAAGTAAAAGATTAAAATCCACAAAATTAATAACAAAACGTAATTGGAGAAAGATATTTATGATTTATGGAAGAAAAATGGAAAAATAATTAAATAGATAAAGAAAGTCTTATCACTATAAAATCATAGGCTAAAACTATATTGGTTTATCATAAATACAGGTCGGCTAAATACAAATTTTAATAAAATTTCTCACTCAAAAAATTATGGGGCCAAAAATAGAGACGGACTATAGCCCAAGTTACCCTTGCTAGGCCCGTCTCTGTTTCCACTAGTACCTCAGCCAGTTTGTTAGACCAGCCGGCGTAGCAAATAAGAAAAATTTAGTTGTTACTATAATAGAGTTTGTCGTAATAACATTCATTGGTTACCTCCTCCTTCAGATGTTGTTACTATTAATGTTGATGGCTCTTTCTTACAAGCTACAGGTATTGGTGGCATTGGACTAATAATCAGAAATTTTGCAGGTGAACAGCAAGCTACAAGGTGCATCTACTTGAATGATTCGAAAAGTGTTGAGCACGCAGAATGCATGGGACTAAAGGAAGCAGTGAGGTGGGCTAAAAAACTAAAGCTGGAGAGGGTGCATTTCGAGCTCGACGCTAAGACAGTCGTGGAAGCCATTAATAATAATACTGCAATAGATTGACAGTTATTAAACACAGTTAAAGATATTCAGTTGTTATTTCATAGTTTTACTTCCTGGAAATGTTACTACATTCCTAAGGAACGAAATAAAGTAGCGGATCTTCCATCTAAACTAGCTAGACAGAAAGCTCTCTCTTTTACCTGGTCTGCCTCTTCTTCTGACGAGATTAAAGATTGGGTCTTAAAAGACAAAAGTCATGTACTAAGCTAAGTCTTTTTCGATACAATTCTTCTTTTCTTTTCAAAGAAAAAAAAAAAAAAATTTAGTTGCGTCTCTTGTAGTAGGTAAGATTAGGCAGGTATCCATTGCACATGAATATTTACTCGGGCATACTTGGGTGTACTGCGTCCCTATTATGCAACTGCCAATGAGAAGATTACTTTGGTGTCCAACTAGTCTAACTGCCCATAACCTTCCATAAGGACCATAGCTAAACCTCGTTGGTGCCTTTCTCCACCTACCACCAAGCTCGGAGAGTCGGAGACATCCACAATCAATCCATTGCCATATCCCATATCTCCCCCCAATACTGGATGAATAATTGAATTCAGTAGCTGTCATATACTTCCTGTATATGATCTAGACACTGAGGATCTTAAAATGATGTCGCGGCTCTACCTCTCGACATAAAATGATTAACCTTATTTTATAAACTTCGGTACATACTCACGCATTGAATAATCTTATTATGTCTAGACTAATATTTGCTGTGAACAACGAGTACAATGAGAATCAATCATGTGTTTTGCCATTTATATACATTGGAATTCTCACTTTTCATCTACATAGTTTCTGTTTCAAATAGGAAATCTGCTCTCTTCACATGGTGTCAGTTTGTACTGCTCCTTACAGTTAAAGAGTCACGCTTAATAACATTGTCTGATCTCTGGAATGATCCCAGAGGAGAGCAATCAATTGTAAATCGCATACTATTCGTTATACTGTTGTTGGATATAAACCAAAAAACCAGTCTTTGTGTTTTTGGCGTTTGCACTTTCTCCTGCAGTTCAATTGTGTCGGTCAATTAATGTAGCCAGAGTCAAAGTTTTTTGTGGGTCAAGTTTAACATGAGTGGATGTAGGATGCGGGCAGGGAACAAAACAAGAAAAGAAAGAAAGTGGAAATGATCTCTTGCAAGTAGTATGATGAATGACAAGACTAGACAAGATCATCATACCAAACAACCAACTCCATTTGTTTGTACAGCCATAAAGTGTGTAAACTCTGTTTTCCCTTTCAACTTTTCTTGTTATGCAAAACCACCGGACTGAGACTAGCTCTAAAGCCAACTGTTAGAATGTTAACCACTTAACCTCCAATCTCCACAAAAGTTGCGAGAGGATCATATCTTTTGATATCAAGCGTGCCATGTAGTTTCTTTCTTCTCTTCTTTTACATACTTTAGGGTAGCTCTTAATTTGAAAAGTCGGTTAAAAAAACTTTTATACATAGTACAGTTCAGATGTGGTCAAGGTCAACCATGATTAAAAGCAGCCAATGATAATGAAAGTGAGACTCAGATGGTCCCGATCTTGTGGGTGGAAAGTTAAACTTCTATACTTTATATCAAGGATAAGGAATGAAGGCAGAGATGAACTGTGATTCCTTGACCATATTTTTGGGGTTGTGTAGGAAATATTCTAGTTCTTTGAATTTGATAATTGTAACCAACCAAAAACGATTATTTTAGAAATGCGATACGTTGATAGAAGACATTAGAAATACTATAATCCTTTGTTGTTTGATTCAAGAGCATTACTGCTCCCTCTAAGGTGATGATTTCCTTTTTGAATTTGGGAAATCACTCTGACTGCCATTGACTATCTTTTCAAACACTGTCAGTTGTTTTCTTGGAAATGGGCTATATTTGAGTTGTATATTTCCAACTTGCATTTTCTTCTGATAAGCAAGTGCAACTTGCACAAACGTAATGTGAGTAGTGACTACTCAGAACAACCACTTCTTTTTCATCTACAGTAATGCATGCAGTTGAAATACCTCATCCTGTGTTAAACAAGAAAAAAACACCCTAATTCAATTTTTCCGAGACAGAGGCAGTAATATTGGTTCAACTAATAGCAAAGTACACACATTATACATAAGTCTTTTTTATCTGCGGTAATTTCCTAAACTCTTCCCATCTCAACTTCATGAGGTGCGGCCTTTGAGGAAAAATCATCCACTTCGAACTCTGAATTGTTCTGTTTACCGGAAGTTTCGAACTTTTCTCCATCACCCCACAGAGCATAAGCTTCTTCCCCATGAATAGCATCATCTCCAACTTGCATATCTTCCTCGGGCAACCGAAGAGGAACGATAAATCTTATAAGCAAACATATGACACTCGTGCTAATAACATTTAGTACAATTATAAACCCAATTCCACCAATTTGAAGACCCATTTGGCGAAAACCAGCTTTGAAACGCCTCATTTGGAACCCGTAAACAAGTCCTGTGTACTTTTCCCACTGGTCGGTAGCGTAAAAGAGACGGTTCAGTTTGGGCTCCGCAAAAAAGCCGGTTAAAATACCTCCAAGACTTCCTGCAACGGCATGGGTGTGGAAAACGGCCATGGTGTCGTCCACATGTTTTAGTAGTTTGATCTTCTTGTGCAGAACCATCATTGTATACCATGGGATGCTTCCCGACATCATTCCCATCAGAATAGCGGCCCAACCTTGTACAACCCCTGTTCAAGGACATTTTGGTTTAGATTGCCCACTGCATACTTTTATTTCAACAGGCAACATAAATTGGTTCATTTACCTGCAGCTGGAGTGATGCAAACCAAGCCAGTGATCATACCCTGGACTGCTCCAATCACAGAGGGCTTGCCAAAGAAAATGATATCAAGGAAAAGCCAAACAAGTAAGCTCGTAGCAGCACAGACATGCGTATTAAGAACCGCAAGAGATGCATCAATGCTGGCAACATAAGGATCTCCTCCGTTGAACCCTGTCCAACCCATCCATAGCAGGCCAGCTCCAGCAAGCATTAAGATTATGTTATTTGGTGGAAACCTCTCCCTATCCTGGCTAGCCCTTGGACCAACCTTGAGATTGATAGAAATTAGTTAGTAAAACATTGATAAACTTATGAATATCGAGGTTGGAGTGCAACATAAACTATACATACCCAATAAGCAGCAGTGAAGCCAGCAACACCCGAAGACAGATGAATAACATAACCACCAGAGTAATCAATAACACCAGCCAAAGCTAAAAAACCTTTAGGACTCCATAAACTGAATGCACCAATGGTATAGCTAAAAGTCAACCATAATGGCACAAACAACATCCAAGCATGGAAATTCATCCTTCCAAGTAATGCTCCAGCAATCAAAATCAAAGTTATAGCAGCAAAAACAAATTGGAAAAAGACCATGGTTGCTGTTGGAAACAACCCAGCAAAACCTTTCTCAAGTAAATAACTTTGTTCAAGTGCCATTGCTGGCTTACCCCAAAATGGGATTAGTCTATCTCCAAATGACATTCTGTATCCCCATCCTACCCAACACACCAAAACTGCCGCAAACGCGTACAATGCCATGAATGCTGAATTTACTGCCCATTTCTTTTTAACTATACTTCCGTAAAGAATTACTAGTCCTGGTACACTTTGTAGTCCTACCAGTGTTGCCGCTGTTAACTGCCATGCATTATCGGCTTTGTTCATCCAGTCTGGACTCGCTTCCGTAGGAAGAAGGTTTGATGGTATAGTCCCATTCATTTTCTTTAACTAGTTACTTGGGCCAACTCGGCACCGAGTTCACTCGATTGTCTTGCAAGTAACCAAGTAGTGTGTGTTTGAGAGCAGGTTTGAATAAAAAGTGGACATGATGTATATATAGAGGAGAAAAAAGGAACAAAACCTTTTGTTATTTGCTAATTATTATATAAATTGAAAGTTTTCCTAAATTCTTGTCATTATGATTATAACATCTTAAAGGATTCCCTGGACGGCAATTTATTTTGGCATGGTACATGTTAAAAATGTTAAGCCAAATTTAGAACCGTACAATGCGAAGGGCTTAAGGCCAGGCAAGATCAGACACTCGCCTCCATCTATCTGAAGGTATAAAAGGATGCTAAGGCAAGTCCTACATAATCACATACGAGTATGAAATAAACAAAGCTGCGGCATCGCATGACGCTGTAACTACTGTGCACAGACAGTGCGTGCTAATAATGAAAGAAAAACATAAACTACGGTTGTTTGGAAAGATGTGACTGATTTATTTATTAATTCTCTTCTGAGAAGGACTGGAGCTAATTGATGGTCTTTCTCGGTCTCTCCATTAATCACCCGTTTCATTTGCGGACGGAATATCCAACGACAATAGCTGCAGCGATGAAATATCCGCCATATAAAAACAATATCCACCAGTTAAGTTATGAGAGAATCATTGAAATGATACATTACAACCCCACATTTCCAAGTAAATACGAATCTTCTTTGTCTTTGTTCAATTGATGTTACCTATGATTCAAGTACAACCAACACCCACCTTTATTCCACGTGGAGATTAAAAATAATTTGTTGGGAGGAATTTTTTAATAGGATATATAAATACTAGAAGAAAAAACAATTTCATAAATCAAAAGTAAAATGTTATTTTTCAAATAATTAAGTTTTTGTCTTTTTGATATCATTTTAGGATTGCATGCGCAAGTCCAAAGAGAAAATGAGCTCTCCCTTCTCTCCTCACCGAATTCCACCTGAATTTTTACCTCTTGCCTCTAACGGGTAGTTCTGGCCGATTCTTTTCTGTATTTCTCTCTCAACGTCTCTCACAACGGCTACTTTTGGCCGCCGACAATCTGATTCTCACCGGTTAACTCATCCATTTTCTGATTTATGATTTCTACTTTCAGTTTTAATACCCAATCATGAATACTACTCACAGGAATCACGACTGCACCTGCAATTACATTACTCAAATCACAGGAATCACTCAAAACACACAAATTTCAAGACTCTCTCATCTCACTCAAATCACAAAATTCACCCATGTAACACAAATCACATTCTCAGGAAGTAATACTCAAATCCATAATATCTCACCTGGATTAACATGTTCTGCGAATGGAAACATCACCACAATCTTCCATTCAATTAAAAATTCCCCTCCTCTGAAATACTCTTTCTATCTGAGTTCTTTTCTCATCCTAAACTTTCTCCCTGTAATGTTGTTGATTTGAATAAGTTCTTCTACATTCTAAGCTACCACAAAATACCAAATAAAAGCCTCAAGCTAAGCATCTTAAGCAAAAGTGCAGACTCAATTCTAGACTATTTCTCTCAATTTCAACTGATAAGGTACCCAACTTTCTTTGTTGCTTTGAGCATCTGCTGGAAACCTGCTAGCTTGAATTCTGGTATGTTTCTTATCTCTAATTTAGCTGCTTTGCCTGAAGGTAAGACTTTAACCCTAATCTCCTTTAGGCCTATAATCATGTATCTCTTCTACCCTAGTCATCTGATTTCCATTTCGCTCATTTTCTCATGCTTACTTTCCTCGAGGTTTGCTAGTCCTGCTATTACTTCTAGCCATGATTATAATTTGAACCTTGTTGTCTACCAGGCATTGTCATTATAGGGAAACTACTCAGACTGTTACAATTCTACTCCTATAGATTATTTGCACTGCACTTTGATCTCAAGCATTAAAAGTATTAACATGCATTTTGAATTAACCACAATTACACATATTCAAAGACTCGTTCTTTCTTTGGTTCCCACTCTTGAAGTTTGGTCTCAAACAAAAAATGAAAATTACTGTCTATTTATTACTACTAATTACACTATGTGCAGCACTTTGGAAACTACCTGGCTAGATTCCTCCTCTAGTTTCACTAGCAGCATCCCTTATAGCTCGAGCCATTATATTTTTGTACACCTGTGCTACAGCCATTGCATCAGCTCCTGGTGGCAATGTATCTTCAGCTGGCATTTCAGGGAGCTGAGGTTCTTCTCTTCGCATTGCACTGGCTTTTGCAGACCTGTATATCTGTCCCACAACCCTAGAATAAACACCAGGGATCAAAGGCTCGTCTCTAGGAACTTCAAGTGGATATGTAACTTCCCCAATTCCAGTCTGGGAGATTTCAACCACATCCTGAGCCATCTGCCTAAGAGTGGGTGCAAGCATAAACAAATTTGGGAAAAATATCTTGCCAGGAGTAGGAGGACGAGTAGCATTAATTTGAATTTTCTCCTTGGTTTTTTCAGGGAGTGGGGCTGCAAAGAATCCCTGCTGAGTTACACTGCATACGATTCTCTCACCATCCACCAGTACAATCCCCTCCCTTACCACTCGTCGACCCTGTGTGGGATGAACAGCAAACAGAACCCGCCCATCCTTTACACCCACAAGCTCTCCATTCTCAATTCGGCCTTGATAAAGCCTCTGTGGTGGTCTCCCAACTCTGGTGGATGCACGTACAACCATTCCTTCAGCGCATCCTCTTCCACCTCCAGTGCTTGCTCTTTCAACCTCAAAACCTGCTCTTTCATGCATTGCACCAGAAAGAGAGTGCAATTGATTCTCATTATACCCAGAAAAACCTTCACATACAATTGCAGTAACAACCTACAAATTTCAATTGTCAAATCTCAAAGCATCCCCAAATTGATCACATACTTTAAATATCAAATCATACTCAACACCAATTTGAAGTACAGAAAAACTAACTTGTTCCACGGATTCTCCGACTCGGGCTTTGTTCTGTGGTTCACCTTGTACACGCTCTTGGGAATTCTGACCTTTTTCCATAACTTGAACTCTCAAAGAAAACTCTCTTACGGAAATTTCTTTAGACATGGGAATTTTCAGAAACAATTGTATCTTCTCCAAGGAGAATGACTGAGAAACTGAAAAGTTTTACTCTCTCAGCGGTTTTATTCGGGCAAAGAAGAGTAACAGTTGCACAATCTCAACCGTCAAAATCTTTTGGGGCCAACCAGACTCACAACATTAAAGATTGGTCTTGATGTGTATATTCAAGCCTACTGGCATCATCATTTGTCCTAGTACAATCAATGAGACACCATTGGCTCATGAGAAGCGACAATCAACACTTGGCAAGAAAATCCTTCTCCACTCTGCATCGGGTCAACCCACAAATGAACGAATACAGAGCATACCCACCAAAACCGACCCGGATACACCTCCCAGTATGTCAGGGCTGACTCATTTTCTCAATCTGACTCAAATAACTTCTACCGCCCAGATGCAAACACAGTCAGACCCCAAAAGGCCAACTAAGGTCTGGTGGATTTCAATCTTTCTTCTTCTAGGATCCCATAAAATACAAAGGGCCTACCGGGGAGCTGAAACCATATCAACAACCCAAGGTAAGGTCTTTATGGTTTGGATTGCTATGATCAGGTCCTGGCTGACTGTACCTCTAAAACTGCTGGCAAGAGTCAACAACTCTTTCTCTATCCGCCACAACTGCAAGTACAAGTACCACTTCAAAATCAACACATTCCTAGATGACAAAAACCAGAATCAACCCGTGCCAAAACTTCAAATTAAAGTTAGACACATCACTTTCAGCTTCTCTGAAGATTATGCACATATAATCTACCACCCCCAATGGGAAGGACAAGGTAAAACTCTCAACACTTTAGATAACAATATAATATTTTCTGTGTGCAGGTGCTTGAGCCAGATCCCATTAGTCATATACATCAACAACAACTATCACAAGTATAAAAACAATGAGATGCTCTCATCCTTTGATCAGCACCTACCAAAACCATATTGGCCTAGCTTGAGGACAACCCATAACTACTTACAAAAATCCTGCATTACTGACACTGCCAAGAATCTTTTTCAAATTAAAGTTTGGTTTGATTCCCCTCAACATCATTACTGGTCTTATCCCACCACAACACACATTGGTCAATACACTTATTGGTTGCTTTCTGTCTACTACCCCCTCTTCCACCCAAAAATGGCTTCTTCATCAAAATCTCCCAACCCATCCATTGAAAACCTTGTTGCTCAGATGAACAAAACCCTCAAAATGCCTGAAGCAGACTTATATCCCAAGGTTTTCTTAAACCCTGAAAATGGTGTTTTATTGGAAAACTCTGCAGCAACATATGTTTTGAAACATCAAGAGTCAGCAATTTCATCAATAATAATTGGGAATTCAATGGCAGAGTTGAATTGGATATATGGAACAGGATAAGGAACTACGTTATTCTCAGACTCACCCATGAAGAAGATTATTCTACTCTCGGGAATGGAGGAACTAGAGGAGTGTTTGATAAAATTATGGTACTAGTTGGTGTACCTTTGGGAGGTCCAGACTTAATTCATGAAGAACAATTCTCTAAGGTTATGATTTGGCTTCTCATCAAAAGAATCCCAACTCATATCATACCAGATATCAACAACATTCTGCAACCTGTTGGAGAATATCAAACAGCCAAGAAACCTTATGGAAGGGACAGTTTTGAGAAAAACTTGGAAGTCAAGCTCACCATTGATGTTACTAAGCCATTAAAGTTTGGTATTGAAGCCTTTGAAACCCCAACCATCTCTCACTGGCTTGAATTTTCCTATGCTCTCAATGGTATCAAATTTTGTAAAGTTTGTAGAATTCTAGATCATCCATCCCCACCTTGCCCCATCCCACCTACACCCTCAAAATCCCACTATTCTAACTACAAAAACTTGCCAACTCCTCAACCTCAACCACCACCCCAAACTTTTTATCAAAAATCTGTCCAAGAAGGTAGAAATGTCATTCACAGAGGTTACACTGATGCTGATGCAGCCCAAGTCTTTGAAATGAAAATGAGAAATGCAAGACAGAAGGAACTTGAAAAGACAATAGCAAAAATTGCTCCTTCATCCTCTCAACACCTCACTTTTGGAGCTTCTACCAGAGCTGATTCCAACTCTCCACACCCAGATGTAATTGCTAACCAAATAAGGAACAAGAAACTTGATCTATCTAAGAAAATCTCCACCAACTACAAGAACCATCAAGCTAAGTTAAAGATCAAGGAAGCAGCTAGAACCAAACACTCTAACCCAACAAACACCAATGTCAATCAAGCTCAAGACACTACTGGTATCTTCTCAGCTATCCCCACCCAAATTTCACCAACCCTTTCTCAAATCAAAGAAAGGATGGATGCTGAATCTGAACAATTCAAAAAGAAGGCCTGAAAGGATAGAAAGACACTTCTTGTCTTTGCTGAAGCAAACTCACCAACTGATCCTCCTTCTTTTAAAGATTCTGACAAGAAAAAAACCATGCCAAAGAGGAAACAATCCACACATGTTGCAGTACCCATGGAAACTAGTGAAGTTGATAACATCAAAAGATTCAAGGACTATTCTGACAACTATGATGAACCTCTGGACTCAAGCATTCCCCAATTGACTAATGGTGCATCTGGCTCATCAACATTAACCTCTGAGGTACATCTCTTTATTATTTATCTTAGTATAAATCACTTGCACCATTACCGTGTTCACTTATATTGTTGCATTATATTCTTTTATGATCTTATAGCTAGGAGACCAACCTCAAAATATCCCCCTGTATCCTACTTTTGGCAATTTTTTTTATCTCCATAGCCTGGAACTGTCAAGGGCTAGGGAAAAGACATACCAAGAAATACCTAAATGATATGTTGACCAAATTCAACCCTGACATCTGTTTCATCTCTGAAACAAAGCAGAAACATGGAAAACTTTTAAACTCCATGCAACAGCTTAATATTCAGAATTATTGGCATGTCAATCCTGGAGGGGCTAGTGGTACTGCTGGAGGACTAGTAATGATATGGAAGAGAAATCTTGATGTTGAAATTATGGACTATTCCATTCACCATATCCATGCTACCATCAAGCCTACCAGTGGCCCCTCTTGGCTTTTTACTGGTTTTTATGGCAGCCCTTATGATACTCCAAGTAAACTTCACTCTTGGAAAGTCTTGGAAACAACTGCTACCAATCACTCCCTCCCTTGGTTGGTCATTGGGGATTTCAATTTCATCTTGCATGATAATGAAAAATACAGTACTCAACCATTGGACAGTGTAGAAGCTAATATCTTTAGTAACAAAATTGTGGACTTGGATCTAAATGACTTAGGCAGTACAGGCTGCCCTTTCACTTGGTCTAATAAGAGAAGTGGTCCTTCTCTCACTGAGCAGAGATTGGATAGAGGACTTGCCACTGAATCCTGGCTTATATTATATCCAAAATCCACTATCACTAATCTTCTAGCAATTGGATCTGATCATCACCCCATTCTTCTTAACACTAATCCTGATTGGTGTACTGGTAAAATTCCTTTCAAGTTCTTTGGTCCCTGGTTGGACCATAAGGACTGTAAGGATATTGTTCTGGAATGCTGGCAAAGAAATCTGTCTAGTTCTAGTACTTTCCTCATTGCTAGAAAGCTCAAAGACATTAAGATGAAACTTAAAGTTTGGAACAAAGAAGTGTATGGCAACATAAAGTTAAATATTGAAGAAAGTAAGCAACATCTACATTGGCTACAAGAAAACTACTTCAAGCACAACATAGGTGAAGCTTTAAAATTTGCAAATCAAGTTCTCAGAGAATGGCAAGACATTGAAGAAAAATTCTGGAAGACTAAAAGCAGAGATCAATTCATCAAATTGGGGGATAAAAATACAAGTTATTTCCATAGAACTACAAAATACAGATTAAGAAGAAACAAGATAGATTCTATATAAGACAATACTGGAAATTGGATTGAGGATTACCAAGAAATAAAACAATGTTTCACCAACCATTTTTCTAAGATGGTTACTGCTGAATCTCCTGACATGAACCCTGAAATCATTAACATCATCTCTACAATTGTCACCAATGTTGATAACAACAGACTCAACAGAATTCCTGAAAATCATGAGGTCAAAGCTATTCTTTTTAGCATGGCCAAAGATAAAGCTTCGGGTCCAGATGGTTTTCCACCAAACTTCTTCCAAGCCAACTGAGATATTGTAGGAGAAGACTTAGTTAAAATGGTACAACATTTCTTCAAGTCTAGGCATCTTCTCAAAGAAATGAATTCCACTTTTATATCCCTGATACCAAAAATTGAAAACCCAACTTGCCCCAACCACTTCAGACCCATTAGTCTCTGCAACACCACCTACAAAATAATATCCAAACTTATAGCTCAAAGAATGAAACCTCTTCTCAACAAAATCATATCTCCCTACCAGTCTGCCTTTATACCTGGAAGACAAATTGTTGATAATATAGCTATAGCCCATGAAATTATTCACTACATGAGAACCAGAAGAGGAATCAAAGGCAATAAAGGAACCATGGGGATCAAGATTGATATGGCTAAAGCTTTTGATAGAGTGGATTGGAAATTTCTTCATACCATTATGACTAAAATTGGATTTGACTCTGAATGGTGTAACAAAATTATGCAGTGCATCTCCACTACTTCTTCAGTTGTCCTGATAAATGGCTCCCCTGATAAATTCTTTAATCCCTCTAGAGGTCTCAGACAAGTGGATTCTCTATCCCCATACTTATTTCTTTTCTGCATGGAAGATTTGTCCAGAACTCTATCTCATGCTGAAGACTTGGGCATCATCTCTGGAGTAAAAATCTACAAGAATGCTCCATCTATAAACCATCTTCTTTTTGTTGATGACTGTATGGTATTCTGCAAAGCAAATCCTACTGAAGCCCAAAACCTCAAGGACATCCTCAACATCTTTGGAGATACTTCTGGTCAACTCATCAACTTCAACAAATATAGTACCTTTTTCAGTAAGGACACTGACCCAGCTCTAATGCCTCATATCTGCAATCTGCTAGGAGTTCAAGCTCTCCCCCTAAATGACGAATATTTAGGCTCTCCTCTATTTACTCACAGAAGCAAAATCCAATCTTTCAAACCAGGAGTGGATAAGATGAAGAGAAATTTGTCAAGTTGGAAGAATTCCCCTCTAAATCCAGCTGGAAGACAAGTTATAATAAAATATGTCACCTCCACAGCCAAAATTTATCAAATGAACTGCTTCTGAATACCTAAGCAAACTTGTCAAGATATGAACAACTTACAAAGAGATTTCTTTTGGGGGAAAAATCTGGAACACCCCACTGGGTTTTACACAAAATCTTGGACAACTATATGCAAACCAAAGGATCTTGGTGGATTAGGGTTCATGAATATGGAACTCTTCAATAGTGTCATGATAACAAAAATAAGATGGAGGCTGGAACAAGATAATGACTCTCTCTGGTACAAATTGATGGATGTCAAATACTTATTGGGGAGAAATGTTCTAAACATGAATACCAAATCCAAAGATGGAGACTCCTGGATTTGGAAAGGGGTTGTTGAAGGAATTCAGAATATACAACAACACTGTATCTGGAGAATAGGAAATGGTAACTAAATCAAAATCTGGGAGGACCTTTGGATACCTGACTCAACTGACAAGCTCACAAAGCCTGCAAACTTCCCCACTGATATACAACTGCTTGCTCACTTAATGACAGATCAAAAGGAATGGAATTTCCAACTCATTCAACAAATTTTCAGTCCTGATACTTCTCAAGTAATTAGTGATCTTGTTATCCACTCCAGAGAAGAAGACAGCATGCACTGGAAACTCAACAACACAGAAAAATTCTTTGTTAAAGCTTTGTACAAAGCCAAAATAGAGAACCTGTATAGAAATGATCATACAACAAGAAACTGGGGAGCTATATGGAACTTGGAAGTGGCACCAACCATTAAAATCTTTCTCCGGAAATGCGCTCATGAAATCCTCCCAACTAATGCTAAAACTGCAAGCATTCTCCACTATATTGATCCCATATGCAAAATATGCAATAGTGGGAGGAGACAATGACACATATGTTCCTCAACTTCCCTGCTGCCACTGAGGTTTGGAAGCACATGTTAGGTGGAAATCATGGTCTTTTTGATCACCAAACTCTTTTCATGGATTGGTTCAATAGTTGGTTTCAAAATGCAAGCTGCAGTGACAATACCTGCACTTATGCAACCACTTGCTGGTTCATATGGAAGGATAGATGTGATCTAGTATTCCAAAATATTACTCCAAATGCTAAGAATACAACTCTCAGTATACAACAACATGTATGTGATCATAACAGAATCCACAATTTGCCCTACCATGCTCTGAATACTCAGGGGCATACTTATGATACTGATCCCCATATAACAACAACAGGAAATTATGTTTGGATCCCTCCTCAAAAGCAGACTTTTGGTTTCTTAATCAAGATCTGCATTATTCAGGATCCTAACACTTATCAGTTCTTCTCAGCACTAACTATCACTGATTTTGCAGGAAACTATGTTGATAGCATAGGACACACAGGTGAATGGGGAGCAGGAGGAGCAGACTTAGCGTTTGGGTGGGCAGTGTAAAAAGCAGCACATGAACATTGAAATACAAGCTAAAATCAATGAAATTCTGGAACACTTCAATGCTCTCTATCTCAAAGCTATAAAGGGAATATTCATCAGGAACTATCACAAGGAAAAACAAACATTGAATGAAGCAACAGTCTTAAATGTAAAACCCGTGTCTTTTGTTTTAATGGGTCTTAAACTTCTTCATAGAACCCAAAATCTCCAAGCTCTAAACTTGGCTATTACTTGTAAGAACCTTAGCAGTGGGTCTGATGTTTTTCAAAACAATGACACCACTAGCATTACTATCAATCTATTATCTTAGGCTCTGCCTAAGTTTTCTTAAAAAAAAATAGGATTGCATGCACAAACAAATTTCTGACTTTTTTATTTCTAGGGATCATTTTTGAACTAGCAGATTTGTAACCTTTGGATTGAGTGAGATATGACATCACCTAAGAAGAGGTAGAGATTTTTGAGATCGTCCAAGTACTCTTCTTAACAATTAGGTTCACTGACTTATTGTCTTATACATACTGATTAAGAAGAGGTAGAGATTTAAACTCTATATACATATTGTCAAAGATCATTAAGTTGGTCTGATTCATGGTTTTTAAAATCGTGCAATTCACAATTTGAATCACACGATTCGTTTCATTTTGCACGAAATCGCTTCAACTCGCACCTATAAATCGTTTGTTCCAAGAATCATTAGTCAACCTTGTTTGACTACGATTCTTGGCTCGATTCTAAGGTAGAAACTGAATTTTTCAAAAATAAGAGCGTGAAGCCTAGTTAGAAATTTGGGGTACGGGTAGTAGTTCAGGATGGCATACGTATAAGAATTATACGGATCCGGATAAGTCGGTCAACGATTCGTCATTCGGGAAGTAGTTCGGACGCTTATAATTCGTTCTAGAAATGTGAGTTCGATATCGAAAATTCGGTACATATTAAATTATTGGAAATTACATTTTAGCCTAGAATCACACAGAAATATGGTTTAATATGAATATATAAAAGGTATCTCCTTTATAGTCAGTAACCAGAGTGTGGTACAGTGGTTGGAACCTTGTCTAATAACCTTCAGGTCAGGGGTTCAAACCCAAATTCATACATTTTTTTAGAAAACTTTAAACTAAAGTGGTGTTAACTGACTAATTCGCGACATATTCACGACATAATTCGGCAGACTCCTATTATACGAGTACCGGATCTGGAGTTTAAATATCATAACTGACTAATTCGCGACATATTCACGACATAATTTTGGCAGACCCCTATTATACGAGTACCGGATCTAGAGTTTAAATATCATTTGGATTCGGATAATTCGGATCGGTTCGCCGAATTGTTAATTAGGGCATGAAGTTTCGAACCCACGGCCTCCTGCGTCACACCTTCAACCTCTAACCAATGTTCCACCTTGATTTTTGTTGATATTTAATGAACCTTATTAGTATATATAAGAACCAAAGAACAAAACTAGGAAACCACTGCCCCTAAGCTTTTGTTCTAACTTGATTGTTGGTGTTAAAACTCAATATATTTTATACTTATACGTCAAAAATCAAACTTCAGGAATATTTTGTATGGTTCAACGATATTTATAAGCATACATTTATGATTTAATAATCAACCATGAATCTTTGATTCACGATTTAACATACGATTCGATTCATAAATTTCAAAAAACGATTCACGATTCGATTCACGATTTAAAAACTTTGGTCTGATTGATATTATATTAGGTTTTGTCTATACAAGTTGTTAAACGAAAAAAGTTGGTGGTGTATCTGGTACCCCCGCGTTTTCAATCGGTATCAGCGCAGGCAAACACCTTTAGACCTAATAAGTATGTGTTTGAAGCGATCTGTATTATGGAGAAGAGTACAAACTATGATAGCGTTCAACAACTGACTCTATTAATGAGATTAGACTTTGTTCCCTCTCAATATTAGTTGAACATTCTGTTCCCATAAAACAGTCTGTTGCTGATAATTCTTATCTTGATTATCTTACTGATGAGTCGGACTCAGAAGTGGAAAGAGAAGTAGCCAAAAAAAGTGCTGAGATTCTCCAACGTCTTGGAATTCAGGCTTCTGAGGTCAATAGGTTGAAAAGCAAAGTCAACAATATTATTGGCAAGGTTAATGAAAAGGATTCGCGAATAAAAATTCTTATCGAAGAAAACGCTGGAGGCTGAAGTGGATATTCAAATTATCTCACTTGAGGAAAATGTACTTCAACGTCTACTAGATACCCCTCAACCCCTGTAGTACGTGTGAATATGAAAATTATCCTTTTTAATGGATTCCTTAAAAATAAAAGAGTTAGAGAAAGTGATTGCCAGTGGTACTCATGACAACTCAAGTAAATCTTTTTTGGAAGGCTATGATCAAAGTGTGACTAATTTTGTTAGAGTAATGCTTGGTTGAACCCACATGTTTTGCTATCTGATAAGCACGAAAGTGCTACATTTTATACCCATATTTATATTAGCTAGGACTCAATATTTTGACTAATGACACTATTTTAGTGCTTTTGCAGAAATTACAAGTGAATTCGATCATCCAGCGAATAAACATCAAAATGTGAGACTTAATGGTGAAGCGAGTCGATGTCAGCACACTAATGCCACCTAAGATTGGTCAAGAGTGACTTTATTATTGTTAGCATAAGAATGGAAGAATATCACCTCCATGACCACGTGCAAATGAAGAAAAAGGAAAGATTGATATATTTTGTCCTTACATAAGTTCTCTTGCTATATTTATATAAAGAATCTGAAGGAATATTTGAAGCCAACTGACGTCATTTTGCAAATACAGTTAAGGTGGGACCCAGCACATGCAAGAAAATATCATGCTTTCTAAATGCAATTCATATACTATGGAAAGTGGAGATTCGGTGATACTTTACGATGTCTCGTCATATTATGACACGCGGCACAACATCATTGGGTGAATTTGTATTTTCATGACATGTGACAGACTTCTATAGGGAGGTGATGTGGCGACGAAGAAGAAAAACGTGAATTCATTTGTGAGCTATATTTATGTGTTGTTTCAAAATATACTAGGGGACGCCCGGCCACAGAGCTGGAAGAGAAACATGAGAAGGATTTTGGAGTTTTGTTTTCGATTCTTCGTTTATCTTTAGTTAAAGTTTGATTTTAATATGTTTATGGTTTTTCAGAAAGCCATGGCTAGCTAGAGTTATCTTAGGGTTTGGATAGAAACCTATTTAATTGTGTAAACTCTATATTTATATGCTCAATAATGATTTAAATGACTAGTAGTTTTCCTTCATATAGCTTGGTATTTTATTGTTCATGTGATTTTCTTGATTATTTATGCTTTTGAATTGATATTTCGTGCTTCGGTTAAATCCCTAGACGTGGTGTGCAAGGATAGATAGGTAATGCTTTAGAATGACTACTCATGAAGCAAAGAAAACTAGAGCGGAGAAACAATATTTGAAAATGCATGGAATAGATTTTTAAAGATTAGTATAGTTTGCATAATTAATTGGTGGAAACCGAAAATCCTAACAACCTTCTATCATTCTGTTTTTTCGTTATAATTATTTATTGTTTCATTTTGTTTCAAATTTCTGAAAACTCATTAAACATTATCTATTTGATTATTTGGTCTTGGTATTAGTTAGAAGTAGTATTTTCACACTCCTCGTGGGAACGACCTGTACTTGCCATTGTTCTACTAGTGAGACACTGTGCACTTGCAGTATTTTATTGTATGTTTCCGAACCTACCAAGTTTTTGGCGCCGCTGCCAGGGAGTGGTAGAAAAATACTCGCTAGTTGATATCATTGTATATAGCTTATTTTTAATTTTTGTAAATAATTTATTTTTATTGTTCTTTTTACACAGTTTGTTTGATTTTTTTAGGTACTTTAGTCTGAAATGCGGGCGAGAAGAAAGTATGCACTCGCAAAATATTTGCAAGAGCCACTTGGGAGATCCATTAGAGGTTTTCTTAGCTCATTTTGGGTATGATTTTGATGACGATAGTGTTATTTGTGAAGTCAATGCCTTGTTAGACTCCACACCGCTGTTAGACACTAATAAATGGAAATCCAAACTAGAACCTCTAATTTTGTTCGAGTCTCGACTAGTTGCATCAGTCGAGAAAGTTTCGACCATGACCTTTAAGCCATTAAGTTCAAATTTTTTTTGTCTTGATGATGATAATGAAACCGTTTTAGATGATAACGGGTCTATGAGTCATGATATTATTGTTCCATTTGAGCCAACATATGTTCGTGTGCCCTATTTTGCTCAACTGGAACCAATATCAGCCATAAAAGTTATTTCTGCTGATTTAGAACCTGATTTAGGGAGTGCACCTCAACTAGAAGCTATTGAAAAATTTATACCTCTTTGTGTGAATGATTTACATATCCTGACAATGCATGGATTGATTACTAAGGATTGTTATTTATGGGGAATGGATTCACATATATCTTTGGATGATTATAGTTTTTGCAGGTGCATATTTTCAGCTGACCGGATTGGTTGGGTTGATCCCCAACTTTCCAGACTCTATATATATGATTGGAAGCTTAATTTGGGGTATCAACCTCATTTTGTTTGAGATTATGTGCTATTGAAAGCAGGGAAACAATACATTTCGCTTCGTGGGAGTCAACCCATCAAATTTGTTCCCTTTTCTCTATCTTTTATTTTTATTTGTTTATTTTTTTTTTTGCAATTTATAATTTCCCACCTTGATTTCTACGTTGGATGACTCAATTACATTGAGGACAATGTAATATTTAAGTGTGGGGGAGTGGCACTTTGGTTAGGATTTTTAAAAAAAAAAAATTATGACCAGCTGTGTAGCGGGTCTAAAAAAAATGATCAGTTGTGTAGTGGGTCTTAAAAAGAAATATTATTATCGTTATAGTTTTTAGGGTCATGACCAGCTGTGTAGCGGGTCTTTTATATGGTATTTTCTATGACCAGCTGTGTAGCGGGTCTCTCTCTCTTTATCTTATTATTTGACCAGCTGTGTAGCGGGTCTTAAAAAAACAAGAAAAAAAATGATATGACCAGCTGTGTAGCGGGTCTCTATATTCATATGACCAGCTGTGTAGCGGGTCAATTCTTTTTTTTTGCTCGAGGACTAGCAAAATATAAGTGTGGGGGTGTTGATAAGAACGAAAGTGCTACATTTTATACCTATATTTATATTAGTTAGGACTCAATATTTTGACTAATGACACTATTTTAGTGCTTTTGCAGAAAGTACAAGTGAATTCGATCATCCAGCGAATAAACATCAAAATGTGAGACTTAATGGTGAAGCGAGTCGATGTCAGCACACTAATGCCACCTAAGATTGGTCAAGAGTGACTTTATTATTTTTAGCATAAGAATGGAAGAATATCACCTCCATGACCACGTGCAAATGAAGAAAAAGGAAAGATTAATATATCTTGTCCTTACATAAGTTCTCTTGCTATATTTATATAAAGAATCTGAAGGAATATTTGAAGCCAACTGACGTCATTTTGCAAATACAGTTAAGGTGGGACCCAACACATGCAAGAAAATATCATGCTTTCTAAATGAAATTCATATACTATGGAAAGTGGATATTCGGTGATACTTTACAATGCCTCGTCATATTATGACACGCGGCACAACATCATTGGGTGAATTTATATTTCCATGACATGTGGCAGACTTCTACTGGGAGGTGATGTGGCGACGAAGAAGAAAAACGTGAATTCATTTGTGAGCTATATTTATGTGTTGTTTCAAAATATACTAGGGGACGCCCGGCCACAGAGCTGGAAGAGAAATAGGAGAAGGATTTTGGAGTTTTGTTTTCGATTCTTCGGTTAAATCCCTAGACGTGGTATGCAAGGATAGATAGGTAATGCTTTAGAATCACTACTCATGAAGCGAAGAAAACTAGAGCGGAGAAACAATATTTGAAAATGCATGGAATAGATTTTTAAAGATTAGTATAGTTTGCATAATTAATTGGTGGAAACCGAAAATCCTAACAACCTTATATCATTCTGTTTTTTCGTTAAAATTATTTATTGTTTCATTTTATTTCAAATTTCTGAAAACTCATTAAACATTATCTATTTGATTATTTGGTCTTGGTATTAGTTAGAAGCAGTATTTTCACACTCCTCGTGGGAACGACCTGTACTTGCCATTGTTCTACTAGTGAGACTCTGTGCACTTATTCTCAACATTAGAAAATAAAACGAAAAGCCTTAGGCGAATCGGGCGAGTTGAGCTCGGCGAATCGGGCGACGAACTCGGTTTTTGTTTTCTCGTTTTTTTCATCGGATTTCGATTTCTTCTGCAATAAATTCAGGTGATATTCGTTGCTGAATCCAATGATAGGTTTGGTTTTTCTTTTAAGACTTAGTAACGGATAACTAGTTGGTCGGAAGGGTTTGTTTTGTTTCATTTCGGGGGACTTGTTTGATCTCTTTTGGTTAAAGTGGGATCTGTTTTGAATAACCCTAACTTCAGTTTCTTTTCTGAGAAGATAATCAATAATGGAGCTACAAGTTCAGTACCATCTCTATATATTCCTGATGAGGAAATAAATGAGAGTATTGGTGAATGGAATTTTAGTCTAATTGGTAGATTAGATTTTGTTAAATTGAAATTTGCTGCTGCTGAAGAATCTTTGAGGAAACAATGGAAAGTAACAGGTGAGTATCAATTGATTCCTCTTGGAAAAGGTTTTTTCATCATCAAATTATCAAATGAAAAAGATATGAAGTATATATGGAATGGGTGGTGGAAAATTGATTTACAGATCCTTAGACTAAGGCTTTGGGAACCAAATTTTAATCCCGCTGCTCAGAAAACTACTACATCTTTTGTATGGGTGAACTTTCCAGGATTGACAATTGAATATTGGAAAGAAAAGATTCTAATGTCCTTGGGTGATGCTATTGGAAGAGCTATAAAAGTATATGAAACAAGTTTAAAAAGGGAAGTTGGGTACTATGCCAGTGTTTTAATGGAAGTGGATTTGGCTAACAAGGTTCCTAATCAAGTTTTAGTAAAAACCAAATATGGAAGTTTTGAGCAAGAAGTACAGATTCCTAAAATTCCTAGTTTTTGCAGTCATTGCAAAGTGGTAGGGCATTTAATTACTGAATGCAGAGTGCAGCAAAAAGAACAAAAGCAGCTTGATAATGTTGATGAAGTTCCTAAAGTGCAGAGGAGAATATGGAAACTTAAATAGAAATCTATAACTCATATAGGTTTTGATATTTGCAATACCCCGAAATCAACAACTGAGGATGGAGTGGAGAAAGAATTTTTAATTGAAGATGAAATTGTAGATGCTATAATCACTCCAATAGAGAAGCCAAGTGCAGTCGATTCTCAAGAACATGAAAATTCAGGTAAATTTCATATATTACAAAGTTTAGAGAATGATGAGTTTCCTCCCTTGAGTGTAAACAAATTATTAGATGTGGTCACTAGTAGTACTTCAGTGATAAACAAGATTAACGTTGGTACAGACAAGGAACAAGGAACTCAAGAAGTTGTGAAGAAAGTGGTTAAACCAAAGAACATCAGTTTTATAACAACAAGAAAAAACAATGGAACAAATTTAGTAAAAAAATAAAAAAGGTGTGAGGAGTCCTGCTACTTCTCAATCTCAACCTTCTATATGAAGACAATGTTCTTTAATATCAGAGGCTTAAGGAGACCTAGAGCCAAAGATAAATTAAGAAGTTTAGCTAAAAATTTTAGTCCTACACTAGTTTGGGCGGTGGAGCCAAAAGTGAAATGGAATTATAATGACTGCAAAAGTCTTAAACTAGTAGGTATGAATCAAAAAGTAATACATAATTCAATAGATGGTATTAAAGGAAATATTTGGCTTTTATGGAGTGCTTCTATAACTGAACCAAAGGTGATTTCAATAACTAGACAGGTGATTACTGTGAATGTTGGTGGTGTTCTAATTTCTGGAATTCATGCAGCTTCACTTTCAGTTGATAGAAGAGAATTATGGAATGAATTAATGGTAATAAATTCCATGGATTTACCTTGGATGTTAATTGGGGATTTTAACACAGTTTTAAATGCAGATGAAAAAATAGGGGGAAGATGTCCTTTAAGAGCAGTTATGCAAGATTTCCATGAAGTGATCAATTTTTGTAGTTTAGCTCAAGCTCCAAGTTCGGGTATACAATTTACATGGAGTAATAACAGAGCAGGTGTAAAAAGAATTGTTTGTACTTTGGATAGGGCTCTGTATAATGTCAAGTGGATTGAGATATATCCTACTTGGTGTTACAAAGTTGGAATAAGAAATATATCTGATCATAGCCCACTTTTGGGGTCTTGTGTAATGATGCCTAAACCTAAAAATATCCCTTTTAGAGTTCTAAAGATTTGGCTGGAGCATGAAGATTTCAAAAGACTAATCAATGAAGTTTGGAATGAAGATTTGCAAGGTAATCCTATTTTTTTTAATGAAAAAATGAAGAATATGAAAGTAAGAATTAAGGAATGGAATTAGAGTGTCTTTGGGGATGTTAGAATCAAATTGGCAGATGCTGAAAAAGAAGTTTTGAATGCTACAATTCTTTCAGACCAAGACCCAAGTAATATTTCACTTTTAAACAATCTGGTGGTGGCCAGAGGAAAACAAGAGATATTAACTAGGCAACATCATTCAATATTACAACAGAATGCAAGAGTGAGTTGGTTAAAAGAAGGTGCAACTAATACTAGATTCTTTCATACTTCAATCAAGATTAGAAATGCTGCAAATACTATAACTGAACTTGAAGATGAAGATGGATCCATCATAAATGATCAGTTTTTGATTGCAAAATCTCTTGAGAATCATTTTAAGGAGAAATTCAAATTCAAGGAAGTTAAATTCATGGAAGGAATTTTTGATACAATCCCAGAGGTTATAAATGCAGAAGACAACATGATGTTAGAGAGCATTCCTTCAGGCCAGGAAATCAAAGATGCAATTTTTCTCTAAATGCTGATAGTGCTCCTGGGCCTGATGGCTTTCCAGGTTTTTTCTACAAGTTTGCTTGGGAAATAATTGGAGAAGGTGTTATAAAAGTTGTACAATACTGTTGGAGAAAAGGTATTATTCCAAGAGGACTCAACTCTAATTTTCTATTCCTATTACCTAAAGTAAAATGTGCTAGGAGACCAACTCAATTTAGGCCTATAGGATTGAGTAATTTCAGTTTCAAGATATTTACAAAGATAATGACATCAAGAATGAATGGGTTGATGGAGAAATTAGTGTCTAAACAACAAGGAGCCTTCATAAAAAACAGATGCATTCAAGAACAAATTGTTTTAGCATCTGAAATGATAAATGAATTAGATACCAAGAGGAGAGGTGGAAATGTAGGATTAAAACTGGACATAACACAAGCATATGATTCATTAAGCTGGGAATTCTTATTTGAAGTTATGGCAAAATTTGGCTTTTCTCAAAAGTACATAAAATGGTTACATCAATTGTTCACTTCAGCTAGAGTTTCTGTCTTAGTGAATGGAGGTCCAGTTGGTTTTTTTGAAGTGAGTAGAGGGTTGAGACAAGGTGATCCATTATCACCAATTTTGTTTGTATTAGCTGAGGATGTTTTGAGTAGGAGTTTAAGCAAAATGGTTGAGGAAAATAGTATTGCTCCAATGGTTAATTACAAAGGAGTACAACCTACCCATATTCTATTTGCAGATGATGTCTTTCTTTTCTTCAATGGGCATAAAAGGAATATACAAAAGGTGATGAAATTATTAAGTGATTATCAATCATCCTCAGGCCAAGTCATAAATCAAATGAAGAGCAAGATTTTTGTAGGAGGAGTAACTGAAGCCAGGAAGTACCAAATTGCTAATGAGCTTCAAATGAATCTTTCTTCATTCCCAGACAAGTATTTGGGAGTAAACTTGAAACCAGGAGCTGTGAGGTCAAGTACAGTTTGGTGTGTGGTGGAAATGATACAAAACAAAATAACTGGTTGGATTGGGAAGATGTTATCTTTCAAGGACAAACTAACCCTTATCAAATCAATGTTGTGCAGCATTCCCATTTATAAGATGTCAGTCTATAAGTGGCCTACAAGTGTAGTGAAAACTTGTGAGAAACTTATAAGAAAATTTCTATGGACAGGGGATCCATATGAGATAAAATGCATAACTTTAAAGTGGAATGAAACATTTTCACCAATGGAGGAGGGTGGTTTGGGCATAAGGAGAATGGAAGTAATAAACAAGGCTTTACTGATGAAATTAGTATGGAAGATACAAAATTCTGAATTTGAATGGGCAATATTTATGAGAGCAAAGTATATAAAGGCAGATGGTGAATGGATTTCAGGTTATAAAAAGTCTTCAGTATGTCCAGGTTTGAAATGGGTACTAGATGAAGTAAAGTTCCATACTAGATGGATCACTGGTTCAGGTGAGCAAATATCAGTATGGAGTGATGCTTGGATAAAAGATAAACCACTTAATGAGATATATGAAGAGGATGAATATATGATGCAGAACAAAAACATGAAAGTTGCAGAGTTGATTGTTGCTGGTGAGTGGTTGATTCCTTCTAGAATGCTTCAATATTTTCAAGTAGAAGAATTACCTGTTTTATCAAAAACAAAAGATACTAGGGTTTGGAATGGAACTATGTCAGGTGAATTCACAGTACACTCAGCTGTTGAATGTATTAGAGAGCATTATAAAAAAGTGACATGGGCAAGACATGTTTGGCATCCTACTCTTCATCCAACAACAACAAGCAATGTATGGAAGATAGTGAGGGGTATCTGCTCAACTTATGAAAAAAGAAAAAGCAAGGGTTAAAGTTTAGCATCAAAGTGCTATATGTGTGGTGTTGATTCTGATAATCTTGAACATATATTATGGTTTTGTAATTTCATTCAGATAATATGGAAATGGCTAGGTGGTATCTTCTTGTTCTGCAACCCTGAATCATATGAAGATGTTATGAACTTTGCAAAGAATAAAAGTGGAGATGTAAAGGATATATGGTTACTGGTTGCTTCCATTACAATGATGGAGATATGGTTCTTAAGGAATAGAATTTTCTTTGAAGAAGAGAAAGTAAATTTGGGTAATTTCAAGAGAAGAATAAAACAGTATACAAAAGACTGTGCAGTGAGAATAAAAAGCTATATGTGGGAATGTAGCTATGATTACATGGTCTTTAAGAATTTTGATCTTAAACATCAACCAATAAAGCCTCAAAGAATTATTGAAGTAGTTTCTTCTTACCTGCAAGAGATCAGATACTTATATGTTGTGATGGGTCATCTAGGGGCAATCCAGGTGCAGCAGGATATGGTTTTGTGTGCAGATATGAAACGGGAGGTTGTATATATGCTGAAGCTACTGGCCTGGGAATTGCAACTAATTACATTGCAGAACTAATGGCTATTACAGGTGCAGCTGAATGGGCTATACAGAACAACAAACTTGATATATGTATTAACTCTGATTCTAAAGCAGCAGTGAGTGCATACATGTCAGGAAGGCTGCCTTGGTTCATGCAGGTAAGATGGAAGAGATTAAAGGAACTATTGCATAATATCAAACTTGTACATAGCTTGAGAGAAGTAAATTTCTCTGCTGACTCCATGGCAAAGAAGGGTGCAGGATTGGTGAGAGGGGGAAATATCATTTTCAATTCAAAACCAAGTTTCATCCCAGTTTTGGAATCACCTGAGCAAATTTACTATAGGTTTTGCTAGAAAATGTTTTTCTTATGTTTATTACAGTTGGGATTTAGGTTTGAGTTGCCTTATTTTTTCTTTTGAGCTTTTCATTTTATTGGGCCTTGGTAGCTCTTTTTGATATAAACTCTTTAGTTGGTTGTATTGGGCCATAATGAGTAATAAAATGGTTTTGATTGAGCAAAAAAAAAAAAGACACTGTGCACTTGCAGTATTTTATTGTAGGTTTCCGAACCTACCACTATCTCAAGCTTGTTGTCAATTTTTGATGATGAAAATTATATCTTGATTTCTAGTCTACTAAGTCAAGTCTCAGACTAGGTTAGAATTTAGTAGTTGAGTATCAGACATTACCCTCGAAGACTGAAGATCGACGAAGACATTTGGAGAACTTCTGTATCAGGTATGTGAAGAGTGAACCATTCTATTTTATTTACTATCTTTCTATTATATCTGTTGAGACGATGTCGTATGACTTATAGTAGATTTAGAAAGAAGAATTTTTGAGCCAAGCTTGTCTTGTTAAAAATCTCAAAATATGATTCTAGCAAGAAACACACCCCCTCAACAAATGAAAGATCACATGGATAAAGGTATTTACTATAACTGTGAAGAGTTTTACAGAACTGTCCACATATGCAAGTCTCAACAACTTTTTATGCTCGTAGCTACGGATGAGGACCCAAGTGATACAATGAATTGTCACATGATGAGACTATGGAAGATTCATCATCTAATACTGACACCATTATGGAAATATCATTACATGACCTGACAAGAAACCATACACAGACATTATTCGTATTTCGGGATATCTCAATAATCACACATTATGGTCTTGATATACACGGGAAGTACTCATAGTTTCATAGATTCTCACCTTACAGATAAACTTAGTCTTCATGTATCTTCAACAAGTCACATGCATGTTACTGTTGCCACTATAAGCAAGGGTATATATGAGAAACTTCACTGGAAAATGTAAGGATTTCATTTCTCTGCTAACCTACGAGTTCTTCCCCTTGGTGGATACGACATGGTGCTTTGTGTTGATTGGTTGCTCCAACTCGGTGATATACTTTTTAACTTTGCTCAGATCAAAAAAAAAGTGCATCAAGGGTGTCAGATTACTTTACATGGGTACTGCTTTTAATAAGTTTTTTTTGGGGTACTGCTTTTAATAAATTCATTAAGAGTAATGCCCCTATATTGATTGGTCAGTTTTTTTTCTGTTACTGCTACTCTAACACATCCAGTTCCTAGTGTTATTTTTACCTTGCTGGAGTCATTTGCAGATGTTTTTGCTGAAACAACCCAACTTCCACCTTCAGAACTATAAATATAAAATTCCACTCAAGCCTAATTCAACTCTTACCTCACAGAGACCTTATAAGTTCCCGTATATTCATAAATCTGTGGTGGAGAAGTTAGTGCAAGATATGCTTGATGTAGGGTTTGATTTAACAGAGTCACATCCCTTTCGCTTCTCCGATACTTGTCGTCGGGAAAGAGGATGCTACGTGGAGATTTTGTGTGGATTATCGCAAGCTCAATGACATGATTGTGAAAGATAAGTTTCCTATTCCCTTAATTAAGGAATTGCTAGATAAGTTTCATGGTTCAACCATTTTTACAAAGATTGATTTACGCTCTAGCTATCATCAAATTTTGATACATCTACCAGATATTCCCAAAATTGCTTTTCGCACTCATCATGCATGGCCGTTACGAGTTTTATGTAATGCAATTTATCCTTACTAATGCACCGACAATATTCCGGGAACTTATGAATGAAGTCTTTCAGCTATTTCTCCGGAAGTTTGTATCGGTGTCTTTTGACGATATTTTTGTAGATCATATGTTACAGATCATCTGAAGCATCTTCACCTGATTTTGTCTTTACAACGCCAATATTCCTTGTTTTATAAGTTATCAAAATGCACATCTGCTCAACCTCAGATGGAATATTTGGGACACTTAATCACTGGTGATGGTGTAACTGCAGATCCTGACAAGGTTGCTGCTATGGTCAGTTTGCCTCAACCACAAACATTGAAGCAACTTAGAGGATTTTTGGGATTTACTAGCTATTATGGGAAGTTCATTCAAGGGTATGAAACTATTTGTAAACCTATGTTAAAGAAAGACTCCTTCTTTTGGATTGAAGATGCAACTACAACTTTTTCTACTATCAAATCAGCCATGACTTCAACATCAGTTTTGGCGTTACTTTATTTCAACAAGACCTTCATATTGGATACTGATATTTATTCAAGGGGTGTAGGAGCCGTGCTTATGCAGGAAGATAGACCCATTGCATTCTTCAGTAACCTTTAGGACCAAAAGCTTTAGCCTTATCTACATATGAAAAGGAGTTTTTGGAAATTGTCACGGATATTCAGAAATGAACATATTATCTCATAATTAACCAATTTATTATCAACACGGTCCACCAAAGCCTGAATTACTTAATGGAGCATAAACTTTCTACTGCACTACAAAAAAAATGTCTGATTAAGTTAATGGGTTTTGATTATTTTAGAATATATAAGAACGGTCAAAACAATAAGGCAGCTGATGCATTGTCCAGGTCAACCTATGGTTCTTGTTATGCTTTATTTTTATCTCAACCTCAATGGGCACATGATATTATCTCCAGCTATGACTCAGATGCAGTAGCTCAACAACTTATTTCTCAGCTTCTGATGACTCCAACACCGAATCATTATACTTACCAGCAAGGTACCTGAGGTTTAAAAGAAGACTTTATATTGGCTCGGGTAATGACATTAGATCTTCTATCATGCATTCATTACATTCTTCTGTTGTGGGTGGCCATTATGGCATTGTGGGTACCCATAATAGAGCTAAGGCTCACTTTTTCCGGCCACATATAATGCATAACATGATTCAGTTTGTCTTCACTTGTGACATATGTCAATGCAACAAAGGTGAACACTTATTTCCTGAGGGTCTTCTATAGCCTATTCCCATTCCTGACATAGCTTGGAAGGACATCTCATTAGATTTCGTTGAAGGTTTACCTATGTCCTGTATAAAAATGTCATTTTAGTAGTAGTTGATAGACCTACCAAGTATAGTCATTTTATAACCTTAAGCCACCCATTCACTACCATCACAATTGCCAAGGAATTTTTCTCCAATATTTTCAAGTTGCATGGTTTGCCTAATACTATAGTCAATGATAGGGATAAGATATTTATCATCAGTTTCGGCAGGCATTATTCAAGTCTTTAGGAACTACATTGAAACTAAGTACAACTTATTATCCCCAGATAGATGTCCAAACTGAGAACCAATGCATGTGTTGAGCAGTACTTGATATGTATAAAAAGTTCACAACCTAAACAATGTGTTCAGTGGATAGCCTTGGCAGAATATTGGTTTAATAGTAATTATCACGCAAGTCTTAAAATATGTCCATTTCAAGCATTATATGGATACCAACCCCCTCACTTGGTGTTTCCGATTCCTACTCCTACTTTTGTGGACACAATACAAGATTACTTACAAGAAAGAGATACTATGCTATAGCTGCTCAAGAATGATCTTTCTAAAGCTCAAAGTACAATGAAGTTTTCCGTTCACCGGAAAAGGTCAGATAGAGTGTTTGCAGTGGGTGACATGATGATTCTGAAGCTACAACCTTACCGGCATACTTTAGTTTCTATTAGGAAGAACTTCAAACTTTCTTCTAAATATTTTGGCCCTTTCGAAATCATCCAATGCATTGGTGATGTTTATAAGTTGAAGATGTTAGTAGGATCAAGGATTCATCCTATCTTTCATGTATCTCAGCTGAAGAAAAAGGTTGTTCTGAACGCAGCAACTCTACCTCAACTTCCTTTTGTTGATCAAAATAGACACTATGTGGTGGAACCAATGAATATGTTGAATCACATACTCACACTCTGTGCTGGCTCTTCAATACCTCAAATTCTAATTCATTGGTCTTACTCAGCTCCGTAGGATGCGACATGGGAGGACACCGCACATATCAGGGCTGAACTTCCAGACTTCATCCTTGAGGACAAAGATCTTTAAATGGGGAAGGTAATGTCATATACCGTTGATAAGTGCATAATTTACTATGATTTTGTTATCAATTCCATGTTTGTATTTGTTGTGTTTCTTTGATATTACCTTGTATTACTCTTGTTTTCTTTTTTTTCTCTTATTTAGGTAGAATCATCCAAAAAGGAACGAAAAGAGTGATGAAAGGGACATAAACGTGAGCGTGGACTAAGGATCAGGAGGAAATCGAACAAATTTAGGATTATTCAACTCTATGTTTTAGAGGATGAAGAGATGAAAAGAACGCAAAAAAGAATGAGGTCATCCGAGTTCATATGCAAAAGTTATGGGCAAAACATTTTGGGGTTCAAGTAGGGACCGATCCCTACCTATTTCGAGATCCATGGTAGGACCGATCCCTACTTCCAAAAAGTGAAGAAAATATTTTCCAACTATGGAAAACTTAGTTCCGAAGTATTCCCAAACCCTAATACTCTTAAGTATATATTTAAGGAGACTTCCAAATACTTTTCAAGAGAATGCCGACATACGTTTTATCAAGAACCTAAATGGAGACAAGAAGACAAGGAGCGGAAGCTAGGGTTTTGGGTTCTTCCATCACCAAATCTATTTCTCTTTGATTATCTCTTATGTGTATCATGGGTTTTACTAAATCCATGAGTATCTAAACTCCTATATGATTTAGTATGAATTCTATGTTCTATACTTGATTTGATTTAGTATATGAATCTACTTTGATTTCTTCATATGATTATCATTTGTTTCTACTATGATGAATGGTTATCATCGATTGATTGATTGATTGATTTAGGAGGCTTACTAAACTGATTGATCTATTGCTAGTAAAGGGTTAGGATATCCGTAATTTTTGAATAACTCTTACACAAATAGAAAACGTGAAACCTTATATCAGGATATACAGTTGGGGTAGTTTCTTAAAATTCCCATCTTCAGCTGCTTGGAAAAAAATACACATTGAGTGGCTGATGATATGCCTCTCAAGGATATTTTCGAAGTTTTTGTTCATGTAAAAATGTTGGACGCAGATCCCAAAGTGATTTTAATATTAAAAAAACACATACTTTGGAGGCATATGTTCAGTAGTCTCTTATTTTGCTCTCTTATGGTCAAAAAATCACTATTTACCTAGTCCCTTACTCGATTTGGTAGTGAGTCAGTGTTTTTAACAATCATTCCATATCCCTTGCCCTTAGGATCTGAAAGCTTATCGGTTCCTAATAGTTCTACCTATCATGTATCAATATCGTTAACGGGTCAAATTTTAGGACTCGAAACTGAATTTGCTTTACCCGTTTTTGAGTAATGGGTACCCATTGACAGCGTACTGTTTATACATAGTTTCTTCATGGGATGTTACATCCTTTGGAAGAGTCTCTACATTGGAAATCACATCCTTTAAAAGGGTTGTTTCAATTTCAAATTCAATTTGATGATTACAATTAGTCTCGTGTTTTTGAAAGGATATGTGATTTTAAAATTTATTTTCTTTGGAATATTGTTAGTGAATGTTGAGATTTCCCATTAGCTTGTGTCTGAATACTTTTGTGTCATCGATTTAATGAAGAACCACAACGGCTCTTTTGCTCTCTTCTCTCTCCAAAATAATAATAATATGTTTTTTCAAAATGATCTCTAAGTAATTTGTTTCTGTGTTGATTCTTTTGCTTGATGGGTGGATAGGTTCGTGGGGGGATGGAGATACAGATCAAGTTCAACTAGTTTTCTTTCTACTAATTTTAATGGAGTCAGTTCCTGAGATTGAGGTCTTTCTTCTTCCGTATTCTTCTCTTATAGGAATTTTATTAATATTTTCAGTCCTTGTCTTCGGAGATTCACCAAAGTTTTAGTGACAAAACTCTTACATCATATGGATAAACAAATTGCAAAAATTCATTATACACATGCGCTTGATTCCAAGTTCAACAGCACAAAACCTGCATTAAATTCAATCCTTAAATGTCGTTGCTGACATTATAATAACAAAGCTAATACCCCCCCTAAAGTTAAGATAGGTAGATTTTCAATCTGCACGTCTTTGTTATTTCTATGTAGTTCCTCATAACTACATATCATATGGTATGTGACTCCCCCTTAGTTTATGCTTTCACTCTCTTCGTTAGAATAAACGTTTTAGCAAAATGTCCTTTCCCTTAGTGATACCAACTCACAACAAGTCTATATCACTTGCTTACTCCATATATTTCTCCTCCTTTTTGTCACAAAATGACAAAGAAACGAAAAAATAAAGGACAAATCGAAAGGATCTTACAAATATCACAAAGAGAATTTGCAAACCTATAAGAGTTGAGCACGAGGGTTTTACACACCATTTTAGATAACCAATATCAAAACCGAAACTACAAGAATTTGGTTTTAACATGTTATCTAGGAAACAATTGCCCGAAGCGATTTTCCCTAATAGTTTAGTATATCAAAAATCGACTAAGCACCTTAGTTCTTTTGCTAAACACAATCGCTTGTTCGATAAGACCAAAATAAAGATCAGAATTAACTTTATTTTTCTCGTTGGGCTCTAATTATTCTCAAAAATAACTTAGACCTTTCACTTTTAAATAAGACAAATACTAGGTTAGTTAACTAGTAATTCTTGTTAAGGCATTCGATTAGACTTGAATAACCGAAACCTTCACATTTGATAAGTCTAACTAAGATCCGAAAATCTTAGTTTCTCTTATCCGAAAATCACTTGGACTAAACAAATGATTTCGAAATACTTTTGTTAAGCCATAAACAATCCATACAAACCAAATAAATCAACTTGCATAATCATTTATCTTAACCGGAAGGAATTGAAACAAACATAGACATTATAGCACTGCAATTGCACCGAAATTTTGTAAGCCTAAACAATTGATACCAAACAATAACGAAAGATAACAATAGTTTTTCTTAAACGGAAACAATTGAATCACACACACATCCATACACAAATAATGAAATCAACATCAATTGCACCGAAATTTTGTTAAGCAAAAGCAATAAGGATATGAAATAAAATCATGCTTTTCTTAAACAGGAAAACAATTAACTAACAAGATTGTTACCTCAAATTCCGCATCCCCTTCTCCAATATGTTTGCATCTTCTTTCCAGGGAGAATTGATACCGAAATATCATTATGTTGTCATCCTTAAGCAAAATAAAAGAATAAGGACAACCAACCTTTACCAGAGAAAGGTTGAAAACCGGTTTTAACTATGCAATACAAAAGTTGAAACCTCGAAACACATATGCTTTTATGCTAAACCAAAAGATTCAACATATTGTGACTTTTTCACATATTGTTTCTACAGGAACCCCTCATGATCCTTTGATAAAGCCTACCAACATGGGCTAGAACTTAATCCCGCTAAATCAAAAAGTTACCCAAACCATAAGGGTTCACACATTGTGAGATCGAATATCAAGGTAATAAAACTGAAATCAAACATCCCATAAACATACATAGCAATAAAATAAAGCATTCCAGCACATGCTATGTAATCGAAAACCATCACAATAAATATTATAAATAAAATAATTTTATTCATAATAATAAGATAGTTTTATTCATAATATACTTTACAATTATTGAAAGAAATAAAAAACTGAAGTCTATTTTCAGCAGATTTTTCAAAGATCATCTTCAATTTCCTCAAATTTTTCAGGATCTTCATCAAGAGCATCTCGACTGATATTTCGGATTCTTCACACAGGATAAAGCATTAACCTTTTGATTAATATTTAGAGCATACTCCCTGTTACTGATTCCAAGTTTAATCAGCTTTCTTTGGTTACAGATAACAGTTCTTAGTAGTGCTTCATGTCTATGATGAGTTTCAATAGTACTGAGGAGGACTTGACGTAGATCGATAATATCAATCTTAGCATCCAAACTGTTTTGGACAAGGAGATGAGTCACATCTTCTTTCTCATTTTTGATATCTTCACAACCAGATTTCTTGAAGGTATCATCAAGATGAACAGTTTCCTTAGAAGTCATTCCACTCAAGGCTTTCAGAAGTTTTGCTTGAGATCTGTTTTGAGAATACATCCTTTAGTATAAGTTCGTAGACACGTTGAGTACATATACTTGAAATACCTTTAACACATACCAAACATAGATATCAACCTTAAATAATTAATTCTGACAAGATTTGAAAAGATTTTCGCATCTTATGTGTTATTGAAACACAACTTTCTCCAAAAAGAGATTATCTTCAAGATCGGTATCAAGAGATACTTCAAACATCTACACTTATCCTTTTTACACAAGTTGTTGTAAGACAACCTTTCTACATATAAAGATAATTAAAGTATCCTTATGGTAGATTGTGTATTCTCTCTATGTTGAATAAGAGATATTAGTAGGATTCCGATAGCCCAGGTATATGTGATTCCTTATATCCGAAGATTGGGCTTTGTAAGGATGCACATTCCAATGCGATTAAGCACTGGGATGAGGATATTCCTCATCAAATACCTCTTGAGGAGATCTTTTCCTCTCTTGTTTAGGAACATCATCATGTTCCTCTGCGTGGGTTTTGAACCCATCCTCTTTGTTAGGAAAATTGCGAGATGCAATATCCTCGATTACTTCTTGTGCGCATGATGGTATGTTCTTTGAGCTTGAACCCGTGTGGTCTAGATATGCCAGTCGACACGTTGCTAATATCTCTTGTTCAAGACATTCTACATGTTCTCTTAAGGTATCCATTCCTTGTTGGATGTGTTTTTCTAAACATCTGTTTAGATATACCTCTTGACATGTTACAGTAAGAAGTTTCTCAATAAGGATCTTATTCCTTATCTGTGAGTGTTCTAGCGATTGATTGAGAATTTCACACTCAGTAGTCTGTTGATGAACTTCATTGCACAAGGCCAATTTTTGTTCCATATAATCTGCCAGATTATTTTGAAGACTGAGTGTTTCTCGCTTTCCTTCATATATCATACGTTTAGTTGAACAATAAGTTCTGCGACATCATCTAGACTGTCAATGGTTTTTCCCTTTTCTGAATAGGTTTCAATATGTTTGAAAAACCTTATTAACATCTTACGAAATTCAGAACTTGGGTCTGCTAGTGAATCTAATCTCTTTTCGAATTCTGAAAAGACGATTTTTCACTAAGAATTGGATTCGTATCCAAAAAAGATTTCTTGAGTTTCGGATTCATTCTTTTCTGATCAGAAACTTGAATCTTAATCAAATTATCAGTCAAAGACTTTTTCTTTGATTTTCGAAAATACTTTCCAGACCAATTTCCATTGACCTTTTCTGAGACTTTATTCTCATTATCTTGACATAGGTTAACTGAGTCTTTCTTTATAAGTTTAGCCTTGCTTTTTTTATTTTGACTCATATCTTATAAGTTGGATCGCATCAAACACAGATTGTTAGATCTTTTCGTGTTTGCCTGCTCTGATACCAATTGAAAAGACGAGGGTACCCAAATATACCTCAATCTAAAACTTTTCCACCTATAAGTCCTTTCTCCGAAAGTGATTGTCTATAGACTGAGTCGAGAAAATACAACTAATCGGTTCACACTTCGTGAGATCGTCTATGGATACGAGATCGAGACAATACGACAACAAGATAACTTGTGTGATTGACTATGGGTACAATATCGAGACAATAAACAACGAAGTATGTTTACTTGATAATAGGTTTGGACTTAACCAAACTCTAAGGATTGTCTATCAAGTAAAATAGGAATTAACGTTTGTGTAATTTACTTTAAATTATAATAACAACAATTATAATTGCGGAAAATAAAATAAATGACATATCAAGATTTTGTTAACGAGGAAACCGCAAATGCATAAAAACCCCGAGACCTAGTCCAGAAATTGAATACTCTCAGAATTAAGCCGCTATACAAAATCAAACCAACTTCTCTCAACTAAACCTATAGTTCACCTAGTTTCCTCAGTATCCATGCACCTCCAACTTGTTAATAAGTCACGCACTTGGAATAATTCCTTTGGTTCGTATTCCAAACAGTAAAGGAACAACAAATTTGTTCGGTAAAAACTCTTTTCAAACAACGTGATTTGATTTTGACAAAGGCTCTTCCGTTTAACCAATAAACTCCTTTGTCGGGTCCTTAGATCAATCTCTCAACAACTAACGAAGTAATTGTTAGACTATGCAATCAATACTATTAATCACAAAGAAGTGTATTGATGTCGATCTACTCAACTAATCAATCCAATCTATCACAAATATAACCCGGTTATAGTTGGATCCCTTTCCAGCCGAAACAAGTATTGTGCACACCAAAGATTATGAACCCAAAAAGTCTTCTTGTCTTCAAGTCTTCTTTAATCTTCAATCAGCACCTACACACAATCAACTTGAATCTTTTGTGATCAATCACACACAGAACAAAGTTTTTTAACGTCAGATTATCATCATACATCTTTAGATCTACAAACAGTTTAAAGATCCCCGTCGAAATTTAGATCTAGTTTGAGTGAATCTTATATCATAAGAAAATATTCTAAAGCATAAACAAACAAGGTGCAATCAAAGTTCAACAACCGTTAGTCAATCAAATCAATCGAAAACTAATAATAAACCGCAATTATCTAGTTTCCCACCAACGGTACTAATAGAGCTTCTCAATCCCAAATAAGTCTTTAAACTGAGCGACCGTAAGAGATTTCGTCTAATTAGGTTATTTTCCTCTTCGAATAGGCGGCTCCACCAGTAACAACACAACTAGGTAGTTTTGCTGGCTATTAGGATTAGTTGCTAGAAATGCAAACTTCAATATTTATAGACAAGGAAGTTTGGACACCAAGGAATTTACAAAATCGAATATTCTCAAAGATATGCAATAAACACAAAATCGGTTTTCATAATTCCTGGAAATGCACTGTCCAAATATTGACCGAAATCCCAATAGAAAAATCTATAATCAGTAAATGCACATTACTAATTATTATTTTCTAAAGATATGCACTTAATTGCCGAAGATTAAATAGCATATAAAAACTAAGAAACCTTAATTAAAAAGATTCTCAATTTATTTCGATCATGGGATTCTCCTTTAGCTATCAAGGAATATATTTGAATAATTAATGATAAGAGTTACTGCACATGTCCAAAGTATGTCGACATCTTTACTTTGCAAGTCCTTTTTCATACTTACAATCTTGGAAACGATTTGCCACACTTCCAAACAAGTTTAGAATTGGTTCGTCTGAATTCCAAGAACTATGTGATTTATTATCCTGTCAAATCACCAATTATGGGTTTCACAGTTCTACCAAAACAAGTTCGGTTCTACCTCCATGTGAGTACTGTGCATAGTCACGCTAGTTACCAAAATTCGGTTGACTAGGTACTAGGATCGGTTCCCCACAACTTATGGTAACTACGTGCATTCGGTTGCACATGTCCATAGGATCGGTTCCCCCCAAAACTACAAACTTGTTGCACATGTTCATAGGATCGGTTCCCCCATCTACTAAAAACGTGTTGCACCTCTTATAAGGATCGATTCCCTCTTGCAAATTTGTTGCACCTCTTACTAGGATCGGTTCCCCAATGGCTAGATAAAAGTTTTTATTTACAAGGCATTGATCATACCATCTTGTGTGATTACTTAAGATCGATTTCACTAATAAAAGTCATACCAATACATAAGTCGGGCCTTGTGAATAGTTTTACCAAGATAAATAAACAATTTTATGAGCGGTTATACTAAACACACATATTGGAAATTCAAAATAAATTTGCAATTAATAACAATACCAATAAGCCTAGCGATTTCCCTTTCGATTCACAAAACAAGTTTATGAACTTACTTCCTTTAAACGAATGTAAAACATTGTTTCCTAGGATGAAATCTTCACTCATACCCATACATAATCACAATAGCATTCATATGATCATGTCGATGTCTTATATACAAAGTTTAATGGTAAAGCAATAAACCTCGTATTGTATTCCTTAATACTATGTCTAACTAGAGTTTCATACACAGCTTCGCAGTTATGTTTTCAATATGCACGACTTGAAAGATACGTTAGGGAAAGAAATAGTTCAAGTCAAATATTACTAACCTCAAGAGGAAGGATGATGTTGTCGTTGTAGCTCCATACTTCTTCACATTCTTCAAGTCTTCATGTAATACTTGTAAGTTTCATATCCTAACATTTTCAAGCTAACCTATACGAAGTTGACTCTAGTATGTAATCAAGCGACTCTTTAAATGAGTTTTGATTCACTAAAATATGACAACCAAACTTGACATACTAACGCTTGGTGGGTTCAACCGAGCTATGCTCTAACAAATACTTAGGTTGGCTTTTATCCATGATCAGGCAGTAGAGATGAATCATTTTTTTGTAGTTCATCTGCTAATTTAGGCTACATGAAGAAATAATGTTCTTACCCCTATATCTAGTATAAAATCCGACACATTTTTCTTAGAAGTTCTGTTTCGCTCTTAGTTTTGAGTGACCTTAAAATATCTAGAATGATATGTTTACATAAATAGTGGATGTAAGAGAGATTATATGCCCAATCTGATATGATTTTAATCCCTAAATCCTTATAATTATTTTCTTCTTTAGATAGTAACACCTTTATCTATTAGTATTTGATTCGTTTGTGTTAGAGCATTGCTCGGTCTAACTCACAAGTGTTGTTATCTCAAGCTTGTTGTCAAATTTAGTTGATCAAAACTATATCTTGATTTCTAGTATACATTTAGTCAAATCTCGGATTAGGATAGAAGTGTGTAGTTGAGTACCAGACATCACTGCGTTCTACCGTTTGAAGGTGAAGATCAACCGAAAATTTTGGAGAACTTCATCAACAAAAGGTAAGTGAAGACTGAACCACCTATTACTCAAGTTTTCACCTTTCTATCTATGAGACAATATCACATGACTAAATGGGACTTTACATGCACAACAGAAATTTCAAGTCAAGTTTATCTTGTTAATTATTCTCGAAATAAGTTGATTAAGTTTAAGAACATTTGTTCATACTTGATAAATTTGGTTAAGAAAATTTTATTGTTTATGACCTAAATCGTGATTCAAGTCAATCATTTGAAAATAGCCTAGAACAGTGATATGTTATTTGAGAATGTTTCAAATTGATTATTAGAGAGATATAGAACTAGTGTAAATCTGGATACAGGACAGTAGACGCACCAGCTTATATACTGGCGCAACTGTTATAGGTCCGTAGCCATAGTACATGTACCCAGTAAACGTACCGGCGTAGCTATAGTTCGACAACAACTTTTGGTACACATACCAAGTATGAAAACCCAAAAAGTTACGTTGACTCGTGAAATCAGGATGGTACACATATTTAGTATGCATACCGAAAAAGTCATGTGGACTCCTGAACTCGTTTTGTCTTAAGGGTATACAAACCCGGTACACGTACCATGACAAAATAACTCACGAATTGGAAGTAAGTACACGTACTTACCATGTCGAATGTTTTCAGATGCATTAGAATTATTTATATGAGATAATCGACATTTGAAAAACTCTCTAATAAAACATCTAGACATGTTTGATCATATTATTATGACTCAAGATTAAAGTCTTAAAGTGTTATATGAAAATGTTTAAGCTTACAGTTCGTCTGGATAATTTCGGCAAACCTTTCATGAATAAGTCATTGTACACGGTTGTTTTACGGTTCATCCTAACCAGAGTGTATATTTTGTTATGTTAATCTTAAGTCAAGTTTTTAACGCTGAATATTGATTGCTTGTTCCAAAGTTACCTTAGCTTAAATATAAAACAACCTTAATCCTGAAAGTTTATATAAGGAGAACCTCAAGCAACTGGGATCTTTGAATCCTCGACACTTTTCTTGTGTGTCCTAGTTGTAAACTAGATTCGTCCTCTCCTTTAAACCTTTTTAGGTTTAGCGACTAAAAATACTTCGCTTAGGGATTCGTGAACCCAGGTCTGGCTATCTTTATTTTGATAGTTTGTGTATCCTGATCTTGATACTGATTGTTGAGTCTCACTCCGATCAGGTAAGATAGATAGAAATCGCAAAGATTCTTCGTCTCAGACATTGTGATTCCACGAGTATATTCCTTTATAACGATTCTTTGTTGAAATCGGAGTAGGAATTACTTGTAGGGTGAATAATAATCTAGGTTGTTCTTCGGGAGTCGTAAGTACCGTATTTTGAGGTTTGTTAGACTTTGTCTATTGCAAACGATTTCCTATCTCACCTTGATCTTTGATCAAAATGGAACTCACATATAGGCTTATCTATCGGAGGAAGATTGGTTTAAAGTCTTAAATTTAGTTGAAGAAACTTTTAGGCTGTAAAGGACGTCATCTAAGGAAATCAATTGCACAGAGTCTTGCGAGATTCAAGAGGCATAGGGAGCACGACTGTAGCTGAATTACTGTGACAGTGGATTCGGTATCAACTACATTATAGTCCGAAATTATTTGTAGTGGGCTAGTGTCTGTAGCGGCTTAATACAGTTTGGTTTTCAAATCTGGATTAGGTCCCGGGGGTTTTCTGCATTTGCGTTTTCCTCAAAAAAATTCCGGTGTATATTAAATTTTTTTCCGCATTATATTGTTTATCTTAATAATTGAAATGTCACAGGTTGTAGGTAAATCAATCAAAGTAGATACGTCCATCGTAATTGTTGGATATGACTGGATTGATCTTGGATATTGATCTTTGGAATCTTCCAAGTACTCTCACGGTATAATCAGGTTCAAGGACTTTTCTTCGTTTACATATTGATTGTGAGAGAAAAGTTATAACTCCTCATATAATTCTTGATTGAGATTCATTAAGTTGTAACTCTAGGAATTGTATTTTAGTTTATTCCATACATGTTTCCTAAGAAAAACTTGGTGGTGTATTTTGGTACCCTCTCATTTTCAATTCGTATCTTATCAGACAAACACACGAAAGACCTAATAAGTCTGTTTTTGGTTGATCCTGAAAGTATATCCTTGTGGGAAACTACTTTGGGAATTTTTTTCTGTTCACCTGTAACGTACACCAGAGTTCCTTAAACATTTTTCAAAGTTTATTTTCCGCGGGGTCGTCTATCCCTCAAAGATCTCTCGATTTAACCAATGTCATGGCTGTGGGTAAAAAATCTTTAGGAAAAATTAAAGAGTCCTTTACCAAGGTGTTTATGGGTGAAAATCGTTTATGTCGATTTTGGTAATTCTAGTAAGTGAGTGAGAAACAGATCTAAACCTTAAACAAATGTACTGCACGGGAGTACTTTAAATTCGAAGATCAATCTGTACAACTCCGGCCTAAACCAAGAAATGGTCGATCCAGATTTGCTTCGGTCACAAAGAGGAGGAGAAGGGATGGTTTAGGGAGGGAAGCGAAGAGAGTGTTGAGACCAGAACATTTCTGGAAGAGTATTACTTGACTTGTATCAGAATGTGAAAGCTTTTGGGAAAGCTAGCAAAGTTGCATTTCTGAGTATTGTATTTCTCCTGGCCAAAAACTTGTTGTCTTGGTGGAAATAGGTAAGACCTATTTATACAAGTCTAAGTGAAACGTACTCTGGCCTCGTAAGAAAAAGAAACGGATGAGTTAAATGGGAAGAGGTGGTAACGCCTGATATTGATGGAATTTGATGGAATTGATGTTCCATAATGAAAAAGCGTTTCACCATTACTTCCTGCACTTACTAACCGTTTTATTCTTAATACATTGTCTTGAAACGGGGATTTGTGTATGCCGCACGCTGTAAACCGCCAAACCAAAACCCTAAAGAGCATCCCCCAGTTTGTGACATGTATTGATGTCTCGAGTGTTTTCGTGGAAAACGTGTAGCATGTCGCTGGTGTTTGATAAGTGGAGCTTGAGAGATGCGTCGGCTCAGTGGCGACCTTCGACGGTCGAGATTTTGCATCTTGAGAGGAATCGTGGCCTTTGATGTAGGCGCGACATGCCAAAGTGCAAGGGTCGCATGGCATGTGCCAATGGCTTGTGTGGAATGCCTTGGCTGTAGGTTGCGCATCGGGTGCAGGTGGCAACGCCAAAATGCAAGTGTTGCATGGCATGTGCCAATGGCGCGCGTAGCGGATTTGTCCCTAGGTTTGCACGGCTTGGCATGCTAGGTTGCAAGGGTCTCTTGGCATGTGCCAATGGCGCGTGTGGCGGCTTGGCACTAGGTTTGCACGGATTGGCATGCTAGGTTGCAAGCGTCGCTCGGCCTGTGCCATTGGCGCGTGTGGCGGCTTGGCACTAGGTTTGCACGGCTAGGCATGCTAGGCCGCAAACTTCGCTTGGCATATGCTAATGGCGCGTGTGGAGGCTTGGCCCTAGGTTTGCACGGCTTGGCATGCTAGGTCGCAAGCGTCGCTTGGCATGTGCCAATGGCGCGTGTGGCAGCTTGGCCCTAGGTTTGCACGGCTTGGCATGCTAGGTCGCAAGCGTCGCTTGGCATGTGCTAATGGCGCGTGTGGCGGCTTGTCCCTAGGTTTGCACGACTTGGCATGATAGGTCGCAAGCGTCGCTTGGAATGTGCCAATGGCACGTGTGGTGGCTTGGCCCTAGGTTTGCACGGGTTGGCATGCTAGGTCGCAAGCGTCGCTTGGCATGTGACAATGGCGCGTGTGGTGGCTTGGCCCTAGGTTTGCACGGCTAGGCATGCTAGGTCGCAAGCGTCGCTTGGCATGTGCCAATAGCGCGTGTGGCGGCTTGGCATGATAGGTCGCAAGCGTCGCTTGGCATGTGCCAATGGCATGTGTGATGCAATGATTGTGCAACTCGAATTTGGCACGGTTGCCGTGAAGTGCAATGATTGTGCGACTTAGTTTTGGCATGGTTGCCATGATGCGCAGCGATTGTGCGGCTTTGGTTTTGGCATAATTGCCATGATGCGCAACGATTGTGCGGTTTTGGTTTTGGCATAGTTGCTATGATGCGCAGCGATTGTGCGGCTTTGAATTTGGCATAGTTGCCATGATGCGCAGCGATTGTGCGGCTTTGGTTTTGGCATAGTTGCCATGATGCGCAACGATTGTGCGGCTTTGGTTTTGGCATAGTTGCCATGATGCGCAACGATTGTGCGGTTTAGGGTTTTGTGTGTCGAAACCCTAGTTTAGCATTTGAAAAAAGATACCCTGGTAACTTTTTACATAAGTGCATTAAATGTTCTAATAAATGTGTTTAGCGTCACTGGTGACGTCATGCTATGCGTAAGGTTTTATGATTTTACCCCTTGTCTAAAAACCACCATCAACATTAAGTCCCCTGCTTAGCTTGGAACAGGGGCCTTATTGCAAGGTAAGCATAAGATGGTGACAGACGAGGATAGAATTGAGACAGTAAGTCGTGAAAGAGGTCTAAGGAGACTTGTCTGACCTTTTTCGAGATGTAAGTAGAATTCGCAATCCTTACATCTGGTAGCTTTGCACAAATCCCAGTGTGACCAGGTGCCTTCGGGGCCTGGCTTTGGAACTCCAGGTGGAGCTGCTAGCATAGACTTGGTGTGAGAGGGACTTGTCAGCATCAATGAACTTGAAGCGGGTGTGGGCCATCTGGATGTCATGGCGTTGGCAAAGGGGAGCATGGATGACGTTGGAAAGTAGGCGCTTGGTAGAGCCGGTGTGAGCAAGGGAGGTGCGTATGCTTTGGGAGTGGCGAGATTTTTCCTTGCGGGCCTGATTGCCTTCCTTCATGCACGACTTTAATCAAGGCATTCTTTCCTTATTCAAAATCTGGTAGCGTTACACCCGTCATTTCTTATTTCTTTCTTTTTAGGTTCTCCAGTATTTATGCCCATTGAAATTGCACCGTCTTCCCAAAAAAGTTTTTCTTATTGAGTCTACCTCTCCTCATCATGTCGACAAGAAGTGAATCATCTTCGAACCGGCTAGATTCTTCGGGTAAATGTGTTAGTCTTGACTCTCGCAACAGCACCCCGATCAAGGTTACTCGGGTCAAGAATATTATACCGGTATGTTTCTACTGATCGACATATGTTTCATTGTTTGTTGATAAATGACAAAAGTTTTCTTCTGTAAAGAGATATCCTATCGAAGCATGCGTTACCGTCATTGATGAAGATGATCTGGTCATGCCTCTTTCTTCAAGCCTAATCTCATTGACTACTGCAGATCTGGAGAATGCCGATTTAGGGATTTCTTGTCACGAGTATCCCAATGCAGGTTTGTCGTTTGGGACCCGTATGAGGTGTCTTTCCTCCAACTACCGGAATGTCGGTGGGTTCCTGGTACGGAAAGAATTCGTGGCTCTTTACACGAGGATATGGAAAATATATGGTCACATTGCTACCAGGAGCGTGGTGAAGTATTGTTCGTCTCTCTAGTTTCCATAGTGAATTCTCTTGCCGATGGTCGCCGAAATGGAGAGTATGTCTATCCGTGCTGTTGTGGAGTCAGCCATTCAAAAGTGGGAGAATATGGTGTCTACCTGTGAATCTCTGGAGTTCAATGTCAGCTGGTTGCGACATCGTCTTGATATTGTGAAAGTCGACAGGGCCGGTATCCTTGCTGGTGTGGTCCCTGCTACAAAAGCTATGCTGGAAGAGGAGAAAGCTTTGGCTATGGAGTCGCAGAAGGTTGAAGAGTTAACCCGGAATTTGAAGAGTAGGACTGAAAGATATCAGAGTCGATTAAAGATGATGCTTTCTAGGGATTACAATCTATTGGATAGGCTTTTCTGACTCGTGTTACGAGATGTAGGTTTTTTTTACTTGTTTTTTGAAGAAATAAAGAAATTTTATTGATCTGTTGAGGTTGCATCGAAAATTGATAATTGGAAATGAAAAGAAAGCGAAAAGGGTGCCTGGATTTCCGCGCCCTGATGTAGCACGGTGTGAGATAGTGGTTAGGCATAGTATGCCTTGAGTCATTTCCTGTTGATGACTGCCTCTAGCTTTCCTCCATCTTTCTTGATAATCTTGTAGTACCCACTGTCATACGCCTTCGTAATTATATACGGCCCTTCCCATTTTGGGGAAAAATTTGGTGCAGATACGTCTTGCTGGATATGTTTAGCAGTCTTCAGCACCAAATCTCCTGTTTGAAAACCTTGGATTTCACAGTTCTGTTGTATGCTCTGGAAACTCTGTTTTTGTATGCCTGTGCGTGTTCTTCTGCCCTGAATCTTCTGGAATCTATGGTGTCTAGTTCTGATATTCTGGCGTTCAGTGCTTCGGCTTCATCCCATTGAACTCCACTTGCTGCGGCAATTCTGGCAGACGGGATTTTGATTTCAGCTGGGAGGATTGCGTCTGCATCGTATACGAGAGAGTAGGGAGAAGCGCCGGTGGAGCTTCTTGGAGATGTTCGGTATGCCCAGAGGGCCATTGGCATCTGCTCATGCCAAGTTCTGGGATTGTCGTGTACCGTTCGGCTGAGAATTCGAATCAGGTTCTTGATGGTGCTCTCGGCTTGCCCGTTTCCTGGGGTAGTATACGGTAAAGAAGACTTGTTTGATACCGTACTTCTCGAGTAATTCCTATACTTGTTTGTTAGCAAAAGGCGTGCCATTGTCAGTGATGATGTGTTTAGGTACGCCAAAATGGTAAATGATGTGTTCCTTGATGAACGTCGCGATTGTGACTCCGGTAGTTCCTTTCAAGGGGATAGCTTCGACCCGTTTGGTAAAGTACTCGTTAGCGGTTACTATGTATTCATGCTGCTTTGAAGATGGCGGATTGATCTTCCCGATGATGTCAAGTCCCCAGCTGTAAAAGGGCCATGGACTACTTATCGAGTGCAGGGGTGTTGGAGGCGCGTGGATAAGGTTCCCGTGGACCTGCATTCCCGACATTTCTAAACGAAAGCAGCTGCGTCATCTTCCATAGTCGGCCAGTAGTATTTCTCATGTATTTGAAGAAACAACTTCTGTTTCCCTTGGTGTTCGCCTTCGTGCATTTATCTGAGCATGACCGGGATTTCCACCTCATTCAAACATCGCAGTAAACTTCCTCCAACACTTTTGCGATATAAAACCCCGTCATGGAACACAAACCTTTTGGATCCCTGTTTTATCTTGGACGCGTTTTCTTTGTTGGTAGGGAGTATGCCATCGCAGAGGTAGCTGATGTACGACCTCTGCCAGTCCCCGGTGTGATTAATATTGAAGACTTATGACTGATGCGGTGGTGCTTGGCAATTGGAACATGTTTTCTGAAGCAATCAGGATTGAGCCTCCATCTCTGGCCAGTAGTAACCAAGTCGTTGTAAACGACGATAGAGGGTTACTACCGATGTTATCCCACAGACCTCGGCATGGACGCGGTCAAGTTGCTGTTGCGCCTCTTCCTTTCCGAGGCATCTTGACAGGGAGCCGTCTGGATTTCGATGGTATAGAACGCCTTGAAGCATAAAGAAACTTCGCAAAGTCTTGAGACTGACCTTTCCCTGGGAAAGTGAGTTGTTGAGTTCCTGGATAATAGGAGTTCTCCAGTCATCGTCTCCGGCCTTCTCAGGTTGCGAAAGCCACGTGGAAGCTATGGTTCGCTTTTTTGCTGTCAGGGTTTCTTCGAATCCTTCGAACTGCAGCTTTGATGCTAGTGTAGCTAGACAATCAGCGTGCTTGTTGCTATTACGGCCGATGTGTGTGATGGTTGCATCAACGAAGTAGTTTAGCAATTTTTGTGCTTCAGCTCTATATGGCGCCAGTGTTAATTCCTTTAGCGCATAGATTCCGTTCATCTGGTTGACGAGTAGTTTGGAATCACCTCTTATTTCCAGATGTGTGGCCCCAGCTTGTTTAGCCAGTGATAGTCCTATGAGGAAGGCTTTGTACTCCGCTGAGTTGTTAGTGCAAGGGAAGTCTAGCTTGAAAGAATACGAGAAGACTTCACCAGCAGGGGATACCAGAACCACGCCTGCTCCTCTGGTGTTAGTACTAGGGGTGGAAGAGCCGTCGAAGAATAGTAGCCATGCCTCTTCTTGGACTAGAAAAACTTCTGGAAGATCTCCAGGAAGATCCTCACGTAACTTTGCAGTATTTTCTCCTGGGAATGTTGCTAACAGATCTGCAACAGCTTTTCCTTTGATAGCCTTCGGGTAAGCGCATGTTATGTCGAATTCTGACATCTGAAGGAGCCATTTAGTCGGTCTCCCTATCAGGGCCGGTTTTGAGAGGAGAAACTTTACAGGATCATATTTGGATATCAGTACCACCTTGTTGGAGAGAAGGTAGTGTAGGAAAATTTTTAGAGCCAGACACGCCTTTTCCGCTTTGGGGTATCTGAGTTCAGAATCTCTTAATGTTCGACTGAAGTAGTATATGGGATGTTCGATCCCTTCGTCGTCTTCTTGAGCGAGGAGGGCTCCAACAGCAGTATCACTGAAGGCCGTGTAAAGACACAATGGTCTTCCTTGTACAGGGGATTTCATGACGGCCGGGGAGGACAGCGTTTGCTGGATTTTCTGATATGCTTCCTGTTGAAGCGTGGTCCACACAAAGCTCGCCCCTTTCTTTAGTAAAGGAGTAAAGATTAAATGCAGTGACAAGCTGCGCCAGTCCCGGTATGAAGCGACGAATGTAGTTTATTTTACCCATGAAACTCTGGAGTTCCTTCACAGTTCGTGGCGGTGGCATCATAAGAATAGCTTGTGTCTTGACCGGGTCGACTTTAATCCCTTCAGCTGTTACCTGGAACCCTAAGAATTTCCCTGAAGAGACACCGAAGGCGCATTTTAAAGGGTTCATCTTTAGCTTGTATTCGCGACACCTTTCAAACACTTGTCATAGTGTTTCCGGATGGGATTCTCGAGATTTTGATTTAACCACCACATCATCTACATAATCCTCGACTTGTTTGTGCATCATGTTGTGGAAGATGGTAGTCATGGCGCGTTGGTAGGTGGGCGCCAGCATTCTTCAGACCGAAAGGCATTACGGTATAGTAGAAATTTCCGAGAGGAGTTCGGAAAGCGGTATTACTTGCATCGTGTTCGTACATCTTTATCTGGTTGTAGCCACTATACCCGTCCATGAAAGAGAACATGCCTTGCCCACTGGTAGCGTCTACCATCATGTTGATGTTAGGAAGTGGAAAATCGTCTTTAGGGCAGCATTTATTTAAATCTCTGAAGTCGACACAACATCTGACATGGCCATTCTTCTTCTTTACTGGAACGACATTAGACAACTGGGTGGGATGGTAAATAGGTTTGATGAAACCAGTGGCTAGAAATTTCTGAACCTCCGCTTTAATTTGTTCTTCTACGTCATGTCTGAACTGTCTCGGGGATTGTTTGACCGGTTTAGATCCGGGTATTATGTGCAGATGGTGGGTGACTAGATTTTCGTCTAAGCCAAGCATCTCTTCATATGTCCATGCAAATACATATTGATACTCTTTGAGTAGGTCTACCAGCTTCGAGCGTTCCGGTGAGCATAGAGTTGAGCTGATCAGAATGGATTGTGGAGATTCCTCCCAATATTGGCAGTCTCGAGTTCGTCCATGGTCAAATTGGTCCCGTCCTGCAGCTGCTGAGGTGCGTCCGGAACTTCCTCCTGGTTGTTGTGAAAACATTATGCTGGGTGGAAAGACCGGGTCGTGGTCTCCCCTGCTAATTGCTAACAGTGGCGGCGATACGTGATCTTTCCTTTTCTGTCATGACCTGCGGCGGGAGTGCGTCCTCGTTTGGTGCGGGCGCGGGTTATGCCTTGGCTTGGAAGAGGAAGACTGGCGACTTTCCTTTCAGAGATGGTGGGGGGCGTACTTCTCCGTGGAGCGATGTCAACTTATCGCTTTCCTTGAGCGACGTCCATTTCGGCAGCAGGAAGCTGTGAACTATGTCCGTCGTGTCTCGTAAACCCTTCTTTGGTTCAAACATCTCTACGCAATAGATCGACGCGTAGGGAGATAATGATGCGGAGATACGAACAACTTCCCCGTTCAGCACAGTTTTTAGGCACTGGTGGTATGTTGAAGGAATGATTTTGTGGTTGTGTAGCCACGGTCTTCCTAGTATCATGTGGTAATCTGGTTCTTTCTCAATCACTTCGAATTTCACATTGGATCGGATTGGTCCTACTGTCAACTCCAAGTTGATGTACCCGTACGTGCTGGTTTGGCTACCTTCGAAATCTGTCATCGTAGTAGATTGTTGTATGACTTCGCCAGGACGCACCCTGGCAGCCTTGAGCGTTCCAAGAGTAATGACATTGGAGGATGCTCCTGTGTCGATGAGTGCCCTTCGGAACTCCGTGTTCCTGACGAGAGCCGTGACGTGTAGGGCTCGGCTATGACCTTCTTCTACCATCATGTCATCATTAGTGAACACAATATTGTTGATGGATATCTCTGGTGTCCTCGAAGTCCCCATGTGTGAAGGAACCAGAGACGCATTCAATGTTATCTGATTGATAGTGGAGAATGTCTCTACCCGCTGATCCTTGGAGAGGTGCAGCAGTTCGCATAAGTTCTCCACCATTGAGGTTGCTTCCTGGTCGACCGACTTCCAGTTAGTGACAAAACCATTGATTTGAGAATGTTCGTTTGGGATACTAGTCCTCGGTCCTTGATCTTCTGGGAAGCGTGAGTCACTTAATTCCGACGTCAAACTGATGAGGAAGTCAAGTATGTTGTTGATTGCTTCCTTCATCAGGTCCATGTTCTTGATATGGATCTCCTGAGCTCGTGCCAGATCGACCAGTCTTGGGATTTCTCCGTTGGTTGCGCCATTAGCTGGAGCAGAACGATCGTCATTCGCCTGAGTGGGTAGAGACAGTCTGAAAACCGACCATCTTCTGAAATCTAGAATAGAGAATGAAATCTAGGATCTGATATTGCAACCGAAATATTAATCTCCCAATGTGGTCGCCAATTGTTTATGGGTGAAAATCGTTTCTGCCGATTTTGGTAATTCCAGTAAGTGAGTGAGAAACAGATCTAAACCCTAAACAAATGTACTGCACGGGAGTACTTTAGATTCGAGAGATCAACCTGTACAACTCCGGCCTAAACCAAGAAATGGTCGATTCGGATTTGCTTCGGTCACAAAGAGGAGGAGAAGGGATGGTTTAGGTAGGGAAGCGAAGAGAGTGTTGAGACCAGAACAGTTCTGGAAGAGTATTACTTGACTTGTATCATAAGGTGAAAGCTTTTGGGAAAGCTAGCAAAGTTACCTTTCCGAGTATTGTATTTCTCCTGACCAAAAACTTGTTGTCTTGGTGAAAATAGGTAAGACCTATTTATACAAGTCTAAGTGAAACGTACTCTGGCCTCGTAAGAAAAAGAAACGGATGAGTTAAATGGGAAGAGGTGGTAACGCCTGGTATTGATGGAATTTGATGGAATTGATGTTCCGTAATGAAAGAGTGTTTCACCATTATTTCCTGCATTTACTAACCGTTTTATTCTTAATACACTGTCTGGAAACGGGCATTTGTGTATGTCGCACGCTGTAAACCGCCAAACCAAAACCCTAAAGAGCATCCCCCAGTTTGTGACATGTATTGATGTCTCGAGTGTTTTCGTGGAAAACGTGTAGCATGTCGCTGGTATTTGATAAGTTGAGCTTGAGAGATGCGCCGGCTCAGTGGCGACCTTCGACGGTCGAGATTTTGCATCTTGAGACGAATCGTGGTCTTTGATCTAGGCGCGGCACGCCAAAGTGCAAGGCTCGCATGGCATGTGCCAATGGCTTGTGTGGAATGCCTTGGCTGTAGGTTGCGCATCGGGTACAGGTGGCAACGCCAAAATTCAAGTGTTGCATGGCATGTGTCAATGGCGCGCGTAGCGGCTTTGGCCCTACGTTTGCACGGCTTGGCATGCTAGGCTGCAAGGGTCGTTTGGCTGCAAGGGTCGCTTGGCATGTGCCAATGGCGCGTGTGGCGGCTTGACACTAGGTTTGCACGGCTTGGCATCCTAGGTTGCAAGCGTCGCTCGGCATCCTAGGTTGCAAGCGTCGCTCGGCATGTGCCAATGGCGCGTGTGGCGGCTCGGCTCTAGGGTTGCACGGTTAGGCATGCTAGGTCTCAAGCGTCGCTTGGCATGTGCCAATGGCGCGTTTGGCGGCTTGACCCTAGGTTTGCACGGCTTGGCAGGCTAGGTCGCAAGCGTCGCTTGGCATGTGCGAATGGCTCGTGTGGCGGCTTGGCCCTAGGTTTGCACGGCTAGGCATGCTAGGTCGCAACCGTCGCTTGGCATGTGCCAATGGCTCGTGTGGCGGCTTGGCCCTAGGTTTGCACGGCTTGGCATGCTAGGTCGCAAGCGTCGCTTGGCATATGCCAATGGCGCGTGTGGCGGCTTGTCCCTAGGTTTGCACGGCTTGGCATGCTAGGTCGCAAGCGTCGGTTGGCATGTGCCAATGGCGCGTGTGGCGGCTTGGCCCTAGGTTTGCACGGCTTGGCATGCTAGGTCGCAAGCGTCGCTTGGCATGTGCCAATGGCGCGTGTGGCGGCTTGGCCCTAAGTTTGCACGGCTTGGCATGATAGGTCGCAAGCGTCGCTTGGCATGTGCCAATGGCGCGTGTGGCGGCTTGGCCCTAGGTTTGCACGGCTAGGCATGCTAGGTCGCAAGCGTCGCTTGGCATGTGCAAATGGCGCGTGTGGCGGCTTTGCCCTAGGTTTGCACGGCTAGGTATGCTAGGTCACAAGCGTCGCTTGGCATGTGCCAATGGCACGTGTGGCGGCTTGGCCCTAGGTTTTCACGTCTTGGCATGCTAGGTCGTAAGCGTCGCTTGGCATGTGCCAATGGTGCGTGTGGCGGCTTGGCCCTAGGTTTGCATGGCTTCGCATGCTAGGTCGTAAGCGTCGCTTGGCATGTTCCAATGGCACGTGGCGGCTTGGCCCTAGGTTTGCACGGCTTGGCATGCTAGGTCGCAAGAGTCGCTTGGCATGTGCCAATGGGTGTGTGGCGGCTTGGCCCTAGGTTTGCACGGCTTCGCATGCTAGGTCGTAAGCGTCGCTTGGCATGTGCCAATGGCACGTGTGGCGGCTTGGCTAGGTCTGCACCGCTTGGCATGCTAGGTCGCAGGCGTCGCTTGGCATGTGCCAATGGCGCGTGTGGCGGCTTGGCCCTAGGTTTGCACGGCTTGGCATGCTAGGTTGCAAGCGTCGCTTGGCATGTGCCAATGGTGCGTGTGGCGGCTTGGCCCTAGGTTTGCACGGCTTCGCATGCTAGGTCGCAAGCGTCGCTTGGCATGTGCCAATGGCGCGTGTGGCGGCTTGGCATGCTAGGTCGAAGGCGTCGCTTGGCATGTGCCAATGGCGCGTGTGGAAGCTTGGCCCTAGGTTTGCACGGCTTGGCAAGCTAGATCGCAAGCGTCGCTTGGCATGAGCCAATGGCGCGTGTGGCGGCTTGGCCCTAGGTTTGCACGGCATGGCATGCTAGGTCGCAAGCGTCGCTTGGCATGTGCCAATGGTGCGTGTGGCGGCTTGGCCCTAGGTTTGCACAGCTTCGCATGCTAGGTCGCAAGCGTCGCTTGGCATGTGCCAATGGTGCGTGTGGCGGCTTGGCCCTAGGTTTGCACGGCTTCGCATGCTAGGTCGTAAGCGTTGCTTGGCATGTGCCAATGGCACGTGTGGAGGCTTGGATCGGTTTGCACCTCTTGTCATGCTAGGTCGCAAGCGTCGCTTGGCATGTGCCAATGGCGCGTGTGCGGCTTGGTCCTAGGTTGCACGGCTTGGCATGCTAGGTCGCAAGCGTCGCTTGGCATGTGCCAATGGTGCGTTGTGGCGTCTTGGCCCTAGGTTTGCACGGTTTCGCATGCTAGGTCGCAAGCGTGTGCCAATGGCGCGTGTGGCGGCTTGGCATGCTAGGTCGCAAGCGTCGCTTGGCATGTGCCAATGGCGCGTGTGGCGGCTTGGCCCTAGGTTTGCACGGCTTGGCATGCAAGGTCGCAAGCGTCGCTCGGCATGTGCCAATGGTGCGTGTGGCGGCTTGGCCCTAGGTTTGCACAGCTTCGCATGCTAGGTCGCAAGCGTCGCTTGGTATGTGCCAATGGCGCGTGTGGCGGCTTGGCCCTAGGTTTGCACGGCTAGGCATGCTAGGTCGCAAGCGTCGCTTGGCATGTGCCAATGGCGCGTGTGGCGGCTTGGCCCTAGGTTTGCACGGCTTGGCATGCTAGGTCGCAAGCGTCGCTTGGCATGTGCCAATGGCGCGTGTGGCGGCTTGGCCCTAGGTTTGTACGGCTAGGCATGCTTGGTCGCAAGCGTCGCTTGGCATGTGCCAATGGCGCGTGTGGCGGCTTGGCCCTAGGTTTGCACCGATTGGCATGCTAGGTCGCAAGCGTCGCTTGGCATGTGCCAATGGCGCGTGTGGCGGATTGGCCCTAGGTTTGCACGGCTTGGCATGCTAGGTCGCAAGCGTCGCTTGGCATGTGCTAATGGCGCGTGTGGCGGCTTGGCTATGGTTTGCACGGCTTGGCATGTTAGGTTGCAAGCGTCGCTTGGCATGTGCTAATGGCGCGTGTGGCGGCTTGGCCCTAGGTTTGCACGGCTTGGCATGCTAGGTCGCAAGCGTTGCTTGGCATGTGCCAATGGCGCGTGTGGCGGCTTGGCCCTAGGTTTGCACGGCTAGGCATGCTAGGTCGCAAGCGTCGCTTGGCATGTGCCAATGGCGCGTGTGGCGGCTTGGCCCTAGGGTTGCACGACTAGGCATGCTAGGTCGCAAGCGTCGCTTGGCATGTGCCAATGGCGCGTCTGGGGGCTTGGCCCTAGGTTTGCACGGCTTGGCATGCTAGGTCTCAAGCGTCGCTTGGCATGTGCGAATGGCGCGTGTGGCGCAATGATTGTGCAGCTCGAATTTGGCACGGTTGCCGTGAAGCGCAATGATTGTGCGGCTCGAATTTGGCATGGTTGCCATGATGCGCAGCGATTGTGCGGCTTTGGTTTTGGCATAGTTGCCATGATGCGCAGCGATTGTGCGGCTTTGGTTTTGGCATAATTGCCATAATGCGCAGCGATTGTGCGGCTTTGGTTTTGGCATAGTTGCCAAGATGCGCAGCGATTGTGCGTCTTTGGTTTTGGCATAGTTGCCATGATACGCAACGATTGTGCGGTTTTTGTTTTGGCATAGTTTCCATGATGCGCAGCGATTGTGCGGCTTTGGTTTTGGCATAGTTTCCATGATGCGCAACGATTGTGCGGCTTAGGGTTTTGTGTGTCGAAATCCTAGTTTAGCATTTGAAAAAGGAAACCCTGGTAATTTTTTCGATAAGTGCATTAAATGTTCTAATAAATGTGTTTAGCGTCACCGGTGACGTCATGCTATGCGTAAGGTTTTACGATTTTACCCCTTGTCTAAAAACCACCATCAACACAAGGCTAAAAACAAGAAACGTCGTGTTGAAAGTAATAATCTACGTTGTATTAAAAGATTCTTAATCAGTCTCATTAAGGAATGCGACAAAAAGGGGTTCGTAGACGAAGATCTCTATATAGCTTTTGAAAGAACTTTTAAGTTCTTGGGACACCTTGCATTGATCCTGAGAAAGGATAATTCGTTGAAATTTTCAGACACTAATAAAATTTGCTTTCAGTTTGGAGAATTCGGACATGTCAAAAAGTCTTGCACGTTTACTGCAATGATATTGACTACTCCTAATGATGTCTGAATACCATCTCTTGATCACAACAAGAAGGAATAAACAAATCGGAAAGACTATCTACCCGAGATGGTTTATGAGTATTTTTCTCACCCAACCTCTTGTTAACAAGATCTTGGCATCACCCCATCATGTAATTATTTCTTGAGATGGGGCAAGTAGTAGTAAGGTTGTTTATGTTTGTCTTATAATTAGTTCTGTGATTTATCCATCAAGTACCTGAGATCCTGATAACTTGGTAATTGACTCTGGATAAAGGAAGGTTCTTAGTAATCACTCTTGACCAAAGTAAAATATCACATATTGTTGAGTTGGCTGCAATTTCATCGTGTTATAAGGTCATAATAGATTACAACACTTCCAATCATGTGAATATAAATTTCACTTGTGATCTGAAACTCATTGTTCACAACAATTGATTCATTGATCTAAGAATAAGATTAATCATCTTATTATATTGTTATAATAACTAGAATGTTATTCTTGTCAATTATTGGGTATCATTTGGAAATAACAATACAGTCTGATTGTATACATCGAATGAAATATGTATGGTATTGTATTTTATTTTCATCCAATTCATGGGTTACCGCATCCGAACCGAAAAAATCCCATCAGGGTATTATAAAGAGTACGCATATTCCCCTTATCCTTCTTCTTCCTCATCGTTCACGAACGGGAATTGAAGTTATGCCTAGTGTTACGGAACCGTGCGATGTCCTTTTGAATTGGAGATTTTTTCTTTACAATTTTTATTTTTCTACTTTTTAATAGGAAGAAGTCTTTTCATGAAGGAGTTTAATTGAACAATTATCTACAAAGGAGCTCTCCAAGTAAGATCCATTCTCTACTTCTACTTTGAATTTACTATATTTGGCAAGAATTATGGGAAGAACTAATGGTGATAATAGAAAACCTAAGAGAAATTCTAAGGATGTCTATACACCCAATCTCAAAGATAAAGATGAAAGAATCGTATTTGTTAATGAAGATTGTTATAAGACCTACGTGAAAATTTCTACTAGAGATATTATCCTGGAGAAGAAATTGGAAGAAGGGTATGTTCTTTGTGATGATTTATCTTATTTTCAGAAGTACAATCTTGGTAACATCTTTAATGGTTTTGTTGAATAAGTTGACACACTTTACAAGTGTACTTTATGATAACATATTTGATGTTGATCTTGAAAAGTTATGCTTTAAGACCATGATTGGAAGAGACAAGATTAAAGTGGATAAAGAATTAATTTCAAGAATCACTAATCTTTCGATCGGTAATTTTTGTTTTCTTAGACCAAAGGGAGAAAATCCGTATGTGAAACCATTTCTTATAACCTTTGTGGAAAGAGTACTGGTTGGAAAGATAGAAAGTTTCTTACTGAAGATCTCGGTATGCCTTTTAAAGTCTTCAGAAAGTTTGGTATTCCAAACAACATTTGTCCCTCCATGGTGGAAGATGCTTGTTAGAGTCGCGACTTTGCGGAGTTAGTCTGTTTTCTTGAAATGGGTACACAAGGTCTTGATATATGTGTATGGATTATACAACAAATGGTGACAATGACCTTATCCAACAAGAAATTGGTATTTCCTTGCCTCATCGAACAAATTTTTCGAGAATTTTCTGTTGATTCGGTTAGAAACTCAATAGGAACTCCTATCGTAGTTCATAGAAGTACTTTCAAACGTATGAGAACGAACGATAACAAAAGAAAAAGGGTATCCATTTCACCTCTTGACGGTTCTTGTGATCATACAACCTTGAGTTTTCTTCAACAAATTCACAGGAATATTTGTAAGATCAACTCCAAAATAAAAGGGGTGCAAAAACAACTATGTGTGCTTGCTACAAAACTCCCCGACATCAAGGATGGAATAGATAATATTCTAGCTTCTTTGGGTGATTCCGGTGATGAAGATAATGAGTATCCCTTTTCACCTTATGCTTCTTTTGTAACAACATTACTATGAAACTTCTTGTGAGAATTTATTCTTGTGTTCGAGAAGGATAACTAGGGTGGTTTGGATAGCATTTATTTTGAGTACACAAGTTATCTCAAATGACTTTCATCTTGCATGTTTTTTAGGTTTAATTCTCTATATAAAAATAGAGTTTTTTTGAGCGCTCTCATTAACCGGAGCTTCCGGTTGATTCTGGCCACACCATTTTAAATTTCAGCCAATAAAATTTAAGGAAAATCTTTTAGGCCCACAATATATTAATTGGCCAATCACATTCCAGAAAATAATTACCTAAAATAATGCAAATATATATAATTTAATTAAAATCTAATATAAATATAAAAAAATATAACATCATAAATATATATATTTGGGAAAAAAACTCATCAAGATATATTGTAATCATCATGATTTAATCATAAAACTAAATCGATCATATAAAAATTGAAAAAAAAATTATCCGATTGTCCAATTACAATTCTTATGATAAAATTCCCTATCTACAACTCCAAACTACTGATAATTAAAACCCCAAATTACAAATTTCAATTAGTTACACTTCCAAATGATATTGAATAATTAAATTATTAGTCAAATTTAGATCAGCAATTAAAACATGATTTGTAAATTATCACTGTTTAATCAAAAGATCTTCTTTCTCCGGAACTTATAAAAGGTTTGTTTATCATGTCCGATCGAAGAGAACACAAAATAGAAAATTTTGAGGAAATCATAAGAAGACAAAATATGATATTAAGCAAAAAAAATAAAATAAGAAAAAACACAAAAATCGTTAGCAAAAAGTGTAACAAAAATAGAATGTATGCTTCAAAAAAACAAACAAACATGGGGTGCGATAAAAAAAATTAATATCCTTCTTTGCATAAAAACGATATTGTTCGTTCAAAAATTCTGTGTGCACTAAACACAGTAAATTTACGGTATAAAAGTAATATGATTACCAAAATATAATATAAACGGATATTATTTCCTAAGATAACGTTTTGATTTTTTCTGGTAATTCCTAGGTTTAGTGACTCCTTATATAAGGTCTTTGTGCAAATGCCAGATTGGAGGTTTTTTTTTTTTTTTTTTGATCTATGGAAAACATGTTTATGATCTGTATAACTCTAACTGCATTTTTCCCTTATTTAGTATATTGATCAACAAAACGTTGAGCCATCTTTTTGTAAACGCGGGATGTTCCTTTGGCTTGACAATGGACGGAAGTGGCGAAATTGATGGTGGAGTACTTCTCTCCAGATATGCTGGTATTTTTGCGTGTGGACATTTTGTTGTTGCATGTGCAAGGGCTGATGACATGCATGCTTTAGTATTTTCGGATTTATGCCGATGATTTTTTATTTATTTTTCCGCACATACGGTCCATGCAGTAAAAGATCCTTGGGTAGATCCGTGAAACCAATTAATGTTGTTAGAACAGACGATTCCCGAACAAGCAAGAGCAAATCATATGAAGCATAAGGGCATGATGCTAGAGAGATGATACAAAAGAAGACGTGGAATGCTAAAAAAGTCAGATGCAGGTACATGCATGTATATATTAATATTCCATAACATCCCATTATTTATATTTTTGTGTGGGATATTTAAATTTTGGGTCTCAATTTTGTGACCACCTTTGAGTTTGGGTCTTGAGAAAGTTTTAATTAGAGTTTGGGTCCTGAATTATAATTGACCGTCTAAGCCGATTAAATTTAGAAAAGACCAACTGAAATTTGGATTTTATTTTATTTACCAGCTTTGCCATTTTCTTCAACTTACCACGACTCCATTACTATCTCATTAATTTTGAAATTGACACACCGCAATGAAAATTCTTGATGACTTCTTCTAAAAGTTTATTTATCGCGATTTTTGTAGCTCTCTTTATTAGTTAATCTAGCTGTTTCAAGTCTCAGCTGAAAAACATATTATTTACTCATCTTTGAACTCCATAGATAGATTATGTAAGTTGATGTTCTGTCACAGAAAAAAGATCGTTATATCTGAACCACTTCAATTCAACCATGAACCACGTATTCAGGCAGCACAAACTAGAGACAACATAATTGACTTAAATCCTAGGGATCTTAAAATACTTCCATTTCCCTAGCTTGGTTTCAATATTTTTGCAAAGAATTGGCTTTTATGTGTGATTAGAGCAACCACAGTCACGACCAAATTTGGGTACTAAACCCAAATGTGGTCCTAGAGAGTGCCGCAGTGGTGAGGAGTAAACCCAAATTTGGTCGCCAAATTTAGGGTTTGAGACCAAATGTGGTCGTCTGTCCAGACTAAAGAAGATATAGTGGGACGGAAGTATTAGGAGCGTATGAAACCAGGCGTAAGTTTAATCACCGTATGCAATCAGGCGAGCATATAAACACCGTATGAGTCAGGCGCATGTATAAACTCCGCCCCTTCAAACGCATCTAATACATCCGCCCAATATCAGGCGTAGTTTTATTGTGCGTCTGGATGAAACGTAACTTTAAGTTACGTATGATATGGGCGTTGATTATACGTGCGTCTGGATGAAACGCAACTTTAAGTTACGTATGAGATGGGCAGAAGAATAGTGTGCGCCTGATACCAGTTTTAATTTTCGTTGATTATATGCACCCAGTTAACTTCCTCTTTCACCATGGCTGTGGCTGCTCTAAGCAGTTACGCCCCCCATCCATATCAACATCATAAACTACCCGCTTTGAGGAGGAAGCAAGAAACGAATGTGCAGTGCTCAAATCATTTACTTCTCACGGACATTTTTGATTTTTTTCTTTGGCTACCCAGACGCACCTTCTATGTCCGCCCGAGTCATACGCACTTTCTATCTCCGTATGTATCAGACGCACATAACATCTCCGTCCCAGTAGACGCACTTTCCATCGCCGTCCCATATTAGGCGTGAACTATACCTGCGCCTCAATCAGGCGCACGTAATACCTCCGTTTCGTTCAGACGCATATTATAAAGACGCTCGGTCAAGAAACGTGAGTATAAGTTCCGTCTCGCACCAAGCGTTCGTATAAGTTACGCTTCACCAAATTTTGGTCGTCCCCCATTGCGCTTGAACACCCAGAATACCAAAATTTTTTGGCTTTTAGTCTGGCTTTTGGTATTTGGTCCGTCTCATGACTGTGGTTGCTCTTATTAGCGTTGAATTGGCAATCAATTTTGACAATATAATTCCTTAATGATGGTGATTGATTATTAACGTTGGGTAGTTTGTAAAATTTTGAATTTCCTGCAGGGAAGGAGATATAACAAAGATCAGAAGAATAAAGCAAGATCATCTCTCCAAACACCAATTTAAGCCCAACAAATGTATGAAGAAAGTCTGTAAAGGAATCTCTTCTACATAAACATTCCAACGGTTGGAATTGATTGGTATAATCGAATGGTATTGCAAATTGACGTTGTTAATGTGTTGGAGGATGATCAGTAGGAAGGTTCAAAGTGTTTGCTTCGAGCAAATACAACAAGAAGATCACGCTGCACGCATAAAGACCGCGTATATGAAGAACAAGATGAAGGGATTACTTAAATAAAAATTTATTAAAATTAAATTTATTTTGTTTAAATAAAAGTCTATTAACATTAAGTTTACTTTTGTTAACGGTCAAGACCGTCAACTATGGTCCAGGACCCAAATTCTAATGAAAATTTTCTCAAGACCCAAACACAAATCTGATCACAAAATTGGGACCCAAAGTCTAAATATCCTTTTTTGTTTTTATTTGGATTGCATTTTGTGGAAGTTTACAGTCGATCAGAGTGCAAGTTTAGAGCCAGAGGTTGGGTTTGATATGATCGTTGAATTGAATATACAGTTCTTTCTTTTCTTTTTTTTTTTTTTTTTTTTTTTTCGTGAAGGCATTTATGCTAGCTTATTCTTTTACTTATTGGGAATGTTTTTATTGTCGACTATTAGCAGAGAGGAGCGTAAGAGGAAAAGGACAGCAGAGGAGAGGAGTCTTAAATCGAGGTGGTTCGGACATGGATGAGGATGTAGGGTGCGAACACTGTGAAGTTATCAAACACTCTATGTGTAAGTTGGAATTTATTAAGACTGTACATTCTTTTTATTTTTTCCTATTTTCTGTGGATACATGGACGGGATACCTTGATTCGAAGTACAAGAAATGCCTTTCCATAACAGATTAACTTTGCGAGAGGGATGCAAATTAATATACGATGACATTTTTTTTGGTAAGATCCGAAAGTAAAAAAAAAAAAACAATTAGTATGGTTATAAAAAAATGCAGTGCTATCACCCACTGACCCTATTCAAAATCCATGAGAATGCATTGAATAGGTAATTGTCTAGTATATATACTTGCGGTGACTTTTTAACCTATGCTCATTTATATTATCAATCATGTTACTAAGAATTTTCATTTAATGCTGATTTGCAGAAGCAAACATCGAACTCTAATAGGGAGATGGAGGCTGATTAGAGGTGCAAAAAGATGATGAATCGACCAGAAAGCTAAAATCTAATTGTTTAGGTAGATTTTTTAGAAGTCACAAATTCACTAGTTTCAAGTTCCAGCTTTGTTGTTGTTTCTTTTTTAGTAAATGTTTGGCTTCTTATAGTATATGTTATTGTGAAATGGTTCTTCGTGTATAAATATTATTTTCTTTATGGATTGAGTTTCCCATCAATGACACCATCTCAAAAGTCCTCCCAGTGCAATCATAAAAAATTGTTAATTTATTGTTATGGTTCAAATCAAAAAACCTTTATAGACGATTATGGGTCAGATGAAAAAACCTTTATAGACGAAAATGTTTTGATCATTACCAACACATAATCTTATGTTTTCAAAAACGGAAACATTTATAGAAACAATATATAAAAACAAATTTGCTAAATCTGCAAAACAAAGTATCTTCAAAATCCAAACAAAGTATCTTCAAAATCCAAACAAAAATATAAAAACAATATATTTTCCAAATCCTATTATTTTCCAGATCTTATAAACGTGTAAGAATTGAGCAATAGGCCTGTCAATATTTGTCCGATATCCGGTATCCGTTTCCGAGTATTCGAGATCCTATAGGATTTTATCCGTTTTATCGGATATCGGATCGGATATTTTATCGGATATTTCTTCCTTAACATATCGGAAACGGATTAGACCCCATCCGAAATGTTAATATCCGATATCCGATAGTATAGGAACTTATTTATAATTTATCCTAATTTCGAGTCTAGTATCGGATATTGTCGGATAAATATCCCATAAGTGTCAATTATGAAAATGTTTTACAAAGGTTTTTAAGCTTTTTTGTTATAACCGGATACTATCGGATATTTATCGGATATCCGACAGCTTAGCCTATCGGAATCGATATCTGATTTTGATATCCTATAGGATATTATCGGATATCGAATATCCGGTAGTGCTTAACATGTCGGATATCGGATTTCTAAGTATCCGACGGATATTCTTCCATTGACAGACCTATTGAGCAATACATGGTACGAAATTATTGCCATATGAATATAGATCTTTGCTGCCATAAATCTTAATTATGACAACATGTGAGAATCGAGTAATAAAATTATGGCATCGTGTGAGAATCGAGTAATAATAGTATATACTCCCTCTGTTTCTGAAAGACCGTCCTCTATTCCTTTTTCGTCAGTTTCAAAATTGTGTCCAGCTTCTGTTTATAGTCATACTTTTTCAATGAACTCTCTAATATACCCTTGAATTCTTTATAATCATAAATCCATTTTTAACGTGACCCAATCTAAAATATTAAAGAAATTAGTATAATTGAGGAAACAAATATATCATTCATTCCTTTTAAGAAAATATACATTTAACTCTAAAAAATAAATTTCTTATAAAATTTATACTTCATAAATTCGATATCTTTTAAATTTTCCTTTTATATTTCGTATTTATAACTCTCACAACAATTTTGGATAGTCTTTATTACTAGCATTTTTATTAAAATAAAATAGGTAAGTAACTAAGGGTAGTCAAGTAAAATAGTATAGTCTCTTTAGTATTCTGAGAAAGTCAAAGCGGACTATCTTTGTGAAACAGAGGGAGTATTATCAATAGCTATATTTTTCGAAATCCTTTCCATGTAAACAGAGATCTTTGTTGCGGTATATACATATTAGGGTTGCTCACTTTTAATCCCTATTCTACTCCTCATGGATGTATTTAAGCTTAACAATACCAAGTTATTTCTATTCTTTTGCTAAATCCTCATGTTTTGCATGAATGATGGTACCGAAAAAAGAAAAAAATGATTTTTAAACAAGATACTCAGAATCAAACCAAAAATAAGATAATTCTGGTCACATGTATATGCAAATTTTCTAAATAGCAATACAGCAGAGCATTGCGTTGTTATGTGCAGCGATTGTTGGATCTTCATTTAATTATCCATTTGATAGATATTACTACTCTAGATCTCTTATTAGCCCTGGAATTTTAACAAAGCAATCCCCAACTAACGACCCCATTTTTTAATATTGGATATAAAAAGAGCATCCAGTATTCCATAAGCAATAGACAGACCCGTGCATCGAATGGGTGAAAAACTAATTATTTAAATTCTAAAGTTTTTGGAAGATGGACTTGCAGTATTTAATCATTATTGATTTTATGTATTGCAAAGTCTTATGAGATATATGCGTCCTTTACTTTTTGTTAATTGAACTGATAACTCATATATGCTCAAAAGTTAAATCTATTAAGTTCTATGAACTAAAAGTGGAATAAACTTTGTGAGAATTTTCGCAGTATTGATCTACTCGTGGTCATACTCTTGTGTAATTATTGCATTATCAAACCCAGTAAGATTTTCTTATGTTGAGTCATATTGATTAAATTGTCTCCTTGTTCGTAACTGGCATTGAGATTAATTTATGTCGATGTTTAGGATACAAATATGTGATTTGTTAATGTCCGACAAAATCTTCTTTTTTATTAAAGAAAGGCCACTCATGTTGTTCTCTTGGGAATTACATCAAATGGGGGACAGTTCTTTTTGAAATTGTGCTTAATTGCTATATTTTTGTAGGGAGAGTGGATGCGGAATATATAGGGGACGCTTGTATCTTAAATCTCCTAGATGAGACACTAAGTATTTTATACTCTGTGACATCATTTAAATTAAAGTTGATATATGCTTATTTAGTCTTGAAGTATCTTTTGTCTGAATTCATTACGATCCCATTGTTTTCGTACCTTTGCCAATTTTTATCGACAAAAAAAGGGAGAATTAATTAGTAGTTTCGCACTACATACATATGGTTTACATATCGTTTTGTAAGGAAAAGTGAATCAACATCTATAGGTTTCAACTATTATGCAAAAGATGTAGCTAGTATTGACTATGGGGAGAAACATATCACCGTAATATTACTTCGAAGTTGTGATACAATTGAACTTTGGAGAAAATAATAATAATATGTTTTTCTATAAGAATGATTGAGAATCATTGACAACTTGAAATAACGAAGAATTCAAGGAGTTAGAGAACCAAGGGAATCAAGCATGATGGACTCCGGAGTTTTGAAGCATTATTCTTTTAATCCATATATATTGATAGTTTTGTCACTAAAATCGACAAAAGAGGATATTATTAGAGCATTGCTCGGTCGAACTCACAAGTGTTTCTATCACAAGATTGTTGTCAAATTTAGTTGATCAAAACTGTATATTGATTTCTAGTCTACATTTAGTCAAATCTCGGATTAGAATAAAAGTGTGCAGTTGAGTACCAGACATCACCGTGTTCTACCGTCTGAAGACGAAGATCAACCGAAGATTTTGGAGAACTTCATCAATAAAATGTAGGTGAATACTGAACCACCTATTACTCAAGTTTTCATCTTTTGATCTATGAGACAATGTCGTATGACTAAATTGGACTTTACATGCATAACAAAAAATTCAACTTAAGTTTATCTTATTAATTATTCTCGAAAAATGTTGACTAATCTCAAGAACATTTGTTCATATTTGATGAATTTGGTTAAGAACAATTTATTGATTATTAGAGAGATATAGAACTACTGTAAATATGGATACAGGACAGTACATGTACCAGCTTACATACTGGCGCAATTGTTTTGGGTCCGTAGCCGTAGTACATGTACCCAGTACACGTACCAGCGTAGATATAGTTCGGCAACAACTTTTGGTACACATACCAAGTATGCAAACCCAAAAAGTTATGTTGACTCGTGAACTCAGGATGGTACACATACCTAGTATGCATACCGAAAAATTTTTGTGGACTCCTGAACTCATTTTGTCTTAAGGGTATACAAATCCGGTACGCGTACCATGAAAAAATAACTCACGAATTGGAAGTAAATACACGTACTTACCCTTTCGAATATTTTCATATGTATTAGGATTATTTCTATGAGATAATCGACATTTGAACAACTCTCTAAAAAACACATCTAGATATGTTTGATCACATTATTGTAACCTAAGATGAAAGTCTTAAAGTGTTATATGAAAATGGTTAAGCTTATAGTTCGTCTGGATAGTTTTGGCTAACCTTTCATGAACAAGTAATTGTACATGGTTCGATTACGGTTCATCCTAACCAGAGTGTATATTATGTTATGTTAATCTCAAGTCAAGTTTTCATCTAACGGTGAATATTGATTGCTTGATTCCAAAGGTACCTTATCTTAAATCTAAATCAACCTTGATCTTGAATGTATATAAGGAGAACCTCAAGCAACTAGGATCTTTGAATCGCCGACACTTTTCTTATGTGTCCTAGTTGTAAATTAGAGTCTTCCTCTCCTATAAACCTTTTTAGGTTGAGCGACTAAAAATACTTCGCTTAAGGATTCATGAATCGAGGTTTGACTATCTTTATCTTGATAGTTCGTGTATCCTAATCTTGCTATTGTTGAGTCTCACTCCGATCAGGAGAGATAGATATAAATCACAAAGTTTCTTCGTCTTAGACTTTATGATTCCACATGCATATTCCTCTATAATTATTCTTTGTTGAAATCGGAGTAGGAATTACTTGTGAGGTGAATAATAGTCTAGGCTGCTCTTCGGGAATCGTAAGTACTGGATTTTGAGGTTTGCTGGACTTTGTCTATTGCAAACGATATTCTATCTCACATTGATATTTGATCAAAACGGAACTCACATATAAGGTTATCTGTGGGAGGCAGACTGGTTTAAAGTCTTCAATTGAGTTGAAACAAATCTTAGGTAGCTAAGGGAATCAATTGTGCAGAGTCTTGCGAGATTCAAGAGGCTTACAGAGCGCGACTGTAACTGAATTACTTTGACGGTGGATTCGGTCTCAACTACATTCCATTCCGAAGTTATTTGTAGTTGGCTAGTATCTGTAGCGGCTTAATAAAATTTGGTGTTCAAATCTGGACTAGGTCTCGTTTTTTTTTTTGCATTTGCGGTTTCCTCGTTACAAAATTTCTGGTGTCTGTGTTATTTCTTTTACTGCATTATATTGTTTATCTTTATAATTAAAATATCACAGGTTGTACGTAAATCAATCAAAGTAGATACTCCATCGTAATTATTGGATACGACTTGATTGATCTTGGATATTGATCTTTAGAATCTTCCAAGTACTCTCAACGGTACAATCAGGTTCACTGAGTTGTCTCCATTTACATATTAATTGTGCGAGAAAGAGATATAAACTCTTCATATAATTCCTGATTGACATTTATTAAGTTGTAACTCTCGGAATTGTATTTGAGTTTAGTCCATACAGGTTGCCTAAGCAAAAGTTGGTGGTGTATTTTGGTAACCCCGTATGTTTAGTTTGGATGGTATTCTTAATTATTTTTTTCCAATAAAATCTTTTCTAATATGACTTTCCTTAATAAATTCTGGTCTTAGAAATAGGAAATCTAGTAGTTAGAATTCTGTAACTAAAAAATAATAGCAGAATAGGAATAGACAATATAAGAAACTAAGATTAAAATTTTACAAAAAGAAAGCAAAACCAGCATCCATATCAAACAAACTAATAACATAATAAACTTTAGACCATCATCATAAACACAGTAAAACTAAAATTGAACTGACAATCGTTCGATGGAAAATGATAAAATTTTCAACCATGCTTGTTGTACATGTTAAAATTCTTCTGAAGTTTTATAATGACCCTTGCCTCTCTTTTGCAGATATTTATTCTTCTTTCTCTCAACATAAACATAATCCATCCCAGGTGGCATCTCATTGTTAAAAATGGCAATATCAATAGGCCCAGAATTCTCTAATTTTGCTCGAATCCAAGCCTTAGTACCCGAATCCAACAATTCTCTCTCCTTAGGATCCATATTGCAGTAAGCCAATACCTTAGCTTGCGTCGGATGTAAAAATAAACTTTTGAATAACATCATGTGCAAAAATAGAATTGAATGTGATATATCTATTTCTCTCGGCACCGTATAACTTTTGTTGAAGATATCTCAACATCTCTTGGTGCTACTTCATGTTCACAAGCCATTCTGACTCTCTATCTCTTTTAAAAGTACTCCTTTCTTCTCTATAAATCTGATTATTCCTTAGAATTTCGGGTTCCTTATATTCCAGTAAAGAAGGTGTTAGAGCATAGCTCGGTCGACCTCGCATGCGTTGCTATATCAAGAATATTTGTCAATGTTAGTGATCAAAACTATGAGTCTTGATTTCTAGTCTATTATAGCTAAGTATCGGACTAGGATAGAAAAGTGTAGTTGAGCTCAAGGACTTCATGCCGATTCATCATACAACGACGAAGATATAATCAAGGAACCGTGGAACTTCATCAACAAAAAGGTATGTGGAGACTTGAACTTATCTATCACTCAAAAGTCTATCTATTCTATCTCTTACTTCTTATGAGACAAAAAGTCGTATGCTATATAGACTGGATCATACACATTTGAAATTTCGAGCTGAGTATTCACTACTTATCTTTTTCTCGAAATCATGTGTTGGTAAAGCGTTTCGATTTGATCAAGTTTATCTTCACCTAGTGACGAGAGTCATGAAAAGTTTCAATTACTTTGAGAATTGCTCTGACGTGAAACGGTCTCTGAATAACGGCTATATAACGTCCTCTGAGAATGTCTCAATGATTGGAATGAGAGTTTAGATTACATAACCATGTATTTCTTAATCCGAAGTTTTCAAACTTTGTTGGTTGAGAAAAACCGGAGGAATTGGCTTTGCCAAGTCCGCGAACTCAGTCCGTGAACTGACGGAAGTTCTCTTGCCGAGATTTTCTGCTGAGTTTGAAAAACTCTGTCGGTTGCCTTAAGTCCGCGAACTTGTTTGTGAGCTTAAGTGGTTATGATCTAAAGATGTGCTCTGAACATGAAACTTAAATTACTAAGGAATGCTTTATGCAAACCGTGGCTATAAAGTTCATGAGCCGATTCATCGAATCGAATCATCTTTGTTTCAATTGTGTCTTGTGCAGTTACATAAGATCTCATAGCAATTGAACAACTCTCTAACTAGTTCATTTGAGTCAATTGAACTAGTTATGGTGAAGAATAACTAGGTTAATATGAATTGCTCATATGGTTCACCTTTTGGGTTACTATGTTGAACTAACATACACGTACACGTTTGGGCATGGTTTTCAAAACCCAGTAAACGTCTACCCAAGTGAGTGTGACAAGCTAAGTTTTCGATATAACGGTTGATAAATATTAGCTTGAATCTAAATCAGGTTTTCATCTAACGGTGAATATGGATTGCTTTGTAACTAAGGCAAAACCCTGATTTGAAGGCTATATAAAGGAGACATCTAGCATTGTGCAAAACTAATCCCCACATGTCTGTGTGATACTAGTGCGCTCGCTAGAGTCGATTCTCCTTTAACCTTTGGTTTTCTTCTCTAAAACCAGGTTAACGACTTAAAGACTTCATTGGGATTGTGAAGCCAGACCGATACTACTTTTATCGTAGTTGTGTGATCTGATTTTGCATCTTCTATCGTACGAGTACAATCTATTGATTGGCTTGAGATCGTAAGAGTTCTCCGATAGGCAAGATAAAGAAGTCACAAACATCTTCGTCTCATTGTTTGTGATTCCTCGGCAATCCGCTTGTGTAGTCAAGAAAAAATTGTCGAGAGGTGATTGATTAATCTAGGTTGTTCTTCGGGAATATAAGACCGGATTATCAATTGGTTCATGTTCACCTTGATTTTATATCTTAAGACGGAACAAAACCTAGGGTTTTTCTATGGGAGACAGATTTATCCTTTGATAGACTTTTCTGTGTGAGACAGATTTGTTTATTATCAAGTCTGCGATTTTGGGTTGCAAAAACTCTTAGTTGTGGGTGAGATCAACTAAGGGAATCAAGTGCGTAGTATCCTGCTGGGATCAGAGGCGTAGGAGTACAACTGTACCTTGGATCGGTGGGAGACTGATTGGGGTTCAACTATAGTCCAGTCCGAAGTTAGCGTGTCGTAGGCTAATGTCTGTAGCGGCTTAATACAGTGTGTATTCAATCTGGACTAGGTCCCGGGGTTTTTCTGCATTTGCGGTTTCCTCGTTAACAAAACTTCTGGTGTATGTGTTATTTCTTTTCCGCATTATATTTTTTATATAATTGAAATAATACAGGTTGTGCGTTAAAGATCATCGATTGGAAATCCAACCTTTGGTTGTTGCTTGATATTGATTGGTCCTTGGATATTGGTCTTTGGTACCGTCCAAGTTATCTCTCTTTGATAAAGACTCGCAGATTTCCATTTGCTTGAGTAAAGATCAAATCGAGAGATTGAGATATAAACTCTTTGATATATCTTTTTATTGATTGAGTCTAACTGTCTAGTTGATTCTCATAAAAAGTATATTGGAGTTTGTCCATACAGATTTCTAAGCGAAATATTGGGTGTTGTTGTTAGAACCCCGCCTTTTCAATTGGTATCAGAGCAGGCAAACACGTTAAAGACCTTATAAGTCTGTGTTTGTAGCGATTTGATTATGGAAGAGTCTATCTCTAATAACGTACCAGTTCAGAAATTACCAGATGATTCTAAAATCTTGGATTCACCTGAGAGATATGTCACATCTAAGTCAATATCTAAACATTCTCTTGATGTAAAAACTGTTGATTGGGAACTCTCCTAGAAGAACAGTTGGATGAACTTTCTGATGAAGGTGATTCAGATATTGATAGAGATGTTGATGAGGAAATCTCAGAGTATGTTAAGTTTTTGGAATCATGGAAAATGAAGAAGATTACAACTTCTCATGTCTCACCTCTTCTGATTCCTCTCTGTCGAGAAAACAAGAAATTGAGAAGATGTTACGCAGGTATTTATTTTTCGAATCGTTCTTGCGAATCGATCCTCAAGGATTCTGAGTAAAACCTACGTATGAAGTCACTTGAATGTGATAATATTTATCAAAAGTACTTTTTGTTCGAAGAGAAATTTGCAGAGTCTGAAGCAAGGTTTAACTCCCAGCAAACAAGTTTTGACGACAGAGAAAGCGCTCGAGAAAAACTCATTGAGGCTGATTTAGTTGCTGCTCTTGATAAAATCAAGATGTTGGAAGATGAATTGAAAAATTTCAATACTAGTTCAAGCAAATTAACTATTTTGCTAGGAGCAAGTAAAAATCATCGTGATACACGAGGATTGGGCTATAAGGGAATAGATGCTCCAAGTACTAGCAAAGAGGTAAAATTTGTCAAGGCTAGTGATTCTTCTCAAAAAAAGGTTTCCACTTATGGAAAAAGTGAAATACCTTCTCCGGCAGTTAAGGTTCAAAAGAGCAAAGTATATCAACCTCCAAAACCAGCACACATGAATCCGGGTAAGAACGTTCCTTATATTTGTCATTATTGTGGAAACAAAGGTCACCCGGAAAGGATATGTCGTTTTCGTATAAGGAATGAAAAACTTCATGATATTCTTGTTTGGGTGTCAAAAGAAGTTGTTAAACCAGGATCATATGTTAAGGCTATCACTTTTGACATTACGGGTTGTAAACGTCCAACCTTTAGGCAAAGGAATCAGTGTTGTGATAATCCTAGATTTTCCTATAAACGTCATACGAAGCCTTTTCACAATCGTAATGGTTATCAAAATGATAACTTCGTAAAGACGAAGACAAGATCTGATGCTCCCAATTGGAGAAAGACTAACTTGCAAAAGAATAGTCAATCCAATTCTCTTCCGGAAAATCTTGAAGAGAGTAATGGGAAGAAGGTTTCGGTCGTTCCTAAACGCACTCAAAAGTGGATACCAAAGAAAGTCAATGATGGTTTGAGTGTGAAAAGGAATGTTCTCCCAGAAAGTTCCATGACTATGGAGAAAGCAGTATCCATGATGCTGGAACTTAAAGAATTCTTTGGGAAGATGGATTTGGATGTGAAAGGTTCTAAAGTGATCTCTTTCATGATAATCCAAAGGTCACTTGTGGTGAGCAAGACTTTGTTCACCCCAACACAACTTGATTGTGTTGGAAGTGCATCCTCACCAAGGAATGCGCTTCTTTGCATACGGTGAGGGAAGCACAAGAATTGGGGCACACAGATTATGTTCGGTAAGGCGGTAGAATTCGATTGGATTCATCTAAAAAGGTATGTCTATAAACTTGAGCAAAATTCGTACTTTTATTTGCTTATAATACTTATAATAATCTTGCTTATCGTTCATTTCTACCTAACTTGATCTGTGTTTAAGGTTCTTAAATGTTTAGGTTTGAAAATAATAGTTTGGGATGTTTGGACTACATGGTACACATACCAAGTATGCATTACAGCATTCAAAATCAAAATCCAGGGGTTTAAGTTCGCAAACCCGTATGCATACTTGACGTCGATATTCGGTAAACTTGTTTTGGTCGTAACTTCTTCATCCGAACTCGGATTTACCTCATTATTTTTGCATTCTCTTCCTTATTGAATTCTCTTCAAAATGGAGATGATAATTGTTGAATTTGGATGAGTTAATATTGGTCTTTGTCCTGTCTCTTGTTTTTTAGTGTTTGCTCCGTTTCGTTGCACTTGTTCTATTCTCTTGGACTTGGGCACTGGGATTCTTGGAGAAATCCTATTCTAAGCTATTTTGTGGCTGTTACAAGAGTGATGTTGGTGAATCACAAAGAAGGAAGTTCGAGAATGGGTAGTAGTTCACATTGCTATATATTCTTGAGTGTTCACAATCATCTCATGTGAACTATAATGCATAGTCGTCAATGACTTTGTATGTTCTTATTTGTTAAGGAAATATTTTTATACGCTTTTGCTAACCACTCTTGGTATAAATCCGTGCGAAAAAGATTGATTCTACCTTCTAAGGGCAAAGATTGTTATTGCAGTATTAATCTTTATGATTTTGTGATATTGCAATTGTTTATGGGATATGTATTGTTTGCATCCGTGAACTTGAAGGTCCCATATGTTGTCAAAAGTAAAGTCGTTCATAAATTGGTATTCGTATTGATGAAAGGACGAATGGACTTTTGACAAATACAAAAGTTATGCCTATGCAGTCATTTATTTGATGGAAAATAAGATGAAATCTTTTGTTTGACAAGGATAAAGTCTATTATGTCGTTATGCAAATAGTGATGGAAAATATAATATATCCTTGTATGTTATCCACGGTATTGATCTTCATTAATCCATTTTGTTATGTTTTACCGTGAAGGCTCCATTGTGTATCTTATGTTGAGCACCTTACAACTATGTCGATTAATATTGGCCTTGTTGGTTGTTTCATGAGATGCTATATATTGAACATTCTTGAACTAATTAATCATCTTGATTGGTTATTTAGTTATTTGCTCCGAAAGTCTTCTTTTGTCGAGCAAAATCTTTTGACAATTAAATTGATTGCTTCGGTGATTAGTTTGGTTGTGTATTCCAATTAGATTAATTATAGGTTCTCTTGTAATTAATCTAGTTGAGTTTTTCATATATTCCACAAGTTCTTGTGTTGAGTATATGAACGGCTATACTAATCATGTTCTATTGGTTGATGTAGTCGTATATTCCGTAAGGTTTTCCTTATGTTGAGTATTTGAACGATTAAGGTAGTCATCTCTGTGTGGTTATCTTAGTCGTAGCTCCGTGAGTTTTTTTATGTTGAGCACAATCAATTAAATTGATCACTTTTGTGGTTTGATTTAGTTGTGTATTCCGATTAAATTAATCATGGGTTTACTTGTGATTAATTTGGTTGAGTTTTGGATATAAAATATCATTTCCATGGTTTTTGGTGTCCAATTAAAAAATCCTTCTTTTCTTTCGAAATTAAGGTCGCTCTTGTTGTTCTTTCGGGAATGACATCAAATGGGGGAGAGTTCTTTTGAACTTGTGCTTAATGGTAACATCTTGCGGGGTGTGCGGCTGTGGAATTTTATAGGGGTTATCTTGTATCTTAAAACTCCTTGATGAATGCATTTAGCTTCGGCTTTATGATTGCATCTAAATTAAGTTGGTATGTATTTTTTTTCTTTTAGTCTATGAAATGTCTCTTGTGGAAATTTCATTATGATCCCGTTCTTTTACCTTTGCCAATTTTATTGACAAAAAGGGGGAGAAATAATGTAGTTCACACTACAAATACATATGGTTTTCGGATCATTGTGTAAGGGGGAGTGGTTTCCATGATCGAGATGGAGTATTGACTAAGGGGGAGTAATACATATCACCATAGTATTGTTGTTAAAGTCGTGATGCAATTGGACTTTGATGTTACATAATGATACTATGACACTATATAATAATGATCGAGAATCTCGATTTCTCTCATTGTTATAGCTACGGATCTTCAACAACGGTGATGCTAAACTTACAACCTTTGGGATCATTTGAGTACTTGGAAGGACGAAGATTTCAAGGAACGTTGAAGATTAGACTATGGAATAGGAGCCACTAAAGTTTATCTTTTTTGTATTCCATATGTATTAATAGTTTTGTCACTAAAATTGACAAAGGGGGAGATTGTTAGAGCATAGCTCGCTCGACCTCGCATGCGTTGCTATATGAAGCATGTTTGTAAATGTTAGTGATCAAAACTATGAGTCTTGATTTCTAGTCTATTATAGCTAAGTCTCGGACTAGGATAGAAAAGTGTAGTTGAGCTCAAGGACTTCATGGTGATTCATCATACAACGACGAAGATCTACTCAAGGAACCGTGGAACTTCATCAACAAAAAGGTATGTGGAGACTTGAACTTATATATCACTTAAAAGTCTATCTATTTTATCTCCTACTTCTTATGAAACAAAAAGTCGTACGGTATATAGAGTGGATCATACACATTTGACATTTCGAGCTGAGTATTCACTACTAATCTTTTTCTCGAAATTATGTGTTGGTAAAGCGTTTCGCTTTGATCAAGTTTATATTCACCTAGTGACGAAAGTCATGAAAAGTTTCAATTACTTTGAGAATTGCTCTGACGTGAAACATTCTATGAATAATGGCTGTAGAACGTCCTCTGAGAATGTCTCAATGATTGGAATGAGAGTTTAGATTACATAACCATGTATTTCTTAATCCGAAGTTTTCAAACTTTGTTGGTTGAGAAAAACCGGAGGAATTGGCTTTGCCAAGTCCGCGAACTCAGTCCGCGAACTGACGGAAGTTCTCTTGCCGAGATTTTCTGCTGAGTTTGAAAAACCCTGCCGGTTGCCTTAAGTCCGCGAACTTGTTTGTGAGCTTAAGTGTTTATGATCTAAAGATGTGCTCTGAACATGAAACTTAAATTACGAAGGAATGCTTTATGCAAACCGTGGCTATAATGTTCATGAGACGGTTCATCGAATCGAATCATCTTTGTTTCAATTGTGTCTTTTGCAGTTACATAAGATCTCATAGCAATTGAACAACTCTCTAACTAGTTCATTTGAGTCAATTGAACTAGTTATGGTGAAGAAGAACTAGGTTAATATGAATTGCTCATATGGTTAACCTTTTGGGTTACTATGTTGAACTAACATACACGTACACGTTTGGACATAGTTTTCACAAACCCAGTAAACGTCTACCCAAGTGTGTGTAACAATCTAAGTTTTCGATCTAACGGTTGAGAAATATTAGCTTGAATCTAAATCAGGTTTTCATCTAACGGTGAATATGGATTGCTTTGTAACTAAGGCAAAACCCTGATTTGAAGGATATATAAAGGAGACATCTAGCATTGTGCAAAACTAATCCCCACATGTATGTGTAATGCTAGTGCGCTCGCTAGAGTCGATTCTCCTTTAACCTTTGGTTTTCTTCTCTAAAATCAGGTTAACGACTTAAAGACTTCATTGGGATTGTGAAGCCATACCGATACTAATTTTATCGTAGTTGTGTGATCTGATCTTGCATCTTCTATCGTACGAGTACAATCAATTGATTGGCTTGAGATCGTGAGAGTTCTCCGATAGGCAAGATAAAGAAGTCACAAAAATTTTCGTCTCACTGTTTGTGATTCCTCGACAAACCACTTGTGTAGTCAAGAAGGATTGTTGAGAGGTGATTGATTAATCTAGGCTATTCTTCGGGAATATAAGACCGGATTATCAATTGGTTCATGTTCACCTTGATTTTATATCTTAAGACGGAACAAAACCTAGGGTTTTTCTGTGGGAGACAGTTTTATCCTTTGATAGACTTTTCTGTGTGAGACCGATTTGTTTATTATCAAGTCTGCGATTTTGGGTTGCAGCAACTCTTAGTTGTGGGTGAGATCAGCTAAGGGAGTCAAGTGTGCAGTATCCTGCTGGGATCAGAGGCGTAGGAGTACAACTGTACCTTGGATCGGTGGGAGACTTATTTGGGTTCAACTATAGTCAAGTCCGAAGTTAGCTTGTATTAGGCTAGTGTCTGTAGCGGCTTAATACAGTGTGTATTCAATCTGGACTAGGTCCCGTGGTTTTTCTGCATTTGCGGCTTCCTCGTTAACAAAACTTCTGGTGTCTGTGTTATTTCTTTTCCGCATTATATTTTTTTTATAATTGAAATAATACAGGTTGTGTGTTAAAGATCATCGATTGGAAATCCAACCTTTGGTTGTTGATTGATATTGATTGAACCTTGGACATTGGTCTTTGGTACCGTCCAAGTTATCTCTCTTTGATAAAGACTCGCAGATTTCCATTTGCTTGAGTAAAGATCAAATCGAGAGATTGAGATATAAACTATTTGATATATCTTTTTATTGATTGAGTCTAACTGTCTAGTTGATTCTCATAAAAAGTATATTGGAGTTCGTCCATACAGATTGCTAAGCGAAATATTGGGTGGTATTTTTAGACCCCCGCTTTTTCAGAAGGATTATATTAGTAATTATAGTTCATTCATTCCCTCTATTTATACCCATAAAACCATTAATTTTCTTATCTTTTGAGTTCTCCAATAATGGAAAACCTTTCATATGCCTAATCATATTAAACGTCTTTAGACTGGTGACACTTCAGTAGACTCTCTGTGTTTGAGTGTGGTGAAACATGGCAAGTGAAATAGCACATCTTTGAACCATTAAATTAAATTTCAAATCAAAATTTAACCAAATCTTTTATTCCCATAATTTTTTCAACTCTAGACAGTGCACTTATAAAATTTAAAACTAAGTAAATATAGTCCTTCTGAATTAGAACTTATTTAGTTGTGAAAATAGTGATTTGACATGTCACACTACCCGAAACCTAGTATTGTCACTACTTAGCAACCTTTTTTCCAGAAGATCATTTGACCTCGTATCTTAGGATCTCAGTTTTTGCCATCCTAGGTATGTTCCTATCGATGTTTATTGGAGCAAATCTTCTTTCCCCTACCCTGAATACACCTCTTCAGTCATGGGTTTCCTTTCCTACATGTCCCCTTAATCAGTTTATATCTTTAGGAAACCATTTTTAAGCATTTATTCAAATACATGTAACCCGCATTCTTCTTTAGGGTCTCTTATTTCTCTTAGTCTTTGATATTTCCGTTAAAATCTTTATGCTTCTTTCAAAATGGATACTGAGTATGATCTATACCAACATATTAGTAGATTATCTCTAGCTCAACGCTCTGCTAATCATAACCAGGTTGGACTTCTTCTAGCTCCTCCTAAATTCATTTGAGACTACGGTATTAAAAATAACAGTATATACTAGCAAGATTTTTTTCAATTAAGTTGTTCAAGCATTGGGAAATAAGATAATTTCTAGGTTATTTTTGGGGACCAAATGTGGGTTCTCAAATCATAATTATAGATCCAAATATGTTCATAATTCGTTTCAATCAAGTGTTGACTTTCTTTCGATAATATCGAATGGTCCATGGTACCCTTTTTGGTAATGTTTTGTCAGCAACAAAGGCTTATCCTGGGATGCATATTTCTATAGACTCTGTCAAAGAAATCCCAGTATGGGAAAGCATCTTAAATGTAAGCATGAACACAAAGAGTCATGAAATGATAGGCTTAATAGCAAGTAGGTAGATCAAGTCAGCAGAGTATGTGTTGGAAGCGATGGTTCTTCATAAGATTTTTCTCCAAGGGATATAGTTTGGGTGAATATTGAGAAACCTCTTGTCGACAAACTTCCAGTAAACGTAAGAAGATACCCTGTAACCAAAATCTTCTTCAATTATCTTAACCTCCCTTCTAATTTTTCCTGCCACTGTCTAAGATTTAGTCATAAGGAAAAAAGTTGTGCAATCCTTCAAAATAGACCCTTGGAAGATATTTATGACATCTATGTTGATTCTCCTTATATCGGGGATGGACTTTTATTTTCAACAATACTCATATTCAAATATGGAACCCTAAAGATAATGTGGACAGTCATGGCAATTCGGCTTCAGTGGAGTCTTATATAAATATTTCAGCAGTTAGGGAGGCGTATCAAAGTGTTTTTGAATCTCATACAATTCTTGAGAATCCATCCTCTTATAATGGGGTTACTATCTTTTCTGATGTCATTCAGACGCTAAACTCTGAGTCTGAGATGCCCTTTGCAACAGCTCCAATCCTAGGAATGTACATTCCCTTTTAATCTGCCGGAAGATACTTTACAAGTTTCTCTAGCTGAGTTCTCCTCTATCTGATCCATTAACTAAGAAACCTTTAGAGTCACAGAAACAGCTAAACCTAGTGGGTCAGAACTGGTAACTGGACGGGCTTGCTCGAAGATATTTCCAGTTCGGAATTAGTCAAAACCTGATTGTCATCGCCTCTTATAGGCCGAAGAATATCATTTTCCTCATATGAAAATGCTATAGATTCTTTTGAATCCCAAATCTCTGCTAATTATGTTCCTTCATCTTTTAGAACACCAAATTCATCAATTGAGACCCCTAAACCTAGCTTTCAATTTACAACTTTTATTCTCATGTGAGTTAGAAACGAAGTCAGCCTTTAAGATTTCCATCTCTGATCTTTCAATCCCTTGTTTTAATAATATATACTCGATATCTATTGACAATAGCTCGACCGTCAAATCGACCAATATGGATCTAATTTTAAAGAACAATGCAAGAAGGATGAACCATATCTCTCCTCATCGTTCTCTCTATCCTCTCCATCAATGCAACAAGATGAGACACATATGTTTTTCCTTTATCTGATATATTTTAAATTACTATTGATGATTGCTTTATTAAGTAGTTTACTTTTGCAGTGGATTATGGAGAAGAAGATAAAGAGACAGAGAAGGAAAAGGATTTCTTATTGATATGAGTAACCCTATTACATAGCTATCGTATCCTTTATATACAAATAGGAATAGAACCCTATCTATTATATTGGGTTGCACATCCGTGGGCTAAAGCCCTACAACACTCCCCCTTGTGCGGTCCAATAAAACTCCATATGCATTACTTCACATACAATGCTTCGGATGTAGGTCTTCAGATGTAGTTCTCTCCTTGATGACTTCTATGTGTAAGACAATTGCTCCATTAAAACTTTGAAAAGGAAAAACCCAGTGGGACAAAACCTTGGTACAACTCTTCACATGTAGTACTTCACATGTTGCCTCGTATTTTACATGTAGTTAATCACATGTAATACGATTTTCAAAGATCGACGAGTCTAAGTTAATTGCCTCGTTAAAACTTCGTCAGGGAAACCCAAAGGGACAAAACCTGAACTAAAGAAAAATAGTACAATATTACGTAAACGTAGAACATAGTTAGACTTGAATATGTTTCTTCATTAAAAACCTTGCCGAGTAACAAAACCCTGTAGGAAAAAGCAACCTCGGTGAAGGAAAATAGTTCAACACACTATTAGATGCTCCCCCTGATGTCAGACAATTTTCATTAGTCTAATGCAGCGAGAAGAAGTTTATCACACTTTACTTTGGTGACTTGAATGTTTATAAGACCTTGTTGTTGATTCTGGAAGTTACGTTGCTTAATAGACTATCGCGTTTCATTTCTTTGATTCAGATATTTTCAATAATATCAACGCGATCTTTATGTCTTTAACGTTCAACATACTTGATGCTTTTAGTGTTGTCTCACTAAAAACCTTGTCGAGTAACAAAACCCTTTGGGAAAAACTATTCTCGATCGAAGGGAAAAAGAGTACAACACAGCTTCAATTTCGAAGTGAAATACGTCGACATCATATCCTTGGATCCTCCCCCTGATGTCGGCATCTCCCCCTGATTACTTTCAGAGTTGTTCCGGACAGTTCCTTTAGTCATGTACTTTTCGAAATTGAATATCGGTAATGACTTAGAAAATAGTATACCGTATCTCCCCCTGATTACTTTCGTTAAAGAAGAGATTATTGTTCCTTCATAATCAACAAATTTTGGATTGCACTTTCATTAGCATTCCTTTTTATGTCTTTGCAGGGATAAAACAAATATATGTCAATGGTTACTTTTAAGTACATGATTACATTAACTATACCATTCCAATGACGTTGCGTTGGCGCTGAGCTATATCTAGGTAACAAGTTCCATGAGGATGCAAAATTTTATCGAGTATATTATTATACTAAGTACAACAATGCGTCTATTGTACTTAGATATGGGAATTTCATCCCCCAACACATCTTCGTCATCTTCCTTTAGACGAAATGGTTACTTACTTACATTTGAACCTCGACTAATCATGGGAGTGCTATCAGGATGCATGTCTTTGTAAAATTTCCTGAAAACTTTAGACAAATGAAAACTGGTGGGATACTATACCACAAGCTCAGTATTCGGTCGAGCTTTCCCCAGATTTTTCATCTCAAATTCGGATTTCAAATAGCTTTTAAGGTCTCTTATTACATCAAGAGCACCCATCATGTATGTATCATCGACATAGATAGCTACAATTCCAAATCAGGAACTTTCTTGTGAATACGCAATAAAAATAACTTACTTGTCTATCCCCTCCAAATAAAATAGTCACTTAGACGGGTATACCACATCCACCTGATTGCTTCAACCTATAAGTGAGCGTTATATCTAACTGTAAACGCGCTATGTGGTTTAGAGTCACTTTATTTGGGAAACAAAAGGCTATCAAGTAATTTTGTAAATATCTACTATCTCTTGATTCTTTCAGAGATACGTAACAACAACATACATATGCTGTATTTCAAATCCTTTTGAAATTACCAAGCTAACTAAGTAGCGGAACGCTATAACATTCATTACAAGAGAATAATTCCAGGGCTTTCTGAGAAACCTCGCGCCACAAGACGAGTCTTTATACTTTAAGACTGCTTTCTTCTCATTATGATTTGTGACAAATTAATCATGTATGTCCAATAGGATTTAAACTTGGTTGGTTAGCACTACCACACCAAATACCTTTATATTTGTCAAAGAACCAAGTTCTACCTGGATTGTGTAGGCCAAATATGCTATTCGTTGACATTAAGCAACAAAGAGCATGGTTCGATCTCATCTTGCTCTATTTCCTTAAGCAAGTGTATATGAAATTAATCACTAATATGCTCGCATGATCTTTCCATTGACTCGTCCGCATTCTCATAATCCACTTGGGATGTCATTGTTCTCTGGAATCATAAAACTTCGGAGCGTCCTCCAGTATTGATTCATGGACATAGTCAGAGACAATCAAATGAGATGATTTCATTAATGATACAAATTAGGTTGTGCCTTACTCATCTACTTCCATTCTAGGTGAGCATTGATCGAACCTGGTGGTCTCTCCATCTTTCTTTATGGAGCCACGGCTTCAACCAAACTTCCACTAAGTGTAGTTGAAACACCTTAGTCTATAGTGTATATCCCTTATTGGGGATTCGTAACCTTGCAGGTAGGTTTGCAGCTGGTATGTGTGATCTCATCACTTTAGCGACATCAGTGTACATTCTGAAATTCGATTATTCTTTGTCACTTCGCATTTACATTTGTGGAGTACAATAATCAATATGAGACACAGTGGGAACATACCACGCCAATTCCTGTCGTTCCTTTAGAAAATACTTTTTCTTATCTCCCCCTAACGACGGGAAGACTGTCTCATTAAAATGACAACCAAAAAAATCTAGCGGTAAGAGATCTCGTTCCAAAGGGTTTAAAATACAGATAATTGTTGGAAATTCTTGTTCAACATAATCACTTAATCATTTTGATGACCCATCATAGTACGATGTGGAGTCGTAAGGGCACATATATAGTGCAACCAAAAATGCGTAAGAACACAAAATGTCAGGCTTATATCCAGTTACCAACTGGTACGCAAAGAATGGTTGACCAATTGTGGGTCTAAAACGAATAATTGAAGATGCGTGTAATATTGCATATTCCCCAAGAAGTTAAAGGTAGGTTTGTACGCATAACCATGCCTTAGGCACCATATGTAACCTTTGATGATAGCCTCTGCTAGACCATTGGGTATAAGATGTTCTATATTGATCTTATTAAACATGCAATAATATTCATCAAGTCCCTTTGATGTAAATTCTCTAGCATTAACAAGGGTGGTGAGCCTTTGCACTTTGCATTATGTAATATGTGCTAGGAATTCTAGAAAAATTAAACGCATCATTTGTTGTGAGCAATAACTGATTCAATGCGTCGAATCATCCACCAGAGCCATAAATCACTTGAATGGTCCGCATTCTGCATGGATATATGTGCACTAACAACACTTTATTTCTTTGAAGAATGAATTATTCACCATTTGCATCTGAGTAAAACAGGATGGTCTCAATCATGTCTTACTGAAGAAAGACTTTGTAAGATGAGTGACGTGATTTATTACTCTAAAGCATAATGGGGAGAGGCAGTGCAAATCTAGTAACTTTAGAAATCACTAATTGTGATAGATGCCATAACTTCGCATTCTATTAGTTCATTATCTTGTACACTCAAATGAAGTGATCCCGTGTTAGTACTTTCAAAACGGAACATCGTGTCGCAACCAATGTGCCTTATACGTCAAAGTTTATAAGAATCAATCCCAATCAGTTCATTGTTGGGATTAATATGGAATCGGTAATTCAAGTTCCAGTGATTTACAATTCACCAGGTTGATACGTTAATTTTCTAAGAATATGCTTCCTTCCACATTCATTAGAAATAATTTATAGATGCAATCAACTGCATTCTCGTTGTAAGTTTCCAAAAAGGTAGGTAATAGTTCACGCATGAAAGCCCTTTCTCCTTAACAAGGTGTGATTATCCCTTAGTACATACAAAGATTATGCGACTTTTAGTCTTTGTTCCATCTTGGCAACAATATTTGAGAAGCACTTGGCTCGATGACCCAATCATCGTACGTAGTCACATTATAAGGAATTAGCTCAACACCTAGTGTATATTCCTTAAATTAATGGAAGAAAAACCACTATCAGTTGGTCATTGAGTCTTAAGAGATTTAATAAGTGGTGTGGCCTTATAACGTAACAAAAGTGGGATTCAACACAAGTACTTTAGAGTGAATAAATGATACGTTTCAGGGGGGGTGATATATTTTTCATCCAGATATATCTCAATTGCATTAGAGAATTTTCGTCTCATGATAAAGATGTACTTTTCATAATTAGGTGCAAAAAAATGGGTCTAGTTCAACTAAAGTCAATTGGCTAGGCAAAGTTCTTCTTGCCAATAAAGTTGACGTCTAAAGTATGATCTTCCTATGGAATATATAACTACTATGCATTATATTTCTTGTACCAATACTAGTAACAAAATTCATTTCCAACTCTTTTATTTTGATGTGAGCTAAAATTACATCTTAGCTTGATCTCATGTTCGGTTTATACCTGTACTTTGGTGTGATTACTAATGGAGACAAAAATACATCTTTGTATTATGATATATATATATATATATCCCCTTTCACACGCTTCAATAAGTCAGTACGCCTATCCCTCATTACTTCGGGTTCTTTTTATTTTTCAATTTTCTACAATTAGCTTAATTTGAGAAATTTCTTCATCTCAACGGGTCAAGAGAATCTCACTTTGCATGGTAACCACTTACTTTAGGTTGAATAGCTTATTAAAGATAATGGATCTCTTTTTTGCATATTTTTACATATACTGGTTCATTAGCATATGAATGAAGTAGAAACATGGTAGAAAAATAAATTTGTCTCATATCACTTTTTGTGAGTCCATCCACAAAAGTTGAGTTTCACGTGCTTTTAACTACAACATAACTTTGTTGAAGCTACTGATTTTAATTTGGTAGTCTAACTAGTGGATTACATCCCACTGGACATTCATGCTAGGGGGAAAAATATCATGAGTGTTTCAATTTCCTTCAAAGCATTTCGTAGCAGGCGTTTTTAACAAAGATTTTTGTAATTAACGTAAATTGAATACAATATATTTACTTAGAGACGCAGGGACATATATGTTTCACCTTTTAGACGGTACTTCGTCATTGGTAGAAGGTTTTATACGGGATATACTCGTTTTTTTTTTTTACAAAGAAATGGTTTCCATCAATGATCATAACCCGTTAATGGTTGACAATACTTAGTCAATGCCAACAATAAGGTCATATTCATACCCATTAGGCTAGTACAAACTTGAAGCGGATGAATTGATTGATTAGGAACCAAAACTTGATGATAAGCGTAGGGTCTGTGATTGATATAATAAAAGAAAAATTGAAGCACATGACCGATAACCAGATTCAGGAGATCGTACTTGAGTTGATCGGTAGATTACTTTTTTTAAAAAATCCTTAGGGAAGAGCTCGCGCTGATAACGTTTTGCAGTGGATTATGGAGAAGCAGATAAAGAGACAGAGAAGGTGAAGGATTTTTTATTGATATGAGTAACCCTATTACATAGCTATAGTATCCTTTATATACAAATAGGGATAGAACCCTATCTATTATATTGGGCTACACACCCGTGGGCTAAAGCCCTGCAACATTTACATCTTTTTTAACCTGAATCAACTATAAATAGCAATCTTACTAGAAATTTTTGTAGCAATGTAATCTCCTTAGATTGATTTCCCTTATTATTTTTCTGCATATTCATACTTGTTAAAGCCTTAGAATGAAAGTTTTAGCATGGAATGTTCAGGGATGTGGAATTTTTTTAATCAAAATATTTACAATTCTTAATTCAATAGGAAAGACTTGGAATTCTCTTTTTATCTGAAACATTTGGTTAAATCATTAGCTTCTTATTATGCTAACTATCATATAGTGGATCTTATAGGTCTAGGAGGGGGTTTGGTAGTATCTTGGTTAGATGTTTTTTCCTCTGACATTGTTAAATGAAACATAAACATAATTAACATCATAGTTAAAACTAATTTTGGTTCTCATGAATGGGTCTTAACTTGTTTCTATGGAAGTCCATATCCTTCTAACAGAAATATAGCATTGGATTTCCTAGATGAAATAGGAGCTCAAGTTACTAATATGCCTTGGGTAATCATATAAGATTTTAATATGATCTTCGACCAATCAGAAAAACTAGAAAGCTTACCATTTAGAAAATCAGAAAGTGAGTCTACCACAGAATCTTTTCGACTTAGGTTTCTCTGGACCATACTTTACATGGAACAATCATAGAAAAGGTAATAAAATATTCAGTAAAGACTTTACAGAGCAGTGCAATACGTATACTGGAATGTACAATTTCAAAATGATACACTAACTCATTTAAGGGCAATAGGTTCAGATCATTATCATATCCTAATCTCTCTTGATAAACCCTTTACTAGACAATAGTGGATTTTCAAGTTCTATGATACACGGAAAAAAGAAGAATATTGTACTAGAGTTATAAAGATCTCATGGGATCATTCTATGAGAGATTAGAAAAGGAAAAAAATCTTAGGAAAAAAACTTAGTATATAATCTTCGAACCTTAGGAAAAAAATCTAACTGATTGGAAAAGGAATATATTTGGACATCCAGGTAAAAAAAAAATCTAGATTAATAAAATAAATAAAAAGAATCAAAGCTAGAGGATCTTCTGAACAAACTGAAAAAATACTAAAAGAAAAGTTAGATCAATTAAAATATTCGTATGACACACAGGAAGTGAAAAGACGAGGGTACCCAAATATACCTCAATCTAAAAAATTTCCACCTATAAGTCCTTTCTCCGAAAGTGATTGTCTATGGACTGAGTCGAGACAATACAACAAATCGGTTCACACTTCGTGTGATCGTCTATGGATACGAGATCGAGACAATACGACAACAAGATAACTTGCATGATTGACTATGGATACAATATCGAGACAATACAACAACGAAGTATGATTACTTGATAATATATTCGGACTTAACCAAACACTATAGTATTGCTATCAAGTAATTAGGAATTAACTTTTGTGTATTTTACTTCTAATTATAATAAATCAATTATAATTGCGGAAATAGAAAAGTAAAAGACACATCAAGATTTTGTTAACAAGGAAACCGCAAATGCAGAAAAAACCCGGGACCTTGTTCAGAATTGGATACTCTCAAAAAAAACCTGGGACCTTGTTCAGAATTGGATACTCTCAGAAAAAACCCGGGACCTAGTTTCCTCAGCATCCCTGCGCCTCCAACTTATAATAAGTCACGCAATTGGAACAATTCCTTTGGTTCGTGTTCCAAATAGTAAAGGAACAACAAATCTGTTCGGTAACAACTCTTTTCAAACAAGATGATATGAGTTTGACAAAAGGCTCTTCCGTTTAACCAATAAACTTGTTTGTCGGGTTCTAGATCAATCTATTCAACAACTACCAAAGTAATTGTTTAGACTATGCAATCAATAATAGGGTCAAATCAAGATACTAAGTATTGTTGCTGATCTACGCAACTAATCAATCCAATCTATCAAAAGATACACCGATTATAGTTGGATCCCTAGCCGATCAAGTTTTATGCACACCAAAGATTATGAACTCAAATAAGAAATATTCTTTGTCTTCAAATCTTCTTAGATCTTCAATAAACACCTGCATACAAACAACTTGAATCTCTTGTGATCAATCACACACAGAACGGAGTTTGTTAACGACGGATTATCACAAGACGTCTTTAGATCTACAAACAGTCTAAAGATCCCCGTCGATATTTCGATCTAGTTTGAGTGAATCTTGATAGGCACATTTTTGAGTCTTATATAATCTCAACTGTATATATTATTAGTGCTCAATTTTATATTTATTATGGCTTTTTATGTCCCTGTAGGTATTTTTGGAGAAATAAGCTTTTGCGGCGAAATTGGCTAAAAAAGTGGTTTTTGCGCTCGTGGGAGAAAATTACTATATGGAGTCTCACTTTGGATAAGGGGTAACCTAATTACTAAGGGGTGACCCATTTCCAGGCATCTGCTAAAGGGAGACCGGGACTGGATAGGGGAAGGTCACATTTCTTCACGTTTTCAAACATTCGTTTTGGCGGGAAACTGGCAGCAGCGAGGAGCAATTTTTGTGTGAGAATCTTTGGGCAGTTTTAAAGAGATTCAATTGTGGAATTCGATTGGGCTGGACTTACTAGAGAAAAACAGGGTTTGTGTGTGCGTTTGGGTCGAACATATTGGGCTAGAATGGCCGGGAGAAGTGAATCAAAGTTCAACAGGGATACGTATTCTTTCTGTTTATTTTCAAAGATTTTGTGAAGAATTTTGGGAGAGTTTCACGCTGGATAAAGATGTACCTAGTCTTGTTCAAGTCAGAGGAGAAGTTTGGAGAGTTAGAATAGGCCAGAAGACGCGTACAGAGAGGATTGAAGTGAGATTTTCTCTCAACTGTTGACCGAAGAGAATAAAAAGAATATTCATAGATAAACTCGGATTTGTGGGTTTTGCTGGGTATAAAAAGGCTGGTTCGAGTCTTAGAAAAGTTATCAAGAGTTTGGGGAAGGTTTGGGACGCAGAGGAGCGAAGAAGAAGGATTAACAGCAATTCCCACCTGTTGCTGCTGCTGCCATTAGAGGACCTTGAAGAACACGAAGAATGGACTGCACAGAGCAGTCTTATTTTCTGCAGCGTCAACAGCAGCAGCAGAGTGTCGTTGTTTTACTGCAGTTCCCTGGTATCGTTTCTTTCTGGACGTATTTTGTGGGTCACAGAACCACTGTTTTATAACTTTTGACTCTTTTGATCACACTTTGTTCTTTGAATTAATATTTTGAGTTTATGATTAATATGAATAGCTAAACCCCAATACTGGGATGATGGAAGAAACCATTCTTTATGCATGAGTAATTTTTATTTAATTCTTTTATGACCATTTGCACTATTATGAATGGAATTATGATTTTTATTGATTATTTGTGATTTTGTCTGATGATGTATGCTTAATCCATGAGATTCTTGATGCATCATGCTTATGATTTACATATAATACTTTACAAAATCTATTTTTGGCAAAGTAAGAGTCGATATTTGTTATCAATATAAGCTTTAATTGTTTAGAATTAATAATTGAATCGCATGAGTATAAGAATTGGTGAAATCCTGAGTCCCAATATCTCTTGATCCTGTGACAAATTTTTGTATATATTTTTATGTTTTTAAATCTTTACAAGTCCGAGCAACGAACTCTTATTTACCGCAATCGAAATACTACAACAAATCTTATATCAGAAGAGAAGATTCTCAAGCATAAACAAACTAGGTGCAATCAAAGTTCAACAACTGTTAGTCAATCAAATCAATCGAAAACTAATACTCCCTCCGTTTCCAAAAGACAGTCCGGTTTGACTTTGTCAAGATATTAAGGAGACTATGGTAGTTTACAATCTAATTTATTTCAATAAATATGTTAGTAGTAAAAACTACCAAAAATTGTATTGGGATTGTAAATAGAAAATAAAAAAAGGAAACTAAAACATATCGATTTATAGAAACAATATCAATAAATATTGTATACTTATGGAGTATAACCTTAATAAAGAATTTAATTTGGAACCATACATATATTGTCTTCAAAAGGATATATTTTTTTCCTTAATTATATAGATTTCATTAATCTTATAGATTGGGTCTCATTAAAATAGAAATTATGAATATAAAAAACTTAAGGGTATGTTAGAGAGTTCATTGGAAAAATATGACTATAAACAGAAGCTGGACACATTTTTGAAACATACCAAAATGGAATAGAGGACGGTCTTTCAAAACAGAGGGAGTAATAAACCGCAATTATCTAGTTTCCCACCAACGGTACTAATAGAGCTTTTCTTCCCAAAGAAGTCTTTAAAACGAGCGGTCGTAAGAGATTTCACCTAATTAGGATACTTTCCTCTCCGAATAGACGGCTCCACCAGTAACAACACAACTAGGTAGTTTTGCTGGCTCTGAGGATTAGTTTGCTCGAAATGCAAACTTCAATATTTATAGACCAAGGAAATTTGCACACCAAGGAATTTTCAAAACCGAATATTCTCAAAGATATGCAATAAAGCCAAAATCGATTTTCATAATTCCTGGAAATGCTCTGTCCAAATATTGATCGAAATCTCAGTAGAAAATCTCCAATTAGTAAATGCACATTAGCAATTTTTATTTTCTAAAGATATGCATTTAATTGCTGGAAATTCAAAGCATATAAAATTAAAAACCTTAATTAAAAGATTCTCAATTTATTTCGATCCGGGATTCTCCTTTAGTTATTAAGGAATATCTTTGAACAATAATAGATAAGAATTATTGCACATGTTCAAAGTATGTCGACATCTTTACTTTGTAAATCATTTTTCATATTTACAATCTTGGAACCGATTTTCCACACTTCCAAAGGAGTTTAGAATTGGTTCATCTGATTTCCAAGAACTATGTGATTGATCAAAAACATCCAATCACCATTCATGGGCTTAGCGGTTCTACCAGACACAGAGTTCGGTTCTACCTCCAAGTGGCTACTAGGATCGGTTACACTAGTTTCCATAAAATGGCTAACTAAGTACCAGGATTCGTTACCACTATCTCATGGTATTACTTGTGATCGGTCGCACAAGTCATAGGACCGGTTACACCAATTACTATGACTTGTTAACCTACTACAAGGATCGATTACACATCTTGTGATTAGTCCCACCAAGTATTAGGATCGGTTACCCAATGACTAGGAATGGTCACACCAATTACAAATATCAATCATACCATCTCAGGTGATTACTTAAGATTGGTTTCACTAATAAAAGTCATACCGATACATAAGTCAGGCATTGTGAATAGTTTTACCAAGATACATAAACAAGTTATGAGCGATTATACTAAACGCACATATTGGTAATCCAAAGATTTGCAATGAATAACAATACCAATAAGCCTAGCGATTTTCCTTTCGATTCACAAAACAAGTTTATGAATTGTACTTTCTTTAAACGAATGTAAAACATTGTTTCCTAGGACGAAATCTTCACCCATACCCATAGATAATCACAATAGCATTCATACGATTATGTCGATGTCTTATATACGAAGTTCAAAAGATAGTCATTATACTTCGTATTATATTTCCTTAATACTACGTCTAACTAGAGTATAATCATTCACAGCTTCGCAGTTATGTTTTCAATATAGCACGACTTGAAAGATACGTTAGAAATGAAACAGTTTAAGTCAAAATATTACTAACCTCAAGAGGAAGGATGATGTCATCGATGTATCTCTTTACTTCTTCACATTCTTCAAGTCTTCGAGTAATACTTGTAAGCCTCATATCCTAATAACTTTCTAGCTAACCTATACGAAGTTGACTCTAGTAAATAATCAAGCGACTCTTTAAATTAGTTTTGGTTCACCAAAATATGACAACCAAACTTGACATACCAACGCTTGGTGGGTTAAACCGAGCAATGCTCTAACAGGAAGCAATAGCAAAGCAACAATCTAGAGATAACATGATAGTACTAGAGGGAAAAAATACAAAGTATTTCCATATTATAACTCTAAGAAAGAGAAATTAGAATAAAATATTGTCACTTATGATAGAACTGAAATTAGTAATATCTTAATAAATTATTTCCAAAATATTTTCTCAGCTGACAATACAAATCTTTATCTTCATGCAGCCTTTCTAGAAAACATATCCCCTAGTGTTTCAAATAATGACAATATTTTAATTAATGTTATTCATTCAAAAAGGAAAATTCTCTTTGTCTTAAAGAAAATGAAACCAAATAAATCTCCAGGTCCTGACAATTTTACAGTGAGTTTTTTCGAGAATAACTAGGACGCAGTCGGATCCCAAGTTACTCTCACAGTTCAAGACGTTTTTTTTAAAAAACTGATGAACCCAAACATGTTAGAGCACTGCTCGGTCGAACTCGCAATCGTTGCTATCTCAAGCTTGTTTGTCAAGTTTAGGTGATCAAAACTATAAGTCTTGATTTCTAGTCTACTTACAGATATGTCTCGAACTAGGATAAAATGTGTAGTTGAGCTTTAGACTTCACGATGTTCATCGATTGAAGACGAAGATCTACTGAGGGGAGCTTGGAGGAACTTCATCAACAAAATGTATGTGGAGACTTGAACTTATCTATCACTCAGAAGTCTATTATATTCTATCTCACATTGAGACTAAGTCGTATATCCATATAGACTTTAACTTGCTTATATCTTTCTCAAAATATGTGTTTGAAGCTTTTTGCTTTAGCTACGTTCATCATTATTCTTGATGAGTTTAGCTGGAAACAATTTATTTGTTGGAAACTAAATAATGAGTCAAAAGATGATCAAATGAAAATTGCCTTGAAACATCTTACATGATTTGTGTGAGACACTCATTTGATGTAGACTCGGAATGTTCCGTATTGATCATTCGATCACTTGAAAATTACTTATAAGCTAATAGTTTGTGTGAGACATCTATTTTCGTCTTCTAAGGATGTTTCAATGATTGAAATGGGAGTTTAGAATAATTAACCATTGTCTGGATATAGCATAGTATGCATACTAGTATGCAAACTGTTGTGGTATGATTCAGGTCCCGAAACCAAGTTTGCATACTAGTATGCGAACGGTTTTAACTGTATGCAAATGGTTTTAACTGTTAAAGTCCGGGAACCAAGTATGCATACCATTATGCGAACGGTTTTACCTGAGTTAGGTCTGGGACGACAGTATGCATACATGTTTACGATCTGTCGGACAAGACCAATATATGGAACTTAAGTTTGCGTACCCGTTTGAAAACTAAGTTGGTCTAAGTTCTTAAATCGGTTAAGTATGATTTCATACTCATGAACAAATACGTATATAAATTAAGTAATGCAATCTTTGCAAACCGGGGCTTAATGTTCATGAATTGATTCTCTTGAATCAATCTGATTTTGTTTCAATTGTGTCTTGTGTACTTCTATGAGAATATAAACAATTGAACAACTCCATGAGTAACACAATTGGATTCATTTGATTATCATTTGATCTAGAAGTGTTAGATGAATGTAGTTAATAGAAAAGTGTTCATATGACTAACTATTGTTGAGCCAACTCAATATACACATTTAGATACGGCTACCCATATCTAATTGAAGGTATATTTCATTTGTGTGTAACAAGCTAAGACCATCTAACGGTGGAGAGATATTGCTTTGGTTTTAAGCAAACTTAGCTTGAATCTTAAATCAGGATTTCATCTAACGGTAAATATTGATTGCTTTGTTTCAAAGCTATCAAACCCTGATTTGAAGACTATATAAGGGAGAACTCTAACAACTGGGAAACCTAATCCCCACACCTCCTGTGTGATACTAGTTGTGTACTAGAGTCGATTCTCTTTTAACCTAGGTTTTTCCTAAAACCATTATAGGTTATCGACTTAAAGACTTCATTGGGATTCTGAAGCCAGACCCAATTATTTTCTCTGTAGTTGCGTGTTCTGATCTTACTTGTTCTACCGCATTGAGTACTATTTTCTCTAAGATTGGATCGAAATTTATCTCTGATAGGTAAAATATAAAAAGTAATCACCAATCTCTTCGTCTCATTCTTTGTGATTCCACAATAACTTGTTCTACTACCATATAGTTAAGTTATTGTGAGGTGATTGATATTTCTAAGTTGTTCTTCGGGAATATAAGACTGGATTATCAATTGGTTCATATTTACCTTGATTTATCGAAAGACGGTACAAAAACTTTGTAGGTATTTCTATGGGAGACAGATTTATCAATCAGAATAGACTTTTCTGCGGGAGACAGATTTGTTTATCAAGTCTTCGACTTTGGGTCGTAGAAACTCTTAGTTTTGGGTGAGATCAACTAAGGGAATCAAGTGCGTAGAGTACTGCTGGGATTTAGAGGCGTAAGGAACGCGACTGTACCTTAATCGGTGTGAGACTTGGTTAGGACTCAACTACATTCTAGCCCGAAGTTAACGTAAAGTAGGCTAGTGTCTGTAGAGGCTTAATATAGTGTGTTATTCAAATCTGGACTAAGTCCCGGGGTTTTTCTTCATTTGCAGTTTCCTCGTTAACAAAACTTCTGGTGTCTGTGTTATTTCTTTTCCGCGTTATATTTGTTTATATAATTGAAATATCACAGGTTGTGCATAGTTCAATCAATTGGTAAATCCGACCTTTGGTTGTTGATTTAAATTGATTCACACTTGAACATTGGTTTTTGATATTGTTCATGTTATTTCTCATATCAATCAGGCTCACAGATTCCTATCTATTTGATTGCAGATTGTATTGAGAAATTGAGATATAACTCTTGGATTTTTTTTCCTTGATCGAGTCTCACTCTCTAGTTGATTCTCTTGGAATTATATTGGAGTTAGTCCATACAGAATGCCGAATGAAATATTGGGTATGGTTATTAGACCACCACTTTTTTAAGACATAAACAAGACTCATTTATTTTTAATACCTAAAGTCAAACACCTTAAAGACCGTGGAAAATTTAGACCAACTGGCCTTTGTAATACTATATATAAAATAATATCCAAGATTTTAGCTGATAGAATCAAAACTCTATTGGATAAAATAATATCTCCATTCTAATCAGATTTGTTATCTTCAAGACAGATCACAGATAATACCATTGGGGCCCATGAAGTAATTCATACATTTAAGAAGAAAAAAAAGGCTAGAACTAGAAGTTTAGGAATCAAATTAAATTTTCCAAAGCCTTTGACATAGTCAATTGGGAATTTATCAATTCTTTAAAAATAAAATCGTTTCACTCCTCATGCCTGTTCTCAGATAAAACAATGTATAGCCCCTACCTCAACAGTAGTCTTGTTAAATGGCACACCATGGAATTTCTTTAAACCTACTAGGGAATTATGCAAGAAGAGCCTTTATCTCCTTACCTCTTCATAATTTGTATGGAAGTTTTCCCTAGACTTCTATTAACCCAAGAAAAAAATAAAGTTATTCATGGAGTTATATTAACTCCGAAAGGTAGCCCAATTTCACACTTGTTCTTTGCAGAAGATTTCCTCCTTTTTGTTAAAGCTGACCTTATTGAATGTAAAAATTTACTCAACACAATAGATCTGTTTAGTAAGTCCTTGGGTCAACTTATCAACTTTGATAACTCATGAGTCTTTGTCAAAAAGTGCATCATAAACACCAGAGAATGATATCTAAATTTCTAAAAAATAAACACATCAACCTTAAAGATTCATATACGGGAGCACCTCTCGTCATAGATAAATCAAAAATAGAAACCTTTGAAAATATAGTGGATAATGTGGAGCCTAAATCGCAGGGTTGGAAAAGTAAATTCTTGCCTCAAACAAGTAAAATGATTTTGAATAAATCAGTTTTGGCTAGTACGGCAACTTATTAGATGAGATGTTTTCTTTTACCAAAAAAAAATCCAGTAAAATCAATGCAATCCAAACAGATTTTTGGTGGGGGATTGAACTTATCCAAAAGCTGGACCTAGTCCTTGTTAACCGATGAGTAAACATAGCTTAGAATTCTGAGATGCATATAAATTTAATCTACCATGATAGCTCAACTGACATAGAGGTTATTAAAGGATTAATTCTCTATGGGCTCAAGCATTAGAACCTAAAAAAATTAGGAACAAATTTCCTCTTAGGCCTAAATCTTCAGACAAATGTTCCTGGATATGGAAATTTATTTGTCAAGGTCTGAAGTTAGTTGAACAAAACAGTATATGAGAAGTAGGAGATGGTCAAGCATAAACATCTGGGATGATCATTGGATACCAGGTTTGGGGGACAATCTTACAAAATATAAAACTAGATCCAATAATTCTCTATCTCTAGTATCATATTTGATTGACATGACCTCTAAAAAATGGAATACTGCTTTAATCTTCACATCTTTCCCTGAAATTACAACTACTTTCTTTTTTATTGTAAGATTCATCCTTTCCTGAATAGTTGTAATCTTCTTAAAAAGGATAACCTGAGATGGAAACTAACAAACACATGAGAATTCACAGTATCATAAATGTATAATAAGATTAATGAGAATGGAATAACCTCATCTAACTTATGTTTATAGGATTGTTTTTGGAAATCTAGAGATATCTCCAAGAATTAAACTCATCTTGTGGAAATGTCTTCAAAATGCTTTATCGACTAATTCGAAGCTAAAAGGAATCATTCGAAATATTAACCCCAACTGTCGTTTTTGTAGGGAACAAGGGAAAACAGTTGAACATCTCTTCTTACATTGCTCCTTTGCTAAAGCAGTTAGGGAATTAGGCCCCAACCTTGTGCATGTTAACTCCAGGAACACTACTAAAATAATAGATATCTGTAAGAAATGGTTTAAATCCCCAAATGATGTAATCTCTTTAGATCTAGTGGCAACTAAGTTGTGGTTTATTTAGAACCAGATATAATAAAACCTTTCAAGGACTATCTCAAAGTCCACAACAAACAACTATGGACAAGGAAAAAGAGCGCTAGCTCAAACATTAGAAAAAGAGTCAAAAGAATCACGTCCCTTGTATAAGTCCAAACAGACATAACCTAAAAATCAATGTAGGTGTTCTTGATTTCAAATTCTCTACCCTCTAGTTTTGCACTGATTGTACGTGATGATATAGGTTCCTTTCGAGTAGGAAGAGCAGGACCTTCAGATTTTCAGATCCGCAAGAAGCAAAGGCAATAGGGGTATTGCAGGAAACATCATGGGAAGCAGAAAAAGAATCACCAACTTCAGCATTGAAAGCAACTGTAAAAGTTTGATTAAAGTTCTCAATGGCGAACCAGGAGCCACCGATTTTAACAACAAAGCTATTTTGGAAGAAGCAACCATAAGAATAAGACAATGTGAAAGCTTTCTTGGATTTTATTTTGTATCCAGAACTGCCAGCAGCAAATACTTTGGTTAAACAAATGCCACCTTCATGTATCAATCAGAAACTTTTAGTAGATTAGATTAATCTAAGGCTAAGTCCTATGGGCTAGATTGAGCTGCTAGATTAGCAGAAAAGTGTTGCAGTTCAAAAAAAAGTGTGGCCTACTTTTTAACATTAGTTCTCTCTCCTAAATTTTGCTCGCAGTTGAACTAGCAGCGACATTAAAGCGTTGAATGGTTCAGCGCTCAAAAAGTGATCTTTACGCTGAATGGTTCAGCGCTAGGGAATTAATTTTCTGATCTAACGGCTGAGATTTAAAGCGCTGAACCAAACAGCGTTGGACAGTGATCCCAGATGACGCAGACTGTTAATCTAGCTGCTAGATTAGCACTCCCATAGGACTTAGGAGGTTGCCCCAACTGACGTGGATTGTTATCTAGCTTCTAGATTAGCACCCATAGGACTTAGCCTAATACTAGGGGAAGTGAGGCTCTACTCTTGGCCTCGGCCTGTTTTTAATTTTATGAATGAAATCTTACTCATTAAAAGAAAATTATATAATTAAAAAAAAATAAGTCGTGTCCCAAACATTAATTACTGTTAAAATATCCAATTAAATTGGAATAATAGGAAAATTAAGTAATAATGTACCTTCACCAATCAACCTTTCAGTCCTACAACTTTCCTGTCTCAGACATAGAAGAAGCTGAACTCATATCAGACAGTGACTTCCCAAGCCCAGCCATAAAGCGACTAAACCCCGAGCAGCAATCTTATTTGAACAATACAGGCATTGGTTCATCTTCTGCTCCAGACTTTTCAAGAATTGTAACTAATGAAGAACTGGATCAATGGATAAATGTCTTTCAACCAGCGAAAAAGTTCAGTCCTGACATTTTGGAGCTTCCAGCACTTTCTCCATCTGTCAGTTCCATCATTTTCACTCTCAACACTGCTTCTATTGAAGACGCTTCGTCACAGCCAGCCATCACTGCACCACCTACAGAATCTCAAGATTCACAACACTAACATCTTCCTTAATCGGACATACCCAATGCAACAAAAGTCACATTCAAAGGCCGGTGGATACCCCCTACATATTTTGGTTCACTGTCTATAACCCATGCCTAAGTTTAATATGCTTGCTTGTATCTCAGTTTTTTGGTACATCCTGTTAATATCCATACATCTATGTATTGTGTTTGCTAGTTACTAGGTTACCTTCTAGATTGAGCTGGTGGTTCATACCTTTTGTTTGCTCACACTGCTTGTTTAATAGTGCTTGCTTATATAAATGATGCTCTGCTCTCTCTTCTTGGATAAATAGTGTGTTGATATTATAGTTATTTGCATGGTAATATTCTCCTTTTAACCACTCTGTGAATGATGCCCCTTTAGTGCTATAAACTGGAATATTGTTAAATTTTAATCCATAACCCTTCCTTAGACTACTTTCTGATATTACACTGTTTTGGTTCGGCACTGTTCTAGTTTAACCTATTCTGGTATTACACTTTGTTAACTAACTTGGTTTTGGTTTTACACTGTTTTGCATCAGCTGCCATTGTAGGTTAACTACTAAATTTTAATCTACTTGTATATACACTGCATCTTAGTTCTCTACTGGCAGTTTTAATTTTTAGTTCTCCTGTGTTATAGTGTAAGTTAGCATTAATTTAATCCATCTGTGCATACAGTTAGCAACTGTTGGTTTTCTTTCAAACTAGTTTACTTGCATAATCTGCATCTCAGTATACACCTTAGTTGTAAGTCTTTATTTATTTATTTATTTATATATATATTTACAGTTTCATTTGCATCATTACATCTTGTTTCAGTTAGGATACCTGCATCTTTGCATCATCTCTTGAGTCTACTTGCATTCTGTTTCCTGCACTCTCATAAAGGTACTAGTGTCTTTTTATTCTATTTGTCGTGTATCACCAGTTCTGTAAGTAGTCATATAGGAGTCTGTAAGTTCCGTTTTTGTTACTTATTGCTGCATTGTTAAGAACTGTTTCCTTGCGCAGTATTTAGTTTCGTCACAATTGTTAGAATTCAGTCACCTGCACTTAAACTTTGAATCTGCAAGCTTGATTTGTACCCATCTCCAAATTTGCTGATAATTTTCTATAGTGCTGGTTAAATCTTGTCTCTCAATTGGTTTGAAATTGCTTGAATCTACTTCTCTTAGGCTTCTTTACAGCCACATTTTAATCTGTCTTGTTTCTTCTGAATTTTGAATTAGAGTGTTACAAACCATCTTAATTTTACCAGAAAACTAAAGTATCCTTTTCATTGATCTATTCTTGTGTCTTTAACATATTCTCATTTTGATACATAAGTCTATATTGTACTCTTAACATATATTCACATCTCTTATGCTTGGTACCTAAATTGTCTTTATAATATAAGTATGTTCTGTAATATTGAAGCATAGGTCTATATTGTAATCTTAACTTGTATTCACATCTATTATGTTCAACCCTATATTTCTTCTCTGTATAGTGTTTGTTTTGAAGCATTCTCTGTGTAATAAGTAATTGCTCTGTATAGTGTTTGTTTTGAAGCATTCTCTGTGTAATAAGTAATTGCTCAGAATACTGGTTTGGCTGATATAGCACCTTTAAAATTCCCTTGTTTTTTCTCTTCTACTGCACTTGGATATGTGATTTACTCTCTGTTGAAAGGTTCATATTCTTAGTCTAACCATTTCTTTTCTTATTCCACAAAAAGCCTTCTCTACTCATAAAACCCTATTAAACCTAAATATTCCATATCTTCAAAAACCCATTGAAACCTATCTTCAAAAACTTTCTTAAACTTCCCTAACCTCAGACTGCAAAACCCACCAAAAATATTTCACACAAATGTAGTTCGTCCTTTTCACTATGACTAACCTTGCTTGGAATTGTCAAGGCATAAACCTACCACCCTCAATTCAACATTTAAAAGGACTAGTTAATCTTTACAAGCCTAGCATCCTATTTTTATCTGAAACACTTGCTAACAATCAACACATAAGAAGATTAGCACAATCCCTTCAATTCAATAATTACTTCAACATCCAAAAAATTGGAAGACGATGGGGACTTTGCTTAATGTGGGAAGATAACCTAAATATCCAAATATTACTTCAATCTCAAAATTGCATCCACACAAAAGTTACACCACCGCCTCCGGAACAACCATGGTTCTTCACGGGTATCTATGGCCCTCCACATCCGGATATAAGGAAAAATCTTTGGCAAGAATTTCCAACAATCTTAAACAATATTGACCCGTCTACACCCTGGCTATTAATAGGAGATTTCAACGACGTCTTAAATCAATCGGAAAAAAAAGGAGGAAGGCAAGTAACATATGCTCAATCTCAACCTCTACTCACCCTGATGGATCAGATGGGTTTTATATATTTAGGATTCCGAGGAGACCCATACACTTGGACAAACAACCAAATAGGGCAAGATAATATCCTAGAAAGATTAGATAGGGCTTTAGCAACTCAACTATGGAGTACGGCAAACCCACATGCAACAGTTACTCACCTTCCAAGAATAACATTTGATCATGCCCCGATACTACTACAGAAGAAAGCAATAGACTGACAAGGAACAAAAAATTACAAAGTCGAACACCTCTGGCTCTCTCATCCCCAACTCAAACAGATAGTCGAACCGGCTTGGGAACAACAACAAGATAATGAACCTACACTCAACCTACAGCTAAAGCTAATCACAACAGGACAAACTCTCCTATAATGGAACAAGGAAACCTTTGGCCACCTACCAACTAATATAAAGGAATCAACAGCCAAGATAAAGAACGCCCAACACCAATGTGCTTCCCAAATTGGATCAGATCTAGAACTTTGGCTGATTCAAGAAAAACAACTGAGAATAGAACATGAAGAATTATTACAATGTCATGCGACATATTGGCAACAAAGATCTAGAATTCAGTGGCTTCAATCGGGCGATCTTAACACAACTTTTTTCCATACTAAAGCTACCATTCACAGAGCTTGTAACAATATACAACAACTAAGAGACTCACAAAACAACTGGATTAGCAAAAAGGAAGACGTTATTCAACTCACCCTAGAACACTGTTCTCAGAAATATACGGCTCCACCGACAGTAATAAATGAAGATCAATTCACAAACATCAGACCAAGATTGACTCCTAGACAATCATACCAACTTACGAAGGAAGTAACTACAGCAGAAATCAAACAAACACTTTTCTCCATAAATTCTGAAAGTGCTCCAGGTCCAGATGGCTATACAAGTAAGTTTTTTTAAAGTTTTCTGGGATACAACTCACCCTCAATTGATAGCGATGGTTAAAGCTTTCTTCAATAACCTTAATATGCACCCTCTCATGAATCACAAAAACATAACACTAATACCTAAAGTCGACCACCCTTCAAAACCTTCACAATTCAGGCCAATAAGACTCGGCAACGTCACATATAAAATCATCTCAAAAATATTAGTCAACCGGATTAGACCTATTCTGCCCTTTTTAATAAGCCCTTTCCAAAGTGCTTTTGTTCCGCAAAGATCAATGCACAACAATATAGCCATTGCTGGAGAACTCTTTCATAACATTAGAACCTCAAAATCCACCAAAGATCCAAAAAAAGCTCTCAAACTAGATATCCAAAAAGCCTATGACAGCCTAGACTGGGGATTCATCAAAACTTCATTTACAAAACTTGGATTCCCATCAGCCTTTATAAACTACATTATGCTTTGCATCACAACAGTTACTTACTCCATCAAAATTAACGGTACACCTCATGGATACATCACCCCAAGTAGAGGCATCAGACAAGGAGACCCACTATCGTCCTATATTTTTATCATATGTGCTGAAATCCAATCCACAAACCTGGGAAACCTTCAAAACCAAAAATTAGTTCGAGGAATTAACATTTCACAAAAAGCACATCTCATAATTCACCTAATGTATGCAGATGATCTACTGATCACTTTTAAAGCGTCAACTCAGAGTAACCATCACCTTAAAACACTTCTACAGGCCTATAGCTCCTATGCAGGGCAAGTAATTAACGCTTCCAAATCAGTAATCATACACCATCCTAATTTAGACCCAATCAAAATAAGTGATCTTCAACAATTCTTTAATATGTCGACCACATCAAAACCGCCAACCTATCTAGGCATACAGTTTAAACAAGGAAGAGCAGCAAATCACACATTCGCTTCTCTCCTACAAAGATTGGATAGAAAAGCAAAAGGATGAATGACAAAATGCCTAACCCCGGCCGGAAGACTCCTCCTCATCAAAACATCCCTAACCCCTACCACAAATCACATAATGCAAACAAAAAAACTTCCCAAAAATATACACAAACAAGTAGATCATATAACCAGGAATTTTTTCTGGGGACATGACTCAACAACCAAAAAACTACACCCTATAGGATGGGATAAAGCAACAAAGCCATTAGCCGAAGGGGGATTAGGGATAAGAAAAAGCAGTGATCATAATGCAGCCCTTGTATTGAAAAGAATCTGGAATTTGCATGAACAACCTAATTCCATATGCGGAAGTCTTTTCAGTGCAAATTACCTCAATGAACAACCAATTCTACAAGGAAACGTTGCCATTCCTTCCTCTTCCAGTCCTCAATGGAGACAACTAGCATCAATTATCCCTACCATGCAAAACTTAATTTTCCATCATATTGGAAATGGATTATCAACTCCGATAGAGGCTAATTGGATTCCACACTCTACCAATCTAGATCCAACACGATGCTACCCAATCCAAATGGTAGCAAATATCATCGACCCAATCTCCCACTCCCGGAATCATGAAAAATTGAACACCTTTCCCAACCCAACAATTCAGAAAATCATCAACATCCACCTACCCCAAAACAATACTCCAGATAAAATTATCTGGCCGCACTCAAAATCGGGAAACTACACCACATCTTCAGGATACAAATGTCTAACCCATGGTCAACCAACCCACACACCTCTACCACCTACCAAATTCTTATGGACCTTACCATGTCCACCAAAAATTCGGTTTTTCTTGTGGAAAGCCATCAATGAAGGATTACCGACCTTCTCTCTCTTACATCGAATCCATTTGACCAACTCAGACATATGCCCTAGATGCAATACTGATATGGAAGTAGCAGGCCACCTTTTAATTCATTGTCCAACAACGGCTTCTTCCTGGAACATCTTATTCAACCAACTTCAAAATGCACCAAACACCAACCTCAACCCAAACTTCACTTTAACTCCACAAACAACCATATCCCAAATCCTCCAGCATCCAACATCAACATCTATAATCTCCTCGGTCTGTTTCCTATTTTGGACCCTATGGCTATCCAGAAATGATCTAATTTACCAACAAAAACAAACAACTTCAGAAGAAATTGTAGCCTGGGCACAAAACTACAACAAGAATTTTCTTGGACACTGCACGCTTCACCACCAATCATACCAGGAGATACACCAACATTCAACAACACGATAACTAATAAAAGAACATCAACAATATTGGTAGGTTGGTCCACTCCAAATATCAACTGGATTAAGATTAACACAGATGGAGCAGCCAGAGGACATCCGGGATTTGCAGGAGCTGGATTCATCTGTAGAGACTCTGATGCACGAACTTTAATAGTTATGGCTCAACCACTAGGAATTACGACATCACTAACTGCAGAAACACGGGCCTTACTATTGGCTTAAAGAACAACATCAGAGAGACAATGGCCTAGAATCCTATTTGAAACAGACTCGGAGAACCTCCTGAGGTTCATCACATCAACTACCTCGCCACCTTGGCACATAGCAGGAATGATGAAATAAAAATGGGACTTAGGCAAATCCCGCAAGTCACTATACAACACAACTACATGGAAGGAAATCAAGCAGCGGACGAATTAGCAAACCATGCAGCGGATGGAAGCCAAGCAGGAAATTTTTCAACCAAAATTTGGGACCAAACAATCCCATCCTTTATCAGTCACATTTTATTTCAAGACTTTGTGGGTACCACATACCCACGACAAGTTGTAAACTAAATTTATTAAAATAAATTATATGCTTCAAAAAAAACATAAAAAAAAAAAAGTGATTATGTCGACCGTATACGGCGGTTTGGTGATCCTTATTATATTACGTGAAAAGAAAACCAGTTGAAAAAAAAAACAATATTCACTGATGGTGGAATCCTCCGCTTGCACTTGTGACTAGCTGGGGTCCTATGTTGCTCTCTTTAGTTTTTTCGTTTCTTTTTTTATTGCAAAAAACAAAAATAAAACCAGCTGAAAAATGTAAATCAAGTCTCTCCAAACATGTGGTGCCTAATCCACTGATTTATCTCTCAGGCTCTCTCACACCTCTCTTTCTCTCCCTCAGGGAAAGGCGTACTACTACCTGGTAAGCAATTTCAGCTAGCTATCACTTTTCTTTTTGATGATCCTTTCATTTTTTCAGTCCAATTCTTAAAGATAAGCGATTTAGAACTTGGATAGACTTCACAAGCAATTTAGAAACTTCATTCGTTGAAAACAAATTAAGTTTTCGTCATTTCTTTTTACACTAATTCTTCTACAACTGAACTGAAAACTTACTTGATATTGCATTTGTTTTTGTTTATAGTTTCAATCACTGAAGCCAACATCATAATTTTGGCATTGCGAGTTGCCTTTATTTGCTTAAATCATGGCTTCTTCTTCAATGCTCAATGGAGCTGAAAGCTTAACACTTATTAGAAAAATAGCTCCAAAAGGGTTAGGCTTTACAGGTTCAGAACTCAGTGGGAGGTGCTTTCCTAAGATGACAGTAGTTTCCTATGGTAAAATTTATAAATCTAGAAAAACTCTAGGAGGAGTTAGATGCAGCAGCAGCAGTCTTTCATCATCTAGGCCAAGTTCTCAACCTAGGTTTATACAACACAAAAAAGAAGCATTTTGGTTTTATAGATTCCTCTCTATAGTATATGACCATGTTATAAACCCTGGGCATTGGACTGAAGACATGAGAGATGATGCACTCGAACCCGCTGATTTATCCGATAGGAATATGATAGTTGTTGATGTTGGAGGTGGAACTGGTTTTACTACTCTGGGTATTGTAAAGCATGTTGACGCCAAAAACGTTACGATTCTTGATCAGTCTCCTCACCAACTTGCCAAGGCAAAGGAGAAGGAGGCATTGAAGGATTGCAAGATTATCGAAGGTGATGCTGAGGATCTTCCATTTCGTACTGATTATGCTGATAGATATGTATCAGCTGGAAGGTTAATTCATGGTTATTTTTCAAGAATTGTAAAGAAACTTAGAAATTTGTTTGTTGAGTTGGTTTCTCATAGCTTAATGTGCTGTTATTTTCACTGCAGTATTGAGTACTGGCCAGACCCCCAACGTGGCATCAAGGAAGCATACAGAGTCTTGAAACTAGGTGGCAAAGCTTGTCTAATTGGTCCTGTATATCCAACCTTTTGGTTGTCTCGCTTCTTTGCGGATGTTTGGATGCTGTTCCCAAAAGAAGAAGAATACATTGAGTGGTTCACTAAGGCCGGATTTAAAAATGTCCAACTCAAGAGGATTGGACCAAAATGGTACCGTGGTGTACGTCGACATGGCCTTATCATGGGATGCTCCATAACTGGTGTGAAGCCTGCATCTGGGGATTCTCCTTTAAAGGTAAAATCTACATTTGCAAGCATCACTAATATTATACACATAAACCCACATTAACTTGGGAATGATGAATGGTATAATCTGGCAGTTTTCGGTAAGTTCTTTGTATACTCTAGCATCTCCCCAGTTTCTGAGTCTTGCAGAAGTATGGAGGTTCAGTTTGATGCATAATTTCGTTTGTGTTCTTTTTTCCTTTTCTCTGAGATCTTCAATTGTGTTTGTAATTTTGTATGCAGCTTGGACCAAAAGAGGAAGATGTGGAAAAGCCAGTTAACTCATTTACCTTCTTTCTGCGTTTCATTCTGGGAATCACAGCAGCGGCATACTATGTGCTAGTTCCCATTTACATGTGGATCAAAGATCTGATATTTCCCAAGGGAATGCCTATATGATAGCCAACATCTCTTACCCAACTTTTAAGTGTGATTATCAAGTCTGTAACAACCTATATTTTCACTATTTATGAATAAGCTAGCATGTTTTTTTGCCGATGATGCAAACATTCAGTTCAAATACTTACTGCTGCTCGTTTGGTCTGGTAGCTCTTCAAAACAATGCTAGAAGTAATTCCATAATACGAGCAAATATTTACTGCGTTATCATAAGCTGCCATCTGCCTCTGTATGCCTACATAAAAATATCCTCCCAACAAATTTTAAATGCTCTCCTAGAGATGTCGGGTTTTTTAAGACATTAAGTGGAGATAACCTGAAAGTGTGGAGATAACGTGAAATTGTGCGATGATTGACGGTGTGGAGTTATTTTGCTACTTTAGACAGTTTAATTGTATTTTCCCAAGGCATGATTGGCTGCCAAAATTTAAAACAATCGCTAGAACATTTGCTTCAATCGCTGGAGATGGTAGCAACAGCAGAAGTCCTGAGTAGTTAACTGCTGTTATTGTAACCAGATTCAGGGGGTGGGGGTGGGTGGGGGGGGGTGGTGGTGGGGTGGGGGGGGGGGGGGGGGGGGGGGGGTGTTGTAGAGATCAGTTTTCTGTGCTCTCAACAAATTGTGCCATTTCCCAAAAAAAAATAAATGTTCTTAAAAAAATTTAGTGGGTAAAAAAGGCGTGGGAACACTAACCCCTAGCAACAGAAACACAAGTTGAACAGTCGAGTATTCGAACCAAAATGTTTTACACCTGACGTTAAACAAGTTAAAATTCTGAAGACAGGAAAAGGACAAGAACTATTAAAAAATACAACAGTAGATCTAGGTTCTAAATAACACAATTGAAATGGAATCAAAGAGAAGATCTTAAGAATTGAAACCAGTGAACAGGATATTCCTCAATTTTATACTGTTGTCAAAGAAAAGACCGATAGGCTGCTCTAATGAAGCTTTCAAGATAGGTCACCATAGGAAACCAAGTTTCTGTCCCTAGCTGGAGATCTAGATCTAGACTTGCTGGGTGAACGCGAGTCCATCTTGCTTGCACATTGGCGTTTGCCCACATCCACCACTGGTGACTTAGATAAACTCCTGCTTTTTGACCTAGACCTCGATTTTCCCTGTTGAAGTGCGCCTCCTCCTACGAGAGACCCAAGCCGTGACCGAAGCTTATCACTGATGCTACGACGCTCAACCACGGCTGTCGATCCCTTTCACGACGACCTCTGTAACCAGTTGAGCTCCGTGAGATGCTCCTACTCCTACTTCTACTTCTGTTTCGGTATACCTAAAACAACAACATTGACATGGATGATGTTGTTAAAACAAGGAAACGAACAAGTAAAATTGTTTTTCACCAATCTGCGCAACGGATGATTTCTGACATTTACCCAATACACGGTATCGAACTGTCGCAGACATGACGACACTAATCTTACCCAATTGGGCTTACGTTACTGGCTTTCTGAAAATGAACTCAGTCATGAGGTTCAGATACGACCATATTGCAGTCTTGGTTGACCAGACATCACACTTACAAGAACAAAATAAATGACTCATGCTCTAGTCCCTGATCCCTTAAAAAGGAGTGAGTTTGAATTTTCAAATACTTATTTTTTCTTTCCTAGGTTTTATAAAACAAAATTGCAATACTAAGCTTATGAAATAGAAGTCAGACTTCCTAGACAGTTTATTATTTTAGTTCAATAAACAGTTGGTAATTCAAATTCCAATGGACTCTTTCTAGTTGACTTAAGTTTGTATTAGATCACCCACCCAAAAAAAACATCATGAGAGAGAGAGAGAGACTGGTAGGGCTCCTGTGTCGTGGAGGGCTCCGGTAACGGCTCGGCAATGTGCGCTCAGATAGTTTCTGTAGCTTCCAAATCTAAATTGACTAGAACATCAATACCATAATAAGGTTGAATAATACGATTCTAAATTTGAGTAACATGATTCAAGCTCACCTGTCAACGGTTCATATCCTGAGCATTTCTTCCCCTGTAATGGAAGGACCTAGGAGGAACGCTCTGGAGATGGTGTTCGGTACTTGCGTGGCATTAGAGTATTTTTCAGTGAATCCACGCCCTTTTCTAATACGTTTAGGATCCCATCAGAATAAGAAGTTCAGGGCTTTACGGGCAGGACTTCTTGAATTAGTCCGGTGGTCCTGCCTACCCGATTGTCGAATAGGACTGATACTTCGCACCTAGGAATTTTTCTGGGACTTGTTTTAGGACTCATACTTCCACTGCTGTTTGGATGTTTGGGCTCCTGCTCATATAATACTTGCAACTCATCAAAGCGAACAAAGAAAAACAGAAAACTTAGACAGCAGGTGACTCTAATCTTCTTTTCACAACACAACTGAACAAACAATACCTGGATTTGCTGGGGTGATTGATGGTATCTGGCTTTTTTATAAAGAGATATTTGCCCTCTTCAGATAATCCTTCGTGAGTATCAGATCTTCTTTTTGTCCCCTATCTTTTACCCCGACAGCTGGAGAGACTGCTTCTTAACAACTACAGCATAATTCACCAAGGTTCAGAAATACTACTAATATCACTACAATTAAGTGAAAACAAACTCATCAAAAAGGAAGGTTGAAATTATATCATGACTACAACATAGAAGTTTGACATAAAGAAAACAGAACAAAATAAGTAATAAATAACAACAGTGAGGTAATGAGTGTTTACCGGTTTTACGAGCAGAAACTCTACGTTCAGCTTCATTGTCAGAGCCACTGCTGTTACTTTCTGAATCACTGTCACTTCCGGAACTCCTAAAATAATAATATCGAACAAAACAGTAAACGGTTGAATAATCAAAGAACAGAAAGTAGTGTGGCACAGTTGATATCACCAAACAACGGACCGTTTCGACTGCCGCTTAGAGCTTTTATTGGTACGCTTCCGCTTCTTGTCCCTTAGTTTGTCCTTCCTCTTCTTCCCATGTTTATCTTTAGTTGAGGTTTTCTTCCTCCTACTACGTCTTCCATCACCTGAGTCTGAGGTGCAAGAGTCTGTATCAGAATCACTGGAGGTATACGATTCTGATTCAGATTCGGAATCAGAATAACTATCAGTTTCAGACGAGCTAGATGAATCAGACGAGGAGTATCTCCTTTTTCTCTTCTTTCTCTTGTCTTTGACAGATTTCCTGTGCCTTCCCTTCCTGTTACCATCAGAACTATCGTCTGAAGAAAGAGGTCTCCCTGATTTCTTCACTTTTTTTGCTGTAAGAAATCAACCGATTCAAATACGGCGAAGGGGTTAATAATTGGTTTCTCAAGAGTACTAATACAAACTAAACAAACAGTGTCCTGTTTCCCTGGTATACCTTTCTTTGCCACTACATCATCAGTTTTGTTTTCAGGAACTTCACCACAATCAACAATTTTCACAGGACCAACAGGTTTCGCCGAATCTGCGACTACTTCAACTTGTTCCATTTTCCTTATTATCTCCATTCCTTGTTTAACTTTTCCAAAAACAACATGCTTCCTGTGACAGAAATATTGTTCTCACTTAAAAAAAGTAAATAACAATTCTATATAAAGTACAGAAATTAGGATGATATTGTGGGAAAAGTCCACCCACAACGGACAAAAAGAAAGTACCCATCAAGATGATGTGTAGCCTTGAAGATGATAAAGAATTGGGATCCGTTTGTGTTTCGACCAGCATTTGCCATTGAGAGGAGAGCCGGCTCATCGTGAGCCCGTTTAAAATTTTCATCTGTAAGAGAACAGTTAAATAAACAAATGTAAAAGTCATAATTGATGAGGCTGCAATATTGTCACGTCATACAATCAAATTTAGTTATTCAAGGAACTGATCCAAATCAGAAAATATACCTGCAAACTTTCCCCCATATATACTCTCTCCACCAGTGCCTGCAAAGCATAAGAAGGATTTGCTTTTAAAAGCTGCAATGCTGCATCCATTAGAAGAAAGAGAGATGGTGAGGAAATGGTATACCATCACGCTTTGAGAAATCACCACCCTGCCAGACAAAGAAAAGGCATCTCAGTAAGTTTCTGGTAAAGAAAACAACAATAAAGTGTACGGAAATATGACAACCTATCAAAGATCCCTACGAGGGGAATACCGTCACATAATACACATAAATAGCCATCGAAACTGGAACAGCCAACAAAGTTAAATAGAGCTAATCCACCACTATGCTTTCAGCCAGAAGATACCAGAAAAGTAAGGTCATAGTTTGAGGCAAAAAAGATGATCAATATGGGATCGCGACTGATATCTTGTGAGGATCATCCAACCTTAGTAAGACTATCTACAAGGTGAGAAGAGCACATATAGAATATGATCTAAAGTATTTCTCTTTGGAATATATCAGAGCCTAGGTTGATGCATCGCTTTTTCAGCATGATGCAGCATGTAAATCGAACACATGACAGCATGGAAATTCGGCAATTACAATGTAAATGGACTTATGGACGTATACAATGAATAGAGAACTCTACCTGAGCCATGAACCCTTTAATTATCCGGTGAAAAATAGATCCTTTGAAGTGTAGTGGTTTTCCAGTAGACGCACCAATGCCCTTCTCGCCTGCAATGTTCCAAATCGTAGAATTGTCAGGCTTCCACTAAAACAAAAACAAAAAAAAATACATATATATAACTAAACATGTGAGCAATTTTTAAAGCAAAATACCCCACCCACTCCCCACAAAAACAAAACAAAAAATAAAATAAATTTATTTGCTCAGTGTTTCAAGAGCTTGTTTTATATCACAGATTCCAATTTTTTTACTTCCCAATTCCTCTTTTCCAGAAGTTTTGCCAACAGAGAATGTGATATCCTAAAAGATTACCACCTCATAAAAACACTCGAGAACATATAAAACCCTATGTGATAACTTAGTAACAAAGTAACCTTCATGCAGGAACCACACAGTACCTTTTCACCTACTCTACTACTTTACAATCAACAGAAAACCCAAATGAGTACAACCAAAAAAATATGGATCCTCAGATTGTTAACATAATCCGCAAAAAAAACTTTATTAAAGAAAAAGATAAACAGCACCATCCATACCTGTGCAGAGTGCTCGAAAGTTCTCAGCAGTCTTAGGAACAATATCTGAGAAAAGCTGCACATTGCAAAATAAGTGAGTATGTAGCTATCCAAAATGAAAATTGCATGCTTTCCTTTTGACTTACATAACAGAAACAAATCACGATTAAGATTTAAGATACGTGAGAAAAAGATAAAACCGATTACTAACTTTTAATTACTTACCTCAATAACAACTTTTTCTTTGGGAGCTCCATCAATGGATATATCTAGAAACACATGAGGGTTCTTTTTCTTTGACATTGTTCTTCTGTCTACAGTAGTTTCACCTTCAGACTTTAAAAAACAATCACACAGCAAAAAAGAAGTAAAAAATAATAATCAGAAGACCAAAATAACAAGATGTAAAAGAGTTTTCAAGTTTTCACTGAATAACTCATTTTTTCGACACTTTATCTCTAACATCTTTAATTCTAGTCCTAAAGTAGTTTCTTGAATTTTCACAAGATTTCAGTTTCAAAAGTGGATTAAAATAAGCATAACAATTACAAATCCATACTCAACTGCACTATACATCGCACTACAATGCCACATATCAATCCAAAACTCTAAAAACTCAATTCTGCTACAAAACCAATGACTGAAATGTCTGATTTGTTAACAGCAAAATCTATCTATCTTAATTGTTAAAATGCTGGACTAAATTCCTACAAACCAAAAAATACTGATTTACGCAATATACCCTACTCAACTAAAAAGAGATTTCTATTAAACTCATGATGTTAATATATTTAAGCTTTATCGTATTTGTGAAGTACATTGGTCATAAACGATAACCTCCCAAAACCCTAGACTCAAAACCTAAATCTCAAACTTTGCACTTGCAATTAAGTAAACCATAAGAAAAATACGTTATCAAGGAATTGAGATGAAACATCCAGGAATTAAGATCAACTACTGAAATAATACATAAACCCTAAAAACTTGAAATCCACAGATATGAGGAGATAGGAGCTCGAGAACTTACCTCAAGATTATGTCTTCTCGAAGATCAAGAAACACAGATAAATTAAACCTACTGGTCAATAGGTAGTTCTGGAAGAAATTTTACTGGGATTTTGTCTCCAAGAAGATTTTTCCCGTAACGGCAAGAATCTAGGTTGTGTTCTTACTCCGTCTGTGACTATGGTTTATGTTTATGCCGGTTTTTATTTACCATTCTTACCCCCAAAGTTCTTCACAAAACCGACCGTCAAACTTAAAGGCTCCAAAACAACGCTGAATTGGGGCCCTAGAAAATAATCAGGGCCCTCAGCCATTTACCCCAAAAAATCTATTTCCACCCCAAAATATAGTGAAAATACTGTTTTACCCTTCACTAAACCTAAAACTCAAAATTCTATTAACCCTTAACTCTAAATCCCAACTCATTTTCATTTTTAAACCCAAAATTTTATTAATTTCACTTAATTTGATTTTAATTTTTTTTTTCAAATTTCTTGTTTGCAATTTTTTTTTTCTGAGACTTGCATGAAAAGTCGTTAGGTAGTGAAGTTTTTCAATAACGACTCTTAACTGTCGTTAAAGTTTCAAAAACGACCCCAAGAGTCGGTACTGTTTAAAAGTTGTTCTTGACGACTCTAAACTGTCGTTAATGTTTATAAAAGTGTCGTTATCTTCTTCTAAGAGTCATTAATGGCGGAAATACATTGAAGAAGATAACGACTCTTTTATAAACATTAACGACAATTTAGAGTCGTCAAGAAACAATTTTTAAACAGTAACGACTCTTGGGGTCGTTTTTGAAACTTTAACGATTGTTAAGAGTCGTTATTGAAAAACTTTATTACCTAACGACTTTTCATGCAAGTCTCAGAAGAAAAAAAAAATGCAAACAAGAAATTTGAAAAAAAAAAGTTAAAATCAAATTAAGTGAGATTAACACTAATTAGGTAAAATTATCACTAATTAAATAAGCGTAGATTAGCCATTAGCTAAAATATTTGGATAAGGGGTATTGAAATTAGGTTTGAGTGACCTTTTTTTGTCTTCTATTGTGAGGCCCCTAATTAGTTTTCGGGGGCCCCAATTAAGCATTCCTCCAAAACAACTCCTTCACCAGACGTTTTTCTAGCTCGACCTTATTCGTGTGGCACACTATCCGTGCAAAAGAAGGAAAAAAAATCATTAATCCTGATCAAGGATAGTATTTGTCATCTGATCGATCACTTGGATAGAGATATTCGGAATAGTGCTGACAAATGCTAGAGATTCAGAAATTCTAACATGTTATGCAGGAGAGCTTCATCTGGTAACTGAAGGAGTATACAAGAACTCTTTTCCAGTTAGGATATTCGCCTTCTCTGAGGAACCTGTCAATAAAACAGTTCAACCCTTGATGGAACACGTGTGCGAGTATTTTATACTTATCAAAAGTGCAAAGCAAAGATATTTTCACCTATCTCAACCACATTATGTCGGGAAAGCGTTTATCCTTCCCGGAAGTACCTTCTTGAACCACCAGTCACATACAAGGAGAAGTATGACTGGGGACTGCTTGCTACAATTATTCTTAAAGGAAATGAATTTTGGAGAACTTTGTCCCTCTCAAGACCCTCAAAATTAGGGTTGGCAGCGGATAAAAATCCGCCGATTATTGGCAATACCGATAAGGTTAAGATTAAGGGTTATCGAATATCCGGTATCCGATAATATCCGGCGGAATCCAAGAATTCCATATCGACAGGGTTAAGGATAAGTTATCGGATATCAGAATTTTATCCGATAATATCCGGTTTCTGGGAACAAAAGTAAATGTTGAAACTTAACAGAGTTTTTGTTCAAAATGTTCAGTGTAACTGAAAGACAAACCCACACAAACACTACTCCCAATCTCTCAGTCACATCACACATGAAAAACCAACTACAAACACCCAAAAATAGTCTGCAAACTAAAGTACAAAAAATGAAAAAAAAAAACATGTCTTCTTGTAACAGACTTAACAACAATGTCAACACTCAACAGGCTAGTGATGATCTTCCTTGGATGTTTGGTTGCATGTTGTATCATTGCATCAACTTCAGTCGTCGAGGACTTCCATATCTGCATTCACAAACAATCACTTAGAAAGAAAAACAAATAGTGATGCAGACTGATAACAGTGCTTAAGAAATAACTTCACTACTGATTATTGTCTAATTAGAAGTAGATGGACAAGAGTATTGGCATGACATCAACATGGAACTTTTAAATCCCAATAAAAACTGAATCTCAAAAGGTGGATATCCACTAAACCCTCATCAAAAGTAATTCCATAGACAAAAAAACTTTAAAGATAAAAATCAATACTGAGAACTGAGAACCAAAAGCAGTCGGCTAAGAAAAACAGATGACATGACATATTAGTAAAAATGCATAGTAACCCTACTTGTTAATGATACAGCGACTACCGTCATCTATTAGTATGAATTCATTAATGATATAACATTCAGGAAATCCTCATAAATCTTATATAAGAAAATCTTATATTCAGTACCTGAGTAGGAGTTTTGTAGCTTTTCGGCAGAAGGAGTCGCAACTTAAAGCATTAGGCTGATTTCCTATTACAGCTATAAATGTATTTGCCTGCAATTTCATGTCACTTAGGAAATCAAAAATAACAGCTAAGAATGGATTCAAAAACAGCAGCTAAGAATGGATTCAGCTAAGAAGAACAAAAAATGAACAAGAACAGAAATCAAAGAAACCCTTTCTGTGCAAATTTAATAGAATCAACAAACCATGAAAAACTCCAAAAATAGAGTAATTCAATCTCTTATTTACTCTGATTCAATTCAGTAACTCATCAATATTGAGTTATTCTTCAAACTCATAACCACCTTATAAACCCATCTCAAAAATAGATCAATTCAATCAAACCCTAAACTAATAACTATCAATATTGAGTTACTCTTCAACCTCAATGCTTCATATTCTTATTTAAGTTAAACCCATCTCAAATCTTTCTCTAATTTCATCCATACATGTAAGTAATATCAAACCCTAATTTTTGATTGCAAGACAGAAACTCTAATTTCATGACAATCGAACACAAAAATAGAAGAGAATCAGCACATGATTGAGTGGGTGGGTGATTGATAAACAAGTAGTGAGTGATTGATCGATCGAGAGACAGAGTGGAGAGGCGACTGACGGACTGAGAAGAGAAGAGGAAAAAAAAGAAAAGAAAATGAGTATATCGCTCGGTTTACTCGACTTATAATATATGGAATTGGAAAAATTACAAGTATATCCCTAATTCAATCGGATATTGGATATTAACGAAACAAATGGAGCCTAATCCGATATCGGTATGTTAAGGAAGAAATATCTGATAAATATCCGTATCCGATACACCGGATAAAATCCTATAGGATACCAAATATTCGGAAACGGATTCCGGATATCGGACAGATATTGACAGGCCTACTCAAAATTGTGGGGATTACTCGACAAGAAGCTACTCATGCTCCTATGTCGATCAGAAATCATGAAGGAAAGTCCATGGATGCTTATGGACACATCACTCTGAAAATGAGTATGGGATCTACCTGGACAAAAACCAAGTTCTACATAATCAAAGAAGATCCAGAATATGACATGATCTTAGGACGAGCGTAGCTACATGTTGAAAGGATAGTCACCAACAAGATACCTCCATCGAGATACCTCGCTGAAGAATAAAATCCTGATCCAGAGCACTTGGTGGACGATCCATCATCATGTTACTTGGAGGAATTTCGAACTGTGATGGAGTTGAAGCACGGAGAAGATGCAAAATCATATATCAAGAGGTTCCATACTTGGGCTAGTCTCATTTCACCCACATTTCTTCATTGAGTTTCCCACGTGCTCTCCTAGCATGGGGACTCAATTTTTCTAACAAAAGGACCTCTGTTGTCGCAAGATATTATGAATAGGTAGCCTCGCCACTACGATACTTCACCAAGTGGTTGGATCCGGTTCCTCTCCAAATCGAGCATCACACTGAAACGTTCATTACTGAGATGATGTCCAAGCATGGAAAAGAACACCTTGGATATTTCCCTATAACCCTACAAGAGTGCCCACATGTGTCACAAATTCATTACAAGAAGGAGCCAAAACGTGCACGCACATGGGATGTTAATGATCGTGCAAAGATGAAAAAAAGGCCAACCAACAAAAGATATTCAAGGCCAAAACCATCAAGTCTAACAAATTTTATAAAGGAGATTTAGTCCTAAAAGAAATTAGGCGCGACATCCGCTCTATGACGAGATCTAACTGGGAGGGACCATTTGTGATTACTAATGCTACTAATGGCGGATACTACAAGTTGGTTGCTACAAACGACAAGACGTTAGAGGTAGTAATATAAAAAAAAGTGGCTCAACACATTTGACGCTTAAGTCACTTGACGCATAACACATTGACGCTCAAGGGATTTGATACTCAAACCATTTGTCGCTTAAATCATCCGAAGTTTAAAGCATTATGATTTTCTTAATTTGTCTGTATTTTCAATTCCTGCAAAACGTGTGCAATACTTGCATTCAGTAATTGAATTCCCTTTCAACAATCAATCTCAGTTCATTTAATTAAATCAAAATCTTTATCAAACCAGAATAGAATCCTTGCAAATTTCAATCACCTACTTTTTCAAAACCAATCGAAAGTCAAAACCAAATAAAACCTCTCATCTTGAGTATATCGCTCAGTTTACTCGACTGATAATATATGGAATTGGAAAAATTACAAGTATATCCCTAATTCTATCGGATATTGGATATTAACGAAACAGATGGAGCCTAATCCGATATCGGTATGTTAAGGAAGAAATATCTGATAAATATCCGTATCTGATACAACGGATAAAATCCTATAGGATACCGAATATTCGGTAACGGATTCCGGATATCGGACAGATATTGACAGGCCTACTCAAAATTGTGGGGATTAATCAACAAGAAGCTACTCATGCTCCTATGTCGATCAGAAATCATGAAGGAAAGTCCATGGATGCTCATGGACACATCACTCTGAAAATGAGTATGGGATCTACATGGACAAAAACCAAGTTATACATAATCAAAGAAGATCCAGGATATGACATGATCTTAGGACGAGCATAGCTACATGTTGAAAGGATAGTCACTAACAAGATACCTCCATCGAGATACCTCGCTGAAGAATAAAATCCTGATCCAGAGCACTTGGGGGACGATCCATCATCATGTTACTTGGAGGAATTTCGAACTGTGATGGAGTTGAAGCACGGAGAAGATGCAAAATCATATATCAAGAAGTTCCACACTTGGGCTAGTCTCATTTCACCCACATCTCTCCATTGAGTTTCCCACGTGCTCTCCTAGCATGGGGACTCAATTTTTCTAACAAAGGGACATCTTCTGTCGCAAGATATTATGAATAAGTAGCCTCGCCACTACGATACTTCACCAAGTGGTTGGATCCGGTTCCTCTCCAAATCGAGCATCACACTGAAACGTTCATTGCTGAGATGATGTCCAAGCATGGAAAGGAACACCTTGGATATTTCCCTATAACCCTACAAGAGTGCCCACATGTGTCACAAATTCATTGCAAGAAGGAACCAATACGTGCACGCACATGGGATGTTAATGATGGTGCAAAGATGAAAAAAGGCCAACCAACAATAAATATTCAAGGCCAAAACCATCAAGTCTAACAAATTTTATAAAGGAGATTTAGTCCTAAAAGAAACTAGGCGCGACATCCGCTCTATGACGAGATCTAACTGGGAGGGACCATTTATGATTACTAATGATACCAACGGCGGATACTACAAGTTGGTTACTACAAACGGCAAGACGTTAAAGGCAGTAACATAAAAAAAGTGGCTCAACACATTTGACGCTTAAGGCACTTGACGCATAACGCATTGACGCTCAAGGGATTTGATACTCAAACTATTTGTCGCTTAAATCATCTGAAGTTTAAAGCATTATGATTTTATTAATTTGTCTGTATTTTCAATTCCTGCAAAACGTGTGCAATACTTGCATTCAGTAATTGAATTCCCTTTCAGCAATCAATCTCAGGTCATTTATTTAAATCAAAACCTTTACCAAACCAGACTAGAATCCTTGCAAATTTCAATCACCTACTTTTTCAAAACCAATCGAAAGTCAAAACCAAATAAAACCTCTCATCTCTCTAAGGTTCAATAACAGATCTCAGAAGAAGCATAAAAGGGGAAATTAAGGGAAATTTGCTAAATACGGTTTCTGCTCTCTGGAGAGTGTTATCTGCTTTGCAAAGTATTCTTCTCCAACTCCAACTCTTTGTTCAATCTAGCAATCTTTGCTTCCGCCTTCACCATAGCATCATCGGAGAGAGACTGTTAGAGAATTGCTCGGTCGAACTCGCAAGTGTTGCTATCTCAATCTTGTTTGTCAAATTTAGTTGTCAAAACTATGTGTCTTGATTTCTAATCTACTTATAGCTAAGTCTCGAACTAGGATAGTTAAGTGTAGTTGAGCTCCAGACTTCATGGCGATTATCTTACGAAGACAAAGAACTACTCAAGGAACCAGTGGAACTTCATCCGACTAAAAGGTATGTGGAGACTTGAACTTATCTATCATTCAAAAGTCTATCTACTCTATCTCCTACTCTTGAGACAAAAGTCGTACAAGTATGATAGTTTTCATACATACACATTTGCTATTTCGAGCCGAGTTTACTCGCCTATTTTTTTCTCGAAATATGTGTTGGTAAGCTTTCGCTTTAACCATTTTTCATCATTACCCGTGACGAAATTCATGATGACGTTTCAATCTTGAAAATGGCTTTGATGACGATAGTTGTGAATAACTACTATTATAACATTATAGAAGAATGTTTCAATGATTGAAATGTAGAGTTGAGATTACCATCTATGGATATAAGCATATATAGTGTGTTCGCACATTAGTGTTTAAATCCATGTACCGGAAACCAAGTGTGTGCATATGGTATTGGTGAAGGAGACAGGTTGGGTACGCGTACCCGTACGCGTACTGGCGAAACTTTTCCTCCCGGAAAAATCTACTGAGTTTGGAGTTTACGAACTCATAAACCAGTCACCTTAGGTACGCGTACCCGTACGTGTACTGCCGGAACTTTTCTACGCGAAAAATTCTGCTGAGTTTGGAAACCAAAAGCCAACTCAAATCCGGTAGTTAAGGTACGCATACCCGTAACGCGTAACCAAGATGGTTATTTCTCAAATCGGTAGTTTATGAACTTAAAACAATAAGTTATAAGGAATGCAATCTTTGCAAATCGTGGTTATATTGTTCATGAATCGATTCAAATGAATCAAACCAATTTTGCTTCAATTGTGTCTATGAATAAAGACCTAAGCACTTGAACAACTCTTCAACTAGTTCTTATGAGTCATTTGAACTAGTTATGAGAAAGATGAATACGGTTAATATGGAAGTGCTCATATGGCTAACCATTAGTTTACTATTTGTGAACCAACTAAGTGTACACGTTTAGGTACGGTCACTCAAGCCTAAATGAAATACATTTCATTTGTGTGTGACAAGCTTAGTTTCGATCTAACGGTTGAAAGATATTAGGTTGGTTGAATCAGGTTTTTCATCTAACGGTGAATATTGAATGTTTTGTTACTAAGCTAACATAGATTGCAGACCCTGATTTGAAAACTATATAAGGGAGAACTCTAGCAACTGGAAAAACTAATCCCCACACCTCTTGTGTGATACTAGTTGGTTTTGCTAGAGTCGATTCTCCTTTAACCTTAGGTTTCTTCTCGAGACCCTGTAGGTTAACGACTTAAAGACTTCAATGGGATTGTGAAGCCAGACGAAACTACTTCTCTTGTAGTTGAGCGATATGATCTTGTCATTTTCTATCGTACGAGTTCAACTGAATAATTGACTTGAGATTATATCTCCGATAGGGCAAGATAAAAAGAAATCAGAAACATCTTCGTCTCATCGTTTGTGATTCCACAATATCTTGTTTCGCTACCATACGATTAAGATTATTGTGAGGTGATTGATAATTCTAGGCTGTTCTTCGGGAATATAAGTTTGGGTTATCAATCAGCTCTTATTCACCTTAATTTCTATCAAAAGACAGAACAAACTCTTAGGTTTATTTGTGGGAGATAGGTTTATCTATTATCGTAGACTTTTCTGTGTGATTCAGATTTGTTTATTAAAGTCTTCGACTTTGGGTCATAGCAACTCTTAGTTGTGGGTGAGATCAGCTAAGGGAATCAAGTGCGTAGTATCCTGCTGGGATCAGAGACGTAAGGAGCGCAACTGTACCTTGAATCAGTGTGAGATTGATTAAGGCACAACTACAGTCCAGACCGAAGTTAGTTTTTAGTAGGCTAGTGTCTGTAGAGGATTAATACAGTGTGGTGTTCAATCTGGACTAGGTCCCGGGGTTTTTCTGCATTTGCGGTTTCCTCGTTAACAAAACTTCTGGTGTCTGTGTTATTTCTATTCCGCATTATATTTTGTTATATAATTGAAATATCACAGGTTGTGTGTTGTATCGATCAATTGTGAAATCCAACCTTTGGTTGTTGATTGGAAATTGATTGATCCTTGGATATCGGTCTTTGGTACCATCCAAGTTTATATCTCTTGTATTTGATAAAGACTCACAGATTTTTATTTGTTTGAGTATAGATCAAATCGAAAGATAGAGATATTAACTCCTTGATATACTTTTTATTAAGATTGAGTCTGACTGTCTAGTTGATCCTCTTAAAAGTATATTAGAGATAGTCCATATAGATTGCTAATCGAAATATTGGGTGAGGTTGTTAAACCCCTCGCATTTTTAATTGGTATCAGAGCAGGCAAACACGTTTAAGACCTCAAAAGTCTGTGTTTGTAGCGATCTGACTATATGGACAGAGGTGTTATCTCTATTAACGTACCACCATTCTTCGATGGCTCAAACTACCTATGATGGAAAATTGCTATGCGAGCTTTTCTTCAATCGCGTGATTTTCAATCATGGGTATATGTTGTTAATGGCTATGATGCTCCCGTTGTGGCAATAAGTAACGCTACTGTTCCAAAGAATATTGGCGAATACGATGATGCTGAGATACTTGTTGCAAAGCAAAACTCCGACAGTTTGAATGCCATCATACATGCCATTATCCCAAATATTCAGCACCATGTGTCAAATTTCACTAGGTATAAAGATGTGTGGGATATCTTAGAAACCGTATTTGAAGGAAATACCATTGAAAAGGAAGCCATGCTTCAAAACCTAAATTCCGATTGGGAAACCTTCATATGGCAGATGAAGATTCATTTGATGAGTTTAATCACAAAGTGTCTGAAATTGTTAATGCATCTTTTGCATTGGGTAAGACTATTCCTGAAAAGGACATTGTGATGAAAATTCTTTGATCGCTGCCATCTAGATACGATTCTAAGAAGCATGCCATCGTTGAAGGAAATAACCTTGATATCCTCTCCAGAAATACTTTCCTTTGGAAGCTAAAATCTTTGATCATGAGCATACATCCAAATCTAGCAAGGATGTCGCGTTCAAATCACAAAAGGACACAAAATTACTTGATAAAAGTAAAAATGTGCATATCTCTGAAGATGATCACTCTGAGACTGATGCATCAAATGAAGATCTTGAAAAATCAGTCTCGATGATCACAAGACAATTTAGAGATATTCTTTTGAAGAGAAGTAAACGGTTCTCCAGAGATAAGCCAAAAGCATCAGTAGAACCCCATAATCGTATTCCTCCTAAAAACAGGGACATAGATGAAACTGATGACGAGGATATGCCTCAGTGCTTTAAGTGTAAGGGTTTTCGTCATTTTGCAAACGAGTGCCCAAATTGTAGAAAATACACTGGGAACAAAGGTCTTGCTGCGACACTTGATGAGATGTCTGGCAATTATGATTCTGATGAAGACAAAAAATCAAGTGTTGCTCTTCTATGTGAGAATATTGATTTTGATAATTGTAGCAATACATACATCAATCTTGATAATCTTTTAGAAGAGAACCCAATCAATATGGATGAATCAATTGACCCCTCTGTTGGAAACTCTATGTTTAATGTTTCAGGATCAATTATGTGCCTAAAAGCTTGCGCATCTCGGGCGCCTGAACCATCTTATGCGTTGACATGCTCCTATTGTTCTCTCAAGGGTCATGAACTTTCAAAGTGTTTCAAGTACAAACACAAGATGAGATATGTCAACAAGCTTCAACGAAGAGCAGATCGTCTAGCTACCAAGCTTAAACTCGCAGAGAAAACAGTTGAAGTATGTAAGAGTTTATCGTCTTCAAAGAAGATAGTTTCCAGAGAGAAGTCTAGACCACCAAAGGAAAGGGTTTGGTCTAAACCAGTTGATAGACAGGGAATCATGAATTCCTCTCAAAAGGGTTATGGTGGACAAATCGATTTTCACCCCAGCACAACTTGATTGTGTTGTTCTTCTGCATCTCGTCTCATGTGCCTGATTAAAAGAGACAAGATTATGCGAACCTCAGGCTTAAAGAAAAATTTGTTTTGTTTTTCTTAGTTTTTTTTGTTTTTGGTATGGAATTATTTCATGATGGAAGGGATTTTCCTGTTTAATCAAAAATAAAGGGTTATTATCGACAATTTAACTCTTTATAGAGTTGTGAGCTATGCGCACACAAACCTCTTCAAAGGTTTAGAAACCCTACATTCCTTTTTCCTTCTCTGATACTCTTTATATCTTAAGACTGCTTGTTGAGTTTTGATTGTGAATTCCTATCACAAAACCGTGCTTTCATGGAAACTCCAAGCATCATGTCTTCAGATGGAAAAGATGTCAATATGATTGTTAAGCCATCAATCACTAAGGAAAAATAGAAATCTCAATTGTCTCCGACTCTAAAAAGAAAAAATAGGAATGTGAGGAAGCCAAGAGTTGTTCCTTCAAACTCTCAGAAGTTTTCTGATGTTCTTGAAGAGTTGAAGCTGGCAAGAAAAGAGATTCATCAAATAAAGGCTTGTGTTTTAAGATCATTGGAAATTCAGAAGGCCCTGGTGGGACATCATCATCTAAGAAGGTTTATTGGTATTGACTCATTTCTCCATGAACCATATGTTCCAATGGTTGTTGACGACAAGGAGTTCGGGGACAACAAGGAATTTTTCAAAGATCTTAATGTCTAGGAAACTTCTTAAGAGAATTTTTATTCTTGTTTTGTTTAAGAAGGATAACTAGGGTTTGGAATATCCATTATTGTGATTACACATAGCTATGTCCAACGTTTTCATCTTGCAATATTTTTAGATTTATTTATTTAAATTCTAAAGTTGATTTGGAAGATGATTTTTACAGTATTAATCTTTATGATTTTATATATTGCAATATGTTATGGGATATGTGTGTCTGCGCCGTGAATTATTATTGTCCCATACGTTGTCAAAAGTTATCTCTTTTATATGTCGATATGCATGTATTGATACAAGATCGATGAACTTTTGACAAACAAAAGTTAAACCTATTATGTCATTTATTGATGGAAGATAAGTTAAAATCTTTTGTTTACAAGGATTATGTCTATTGTATGTCATTGCGCAAATATTGATGGAAAATAGAATGAATCCTTGTCTATTCCGCAGTATTGATCTTCCCTGATCCATATTTTATGTATATACTGTGTGGCTCCATAAGTCTTCTTATGTGAGAATTTCAAACTAGACTAATCATAGACTCGTTTGTGATTAATTTGGTTGTGTATTCCGATTAAATTAATCATGGGTTCTCTTGTGATTAGTTTAATTGAGAATTTTGGATACAAAATCATTTTATGGTTTTTGGTGTCCAAAGAAATCCTTCTTTTCTCGTAAAAGTAAGGTCGTTCTTGTTGTTCTTTCGGGAATGACATCAAACGGGGGTGAATTCTTTTGAACTTGCGCTTAATTTCCATATCTTTGTGGGGAGTGCGGCTGTGGAATATTTGAGGAGTTATCTTATATCTTTGTAAACTCCATGATGAATGCGTTTAGCTTCGCCTTTATGATTGCATCTAAACAAAGTTGATATGTACTTTTCTTTGGTCTTGAAGCGCCTCCATGAAAATTTCATTAGGATCCCATTTTCGTACCTTTGCCAATTTTATTGACAAAAAGGGGGAGAATTAATATGTAGTTCACACTACAAATATATATGGTTTTCGAATCATTATGTAAGGGGGAGTGGTTTTCATGTTGAGATGAAAGTATTGACTACGGGGGAATGATACATCTTGAAAAAGCGGGGGTACAACAACCACACCCAACAATTCGATTAACAATCTTTATGGACAAACTCCAATATACTTTCTAGAGAATCAACTATACAGTCAGACTCAATCTAGATAAAATGTATATCAAAGAGTTTATATCTCAATCTCTCGATTTGATCTTTACTCAAGCAAATAGAAATCTGCGAGTCTTTATCAAAGAGAGATAACTTGGATGGTACCAAAGATCAATATTCAAGTGTCAATCAATTTAAATAAACAACCAAAAGGTCGGATATTCTAATTGATTGAACAACGCACAACCTGTGATATTTCAATTATATAACAAAATATAATGCGGAAAATAAATAACACAGACACCAGAATTTTGTTAACGAGGAAACCGCAAATGCAGAAAAACCCCGGAACCTAGTCCAGATTGAACACACACTGTATTAAGTCGCTACAGACACTAGCCTACTCCAAATTAACTTTGGTATGGACTGTAGTTGAACCCCAATCAAAGTCACACTGATCCAAGGTACAGTTATGCTCCTATGCCTCTGATCCCAGCATGACGTTGCGTACCTGATTCCCTTAGCTGATCTCACCCACAACTAAGAGTTGTTACGACCCAAAGTCGAAGAATAAACAAATCTGTATCACACAGAAAAGTCCACGGTAATATATAAATCCGTCTCCCACGAATATACCTACGAGTTTTGCTCCGTCTTTTGATAAATCAAGGTGAACAGAAACCAATCAATAAACTGGTCTTATATTCCCGAAGAACAGCCTAGTATTATTGATCACCTCACAATAATCTTAATCGACGTAGCGAAAAAGATATCGTGGAATCACAAACGATGAGACATAGTGTTTGTGATTACTTTTCTATCTTTCCTATCGGAGATATAAAATCTCGAGCCAATTATTACAATCGTACTCGTAACGATAGAAGATGCAAGATCAGATCACACAACTACAAGAAAAGTAGTATCGGTATGGCTTCACAATCCCAATGAAGTCTTTAAGTCGTTAACCTGGTTTAGAAGAAGAAACCAAAGGTTAAAGGATAATCGACTCTAGCTATGCAACTAGTATCACACATAAGGTGTGGGGATTAGGTTTCCCAGTTGCTAGAGTTCTCCCTTATACAGTTTTCAAATCAGGGTTTGCAATCAATGTTAGCTTGGTAACAATGCATTCAATATTCATCGTTAGATGAAAACCTGATTAGATTCAAGATAATATTTATCAACCGTTGGATCGAAAACTCAGCTTGTTACACACAAATGAAATGTCCAATTTTGGGTTTACGAACCGTTCCCAAACATTAACATTTGTTGGTTCAACAATAGTTAACCAAATGGTTAGCCATATGATTACTTTCATATCAACCATATTCTTCTTTACCATAACTAGTTCAAATGACTCAAATGAACTAGTTAGAGAGTTGTTCAATTTCTTAGATCTTATGTAACTACACAAGACACAATCGAAGCAAAAACGGTTTGATTCACTCGAATCGGTAAATGAACTTTATAGCCACGGTTTGCAAAAGCATTCCTTAGTTTAAATAAACATGAGTTCAAGAACAACCGGTTTTAGATATAACCTGCTCAAGTTCGCGGACTGGGTTCGCGGACTTAAGCTCATGGAAGGAGTTCACAAACTCCAGTAGAAATTCTCGGGTCGAGAACTTCCGCCAGTTCGCGGACTTAGTTCGCGGACTTGGCTCACGCCACTTCCATTTCTCTTGATCAACAAAGTTCGCAAACTTTGGTTCAAGGAATAAGGACTTATACATATATGTGTTTCCACAACAATGTTTATATCCTACCAATGGTTATGTAATCTAAACTCTCATTTCAATCATTGAAACATTCTCAGAGGACAGATATAGCCGTTATTCACAGTCCATTTTTCGTCAGAGCAATTTTCAAAGTGATTGAAACATAACATGACTTTCGTCACTAGGTAAAGATGAATTCGGCTAAAGCGAAAGCTTACCAACACATATTTCGAGAAATAGATAAGCGAGATAAACTAGGCTCGAAATAGCAAATGTGCATAATGAAAGTCTATATATCAAAACGACTTTTGTCTCAAGAGTAGGAGATAGAATAGATAGACTTTTGAGTGACAGATAAGTTCAAGTCTCCACATACCTTTTAGTCGATGAAGATCCACCAGTTCCTTGAGTAGTCCTTCGACTTTTATGATGATTGCCATGGAGTTCTTGAGCTCAACTACACTTTCTATCCCAGTCCGAGACCTTTAGCTATGTAGCCTAGAAATCAAGACTTATAGTTTTGATCACTAATATTGACAAACATGCTTGAGATAGCAACGCATGCGAGTTCGATCGAGCAATGCTCTAACACATATCACCATAGTATTATTGTCAAAGTTGTGATACAATTAAACTTTGATACCATGTAATAATACTATGACATTGTATAACAATGATCGATAGCTTTTGTTTTTCATTCTTATGGCTACGGATCCTCAACAACTATGATGCTGAAATGAACATCTATGGAATCATGGGAGTACTTGGAAAATATGAAGTTTTCGAGTAATGTTGAAGCACCAAGGAGATCAAGCATGTGGACGAGAAGCTACAAAGTTTTATTTATTTTGTATTCCATATGTATTGATAGTTTTGTCACTAAATTTGACAAAGGAGGTGATTGTTAGAGCATTGCTCGGTCGAACTCGCAAGCATTGCTATCTCAAGCTTATTTGTCAAATTTAGTTGTCAAAACTATGTGTCTTGATTTCTAGTCTACTTATAGCTAAGTCTCGGACTAGGATAGTTAAGTGTAGTTGAGCTCCATACTCCATGACGATCATCTTACGAAGACGAAGAACTACTCAAGGAACCAGTGGAACTTCATCCGACTAAAAGGTATGTGGAGACTTGAACTTATCTATCACTCAAAAGTCTATCTACTCTATATCCTACTCTTGAGACAAAAGTCGTATAAGTATGATAGTTTTCATACATACACAATTGCTATTTCGAGCCGAGTTTACTTGCCTATTTTTTTCTCGAAATATGTGTTGGTAAACTTTTGCTTTAACCATTTTTCATCTTTACCCGTGACGAAAGTCATGATGACGTTTCAATTTTGAAAATGGCTTTGATGACGATAGTTGTGAATAACGACTATTATAACATTATAGAAGAATGTTTCAATGATTGAAATGTAGAGCTGAGATTACCATTTATGGATATAAGCATATATAGTGTGTTCTCACATTAGTGTAAAATCCATGTACCGGAAACCAAGTGTGTGCATATGTGTGCATACGGTATTAGTAAAGGAGACGGGTTAGGTACGAAAACCCGTACACGTACTGGCGGAACTTTTGCTCCTCGAAAAATCTGCTGAATTTGGAGTTTACGAACTCATAAACCAGTCACCTTAGGTACGCGTACCCGTACCCGTACACGTACTGGCGGAACTTTTCTACCCAAAAAATTCTACTAAGTTTGGAAACCAAAAGCCAACTCAAATTCGGTAGCTAAGGTACGCATACCTGTATGCGTACCCAAGCTGGTTATTTCTCAAATCGGTAGTTCATAAACTTAAAACAGTAAATTATAAGGAATGCAATCTTTGGAAACCGTGGGTATATTGTTCATGAATTGATTCAAATGAATCAAACCGATTTTGTTTCAATTGTGTCTATGGATAAATACCTAAGCAATTGAACAACTCTTCAACTAGTTCTTATGAGTCATTTGAACTAGTTATGAGAAAGATGAATACGGTTAATATGGAAGTGCTCATATGGCTAACCATTGGTTAACTATTTGTGAACCAACTAAGTATACACGTTTAGGTACGGTTACTCAAACCTAAATAAAACACATTTCATTTGTGTGTGAAAGCTAAGTTTCGATCTAACGGTTGAAAGATATTAGCTTGGTTGAATCAGGTTTTTCATCTAACGGTGAATATTGAATGATTTGTTACTAAGATAACATAGATTGCAAACCTTGATTTGAAAACTATATAAGGGAGAACTGTAGCAACTGGAAAAACTAATCCCCACACCTCCTGTGTGATACTAGTTGGTTTTGATAGAGTCGATTCTCCTTTAACCTTAGGTTTCTTCTCGAGACCCTGTAGGTTAACGACTTAAAGACTTCATTGGGATTGTGAAGCCAGACGAAACTACTTCTCTTGTAGTTGAGCGATATGATCTTGCCATTTTCTATCGTACGAGTTAAACTGAATAATTGACTTGAGATTATATCTCCGACAGGGCAAGGTAAAAAGAAATCACAAACATCTTCGTCTCATCGTCTGTGATTCCACAATATATTGTTTCGCTACCATACGATTAAGATTATTATTAGGTGATTGATAATTCTAGGCTGTTCTTCGGGAATATAAGTCCGGGTTATCAATCAGTTCCTGTTCACCTTAATTTCTATCAAAAGACGGAACAAACTCTTAGGTTTATCTGTGGGAGACAGGTTTATCTATTATCGTAGACTTTTCTGTGTGATTCAGATTTGTTTATTCAAGTCTTCGACTTTGGGTCGTAGCAACTCTTAGTTGTGGGTGAGATCAGCTAAGGGAATCAAGTGCGTAGTATCCTGCTGGGATCAGAGACGTAAGGATCGCAACTGTACCTTGAATCAATGTGAGATTGATTAGGGTTCAACTACAGTCCAGACCGAAGTTAGTTTGTAGTAGGCTAGTGTCTGTAGCGGCTTAATACAGTATGATGTTCAATTTGGACTAGGTCGTGGGGTTTTTCTGCATTTGCGGTTTCCTCCTTAACAAAACTTCTGGTGTCTATGTTATTTCTATTCCGCATTATATTTTGTTATATAATTGAAATATCTCAGATTGTGTGTTGTATCGATCAATTGTAAAATCCAACCTTTGGTTGTTGATTGAAAATTGATTGATCCTTGGATATTGGTCTTTGGTACCATCCAAATTTATATCTCTTGTATTTGATAAAGACTCACAAATTTCTATTTATTTGAGTATAGATCAAATCGAGAGATAGAGATATTAACTCATTGATATACTTTTTATTAAGATTGAGTCTGACTGTCTAGTTGATTCTCTTAAAAGTATATATTAGAGTTAGTCCATACAGATTGTTAATCAAAATATTGGGTGAGGTTGTTAGACCCCCGCATTTTCAATTGGTATAAGAGCAAGCAAACACGTTTAAGACCTCAAAAGACTGTGTTTATAGCGATCTGACTCTATGGACAGAGGTGTTATCTCTATTAACGTACCACCAGTCTTCGATGGCTCTGTAAAGACCCTCGAGCTCGTCAACGCTATTAGACTAGTCAAGTGACGAATTAGCCGATAATAACTCGACTAGTTTAACACGAACGTTAATTAATAGGAATTAATCTAACAACGAAGTAGATGCGAAACTGGTATCGTTAGATAGGTCTCGAAAAGTTAAGCGAGATGGACTACTCGAGCGTGTCAATCGGATACCAGATGAAGGAGTAATCATCAGATTTGTTGTTGAAGGGAAAAATAGTCAGCTGGAAGTTTAGCCGCCTTGGCTGCCCGTATCAATATTTCGGGTGCCTTTAGTATTTTCGGTCGGCCTTATCTACACCAAATCGGGAGAGAAACTCATTTTCCTCTTCTTCTTTCTCTTTCTTCTTATTTCCTTCTTCTCGTCTCTGCTCTTTTCTGTTCTTCAGTCGAGCGTTGGTTTGAGAAACAAATCGGTGATTAGGAGGTTGTATAAGGAGCAGATGGGTTGCACTGATTGTTGTTGATGGTGTCGAAGCTAGTTTAAGCTTGGGAGAAGAAGATTTTGATGTTGTTGTCAATCAGAAGATGGGGTTTTTGTTTAGAAGTTGCTGGGGAATCTTAAGAGATGAGGAATTAGATTGTGGTGGTGTTCTGATTGAAAAGTTAATAAGGAATCGAGAAATTATAATGATAGAAGATCTAGAACAGTGATTGTGAAATTAGGGTTTCAAGAGAATTGCAGAAGAGGATGAGAAGATGAAATTGATAGTTTAAAGAAGTGATTAGAGATGTGTTTATTCTTAATTGAGGTTTGGTTGAAGCTGTAAGATAGTTTGATGATCGAATCAAGAAGTTAGGGTCTGAGTTAGGGTTCCTGTGGATAAAAATTAGGAATTTGGGATTCGTTTTAATGATGATTAAGAGGGAATTGAAGATGGGTTTTAACTGAATTAGAGTTTAAGGTTGAAGAATTGATTAAAGTTAATAGTTAGGGTTATGATTCTGTTTGGGTGAAGATTTTGGGAATTGGCCGTGAAGAACTGTGGATTAGGGGTTAGATGTGATGAGCGGAGTTGAATCAATCTAAAGAAGGGGTTGATTACAATTGGGGGAGAGAGTCTTTTGAGGTGATTTACTTCTTAGTATCTCAGTAAAGTTTTTGATTTCATTTAAATGAATTATGGATGTTGATAAAGATATATTGAAACTGAAATTGAAATTGAGATAACTATAGAATGAATTGATGTTGTTGAAGTTTTGGGATGAATGGGGGTGGACCTGAATCGAACTGTTATTAATGGATATTTGTATGTGTGTGTATGGATTGGGTCAAGGAAGGTGTTGTTGTTTAGGTTTGAGTGGACTGAAATTGTTATGGTTTGGGTGTTTGAGTAGATGATGTATATGAGTTTTGCAGTTATGGAGATTACAGGTTGTAATGGTGGTGTTGAACTGAGATTGAGGCAGGTGGTATGAGATTGATGTCTGAATGTGTAGTTGAGAATAATAAATGGATCATGGTGGTGAATGTGTTGATGTTATGAGAGTTAAAGTTCAGGGGATGGAGTTAAGTTTCTGTTGTTATGGTGGAGTCATATTAGTGTTACCTGGGAGAAGTTAAAAGTGTTGATTGTACTGAATGAATGAGAGTTAGATGAATGTGATGAAGTTGAGTTGGTAGTATGTAGAAAGACTGCAATTGCAGGTAATTAAGCTGTAATTGTGTCTGTATTTTGATTCTAAAGTTTGCTTATAAGAATTTATGAGTTGAACTTGTATTTGAGTTATGAATTGTACTAGAATCTTAGCCTGAGCTCTTTCAGCTTAGCTGACTCGACCTAGTATTTCTGACTCAGTCTATCTGACTGGGTTAAATGTGTATTTGATTTACCTGAAATCAGTCTTCTGACTGGATTGAATCGTGTTGACTCAGTGGACCGAATTAGACTTTAACTCCATTGACTATTTTGACTATTGACTGTTGACCTGACTTAGACGTTGACTGTTAGTAGACTCTTTGACCGTACGTTGACCCAGTTGGGCCAGACCTTATGTAATGGCCTTGCTTAGTGGATATGGGCTTATTTAGAGAACTTGGCTTAGGGCTAGTTTCCTATAACCGATGAATTGGACCCTTATGGTCCGAATTAGCCTTTTGTGTCTTCTACAAAGTTGTAGATATTTATAAGAGTTAGCCAATGGACTTTAGAATAAATCTAATTGAATTAGTAGACCTTAGATGTGCTAAATATAGATTATGGAAAGATGTAGAACAATAGATGGACTTAGAAACATTAGACAATCTTGTATGATTCTTGTATAAGCCATTGTGGCTAGTTTCTTAGACTTCTTGTGTGATTAGCAATTAGTCTATATTAACAATGATCGATTCAAAGGACGAACCAGTGGATCGTGGATCTCGAGGTAGGTGTGGCTTGTCATCAAAAGAGGTGTGAATACATTTTACTCTTTTGAAACCATTGTTGTTCCTTTTATAAAAGTTTATATTTAATAAACTCATGCATTGTCCGTTTGTGCATTCCATGCATTGTTAGTTTGCATTATGATTGTTCTGTTGATTCTTTGAATCTTTCCACGATTTGGAAAGGACTTGTATGTTTGTTGTCATCAAGAACTGTTATGGGAAATGAGAATTTCCACATGTGGTATATATGACGCGCTCCTTCACATTTATACCTATTATAAGTTTATTCGGTGTGGAATTGGCATCAATATTACTATTCGGTGTGGAAGTGGCACCAATATTATACATTGTTTGACGAAGGAGTTTGTCCATATACATATTTGTGCATTCCAGTGACTTAGTCACTTTGATGTTTGGGAAAACATGTATTGTTTTCCGAATTTTGCTCATGATTTCTTTAAAGTTAAATGTTATTCCTGCTGGGCACCCCTTTTAGGGATGACGTGCTCACCCATTCCGACTTTCAGTTTCAGAGACAGATCAGAGTTTCGCAGCGAAAGCTTCGAGTAGTTGACTCCGTTAATTAGTTAACTTCTACGTTTATTATTGTATCTATTTGTAAACCGAATGACTATTGTATATATGTATCATTTGAGAGGAGTTCTTGTATATATAATTCTCTACGGGGCTAGTTTTGGGTTAAATTTTGTAGCAGATTTCTTAATTAAATGTTTAAGTAAATGATTTAGATTCTTAGTGCCTCTTTATTTAGTTAATCCCTTGGATTAGTCAGCTGCTAGCTTTGGGGGCGCTACAGGCTCAAACTACTTATGGTGGAAAATTGTTATGCGAGTTTTTCTTCAATCGCGTGATTTTCAATCATGGCTATATGTTGTTAATGGCTATGATGCTCTCGTTGTGTCAATAGGTAACGCTATTGTTCCAATGAATATTTGCGAATACGATGCTGCTGAGATACTTGCTGCAAAGCAAAACTCTGACGGTTTGAATGCCATCATACATGCCATTACCCCAAATCTTCAGTACCATGTGTCAAATTGCATTAGGTCTAAAGATGTGGGATATCTTAGAAACCGTATTCGAAGGAAATACCAGTGAAAAGGAAGCCAGGCTTCAAAACCTAAATTCCGATTGGGAAACCTTTGTATGCAGATGAAGATTCATTTGATGAGTTTAATCACAAAGTGTCTGAAATTGTTAATGCATCTTTTGCATTGGGTAAGACTATTCCTGAAAAGGACATTGTGATGAAAATTCCCAGATCGCTGCCATCTAGATATGATTCTAAGAAGCATGCCATCGTTGAAGGAAATAACCTTGATACCCTCTCCAGAAATACTTTGGTTGGGAAGCTAAGATCTTTGATCATGAGCATACATCCAAATCTAGCAAGGATGTTGCGTTCAAAGCACAAAAGGACACAAAATTACTTGATAAAAGTAAAAATGTGTATATCTCTGAAGATGATCACTCTGAGACTGATGCATCAGATGAAGATCTTGACAAATCAGTCTCGATGATCACAAGACAATTTAGAGATCTTCTTTTGAAGAGAAGTAATCGGTTCTCCAGAGATAAGCCAAAAGCATCAATAAAACCCCATAATCGTATTCCTCCTAAAAACAGGGACACAGATGAAACTGATGACGAGGATATGCCTCAGTGCTTTAAGTGTAAGGGTTTTGGTCATTTTGAAAACGAGTGCCCAAATCGTAGAAAATACACTATGAACAAAGGTCTTGCTGCGACACCTGATGAGAAGTCTGACAATTATGATTCTGATGAAGACAAAAAATCAAGTGTTGCTCTTCTATGTGAGAATATTGATTTTGATAATTGTAGCAATACATACATCAATCTTGATAATCTTTTAGAAGAGAACCCAAACAAGATGGATGAATCAATTTACCCCTCTGTTGGAAACTATATGTTTAATGTTTTAGGATCAAATATGTGCCTAGCAGCTTGCGCATCTCGGGCGACTGAACCATCTTATGCGTTGACATGCTCCTATTGTTCTCTTAAGGGTCATGAACTTTCAAAGTGTTTCAAGTACAAACACAAGATGAGATATGTCAACAAGATTCAACGAAGAGCAGATCGTCTAGATACCAAGATTAAACTCGTAGAGAAAACAGTTGAGGTATGTAAGAGTTTATCGTCTTCAAAGAAGCTAGTTTCCAACGAGAAGTCTAGACCAACAAAGGAAAGGGTTTGGTCTAAACCAGTTGATAGACATGGAATCATGAATTCCTCTCAAAAGGGTTATGGTGGACAAATCGTTGTTCACCCCAACCAAGGTAGTCAATATCGGTTGTACATGCCGATATTACAGGTTTTTATCGGATATCGGAAAATACCTATACGGTATCGAAAATATCGGCGATACAAAGATGGAATGATATTATCGGTTGTACATGCCGGTACAGACCGATATATCGGTTTTACTTGTACAGCGATAATATCGGTTTCGTGAATAAATTTTTCATCAACATGCATCTAGTCTTTATAGACAAGTACAATGTCAATTTGAGAAGGTAAAAAAACCTAATATATTTATAATGTAATATCAATGACTATATGGTAGGATATAAGATGGAAACCATATTTCGATTGCAAGGCTGAGAATATAAAAGATAAATATGAAGGATAATAAAAAAATATTTACCGGCATAATGGTACAACAATCACAACATTGGATAATAAACCACCTTGTATGTTGGAAATTTGAGATGTGTGTATGATTCTTATTTTTTTTTATGGTTTTATAATTATTTGAAATTCTATATTAAATGATGTATCGCCGATAAAAACCGATAATATCTTTTGTATAGGTGCATCGGACCCCGCCGATACGAGACCGATACACGATATTAACTACCTTGACCCCAGCACAACTTGATTGTGTTGTTCTTGTGCATCTCGTCTCATGTGCCTGATTAAAAGAGACAAGATTACGCACACCTCAGGCTTAAAGAAAAATTTGTTTTGTTTTTCTTAGTTTTTTTTTGTTTTTGAGTATGGAATTCTTTCATGATGGAAGGGATTAACCTGTTTAATAAAAAAAAGGGTTATTATCGACAATTCCACTCTTTATAGGGTTGTAAGTTGTGCGTACACAAACCTCTTTAAATATTTAGAAACCTTACATTGCTTTTCCTTCTCTGATACTCTTTATATCTTAAGACCGCTTGTTGAGTTTTGATTGTGAATTCCTATCACAAAACCGTGCTTTCATGGAAACTCCAAGCATCATGTCTTCAGATGGAAAAGATGTCAATATGATTGTTAAGCCATCCATCACTAAGGAAAAAGAGAAATATCAATTGTCTCCAACTCTAAAAAGAAAAAGAAGGAATGTGAGGAAGCCAAGAGTTGTTCCTTCAAACTCTCAGAAGTTTTCTGATGTTCTTGAAGAGTTGAAGCTGGCAAGAAAAGAGATTCAACAAATAAAGACTTGTGTTTTAAGATCATTTGAAATTCAGAAGGCCCTGGTTCGACATCATCAGCTAAGAAGGTTTATTGGTATTGACTCCTTTCTCCATGAACCATATGTTCCAATGGTTGTTGACGACAAGGAATTTTTCAAAGATCTTAATGTCTAGGAAACTTCTTGAGAGAATTTTTATTCTTGTTTTTTTTAAAAAGGATACTAGGGTTTGGAATAGCCATTATTGTGAGTACACATAGTTATGTCAAGCGTTTTTATCTTGCAATATTTTTAGATTTATTTATTTAAATTCTAAAGTTGATTTAGAAGATGATTTTTGCAGTATTAATCTTTATGGTTTTATATATTGCAATATGTTATGGGATATGTGTGTTTGCGTCCGTGAACTATTATTGTCCGATACGTTGTCAAAAGTTATCACTTTTATATGTCGACATGCATGTATTGATACAAGATCGATGAACTTTTGACAAACAAAAGTTAAACCTATTATGTCATTTATTGATGGAAGATATGTTAAAATCTTTTGTTTACAAGGATTATGTCTATTGTACGTCATTGTGCAAATAGTGATGGAAAATAGAACGAATCCTCGTCTATTCCGCAGTATTGATCTTCCTTGATCCATATTTTATGTATATACTGTGTGGCTCCATAAGTCTTCTTATGTGAGCATTTACAACTAGATTAATCATAGACTCGTTTGTGATTAATTTGGTTATGTATTCCGATTAAATTAATCATGGGTTCTCTTGTGATTAGTTTAATTAAGAATTTTGGATACAAAATCATTTTATGGTTTTTGGTGTCCAAGAAATCCTTTTTTTCTCGTAAAAGTAAGGTCGCTCTTGTTGTTCTTTCGGGAATGATATCAAATAGGGGAGAGTTCTTTTGAACTTGCACTTAATTTCCATATCTTTGTGGGGAGTGCGGCCGTGGAATATTTGAGGAGTTATCTTGTATCTTTATAAACTCCGTGATGAATGCATTTAGCTTTGACTTTATGATTGCATCTAAACAAAGTTGATATGCACTTTTCTTTGGTCTTGAAGCGTCTCCATGAAAATTTCATTAGGATCCCGTTTTCGTACCTTTGCCAATTTAATTGAGAAAAAGGGGGAGAATTAATATGTAGTTCACACTACAAATACATATGGTTTTCGGATCATTATGTAAGGGGGAGTGGTTTTCATGTTGAGATGAAAGTATTGACTAAGGTGGAATGATACATATCACCATAGTATTGTTGTCAAAGTTGTGATATAATTGAACTTTGATACTATGTAATAATACTATGACATTGTATAACAATGATCGAGAGCTTTTGTTTTTCATTGTTATGGCTACGGATCTTCAACAACTATGATGCTGAACTGAACATCTATGGAATCATGGGAGTACTTGGAAAAGACAAAGTTTTCGAGTAATGTTGAAGCACCAAGGAGATCAAGCATGTGGACGAGAAGCTACAAAGTTTTATTTATTTTGTATTCCATATGTATTGATAGTTTTGTCACTAAAATTGACAAAGGGGGAGATTGTTAGAGCATTGCTCGGTCGAAATCGCAAGCGCTGCTATCTCAAGTTTGTTTGTCAAATTTAATTTTCAAAACTATGTGTCTTGATTTCTAGTCTACTTATAGCTAAGTCTCGGGCTAGGATAGTTAAGTGTAGTTGAGCTCCAGACTCCATGGCGATCATCTTACGAAGACGAAGAACTACTCAAGGAACCAGTGGAACTTCATTCGACTAAAAGGTATGTGGAGACTTGAACTTATATATCACTCAAAATTCTATCTACTCTATCTCATACTCTTGAGACAAAAGTCGTATAAGTATGATAGTTTTCGTACATACACATTTGCTATTTCGAGCCGAGTTTACTCGCCTATTTTTCTCGAAATATGTGTTGGTAAGCTTTCGCTTTAACCATTTTTCATCTTTACCCGTGAAGAAAGTCATGATGACGTTTCAATCTTTAAAATGGCTTTGATGACAATAGTTGTGAATAACGACTATTATAACATTATAGAAGAATGTTTCAATGATTGAAATGTAGAGTTGAGATTATCATCTATGGATATAAACATATATAGTGTGTTCACACATTAGTGTATAAATCCATGTACCGGAAACCAAGTGTGTGCATATGTGTGCATACGGTATTGGTGTAGGAGACAGGTTGTGTACGCATACCCGTACGCGTACTGGCGGAACTTTTCCTCCCGGAAAATTCTGCTGAGTTTGGAGTTTACGAACTCATAAACCAGTCACCTTATGTACACGTACCCGTATGCGTACTGGCGGAACTTTTCTACCCGAAAAATTCTACTAAGTTTGGAAACCAAAAGCCAACTCAAATCCGGTAGCTAAGGTACGCATACCCGTACGCGTACCAAGATGGTTATTTCTCAAATCGGTAGTTCATGAACTTAAAATAATAAATTATAAAGAATGCAATCTTTGAAAACCGTGGGTATATTGTTCATGAATTGACTCAAATGAATCAAACCGATTTTGTTTCAATTGTGTCTATGAATAAAGACCTAAGCAATTGAAAAACTCTTCAACTAGTTCTTATGAGTCATTTGAACTAGTTATGAGAAAGATGAATACGATTAATATGGAAACTCATATGGCTAACCATTGGTTAACTATTTGTGAACCAACTAAGTTTACATGTTTAGGTACGGTTACTCAAACCTAAATGAAATACATTTCGTTTGTGTGTGACAAGCTAAGTTTCGATCTAACAGTTGAAAGATATTAGCTTGGTTGAATCAGGTTTTTCATCTAACGGTGAATATTAAATGCTTTGTTACTAAGCTAACATAGATTGCAGACCCTGATTTGAAAACTATATAAGGGAGAACTCTAGCAACTGGAAAAACTAAACCCCACACCTCATATGTGATACTAGTTCGTTTTGCTAGAGTCGATTCTCCTTTAACCTTAGGTTTCTTCTCGAGACCCTGTAGGTTAACGACTTAAAGACTTTATTGGGATTGTGAAGCCAGACGAAACTACTTCTCTTGTAGTTGAGCGATATGATCTTGCGATTTTCTATCGTACGAGTTCAACTGAATAATTGACTTGAGATTATATCTCCGATAGGGCAAGATAAAAAGAAATCACAAACATCTTCGTCTCATCGTTTGTGATTCCACAATATCTTGTTTCGCTACCATACAATTAAGATTATTATGAGGTGATTGATAATTCTAGGCTGTTCTTCGGGAATATAAGTCCGGGTTATCAATCAGTTCCTGTTCACCTTAATTTCTATCAAAAGACGGAACAAACTCTTAGGTTTATCTGTGGGAGACAGGTTTATCTATTATCGTAGACTTTTCTGTGTGATTCAGATTTGTTTATTCAAGTCTTCGATTTTGGGTAGTAGCAACTCTTAGTTGTGGGTGAGATCAGCTAGGGGAATCAAGTGCGTAGTATCCTGCTGGGATGAGAGACGTAAGGAGCGCAACTGTATCATGAATTAGTGTGAGATTGATTAGGGTTCAACTACAGTCCAGACCGAAGTTAGTTTGGAGTAGGCTAGTGTCTGTAGTGGCTTAATACAGTGTGGTGTTCAATCTGGACTAGGTCCCGGGGTTTTTCTGCATTTGCGGTTTCCTCGTTAACAAAACTTCTGGTGTCTGTGTTGTTTCTATTCCGCATTATATTTTGTTATATAATTGAAATATCACAGGTTGTGCGTTGTATCGATCAATTGTGAAATCCAACCTTTGGTTGTTGATTGGAAATTAATTGATCCTTGGATATTGGTCTTTGGTACCATCCAAGTTTATATCTCTTGTATTTGATAAAGACTCACATATTTCTATTTGTTTGAGTATATATCAAATCGAGAGATAGAGATATTAACTCCTTGATATACTTTTTATTAAGATTGAGTCTGACTGTCTAGTTGATTCTCTTAAAAGTATATTAGAGTTAGTCCATACAGATTGCTAATCGAAATATTGGGTGAGGTTGTTAGACCCCCGCATTTTCAGAGACACACTTTCTGTTCGCAACTTCTTGATAACATCGATTCATTGACGAAGCCACTTCACGTTGAAGTCATATTCTTCCGAAGCCTTCAAATTTTACTCCCAATCAAAGGGTGTTAGAGAAAATGTGTTTATTTAAAGTTTGTTTTATGGTCTTGGTAGGAATGGAACTTAGGACCAATTAGCCACAAAGGACACTAGCTCATTTTCACCATTTGTGAATGAACCTTTAGTCCCACATAGGGGAAACTAAAGATGACACCTCTCCATAAGTATAGATTTTTTTGATCTAAGAGTGGTCCTTTGGGTCATATACACTTTTGTATGAGGGAGGGGAAGGTAAGTAATGGACTAGTTGGTGCAACCAAATATTTTACACACGCGCGGTGTTTCGCACCGAAGCACGCATGCCGACGTCCGTCGGGGCGGGCCGAGCTCGGGCTCGAGTCAGACAAGACTTATCTTTGGACAAAATACTCTTGAATTATTTCATAAACGAATTGAAAATCAAATTAGATTTTGTCTTAAATTTGGGTGGCGTATGACCCAGCGGGAAGTATTTTCTTTTCGTTTTTCTTCTTATGTTGACATAATGTGCAGTTATCTGCCTAGCTGTTTTTTACCGTTTTGGAAAATCTTGAATTAATTCGAATTTAATTTTGTCTTTAATTATGATTTTATTCTCTCTTTAATTCACACTTAATGCACATTATTTTCGACCTTCTCTATTCTCCATATATAAACCACTTGAATCCTTCATTCCAAAACGTGTCCAGAAGAAGTTATTATCCTTATTTTTTTCGTCTTTCTCCCTATGTGTGGTTTTTAAATTCTGTGCTTTGATGTCGAGTTCGTAAGAGTGGTCAAGTACTGTGGTGCTTATAGTACTTGAAACCGACAGTTTTATCCTAGATACGACTTCACCACGGGTATAGACATCACTCATTTTTTAGGCGAACCGGTGAAGTATCGTGTTAAGGACAGCTTCATGATCAATTGACTATGTCCCCTATTTGCTGATTTCAATTGAGTGTTTATTTCAGTTATCAAAAATTTATTTTTAACACCATTACTTTCATGTTTCCAACAATCTTAGCACGATATATCTTTTTCTGTAACAATGGGAAAGAATGATGTTGATAAGCCTGCAAAATTCGGTAGCAAAGATTTTAAGAGGTGCAAGTCAAAAATGTTGTTTTTCCTGAGTTACCATTTGCTGGATTCATATGTTCAGAAAACTTTTGATGAGTCTTTGAATGAAGATGGCCATGAGTCTGAATTAGAAGAATGGAAGAGGGAAAATTACATGGCAAAAAATCATATTATGAATTGTTTGGAGGATGTTTTGTATGATTTTTACAATGCTAAGGAGAACTTTTATGCATTTGATTTATGGGTTGCTTTAGAGGCAAAATACCAAGCTGAAACCGCTGGAAGCAAGAAATTCTTGGTAACTAGGTTCTTGGAATATAATATATCGAATGACAAATTTGTGGTTGATCAATTCCTTGAACTTCAACAAATTATCAATGAAGTTCTTGCAGAAGGTATGGTGATTGATGAGACTTTTCAAGTGTCTGTTGTGATTGAGAAATTGCCTTTTCTTGGTCTGAGTACAAACGGAAACTGAGACATAAAATTGGTGAAGTCACTATGGTTGATTTGGGTAAGAAGATTCAAGTAAAAGAATTGATGTGTTCCAAAGACAAGAATGTGTCTTCCGCAAGGGACAAGTCTAAAGGTGAGAAGAATTGATATTCATGTGATTGAACATAAAGCCTCCATTGCTGAAAAATGTGAGAAGAACAAACACAACTCCAAGAACGCGTCTCACAAGAAAGGTACATTTCAGAAACTCAAATCTAGCATTAATAAAATTAAGGGTCTCTGCTACGTGTGTGTGTTATTTATTTTGACTCAATTAAGAAAATAGATATTCTAAAAAGAAAATCCATAAATTTGCTAGACAAATAGTAACATCATGTTTTTTTATTTTTGACCTATCTTGATCTGACTGAAATTACCTGACTCACTTAATCTATTATTATTAGACAGCCTAAAAATATTTCCCAAAGTTACATATCAAGACTTCTTTTATTCTTTATTCATTGAGATCTGTCCAGTTTGTTTGTGAAATGTTAGCTTCTTCCGGTTTGTATGTGAAAACTAAGTTAGTGTGTTAAAACCTTGAGCAGTTTATTCAAACAAATAATTAATAATATGATTTCAGGTGAATTTCTTCTGCTGTGGTTAAAAGCTGAACAAAGTTCTATTGCTTCTGGCCCTATCGAAGAATATTTAGACCAATAAAATCTTTTGAGAAAATTAATACTCCCTTCGTCATAGATTAACAATTCTAATTGACTTTATCAAAATATTAAGGAAATACTATAAAATGTCGTGACTAACCCTTGACCAGCCATATTTAATGTTATGTTATTACCAAAACTAAAATTGATACAAAGATATTGAATAAATGTTTTTATTTAAAAAAGGAATGATGATTAATATAAAGACATTGAATAGATTTTTTCCTTATATATGGTAATAATATTTAAGATTTGGAATTAAGTTTATATTAAAAATAATTTTATGGTTATAAAATATAAAGGGTATATTTGATAGTTTAAGGGAAAAATGTCTATAAACAGAGCTGGCAGATAAAAAAAGACAGACCAAATAGGATAGATAAAAAAAGACAGAGGGAGTAATTATTACTCCTTCCGTTTCAAAAAGACAGTCCGCTTTGACTTTGTCAAGATATTAAGGAGACTATAGCAGTTTACATGCCTACCCTTAATTACTTTCCTAATTTATTTCAAATAAAACTGTTAGTAATAAAAACTACCAAAAATTGTTATGAGATTGTAAATAGGAAATACAAAAAAGGAATGAAGGATATATTTGTTTCCTTAATTATATAAATTCAAATCATTAATATTTTAGGTTGGTCGCATTAATTTTGTTTATGAATATAAAAATCTTAAGGGTATATTAGAGAGTTCATTGGAAAAATATGACTATAAACAGAAGCCGGACACAATTTTGAAACATACCAAAATGGAATAGAGGACGGTCTTTTTGAAACAGAGGGAGTAATATGATTTCAGGTGAATTTCCAATATTGTGGTTAAAAGTTGAACAAAACTCTCTTCTTAAAGCTTCTGGCCCGCCGGAGAATATTTAGACCAATAAAATCTTTTGAGAAAATTTAGACGAATAGGAAATAAGAGCTCCTGGCTCCATCATAAAATAATTTCTTAAGTAAAAAATAATACCTTAAGTAAAAAAATCCTACCATCCCCACCCGAAAATAATTTCTTAAGTAAAAAAACAAAAAATACCTTAAATAAAAAAATCTAACCTCACGGTTAAGGTAGTTTTTTTTTCTTTCTACCTGTTTATTAATATAGAGAATTATTCATGTGCAAAAATAAAATATATCTTGAATAAAATAAAAGAAATCACGGGTAAAAGAAAAAAAATATTGTGTAAAAAAATACTTCATGGGTAAATTTTTTCTTTTTTTATCTTTCTACCCGTTTATTAATTTATTACCTTGAGTATGGCATGTACTAAAAAAAATATGGAGTTCTTCACGAGGAAAAATAAAATATATCTTGAGTTAAAAATAAAATACTTCACGGGTAGAAAAAATATCTTGAGTAAAACAAAAATACTTCACGGGTAAAAAAATAATATCTTGGGTAAAAAAAAATACTTCACGGGCAAAAAAAATATTTATTTTACGGGTACAAAAATATTTAAAAAAATATAACCATGAGCCACGATACGTACTTTCTTATACAAAATATTTAGGAACGTGCAACGCACGAGTGCAACAACTATATATTTTCTGCAAATATCTGGGTCCGTGCAGAACATGGGCGTCACAACACTAGTGGAGAATGGAGTTTGGTTCTCATTTGAGTTTGAGTTTGATTTGATTCTCATTTGAATTATAGTTTGAGTTTTCATTTGAGTTTCATTTGGGATTGATTAGAGATTTAGTCAGATTCAGTCAGGCCAGACAGCCAATCTGAATCTTTTTTTTTTATATTAAGATTTATATCTATGACTAATTGGGGTCAGTCATAACTTATTGACCGTTAACACCGGTCGTTGATATAAGATACACAGCGCGACGCTCAAACAACGACCCTTTCCCCGACCACCAAAGCAAGTCATTTAACTCGTGTCTATGACTTGCTTTGACAGTAACTGCTATTTTCCACTAGTGCAACTAGTCATCGTAATTTAAAACTAATATAAATTGTTATTTACTTGTTATCTGGTCCCTCATTAGTTACTTTTACGTACATTATTGCGAAAACGCTAACCCTACCGACGGAAAATCCCGTCAAATATTCCGACTGAAACAAGTGCAGGGCCCCACTTTTGCCCATTGATTATCCAGATGCTAGAGGGCTTCCCAGATACCATTCGATCCCCTGTCGGGATTATCTGCTGTAGGTGTAGCATTACTCACATTAATGTGCTTCTTGTGTGGGCAAAAATATTATAACGTGGAAATTAAGTGTTTGGCCCTCCTCTCACCCTGTCTTACTCAAATGGCCTTTGACTTAAAATTCATTTTTGAAAAAATTAACCCATTTTGTTGAAATGACCCTTAAAAAAGAAGGAGGGCCATTTGGATAAAGTTGTTTGATGATGTTATCAAATAAACTATATCCTTTATTAAGGGTATAATTGTCGTGCCAACTTGAACATAACATGTCTCACGAATTATACGTAAGAATTCGACAAATTTTATATATTTGGAAAGCTTTTTTGAAAGACCTACATAACGAGTATAAATACAACTATCAAATTTTCATTTAACATAATTTTTTATTCTTTAAATAATTTTTAAATTTCTTCATATTTTATAGTGTGCAGACAATATGCACATTGATTTTATGTGCAGGAAATACGCACGGTGATTTCTGTACATAACTTTTTTAATTTTCTTCATATTTTATAGTATGCAGGAAATATGCACACTGATTTTTGTAAATAATTTTTTAATTTTTTTTCATATTTTATAGTGTGCAGGCAATATGCACACTAATTTTATGTGCAGGCAATATGCACACCGGTTATTTTGTTAATCCTACTTCCTATAATATTCCAGGACCACTACAATAATTTGCAAATTTTATTGAATAACCCTGGGGCCAAGAGAGTAAAACCCACAATTTTTAGGGTCATAAGAATAATTACTCTATTATAACGTAAGAATATATGCAATTCCTTGTCTGAGACCGGTGATATTTTTAGAGTAAACACAATCAAAATTAAACATAAAACCACCCAACTGTAATGACAATACTGCCATGGAGCAGTATTTCTGCAACTTCAAAATAGGTATTCCACCACAAAACTTACTATTCCCTTCGACTGCTTGCTTTCTCTACTGCTCCATCTTTAGGTACCGTCCATGATAAATCCCATTCAAAGTTATATTTTTAGGCGTAAATACAATCAAAGTTAAACATAAAACCACCCAACTGTAATGACAATACTGGCATGGAGCAGTATTTCTGCAACTTCAAAATAGGTATTCCACCACAAAACTTACTATTCCCTTCGACTGCTTGCTTTCTCTACTGCTCCATCTTTAGGTACCGTCCATGATAAATCCCATTCAATGAGTGTGATCAAGATTCTCAGGGCCTATCTTCTATCCGGCCGAAAGTCCATTTTCCGATGATTAGTAATAACTAGTAAGCGTAAACAAAGTCTTTGTGTTTCATATATAGATTCCTTCCAAAATTCATGATATGGCAATAATTTTGAAGGTTTAGAGCAACTGCAGTGGTGCGAGTATAACCAAAGATTAAAGACAAAAAAAAAACGACCAAATTTGAGTTTAGTCTGGTGTGTGACGCTACGGGTAGAAGACTAAATTTGGTCGAGCGTGCACTATACGTTAGCCTGGTGTGGGGCGTAAACTATACGTACGCCCGATGAGATTCCAAAAAATAAACAAAAAAAAAAGGGGCGGAAGTATAAATCCCGCCCCATATATAAAGTGAATTAAAAAAAAAAGAGTGGGGCGGAGGCATAAAACACGCCTGGTGTGGGGCGGGGACTTTATGCACGCCTGGTGTGGCGCGTTATCTATACACCCGCCTGGTGGTGGGGCGTTAACTATACGTTCGCTCGACTATATTTGGTTTTGGTCTTGGTCTTGAACCAAATATAGTCTGGGATTTGGTCTTTGGTCCGGATTTTAATCGATAGTCTGTCCGCTGTGTCTCGTTTTTGACCAAATATTTGATTATACTCGCCCACTGTGGTTGCTCTTAGACCACTCATTCCAAGTGAATTTTAGGCTAAGTCTTATGGGGTGCTAATCTACCAGCTAGATTGGCAATCCACGTTAGCTAGGACAACCACCTAAGTCTTATAGGAGTGCTAATCTAGCAGCTAGATTAGCAGTCCACGTCAGCTGGGACCACCACCCAGCGCTGAACCGTTCATCGTCGGCGCCGTCAGATAAAAATAAATCTCCCAGCACTAAACCATCCACCGAAAAAGTGGTTTTCCCAGCGCTGAATGATTCAGCGTAACTATCTAGCTTCTAGTTCACCTGCGAACAACTGCTAGAAGAGAGAACTAGTGTTAATTAACACAACACTTTTTTTTTTTTGAATTGTAACACATTTTTGTTAATCTAGCAACTCAATCTAATCCATAGAACTTAGCCTTATTAAAGATGAGGAACTGCGCAAAAATAAGCTACATCCTCCTCCATCCAAGGAAAAAAAAAAGAGGTTCATAAAAATTGGAAACTTAAGATGAGGAAGCTTTACTAAGTGCAAAAACACATGAAACATGTATCCGGGACAGAACTTTATCCATTCTAAAGTGGAATTTGATGTCTGGTCCTCCTCTCGCTATAGCTTATATATCTAAAACAAGACAAACAAATGCATGCCCGTCTTTAGATCTAATTTACTTGATACAGGAAACAGAATATCTTCAATAATATCTTCTCTTTAGATCAAAAAAAGATGCAACAAACAAAATCCTTGTTCAATCTCGAACACTATATTGAAAGCCCAAAAACAGTATTTACACTGTGTTGAAATATCATTCAACAACTAACGTTAAACATCCATCTTCAGTAACTAACATTCAACACCACACCACAGGCAACTAACATCTGGACATTCGATGCATATATATGTCATGCAACATGAGTATATGCAGATACCTAAGCCTGTTTTGGTTAATAATTGTTTAGAGATGTGGAAACTTAAGGTTGCATGCAATGAAGGACCCTATAGTGAATGGCTTTTCACTACCAATAATTATGCGGGAAGACAAACTTGGGAATTCGATCCAGATGCTGGGACTCCCGAAGAAAGAGCCGAAGTCGAAAAGGCTCGGAAAGAGTACTTTGACAACCGATACAGAGTTAAAGCTTGTGGGGATGTTTTATTACGATTACAGGCACGTATTAACTTGTTAAGACAAGCACTTTATGATTAACGATAACAGTACCTGTGAATTAGATACTCGCAATATTTGCCATAGTACTGATTTGTGCACATATTTCATCATCAAACACGTGTACATAGGAAGATACATGGAGGGCATGCGGACAAAGTCATCAAAGTATGATGACACACGCTCATAACCAAGAATCCCATCCCGTCAACGAGGGATCTCTGCCCGAACAATCCAAGGATAGAAGTTAAAGAATGTTCCGGTAACACGCTGTACTGCGGAGCACCAAATAACTCCCAAAGAGTTACTTTATCTCATCCCCAAAAAAAGCCAAGATCAACGATGGAGAGAAGATGTACTGACATGGACGCGACAGAGGCAGAAAACACTTGCCTGACACGAGCAGGCGCCTCAACTACCCGCATTAAACACTCTGAGCAGCATACGTGTCGATCAACCCGTGGAACGAACGAGGATGACTCTGCGTGATGAAGTTACGAACGAAGACCCCTGCGTGATGGACACAAAACACAAGAAGATAAGGTTCCAACAGCCTTCAGAGATGGGTCCCACACTCTAACCCTATAAATACCCCCTCTCCACCAAGAGTAAAGGGAGCGGAAAAACTGGGGAAGAAGGAGAGAGAGAAAAGATTGTAAGTGTAAGTTAGTCCTTTACAATAGACAGACCTATGTAAACTACAAAGTCACTCGACTATCTTTGTAATCATCAAGTACATAGTGAAACAACAACCCCGTGGATGTAGGCCTTAGTGCTGAACCACGTAAATCCCGGTCTCATTTACACTTCAGCACTTTATTTTTATCTAACGCTTCATGAGTTTTACTTTTATGCTTCGTTTTCTTTATCTCCCCTTGCGTAAACGCCACTCGCAGTTTTCTTAGATGAGGCTATGATAAACCCGAAGGTTTTGAGCCAAGGAATCAATGCCATTGTATTATCAGCACGAGTTGGTACCTAGAGTTTGAATATTGTTTGTGAACATATAGATGCCTACGTGATTTACGTGTTCACAATTTGGCGCTAGAAATAGGGACTTCGTCCCGGTAAAAGATTTATCTTATCCTGTGATTTCATAATTAACTTTAACAGTATTTATCTCTTATTAACTTTGCCATGTTCAAAACGCACCCGTTGTCTTCGGTACTACCGACAGTATCGTCGTTTACTGGTTAAAATATTTATTACTTAGATCCACGGATCTACATTTTTCTAGATCTCGTACAAACCTATCTTTCCGTTGGGTTTTCGTAAGTTTTCAAAGGATTTACGTGCAGTTTTAAAAGGGGTTTTCTCGCATTTCCTCATACTTTCAATGAATCCGCACTTTTAATAAGAATTTAATCCATATACTTTAACTCATGTTTTAATCAAATGGGCTTCCCTAAGAGTTCTCTGTGGCCCTCGGGCAGTTTCTCCCTGTCGTGGAATTAGAAATTTTCGCAAACTAACCCGATCCGCACGGACATTTCTGTTTCCCGCTGTTTGAAATTCCCTTGTGCAGAAAGATGCAAGAAGTAGGAAAATCCAGATCCACGTCGAAGGAAGCACCGAGGACAACCCCGGTCATCACCCGGAGCAAGCAGAAAGGAGACAAAGCCAAAATGACCAGTCAGAGACAGGACACTGCGGAAATCACTTCGCCTATGAATGTTAATTCCGTTGCAGCCGCGGCCCTCAGAGCATCGGCAACAAAATATAATACGACAGCGGCAGTCCCGAAGACTACGGAAGCCGTGAAAACTCTTGCTAAGAATCAATTTCACCAACCAAAAGAAAGGGTGGATGAATCCAGAACGTACCAACCCGCGCATCCGCCAACCTTCGGAATGCCATCAACCAATGAGCTGAATCAAACTGTGCAGGTGGCTCTAACACCGCAGATGGGCACTCCGCCCGATCTGGGAATGCCAACAATCGAAGCTGAACCTCCCCCGCCTTTAGTACAAACCATAAAAGAAGGCGGCACGGTGGCCGTAATAGCACGAGCTGGGACTCCCAATCAAGGGTCGAACCAATCAGACCGATTGATGGCCGAACTTGAAGAATTGAAGAAAAGCCAAAAGGTTTACGCGGATGCTGTGGCTTTATTGGCCAGAGAAAACCAGGATTTAAAAGACCGAATTGACTTAAGCACAAAGACGAGCCAACAACTCGATGAAGCAAATTCAAAGGCACCCGAACCAAACCGAGACCGAAGAGTCATCGTAGCGGCCAATGAAAACGCGGCCAGAGGAAGTAGCGCATCCGACCCAGATTATAACGATGGAGAGTCAAGCTATCACGAGCAGAGGAACGTAGGGCACCACCGCGCGATGGAAGAGCTGCGTGATGAAATGATGGCAGAGATCAGGCAATTAAAAATTAGACAAGGCGGAGGAAGGTTAGAAGAAGTCATGAGAGAGGCTAACTCCACACCCTTAACTCATCGCCTGGCCAACACCCCTATTCCACTCAAATGCCCTGTCCCGACATTCGAATGCTATGACGGATCCAGCGATCCCGCTGCACACATTCGGTATTATAACCGTGTACTGACTAGATGGAGCCAGAACGACGCAGTACTCTGTAGATACTTCCCATCGAGTCTGAAGGGATCGGCATTGTCTTGGTTTGATAATCTGCCGCCAAACTCCATCCACTCCTACGACCAACTCGCAGAAAAGTTCTTAAGAACTTACATGTACAACAAGGCTGTTAATACTGGAATGGATAAGCTCTTTTCACTGGCAATCGGCTATAAGGAAACCACGAGGGAATACACCAACAGATGGCACAAGGTCTGCCAAGCCATAGGAAGTGTGGACCCGGTGGTAAGTATCAACTGCTACAAGTGGGGATTAGACCGAATGAGTCCACTCTTTGTTGAGATTCATGGAAGCGTGCCCAAGACAGAGGGGGATCTTCAAATAATTATTGAAAAACACGCTCGTCTTGAAGAAATCCAGCGTGAAAACCCGAGGGCGTATCCACAGAGAACTCACCATACAAATTCCGCAGAACAAACCACCGGAACCAAAAGGAATTGCTCTGTGGAACGACCTCACGAAGATAGGAAAGAACGAAGGGACGAAAGGCGAAAATACGATCGGATTCGAAGATCAAGTTTACACAAAGCTCAATGTTAGCTATGCTCGGATCCTGCGAGAGGTCAAAGGAAGGGAAAATCTGGAATGTCCATGGTCTAAGGGAAAACAACCCCCAAGAACCGAGAAATCCAAAGATTACTGTGAATACCACTGTTTCAACGGGCACCAGACCGAAAAATGTAAAAACCTCAAAATAATGATCCATAAATTGATTGATGCGGGCGAGATCAAACATTACATACGAAAGGATGTCGCAGAGGATAGATCTAAACGAACCAAGCCAGTCCAACTTCCAGAAGGGAACCGCACAATCAACACCATCTCGTGTTCTGAAACCGTAGGGCCCTCACTTACAGCACATATAGGAAAGAGGTTACGGAAGTAGTTCGAGGACCGATGCGAATTGTATAAGATCGATGGGATAGAGGTGAACGAACATGAAGAGTGGATAGACTCACCTATTATCTTCGATGCTGAAGATATCGACGAAGATATGGAAGACCATAACGACCCCTTGGTCCTCACACTACCCGTGGCTGGATGTAGCCTTAAAAAGATCCTCATAGACGGGGGGAGCTCAGTGAACGTTCTATTCTACGATGCATTCAAACGAATGAAGCTCCATGAAGAACAGCTAATGACCTCTTATTACACCATCTATGGATTTAATGGAGCACCCACGAAGCCCTTGGGAGACATCGTGTTGCAGGTTGACGCCGGACCCATGAAAGTAGAAACACGGTTCAGCGTAGTGGACGCCCCGTCCCCCTACAATGCCATCATTGGACGAAAATGGTTACATAAACTCAAGGGGGTGGCGGCAACGTACTACCAATATCTCAGATTCCCTACACCTGAGGGAGTAATGGAAATCAAGGGAGATCGGGTCTCTGCAAGAGAGTGCCAAGCCACTCAGGATCGCATCAACAACGAACAAGAAAAGCAACACAAAACCCGAAGACTTAAAAATAAAGAAGCTGCGAAAGAGAAGGCCATAGACCAGTTCCTCAAGGAAACTACAGGAAGGGATTTGACCAAAGATGATAATGTCCGGAACACAGAGACAAGTACTTCAGCAGCCAACGCTGGACAGAAACATACCAAGTAGAAATTAAAGAACGCCCCAGTCCTCGGGGATCCGAAGCCGGTTTTCACGCCAGTAGAGCCCGTAAAATAAATCAATATAAGAACGGAGGAAAACCCTAAGATGATCAAAGTAGGGACCATAATGGACGAAAAGAGAGAAGATTCCCTGACCAAGTTACTTAAAGAATACGCAGATGTATTCGCCTGGAAATTAGGAGATATGCCTGGGATTGACCCAAAAATAATCCAACATGAGCTGCGCATCAAACCAGGCACGCCACCTTTCAGACAGAAAATAAGAAAAGTCGCGCCGGAATATCACAAGGCAGTGGAAAAAGAACTTCGAAAACTACTAGACGCAGGTTTCATCAAGGAGGTCAAGTACCCTACGTGGATCTCCAATATGGTCGTCGTTCCTAAGAAAAATGGGGGGGGGGGGTTAGGATATGCATTGATTTCACTAACCTCAACAAAGCATGTCCAAAGGATAGCTATCCATTGCCAAGCATAGACCAGCTGGTAGAAGCAGTAGAAGGATATGAAGAACTGTCATTTATGGATGGACATTCTGGTTACAACCAAGTGGCCCTGGCAGAAGAGGATCAGCCACACACAGCGTTCTACACACCACATGGTCTTTATTGCTACACTAGAATGCCCTTCGGACTTCGAAACGCAGGGGCAACGTACCAAAGAATGGTCGATGCTATTTTCAGGCCATGGATTGGAAGCACCTTAGAAGTCTACGTTGACGATATGCTCGTCAAAAGCAAGCTGCACAAAGATCACCACAAGGATCTGAGAGACATCTTCGAAGAAATGAGGAAACACCGCATGAAAGTAAATCCAGAGAAATGTACTTTCGGTGTCACCTCAGGGAAATTCCTCGGGTATTTGGTAACAAAAAGGGGCATCGAGGTAGACCCAGTGAAGATTCAGGCCATAGTAGAAATGCCATCCCCAAAGAATTTAAAAGAAGTTCAGAAGCTCAATGGGTCCATAGCAGCCTTGGGCAGATTTATTGCCCGATCTCGACAAATGCAGACATTTCTTCAATATTCTCAAAAAAGGGAGCAAGTTTGAATGGACCGCAGAATGCGAAGAAGCCTTCCAAAAAATTAAAGAACACCTAGCTTCGATTCCGATCCTGCAGAAGCCGGATCCTGATGAGGTTTTGGCATTATACATAGCAGCAACCGAAGACGCAGTCAAGGCAGTGTTGGTCAAAACCAATACGAAGATAGAACAACCTATCTATTACGTCAGTAAGACCCTCAATTCTGCGGAAAGGAACTACACAAAGATCGAACAACTTATCCTAGCATTGGTATGGGCTACTCAAAAGTTGAGAACCTACTTCCTAACTCACTTCATCCGGGTCCCATGCAAAGCACCACTGGAAGCAGTCCTCAAAATCACGGGAAAAGTGGGAAGAATAGCCAAGTGGAACACCCACCTGGACCAATTCAACATCATTCATGAAATTCAACATTCTCGAAAATCCCAATTTTTGGCGGATTTCTTAGCAGACCTTCCCCTGGACAACGACGATGAGATTAAGAGAATACCAGAAGCCGAGGAAGAAAGCAAGGATCCAATAGATATCCTCGAACCCTCGAGTCAAAGACAATGGGAAGTCTTCGTCGACGGTTCCAAAAATAAGGAAGGAGCAGGAATAGGCATTGTCATCACCACCCCAAACGGATAAAGGATTGTACAGGCACTCAGGTTAGAATTCAAAGAGCATACCAACAACATCGACGAATACGAGGCAGTCGTACATGCCCTCCGAATAATAATAGAGATGAGAGTAGCCGACGTAAGACTAACAAGTGATTCACAGCTTGTCATACGGAAAATAGGGCTCGAGTAAAACGTGTACGATGACACCCTCTCAGCTTACATGGCCTTGGTCCAAACATTGGCGTCACAAATTCCGAACATCAAGTTCCGACACTTATGCAGAAGGGATCTCAGGCACGCAGATGCCCTGGCATATATATCATCCATGCTGAAGGACGAAAGCATCGAAGCTATTAAAATAACAAGGGTATACGAGCCTTCGATTACACCTCAATTCTCCTTCGCTACCAATCAAGATACAGTGGAAGAAAATACCGAAGACCAGGTAGGAGAGGACATCCATAACGATTTTGACGAAGAAGATATCATGTCAAGAGCAAATCAAGACGAAGACTTCAACAACGAAGATGATTGGAGAACGGTGATCCATGCGTTTCTCGAAAAGGGAAGTTTACCCGCGGACCATAACCAGGCTAGGAAAATACTCTCCAAAGCAGGAAGATATGATCTTCGGGATGGGGTCCTGTACAAGAAATCCTTCCTCGGACCGTTACTACGTTGCTTATCTCGAAAAGAGGGGCACCGAATTCTAAATGACATCCATTATGGGGACGCAGGGAATCATAGCGGTATGAGATCACTAGCCGACAAAGCCAAAACGCAAGGATATTACTGGCCCATGATGATACAGGATGCCGCAAGAATGTCCCGACGATGCGAAGAATGTCAGCGTTTCGCCAAAAATATACACGCGCCAGCAACAATGTTAAATTCTGTAGATAGCCCGTGGCCATTTGCAAAATGGGGCATAGATATCGTCGGGCCTTTCATCGAAGGATCAGGGAAAAGACGTTTTTTGATAGTAGCCACAGACTACTTCAGTAAATGGGTGGAAGCTAAAGCCTTAGCCAGGATCAGATACGTGGATGTGTTTACTTTCATATTCCAGAACATCATCTGCAGGTTCGGCATACCAGCAGAAATCGTATCCGATAATGGTAAGCAATTACAAGGGAAAAACATAGACATCCTCTTCGATGCTTTCAAAATAAGGAAGAACAAATCCACCCCTATATACCCTCAAAGCAACGGGAAAGCGGAATCCACCAACAAGACCCTCGCCCTTATCCTCAAAAAACAATTAGACGAACATAAGGGGCGGTGGTGTGAACAGTTACACAATGTGTTATGGGCATACAGGACAACACGAAGATCTGCCACTGGGGAATCCCCGTTTCTTCTCACTTATGGAGCTGAAGCAGTCATCCCTACAGAGATACTCATGCCAACCACAAAGACCGAAGCGTGGGAGAAAAATCTCACAACAGACATGATGTTAGAGAGATTGGACGACCTAGAAGAAAGAAGGGAAGCAGCATTGCAGAAGATGGAAAATTACCAACGAAGACTTGCAAGGGAGTACAACAAAAAGGTAAAGCTTCGGAATTTTGTAGAGGGGAAGTATGTGTTGAGAACAATCCCACAGTATCAACGAGAGAAGAGATGGGGAAAGTTAGCACCTACGTGGGGAGGACCTTTTATAATACACGATATTGCGGGAAGCGGTTCCTACTACCTTCTTAATCTGAAAGGCGAAGTCCTCCAACATCCTTGGAATGCTAAGTGGCTCAAACCATACTTCCCATAGGGGCAACGCAGCCTTGCATCTGCGTAAAGGGTACCAGAAGAAGAAGGGAGCGTGACCACTCTACATGTTTCTATCTCTGGACGAGGAATTGCAGGCCTCAACCTATCAATCAAACAAGCTTTCTATATATCAACTAAACCTATCGACAATATTGGGGAAAGTAGTTAATCGACAATCTCTCAGGGCTCCCCCGTCAGTGTCCATAAGTGTAAGACCAGAGGGAAGGCACCCAGCAGAAAGAGATACCCAACCAATCTTAAGGCAACGGGTCGACGGAATGGGTGTATGTAAATTTTTTAACCCCATATCCTAGAACGTTGCCTCGGCCCCCACCGTCTGGGAATCCTATGGCCAAGGGTCCGCCAGCGGGGTGACAGGTCTCAAGCCGATCACGAAGGTACCTCCCTTCGGGATCGCACCCAAACACTTCAAATCCTCTTTTATTGTTAGAGTCTTTCATCACAATGACTAAAATAAAACAACAAACTGATATTGCAGGTATATCAAAAAAAAATAAATGATCCATTTCATAAAGGTTGGTTACAAAAAGCGACAAAGCCATGGATTGTAAATATACACATCCAAAATTTACAAGGAATACACACCAAAAATATTCTCTTTACACCAAAAATTTACAAGGAATCTCAACGGAAGGATAACGATGCTGCGGTCTCTACTTAGAAGAGGCCACCACATCAGCAGGATTGTTCCGAAGAGTCGAAGGGACGCTCCCACCAGATGAGGGTCCCGAAGAGCCAGGCAGGGAAGCAGGCACTGGACGACGTGGATAGCTTTTCACAAGGCCATGCTCGGTCTTAAGGCCAAGCTCAATCTTCTCCAGCATCTTGTTTGTCTCCTCATCCAATTGACACAGAGCCTTGTGCTTAATAACTGTCGTCCGCTGTTGCGCTTGGGATAACAATGAAGACAGACGATTCACTTCTTTAGAAGCTGCACCAACGGCCTCTTCGCGGGACGCCGGCAAACTCTTAAAATGATTAGTCTGTTCTTCCTGTTGCGTTAAGGAAGATTGAGCCTTTTTAAACTTTTCATTTGCAACGCGGAGTTGTCCCTCGAGCTCTGAAAAAGACAACACAATGGAGTTAGCACAGTAAAGACACAATCACACTCGATGAAATAGAGTTATACCTTCGACACAAGCCGAAGCCTCTTCATACTCATTAACAACCGCATCTCGCGCTTCATCAAGATGGTCATATTCCGCGGATAATTTCTTATAATCTAGTTGAAGGTTGGTGAGAGTAAATTGACTGGCATCTAATTCTACCTGCTTCATCGAATCCATGTGACGAAGGTGGTCGTCTTCTTTGTTTATCTCTGATACCCCCTTGCTCAATCTGTACATACACACTTCAAGATTTCTCTCAGACTCAGCCTGACGAGCTACTTCAGCGCGGGACGCGGCAAGGGCCCTGCTTAGAGCATCGGCTTCGGCACGGGCATTGTCCCTTTCTCTGGCAAGACACATCACACTATCCTTAACTCCTGGAAAAGGGAGGGATCGAGCCTTTTGTAATTCCTCTTCCAGAAGTTGTATCCTAGACTCCAACAAGGAAGTACGCTCACGGGATTCCCCCAAATTCTCACGTGTCCAAAACAGTGTACCGTTGAATAAAGCACGGTCATGGTTATACAGATTCTGCATATCAACTATCTGAACATGCCTTGCGCGCCATACCTCAGCCCGAGCGTCCCACTTTTTGGCTTCTATTTTAATTTTCTCAACAAGCTCTTTGATACGAGATTTCTGCCGTGCCTTTTCATTGTGGAGCCATATCAGCTCGGGGATGCCACCCACTGAAGATAGCGTGGGGAGACTCAGACAGAACACCCTAAGTAATGAAGGAATTATGACACATTGCGAGGGAAAAAGAGGAAAAAGAGCCAAACCTGTGAAAGCTGAAACTTGGCCGCGAGTTTGCTCTAGCTCGGCGCGAACGACTGCAAGCTCTGAACGAAGACCAGCCTCCGCTTCACCCAGCTTTTCTTTCTCTTTGAGGTTTTTCTTCAGCTCTTCAATTTCCACCTCAGCCGCAGATAATTCCTTTACTCTGTGACGAAGCTTAGCCTCGAGCTTCAGAGATTTCGCTTTGAAGAACTGATATAACACGTGGTTACAATGCTCACTCTTCATCATCTACACATCAAGACGACAAACATTATTTTACCGAAGAATTCGATCGTCACGAAGAAATATGTACGAAAATTTACCTCCAAGACACGCTGCTGAGGAAAGCCATATTGATACCCGTCGGCTATGGCCATCATATCCGCAACGGAAGAAGGAGGCTCAGACACAAGGGTAGCTTCGGGAACACTCAAATTTCTTCCCCAGGCCTCAGATACCCGCGCCTTGGAAGATATTTCCATCATACGACGGGTATACGCATCAGAATCCTTTTCACCAGTAACAACCGGGGCGGGATGAGGGACAAATAGCAGATCCTTTTTCTTGAGCCAATCCATTATGGCGTCCTCACCCTCAGATGTCGGCGAATGAGGAAGATACGCGGCAGGCGAATCAATCACCGACTTCCCCTTTTCTGATACGGCCCCTTCAGCACAAATGTCGGCACCAACATGCGCACCATGCTCCTCCGCGCCACCATCCTGAACAACAACGTCTTCGTTATCAGCAACCCCGAGCACATCCCAATCATCATTGGGGGAAAGTAGAGAGAAGTCCTCAGGAAAATCGAGGGCATCGTCGAAGAACTCCCCTGTGGAATACATTCGGTCAAAAGAAAACTCTTGAGAAAGGGTGGGGAGAGTATCCGCGGCATCACCAGCAGGGACAAAAATATCACCAATAACACCGCCATCAGCTACCACGGCGTTGTTTCTCCCTTCATCACCATCATGACCCGCACAGACCTCTTCTTCGACATTGAGAGGGGAAGTATCAGTACGTTCCTCCCCATCTGTAATCTCCTCATCCTCAGCAAACTCTTCGTTCACCGGACTGGTAACTTCTTCATGAGCCTCAGCCTCACCCATCACAATGGTAGAAGACTGCTTCGACTTAATATTTTTCTTCTTCGACACCTGAACCAACACCACAAAAAGAGTTATTTTTCCCCGAACAGTTGAATTTCTAAAGAAGGAGAAGCGCAGCTAGAATCCGCATACCTGGGCAGTCGAGGCACTCCTCGGTGGAAGTATAGCACCAGAACCTTCCTCCTCGTCTCCCTCAACGACGTCAAGGGCATAAGGAAAATTCATACCTGAGAAGTTTAAACGCCAGGGACATAAATCTCCATAACGAGCAGGAGGAGATTCACGTGGCTTGCTACTCTCAGTAGGACGCCAACCGCGTGGACCTGGGATCCAACCGTACGCCCAAGGACCAACAACTTCGATAACGGTAGCGTGCCACTCGTAGTCATGGTCGCGCTTGATCCTCTCACGTGCCGGAAAAAGTTTCCGCTGGCTAGACCCCTCCGTGCCGGGAACATACTTCAGCTTGGCATCGCTGACCTCATTTAACAGACGAATTTCGCCCCGAGGAGCAGCGAGATTCCGAAGGCTAACACTCCACGGCTTACGGTTCCTACTATTGACTTAATCACCGAAGGAGTTATTGAAATTCTCAGGAGTATACCATTCCTTCTCCGCGGGATTGGGAACGTAACAAGTCATTGTTGTCTCCCCCTTAATCCGCAGATAGCACTCCCTCAGTGCACGGAGATAATTCCCCGATAGTTGCGATACATAACGGCTGTGAGTATTGGTGGAAGAGCCTTCACGACTAGAAAGCACATCATAGTAGAAGGAATCACCTGACTTGTACAACGGCGGCATAAGACCAGCTTCGAACGCTCCAACCGTAGTCAACAAATGAAATTCATCGAACTCATACCTTGAGATAAGCTCATAAGTAATATCATCCTCAGGGTCATAGAAACGAACCTCGAAGGCTTGAAGCTCATGCTTTTCCTTGAATATTTCGAGATCAATATGCTTGAACGTTACTTTTTTCTTGCTGACCGAAACGTTGCGTATCAATGGGGCAGCCTCATCCTCCTCGGCGGGACCGGATGAACCAATGAAAGCCTCGGAAGCCTTTCTCTTCAAAGAAGGATTTTTTGAAGACTCAGCCCTCGGAACACCACCTTTGGTATTCTTCCCTTTAAAAAAACTTATAGGAGGGGGCGGCAGATGATGCTCGGGCTCTACATAACGTAGAGGAACATCAAAAGCGACAGCACAAGTCGGTGGATGCGTACTCCTAACATCATCACGAGGACAAGACACCGCGCGATCGACAACTTTTCGAGACCCAGAAGGATTTGTCGAAGGAACCTCTTCCCTAGAAGATGAGGCCTTCGCCCCAGAAGAAACTCGATTTCTACGAACATCATCTTGAGACTCTCTACGCGGAGGAGATCTCGATAGACCAGAACCAGGAGTCTGATAAGGAAGCCGCGGACGGTCAGACATGGATGCGAAAAGATTAATCATAAACAAGTCAAAAACAAAAACAAGGACATCATAAGATCAAAAAAAACCACATAAATAACAATCCACACACGATAACGCAGAAACCCTAAAATTAGCATACATGCTCGAAACTCCCTAAATCCCTACCCTGAAAAGCTCAAGCAAAACAATGGCCTCCTTGATTTAAGACGAAGAACAGGGGCAAACTAGCATGCAAGCATTAAAAGAAGTTCTTCATCACAAACAAGGGACAACAGTAGCAGAAAATTTACAAATCAACATAGCGTAAAACAGTGGAAACAAAGAAAAGAAAAAACTTACCAGCAAAAACAGCAGCAGAAAGAACAAATCAGAAATAAAGAGGAGGCAAGTGTGATTAATGCTAAGGCGGAGAGAATTTAAGGACTGAGGAATGAAGACTGACAGAGAATTTAAATGAAGACTGACAGAGAATTTAAGGGCTGAAGAACAAGGAATGAAGAGCAAGGAATAAAGACGGAGAGAATGAAATTAATTTTTCTCTCTTCCTTAATATACTCGAAAGAAAGAGGAGGAAGTTAAGAGAGGAATGGGAAACGTGCCCATTAAATGAGCAATTAATGCACGAATAAAGAAACATGCCCAAGTATCTAGGAGAAGTTATTAGGAGAGAGGAAGAATATGTAACGACTATTTTCTTCAATGCTCCCGCTAAACACTCAAGCCCGAAGAAAAGGGGCAAATTGTGTGCACATATTTCATCATCAAACACGTGTACATAGGAAGATACATGGAGGGCATGCGGAAAAGGTCGTCAAAGTATGATGACACACGCTCATAACCAAGAATCCCATCCCGTCAACGAGGGATCTCTGCCCGAACAATCCAAGGATAGAAGTTAAAGGATGTTCCGGTAACACGCTGTACTGCGGAGCACCAAATAACTCCCAAAGAGTTACTTTATCTCATCCCCAAAAGAAGCCAAGAAAAACGATGGAGAGAAGATGTACTGACATGGACGCGACAGAGGCAGAAAACACTTGCCTGACACGAGCAGGCGCCTCAACTACCCGCATTAAACACTCTGAGCAGCATACGTGTCGATCAACCCGTGGAACGAACGAGGATGACTCTGCGTGATGAAGTTACGAACGAAGACCCCTGCGTGATGGACACAAAACACAAGAAGATAAGGTTCCAACAGCCTTCAGAGATGGATCCCACACTCTAACCCTATAAATACCCCCTCTCCACCAAGAGTAAATGGAGCGGAAAAACTGGGGAAGAAGGAGAGAGAGAAAAGATTGTAAGTGTAAGTTAGTCCTTTACAATAGACAGACCTATGTGAACTACAAAGTCACTCGACTATCTTTGTAATCATCAAGTACATAGTGAAACAACAACCCCGTGGATGTAGGTCTTAGTGCTGAACCACGTAAATCCCGGTCTCATTTACACTTCAGCACTTTATTTTTATCTAACGCTTCATGAGTTTTACTTTTATGCTTCGTTTTCTTTATCTCCCCTTGCGTAAACGCCTCTCGCAGTTTTCTTAGATGAGGCTATGATAAACCCGAAGGTTTTGAGCCAAGGAATCAATGCCATTGTATTATCAGCACGAGTTGGTACCTAGAGTTTGAATATTGTTTGTGAACATATAGATGCCTACGTGATTTACGTGTTCACAACTGACACACTATTTTGATTATATTTTCTATGCAGCTATTGAAAGAAAACAAAGGTAAATTTGATCTAAATATACCACCTGTGAAGATAAGTGATGAAGAGGAAGTAACTTATGAAGCAGCTACAACCACATTGAAGAAAGCGGTTCGATTCTATTCTACAATTCAGACACAAGACGGTCATTGGGCTGGAGAAATGGGGGGACCAATGTTTTTTACGCCTCCCTTAGTAAGCACTAACAAGTAACAACTATCCTTTGTGTTTTTTTTGTTTTGTTTTGCGGAAGTTGATTATTGAATGCAGGTTTTCACGCTGTATATCACGAAAACTCTTAATACAATTTTAACTTCGCAAGAACATATCAGAGAGAGTCTCCGATATATGTATTGTCATCAGGTGAGGTGTTTAATATTGTACGGAAATTTAGCATACACACCATGGTTCAATCGCATAGGGGCTATTTCAAATGTTAAGAAAATATATAATAAGTTGCACGTTCAATTATATGTGTAGAACGCAGATGGAGGTTTCGGGTTCCATATTGAGGGGCATAGCACCATGTTCGGTACGGTCTTAAACTACATTTGTATGCGCATTGTGTACACATATATCTCACTATCGGACACGTGTATACAGAAAGGTACGTGGAAAGCATGCAAGCCAAGACATCAAAACACGATGCGTCGCGAAGCACCAAATAAACCCCTAGGAGTTGCTTTATCTCATCCCCAGAAGAGGAGCTAAGATCAACGGTGGAGAGAAAGTCAGCTGACACGGACTGACAGGGGCAGAAGACACTTGTCTGACACGAGCAGACCCCTCAACCACCCGCATTAAACACTCTGAGCAGTGCACGTGTCGACCGACCTATGGAACGAGCGAAGACGCCTCCGCGGGATCGAGGGGGAAACGCAGACCTCTGCGTGATGGACACAAGACACTAGAAGATAAGGTTCCAACGGTCTTCAGAGATGGGTCCCACGTTCCTACCTTATAAATACCCAATCTCCACAAAGGGGGAAGGGGATGGAAAAAACATCAGGAGAGAGAGAGAGAGAATAGCAAAGGTAAGGAATCCCATAGTGGAGAGAAATATGTAAACCCCAAGTCATTCAACTATTCGTGTAACCGTGAATAATATAGTAGAACAACAAACCCCGTGGATGTAGGCCTTAGTGCTGAACCACGTAAACCTTGGTCTTATTTACATTTCAGCACTTTACATTCATTTAGTTCCGCATGCATTTGCTTATATATGTTGCTTTCCTTTTATATTTGTACCCCATGCATAATCGCTACGCACGGGGAAGTTGGAGGAGGCCATGATAAACCCGTGGGTTTTGAGCCAATGAACCCACATCAGGGTATCACCATCGTAATCCCTTTAGACTTTAACAATTGATTGTGGGCATTCGGACCCCGCGTAGTTCGTGTGTCCACAATTTGGCGCTAGAAATAGGGACTTCGTCCCGGTAAAAGATTTATCTTGTCCTGTGATTTCATTTTAATTTGGCATACGATTGCTCCGATTTTATCAGCTCTGACTGTATAGATCAGTCGTCAACAATATTATATTCAAAAACCCACCTTTTGCCTTCGATAAGAGTTAGTGTTCCAAGCATGGGTTATTGTCCTAATCCGTCGGATTTACAATTTTCATAGTTTTTTTTTTATACTAAAGATCGCCTTTAATAAACCCGCTTTTGAAAAATTGTATTTCGACAACTAACCCGCTTCACGCGGATATTCCCGTTTCTGTTTGAATAAATTTATACAGAGAGAACGTGTTGTGAGTAAAGAAGGCGAGTTTACGCTAGATTTCGTCAACAAAAAGGCACGTGATGGAGAAGACGCAGGAAGCAGGAAAATCCAAAGCTTTGTCAAAAGAAACACCCCGGACAACCCCGATCATCACCCGAATCAAGCAGAAAGGAGATAAAACTAAAATGACCAATCGAAGGCAGGATACCACTGAAATCACTTCACCCATGAACGCTAATTCTGTTGCAATGGCGGCTCTCAGAGCAGCAACGATAAAATACGGGGAAGCCGCGGTAGTCCCGAAGGCTGCGGAGGCTAGCAATACCTTCGCCATGAGTCAACTTAACCAACCAAGGGAAAGGGTGGATGAATCCAGAACATTCCAACCCGCGCATCTGCTAACCTTTGGAATGCCGCTAACAAATAACCAGAATCAAACCATACCGGCGGCTCGGGCACCGCAGAGGGGCGCTCACTCCAATTTGGAAACACCAGCAACAGAAGTTGAACCCCTGCCACCTTTAGTACAGACCATGGAGGAGGGCGGCGCCACGGCTGTAGCGGCACGTGCGGGGACTCCCAATCAGGGGTCCAACCAATCACACCAACTAATGGCTGAGCTCGAGGAACTGAGAAGGAACCAACAGGTTTACGCAGAAGCTGTAGCACTTTTGGACAGAGAAAATCAAGATTTAAAGGAGCGGATTGCTCTAAGCACAAAGACCAACCAACAACTTGATGAAGCAAGCTCCAAAGCACCAGAGCCAAACCAAGACTGCAGAGTCGTCCTAGCGACTAATGAAGACGCGACAAGGAGACATAGCGTATCCGACCCGGATTATGACGATGGAGAATCAAACGGAAATGATCTGAAGAATTTAGAACACCAACGCGCAATGGAGGAACTCCGAGATGAGATGATGGCAGAGATCAGGCAATTGAAAAATAAACAAGGAGGGGGAAGGTTAGAAGAGGTTATGAGAGAAGCTAACTCCACGCCCCTGACGCATCGCTTGGCCAACACCCCTATTCCCCTGAAATGCCCTGTCCCGACGTTCGAATGCTATGATGGGTCCAGCGACCCTGCTGCACATGTTCGGTACTACAACCGCGTCCTAGCGAGATGGGGACAGAACGACGCCGTACTCTGTAGATACTTCCCGTCAAGTTTGAAGGGATCGGCGTTATCATGGTTTGATAATCTGCCACCAAACTCCATACACTCATACGACCAACTGGCAGAGAAATTCTTAAGAACATACATGTACAACAAGACTGTAAACACTGGGATGGATAAGCTTTTTTCACTAGCAATCGGCTACAAGGAAACCACGAGGGAATACACAAACAGATGGCATAGGATCTGCCAAGCCATAGGAAGCGTGGACCCAGTGGTAAGCATCAATTGCTATAAGTGGGGCTTGGACCGAATGAGTCCCCTATTTGTTGAAATTCACGGGAGCGTGCCCAAGACAGAAGGCGATCTCCGAATAATTATCGAGAAGCACGCTCGACTTGAAGAAATTCAACGGGAAAACCCGAGGGCATATCCGCAGAGGTCTCACCGCACCAATTCAGCAGAACAAACCAATGGGGCCAAAAGGGGCCAAAAGGGGCCAAAAGGGGTTCCTCAGATGAGAGACCTCACGAAGATAGAAAGGAACGGAGGGATGAACGAAGAACAGGCGACCGAAAATTCGAAGACCAAGTTTACACGAAACTCAACGCTAGCTATGCTCGTATCCTGCGGGAGATCAAAGGGAGGGAAAACTTAGAATGGCCATGGTCTAAGGGAAAGCAGCCCCCAAGATCCGAGAAGTCTAAAGATTACTGTGAGTATCACTGTTTCAACGGACACCAGACCGAAAAATGCAAGAACCTTAAAATAATGATCCAAAAATTAATTGATGCGGGAGAGCTCAAACATTACATACGGAAGGAGGTTACCGAGGACAGATCCAAACGAACCAAACCAGTCCAACTTCCGGAAGAAAACCGAACAATCAACACCATCTCGTGTTCCGAAGCCACAGGACCCTCGCTCACAGCACAGATTGGAAAAAGGTTACGGAAGCAATTCGAAGATCGCTGCGAGTTATATAAGGTTGATGGGATAACAGTGGACGAACATGAAAAATGGATGGAATTACCTGTCATCTTCGATGCCGAGGATATCGAAGAAGATATGGAAGACCATAACGATCCCTTGGTCCTGACATTACCAATAGCGGGATGTAACCTCAAAAAGATCCTCATAGACGGGGGAAGCTCTGTGAATGTCCTATTCTATGACGCATTCAAGCGGATGAAGCTCCACGATGAACAGTTGATGACCTCTTATCACACCATCTACGGATTCAATGGAGCGGCCACAAAGCCCTTGGGAGACATTGTGTTACAGGTTAACGCAGGGCCCATGAAACTGGATACCCGATTCAGTGTGGTGGATACCCCTTCCCCCTACAACGCCATTATTGGACGACAGTGGGTACACAAGCTCAAAGGAGTTGCGGCAACATACCACCAGTACCTCAGATTTCCAACACCTGAGGGAATTATGGAGATCAAGGGAGATCGAATCGCTACACGAGAATGCCAGGCCACTCAGGATCATATCAACAACGAGCAAGAAGAACAGCGAAAAATCCGAAGAGTAAGAAATCAAGAAACCACGTAAGAGAAAGCCGTAGAACTATTCCTTAAGGAAACCACAGGAAAAGGCTTGACGAAAGAGGGTAATGTCCGAGGCTCGGAAACAAGTACCTCAACAATCAACAAAGAGCAGAAACACGCCAAATAGCAATTAAAGAGCGCCCCAGTCCTCGGAAACCCAAGGCCTATGTTCACACCCGTGGAACCCACTAAGGAAATCAACATATGAACGGAAGAAGACCCGAAGAGGGTCAAAATCGGGACCATCATGGGCGAAGGGAGAGAACATTCCTTAACCAAATTACTTAAGGAATATGCGGATGTGTTCGCCTGGAAGTTAGGAGATATGCCAGGGATCGACCCAAAAGTAATCCAACATGAACTACGCATCAAACAGGGCACACCCCCGTTCAGGCAGAAAATACGAAAAGTGGCTCCAGAATATCATGAGGCGGTAGAAACAGAACTTCAGAAGCTACTAGACGCAGGATTTATCAAGGAAGTCAAGTATCCTACCTGGATATCCAACATGGTCATTGTTCCTAAGAAAAATGGAGGGGTTAGAATATGCATCGACTTTACCAATCTCAACAAGGCGTGTCCAAAGGACAGCTATCCCCTGCCGAGCATAGATCAACTGGTTGAAGCAGTTGAAGGGTACGAGGAGCTGTCGTTTATGGACGGATACTCTGGTTACAACCAAGTAGCCCTGGCAGAAGAAGATCAGCAACACACAGCATTCTATACACCACATGGCCTTTATTGCTATACCAGAATGCCTTTCGGGCTCCGAAACGCAGGGGCAACATACCAAAGGATGGTCGATGCTATCTTCAAGCCATGGATTGGAGGAACCCTAGAAGTCTACGTGGACGACATGCTCGTCAAAAGCAAGCTGCGTAAAAATCACCACCAGGACCTGAGGAATATTTTCAATGCAATGAGACAGCATCACATGAAAGTAAATCCGGAGAAATGTACTTTCGGTGTCACCTCAGGGAAGTTCCTCGGTTATCTGGTGACGAAAAGGGGCATCGAGGTAGACCCAGCTAAGATTCAAGCCATAGTAGAGATGCCGTCACCAAAGAATCTAAAGGAAGTGCAGAAGCTCAATGGGTCCATAGCAGCGTTAGGCAGATTTATTGCACGGTCTTCGGACAAGTGCAAACATTTCTTCAATATTCTTAAGAAAGGGAGCAGGTTCGAATGGACCGCCGATTGCGAGGAAGCATTCCAAAAGATCAAAGAACATCTAGCTTCGATCCCTATCCTGCAGAAACCTGACCCTGACGAAGTTTTGGCACTGTACATAGCAGCAACGGAGGACGCAGTCAGCGCGGTATTAGTCAAAACCAATACAAAGATAGAACAGCCTATCTATTACGTCAGCAAGACACTCAATCCCGCGGAAAGAAATTATACTAAGATTGAACAACTCATCCTCGCACTGGTATGGGCTACCCAAAAACTGAGAACCTACTTCCTAACTCACTTCGTCAGGGTACCATGCAGAGCACCATTGGAAGCAGTCCTCAAAAGCACAGGAAAAGTGGGCCGAATAGCCAAATGGAACACCCATCTGGACCAATTCAACATCATTCATGAAATTCAACATTCTCAGAAGTCCCAAGTTCTGGCAGATTTCTTAGCAGACCTCCCTCTAGACAACGACGAAGAGATCAAGGGAATACCAGAAGCCGAGGAAGCAATCAAGGATCCAATAGATATCCTCGAACCTACGAGTCATAGACAATGGGAAGTCTTCGTCGACGGATCTAAAAATAAGGAAGGGGCAGGAATAGGTATTGTCATCATCACCCCAACTGGAGAAAGGATCATACAGGCACTTAGATTGGAATTCAAAGAGCATTCCAATAACATTGTTGAATACGAAGCTGTCATACATGCCCTACGTATAATAATAGAGATGGGGGTAACCGATGTAAGGCTGACAAGTGATTCGCAGCTGGTCATACGGCAAATCGCGCTCGAATCTAATGTGTACGATGACACCCTTTCAGCTTACATGGCATTGGTCCAAACATTGGCTTCACAAATCCCGAACATTAAGTTCCGGCACTTATGCAGAAGGGACCTCAGGCATGCGGATGCCCTAGCATACATATCATCCATGTTGAGGGATAAAAATGCCGAAGGTATTAAAATAGCAAGGGTATACGAGCCTTCGATTGCATCTCAATTCTCCTTCGCTACCAATCAAGATACGATGGAAGAATATATTGAAGACCAAGTAGGAGAAGACATCCATAACGACTTTGATGAAGAAATCTTGTCAAAAGCAAATCAAGACGAAGATTTCAGCAATGAAGATGACTGGAGGGTGACAATACATGCATTCCTCGACAAAGGAAGCCTACCTGCGGATCGGAAGCAAGCTAGAAAGACGCTCTCCAAAGTGGGAAGATACGATCTTCGGGACGGGGTCCTATATAGAAAATCTTTCCTCGGACCATTACTACGCTGCTTATCCCGAAAAGAAGGGCATCGAATTCTAACGGATATTCATTATGGTGACGCAGGGAATCATAGCGGTATGAGATCACTAGCTGACAAGGCAAAAACGCAAGGATATTACTGGCCGACAATGATACAAGATGCTGCGAGGATGTCCCGACGATGCGAAGAATGTCAGCGCTTCGCGAAAAAAATCCACGCGCCGGCAACATTGTTAAACTCTGTCGATAGCCCGTGGCCATTTGCAAAATGGGGAGTAGACATCGTCGGTCCTTTCATCGAAGGATCCAGGAAGAGACGATTTTTGATAGTATCCACGGACTACTTCAGTAAATGGGTGGAGGCTAAGGCCTTGGCCAGGATCAGAGACGCGGATGTGTTCACTTTCATATTCCAGAACATCATTTGCAGATTTGGTATACCTGCTGAAATTGTGTCTGATAACGACAAGCAATTACAGGGAAAAAATATAGACATGCTCTTCGACACCTTTAAAATAAGAAAGAACAAGTCCACCCCCTTATACCCTCAAAGCAACGGACAAGCGGAAGCTACCAACAAGACCCTCGCCCTTATAATCAAAAAAAAATTAGACGAGCATAAGGGAAGATGGTGCGAACAACTGCACAATGTCTTGTGGGCATACAGGACAACACGAAGGTCCGCTACCGGGGAATCCCCGTTTCTTCTTACTTATGGAGCTGAAGCAGTCATACCTACAGAAATCCTCATGCCAACCACGAAGACTGAAGCCTGGGAGAAAAACCTAACAACAGATATGATGTTAGAAAGGTTGGACGACTTGGAGGGAAGAAGGGAAGTAGCATTGCAAAAGATGGAAAATTATCAACGAAGACTAGCAAGGGAGTACAACAAAAAGGTAAAGCTACGAAATTTTGTAGAGGGACAGTATGTGTTGAGAACAATCCCACGATATCAGCAAGAAAAGAAATGGGGAAAGTTAGCACCTACATGGGGAGGACCGTTTATGATCCACGACATTGCGGGTAATGGTTCTTACTACCTTCGTAATCTAAAAGGTGAGGTCCTCCGGCATCCTTGGAA